>NC_138202.1:331457378-332057378 GCF_964194415.1 Vipera berus | reverse complement strand
TCAATGAATGAATGGTTTCTCTCCTACCTTTGCTTTATTCTTCTCCTTCTTCTTTTTTCATTCAGCTGCATTATTTCCCATTATGATGGTAATTGTCTTGTATATCAAAAAATATTCTGAACAAATACTGCTTTGGGGGAGTGGGGGTAACTGAATCTAGAAAATATATAACAAATGAAAAAATATACAAATAAGTTAATTACTCTAGAACAATATACTGATGTGGGCTTTATAGAACATTGTCTATTAATACTAGTATTTTTAAAATTGATTTGGTGCTGACTTATGGTTCTCTCTCATTTTAAAATCTGCAATTCTTGTTTCTTTTAAAAAATCTCTATAGGCCTCGCCAAGGTCCAGTGTAAAATATCAAGAAAACTTTGAAGTCTGAACAGTTCCGAAAATATTGAAACATGGTGGCTGGAAGGTGTACAAGCAATTCTCCTGCGATACAAATATTCTGATTGGATATATAATCTGGAAAAAATAACTGTTTAACCTGTTGATCTAAATATTAAAGCTCTATAATAGCAATTGATAATTGGTAATCAATATACTCCTTTATTGTATCAAACTGGGATTAAATATTAATTAGAAATAGTTGACCAAACTGAGATTAATAACATGAGAAAAATGTATAATTTTCATGTAACTAGATAGGACCAGATATTACCTTGAGTACTGCAAGTGTTTTACACTCTTTTTGTTTAACTTTGACTGAGTTGGACACAATTATACAAAATCTGAGATAATGAATATCTTAGAGTTCTGTAGGGGAAAATAATAAATTTTATGTGAATAGCGGATGAGTTTTCTAAGTGCACAGAGGGGAATTTTACTTTTCAAGACTAGAAACTGAGAACAAAAAATATATTTAAATGATTATTAATATTCATTGGTTTATCCATTCAGACATTGTCACATACAAACTAACATTCATGAGAATGCTGGCACTACAGGTCATTCAGTGTAATATGCATGTGTACAACTACAAATAGCACAAAACACTTAAAAATCAAATGTAAATGATGATGTTTGGGAAAGGCACATAGAAAAAAAGGACTTGTCCACAAACTTTTCAGAAAATGCTCTTTAAATAAAAACTGGATCCATTTGGGATGCCACGTGGGATGCTTTGAAAGCACCACTGAGTCAAAAGTATGGAAGTTTCCACAGGAATCTCTGGAGGATTCTGATCCTGTTGATTGCTGTCCCATTAAATGTTTAGCCTATTCAAAATCTTATGATAGCAATTTGATTTTCTGATTATATAAGGTTTTGCTACTTTAGAGAGCATAGCTGCTGATTCTAGGCCCAAATAGGCTTTCCAACTTCTCTACCAAATGTATTGTGAATGAAAATTACATAGATGATTTCCCCAGTTTTCGCTAGGGAAATGAGACATCCATCAATAATTTCTTCAGCAACATATTGAAAACATTCCAGATGAGAATTAGATATGATTTCTCTTTAGATGTAGTTTTTATCATATATTATTATATATGTGTCTGTGTGTCTGTGTCTATGTGTGTTGGTGTGTTAAAATTATATCCCATCTTTATCAAGGGCTCAAGGCAACATGTGTAGCACTTCCTTTTTTAAATCTTCTTCATAAAACTTCATTTCCTGGTGAGGTAAATTAGATTGAAAGATTTCTTTCATATGATACACAGGAAAATTCCAAGAAACGTTTAAAGACTCAGGCACATGTTTTGTTCCATCACGAATCAACTTCAGTATTCTACTTTGTAGACCCTAACCAGAAACATCTAATAGACTTTAGCAAAAAATAAACTAGGAAAGCTAATCAGGATGAAGGCTTTTGCCATGCAATAGTCAGTTGGTTTCAACGAGCTTTTTCTTACAGCATAACATTTGTTTGGATGACCACTCTCAGGATTTTGTCTTGACTTAAAACAATGCAATTGGATCAGAACCTGGATGTCTGTCTACTACTGTTTCAAAATATTTTCTGAATGGATAAACAGATTTGGTTTTATGGTCAAGTTCAATATGAAATTGTAAGAATATATTAGCAAGATTGACAAAGTTATAAAAAGAAAGAAAGAAAACATAGTTGGACTATGTCCTAAGAAACAGAAATGAAGCAGTAGAATGACCTGTCAGTTTTTGCCAATTTAGACATTTCTTGATTGCTAACACATTCTTCATACAACCAAAAACAACACCTATATGCACGAATTAAACATACAGAAATCAAAATGAACAGAAATCAAATTGATTATATTTTTTTGTTATAAGAAGATGCCAGAATGCGGTTACAACAGAAAAGATATCATAATCTAGTCATAGTTAAGGTATAGGTCAAGCAAGAAGAGAACAAAGGCAACCAGTTTTTATAATATAATCCTGTATGTAGGTCAACCATTTCTAAACATACATTAGGTATTGCTTTGGAATCAGTCTTCCAGGAAAGAAATGGCAAACTGAAGACAGGTCCACTAAAAGTAGGCACTTAATCCATTGAATGGGTCTTGTGTTTCTAGGGTTGAGGACAGTACATTGACTTAATGGACTATTGTTGGATCAACCATAAAATGTTTTTCTATGGCAGGTGTTCTGTACCAGCCTGCTACCGGCCCTGCAGAAAAGGCAGGGACAACCCCTTTACAAGAAGGCAAGAGGCTGGAATTACGCCTGCCAAATTTATTGCTACAAAAACAAATAGAACAAGACACGAACCAAGAAACAGGAGCTTTTCAAGCGGTTGCCTTCAGCAAACCAGCCCTCCCACGCATTCCCCCTTAAATACAGTTCAGGGCGTGGCTTCTCTCTGCCTCCTTCCGAGGAGCCCCATTGCCTTCCTCTGTTTACTCCTGATTCACTGCCTCCTGCGTCGGGCGTCCTTGAACAGGGCCAGCTGTGGGTCATCTTCATCCACGCTGTCAGGCTCACACAGCTGGGTCTGCGTCGTGACCAGATGAGAGGGGCCTGGCTGAGGGCTCTCATCAAGCTGTCCAACCCCCTCAGCAAGCTCTTCAACACCCCCCTCCTCCTCTTCCTCTGAGTCATCCAACCCAACTGCCGAACCCACAGGCTGACCCTGAATCACAACAGCGAGAGGCCTTTACAGGTGATGGGCTGAACAGAAAGTATGAATCTGCTCAGAGCTTTTCACTAAAATGCAATTGCCTAGGCTGAAATTGACAATTATGACCATAAGCTAAAAATGAGCCAAGGGTGGAAGTAAGCTAGGAATGCTGTAAAATCAGTTCAGAAAATAAATGTACCATGTTCTTAAGAATCAAAGGAATATATATATAAAGGAATATCAGAAAATGGATAAAAGAGGCACTTCTGAGGAAGCAATGGCAGACTGAAATAACTCTATACTTTCCAGAGCCTATAACAGTGGTGGGATTCAAATATGTAAACAACCAGTTCTCTGTGTGGATGCCACTTCTGGAAGTCCATTCTGGGCCTGGGCAACAAAAAATTAGCTATTGGTTCTGCCGAAATGGTGCGAACTGGCTGAATCCCACCACTGGCCTACAAGTATGGTGGAATAAGGAGCTGGTGAATAAACCAGCTTCTTGAAATTGCTGTTCACTTAAAGGGGAATATCTAGAATCATTCACAAGAGTTCCATATAGAGGGTCCCCGTGGGAAGACTGTAAGGTAGTGGTCTCTGGTGGGTTTTAGAACCCTGGAAGTCAAGGGAAAGTCATCTTTGCCCAAGCCATGGTTTTAAGCCCTCAAACAGACATTGGCTTTACACTCTTCCTTCTTATTCACTTTAGGAATTGCTTGTTAACTGGTTTTTCGATATTAAGAACCTTCAAGATGATAAATTTCATTTCACCTAATGATTCTTTTTCTATCCTTAGCAAAAGAAGTTTGATGTGAGTTTAAGAACTAAGAAAAATATTTTGAAATAAACAACAAAAGCCTGATTAGACTGTTGATTTTGGAAAGTTATAAATGGATCAAGAAGTCAAATAAGATTTTGAAATCCTTCCTATTGGTTATTTAAAATTCTAGTAAAAATATATGTAGATTTTAAAGCTAAGTGCTAAAAGTCTTCCCATGGGAATTAGAGAAAAACATTACAAGAGAGCTTTGAAGGCCATTATTAAAGGAGAAGAAATGCACTAATACAGAATGAGAAAAGTATTTTAATTTAGAAAGAATTTAAGGATATTTGGGGAAAACACCTTCAGAAATTGCTTTTAATATTGTCTGATACTATAAAATGTGGATTTTAAAATGACAAGGCACAAGAATGATATGGAAAAAATATGTTACACAGGAATTACAAATGAAATTGGCTCTTAATAATTAAAAGGGACGCACAAATAATAGACCAGAAGAGTGGCTTTTTTAAATGAAAAGGATGCTATTTTTAGGACACTATTTAAAGGGATTAAAGAGCAACATTTTTAAAAGAACAAATATAAAGTTGCCTTATTTGATCAAGGTTAAAATATAAATGTAATTCTTAATTGATTTTTCTTAGCAAAGACCAAATATCAAGGCTTTAAAGATTTATTTATAGATAAGAGATAAGATATGGAAAGCAGAGTGTTTTCATTGTATTTCCAGAGAAAGCGGTAAGCTATGAGGTTAAAAATAAAGGTGATGGGTCAGATGAAAAACGATACATGCAGATGCGGCCTTAGGGATCAGAAGAAGAGTCATATGTGGAGATAAGACCAAGGCATGGTTGTGATGAGGTTGAGGAATATGAATTGTGAGAGAAACATTTACTCTTAAATAACTGTTTTTATTTTTCTTTCTTTCTTTCTGCTCACGGAGGAATTTGCAGCACAAGCTTGCTAAAAGTTGAGCAGTGCGAGGGGGGCTTCAGGGGATGGGGTGGGGGCTGCAGGGACAATGAAGAGAGACAGATTCACAGGCTCAAGCATTTAGTCACGATGTTGAGTCTCATTTACAAGAAAACCTAAAACCACATAGCTTTGCAAGATACCCATGACCTGAGGAGGGCAATAGCTATTTGTTTATTTATTTAGCTATTTTGCATATTTTATTTTATTTATTTATTTAGCTATTTTGCATAGCAAGTGAGAAAGCTTTGGGGGGCTGCAATCCAGGTAACCAATCAATATTATGTGTTATGCGTGTATTATTGGGGGGAGGGCAAAGGGTTTATGTGATTCACCTTTGATTATAAAGACTGCTGTAAAATTGTAATCGGGGCCTTGGTAGCCTTTCAAAGCCAAGGCCACTTTTATCTCTTGGTACCAAAATCAAAGTATTTTTCCACATCTTGGGTTAGATGATCTATTGGCTTCAACACCAAGCTAAAACCCAGTTTTGGGAACAACTAAGGAATAGAAATTTATTTATAAACCTTAATGTGTTTGCTGAATTTATTTAGAGAGATCATTTTCCATTCACCTATAAGAAATGCTTTAAACTGAAAAGGGAACAGAGGAATCAAGCTGGACTTCTATATTGAGTACTATTCTGCTATATTTCCTCCTATTCATATTAGAGAAATAGTAAGTAATCTTCGGCCTAAAATATGCATTTATTACATGAAAAAGATTAAAAGAGTAGGAGATCAGAGAGAAAGTTCATTCTTAATGTTATAGTAATTAAAATAAGCAAATGGAACAGTATGTGAGGAAAAATATGAACTTTTTAGTATTAGCTTTACAACACTAAAACTATTAAAATTAGATAATAATTATTCATGGATCAGTGAGCATTTTTCATGTTATTATGCTCCTTATACTGAAGCCCCCTCTTGTGGCTGAGAGAGAGAAAAAAGTCAAAATAAATAATAACTGCTTTAGCTAAGCTCAATTACACATCTGATTAGCCTAAAAAAATGCAAGTGTTATGTATTGGGGTTTGGAGAAACACCTATTCACCTGAATACTGGGAACTAACAGTTCTCCAGCACACATACTGAGTTCTAACAGTTCAGGCGGGAACAAAAATAGCGGGAATAATGGGTTCAATCTGATTGGTTGTATGAAGGTATATAAAGAGTACATGCACACCCTACCCCCTCAGTACAGTTATGGTTATCAATAAAGTTGCTGTTCCTCTGTACTCACATGCCTGGCATCTTTCCTGCTCATTCAAACCCAAAACACAACAGTGGTGACGAAGGTGGGATACTGCTTCGCCATAGAGCTGAAGTCACGAGGGGATGGCTTTACATGCTGGAGGAAAGATGCATCTTTCCCCCCCTCTCTATCGGCCGGCTAGATCAGCATGCTAGCGGCCACATGCTCAGAATCACCCATCTGAGCCTGCGGAGCAGGATCCAAGCGCAAGAGGAAAAAGATGCCAAAAGTCGGCCACCCCGTGAATTCAACATCTGCCACCCCGAGCAGTGGCCGTTGCAACTCGGGCAAGTAGAAAACTACTTACGGGCGAACCAAATTGCAGAAGATGGCCTAAAAGCAGCAATTCTACTCTGCATCAGCAGGCTTGCGACATTCGATTTGGCTGAAAGTCTATTCACCCTGACACTGATTGAATCCGTACCGTTCGCTGATCTCAAACAGAAGCTGAACGGACACTTCAAACCCAGAATGTCGGAGATGGCCTGGCGATTCAGATTCGACCAGAGAGTGCAATGCCCCGGGGAAACTGCATCAAAGTTCATTGCGGCCAGGCCGCACGCCTCTGCAGGTTTTCCAACCTGGATGAACGCCTATGAGACCAGCTAGTATGCAGCCTTTGAGACAAGGCACTGCAGCAGAGACTTTTTGCAAGACCTAACTTAATACTAATCAATGTGCAAGACAAAATTATGGCTGATGAAGCAGCCGGAGGCGTGGTCCAAGTAGTACAGACATCCAAAACCCTCAAACCTGAAGAAACAATTCACCACGAAGCAGCTAAGTATGATGAAACCACAGTCGATGAAGAAGCAGAAGTGGACAAGCTTCAGAAGCTAGCTGGGACACAAGAGCGAGGACTGGATCACAGAGAGAACAACCATAAGGCAGCTCTCTTCCCTTGATGCATGGGTTGCAGCGGCAACCATGCACATGTGAATTGCAGGTTCCGGAGGGCCACGTGTCGGGCCTGCAGACGAACAGGACACATTGCCGTAGTGTACTGAGCCTGCTCCAGAGAAGGTCAGCTCAAGCAACCATCGGAGAACTTCACAAGGAGAGGTACCGGGACCCAGAGTCCAACCAGTGTGGGTTTTTTTGAGAGCCAGAGATCTATTTGCCGAACCGGGGCCCGCCGCCCCCTTAAGCCTAAACTAAAACTTGAGATTAATTTACAAGGCATTCCATGCAAGATGGAACTAGACTCTGGCTCAGTGGTCTCAATTATCTCGTACGAGACTTTTAAAATTGTTTGCAGCTGCAGTAAGCAGTGGGTTAAATTGAGGCCCTCTAGTATCATACTGACTGATTTTCAGAACAACAAGGTTAGAATTAAGGGGGAGGCCACCCTGTCTCTGAAGTTTAAAAAGTTTCATGGGCACCTGGATGTCGTTGTGGTAGAGGGCCAACAAACCAGTTTAATAGGGTTAGATTGGTTTGAGGCATTAGGAATCTTTATTACCGGCATTAATCGAATGCATGGGGGTAACATCGAATCTGTCTGCAAAGAATTTGCAGACATGTTCGATTCAAAGCTAGGAACGTACACAGGGTCCCCAATTTCATTTAAATTAGGCCCGAACGTTATGCCCATCAGAATTAAACCCAGAAGAGTCCCATTCGCGTTGAAACATAAAATTGAAGTGGAATTGGACAAAATAGTTGAACAAGGAGTGTTGCAGCCTGTAGATGGGGGGGAATGGGAGACCCCTATAGTTACCCCACTTAAACCTAATGGGGAAATCTGTATCTGCGTGGATTATAAGTGTACCCTAATTAAGGCTTTAAATAAGCATGCTTACCCGGTCCCAATGGTCAGCCATGTTCTCGCTTCCCTTCAGAGTGGTGCCATTTTCGCAAAGCTAGACTTGGCACAGGCGTTCCAGCAGCTGCCTGTTAGCGCGGCTACAGCAGCAGCTCAAACTATCATTACCCACAAGGGAGCATTCAGAGTGAATCGTTTGCAATTTGGCATCAGTGTGGCACCAGGGATATTTCAGGAAATCATGGAACGAACATTAAAGGGCATCCAGGATGTGTGCCCATACTTTGATGATGTTCTCATCACAGGTGAAACAGAAGAAGTTTTAGCTAATAGACTCAGGGCTGTACTGAGTAGGCTTTGTTCTGCAGGTCTCAAATTAAAAAGAGATAAATGTAGCATTGGGGTTGATTCTACAGAATTTCTGGGATTCTGAATAGATGCAAATGGAATCCACCCCGCAGAATCAAAGATTAGGGCAATTAAAATGGACCTCAGTCCCAAGAATAAAGCTGAACTACAAGCATTTTTAGGCTTATTAAACTTTTACCATACTTTCCTACCCCACAAAGCTGCTATAGCTGAGCCACTACATAGGCTTCTTGATAAAAAAAGCTGTTTGGAAGTGGACTAGCCTGCATGAGAGAAGTTTCCAGGACCTTAAGGGTCTGCTGTCTGACAAATCTACTGTCACCCACTACATTGAATCCAAGCCTGTCTGCATCGCCTATGGAGTGGGAGCTGTACTAAGCCATTTAGAGAAAAATGGGAAGCAAGTTCCCATAGCATTTTTTTCCAGAACTTTATCAGTGGCTGAAAGAAGTTATGCACAAATAGATAAGGAAGCCCTAGCCATAGTAGCAGGGATCAAAAAATTTCACGATTATTTTTATTTTTTTAATTTTAATTCCATTTATATCCCGCCCTTCTCCAAAGACTCAGGGCAGCTTACAAGCTTAGCAGTAGCCTTCATTCTATGTATATGCCTGCTTATTAGGGCTTTCACACACACCCCAAGCGGCATTATTACAAAGTCAGCTTAATTGCCCCCAACAATCTGGGTCCTCATTATCTATATGGTAGAAAATTCATTGTGTTCACTGATCACAAGCCCCTCTTGGGCTTGTTCACAACAGAAAAGCAAATGCCCCACATATTATCACCTAGAATGCTCAGGTGGTCCATATTTTTGTCTGCCTATAATTTTAAAATGATTCACAAACCTGGAAAAGAAATGGGCCATGCTGATGGCCTAAGTAGGCTTCCCTTACCGTCTATTGATCCTGATCCAGCCCCTGCTGCACAAATACTGTCCATACAGGAGTTACCTGAATTCCCCCTCCATGCAGGGAACAACAACAACAACAACAACAACAACACTGCTAAGCTTGTAAGCCGCCCTGAGTCTTCGGAGAAGGGCGGGATATAAATGGAATGGATATAAATGGAATTAAAATAAAATAATAATAATAATAATAATAATAATAATAATAATAATAATAATAATAATAATAATAATAATAATAATAATAATAATAATATCATGCCATTCATCCACACAGTGACATTGACAGATTCTATCTACCAAGGCAAATAGGTGGATGTGGAATGCTGCAAGTACATCAGATGGTTGAAGAAGAAAAAATGGCTTTGGAAGAATATCTGAAGAACAACGATGAAGATGCACTGAAATTAGTATGTCAGGAAGGCTTACTTACTACTGGAGAGACCAAACTGGCCTACAAGAAAGACCAAATGAAGAACAGAATAGAGGCATGGGAAGACAAAGCACTACATGGCCAGTACATTAAAAAAATATCTGGGAAAGCAGATAATAACAAGATCTGGCAATGGCTAAGAGCAGGAAAGTAGAAGAAAGAGACTGAGGGACTAATTCTGGCTGCACAAGACCAAGCCTTAAGGACAAATGCATACAAAGTCATTGAGAAGACAGCAACAGACAGCAAGTGCCGCCTATGCATAGAAGCTGAAGGAACAGTGGACCACCTGGTAAGCTGCTGTAAGAAGATCACACAAAATGACTACAAGCAGCAGCATGACAAAGTAGCAACAATGGTGCATTGGAAGATCTGCAAGAAATATCATTTGCCTGTAAGCAAGAACTGGTGGGATCTAAAATAGAGAAAGTCATAGAAAATGATAAAGTTAAACTGCTCTGGGATTTCAGAATTCAAACAGACAAGCACCTGCAATATAACACCCCAGACTTAACAATTGTCGATAAGAAAGACAAAAAAGTCTGGATAGTGGACGTGGCAGTGCCTGGAGACAGCAGAATAGACGAGAAAGAACTGGAGAAGATAACAAAATACAAAGACCTACAAATAGAAATAGAAAGACTGTGGCAAAGGCAAGCAAGGGTAGTACCAATAGTAATAGGCGCCTTGGCTGCAATCCCAAAACAACTGGAGCAGCACTTGAACACCATTGGCATTGGCAAATTTGCCATTAGTCAATTGCAAAAGGCGGCCATCTACGAACTGCTTCTATCCTGCAATGATATCTGTAATACCATCAAACATCCACATCTGCCTATCCCAAGTCCTTGGTAAGGACTCGATAGGTAGACAAAAATGCTAAATCCAGTCTGAACATCTGGCTGACTGTGCGATTAATAATAATAATAATAATAATAATAATAATAATAATAATAATAATAATAATAATAATAATAATAATAATAATAATAATAATAGAATTGGAAGGGACCTTCAAGGTCTTCTAGTCCAACCCCCTGCTCAGGCAGGAAACCCTATACCATTTCAGACAAATGGCTGTCCAATCTCTTCTTAAAAACTTCCTATGTTGGAGCATTCACAAATTCTGGAGGCAGGTTGTTCCACTGGTTAATTGTTCTAACTGTCAGGAAGTTTCTCCTTAGTTCTAGGTTGCTTCTCTCCTTGACTAGTTTCCATCCGTTGCTTCTTGTCCTGCTTTCAGGTCCTTTGGAAAATAATTTGACTCCCTCTTCTTTGTGGCAGCCCCTAAGATATTGGAACACTGCTATCATATCACCCCTCATCCTTCTCTTCATTAAACTAGACATACCCAAATCTTCCCTTTTCTCCTCCATCTTTTCTTGTCTCCTCATTCTGTCTATTTCCTTGTGATTCTGGAGAAATGCCTGTAACTAGACTACCTGTAATATAAACTTTTCATGGATAAACAGATTAAAATTTTATTTAGGTCCCAATTTCTGTATCTTGCAGTATTAAATAAATATAGTGAACTATGTTAGCAAAAATCCTGATATTTGCCAGTAATTTAGTAGAATAACATAATATTTTTAGATTTCCTTCACATTAGGAACAATGTGAAGGGACAAGTGAAAAAAAATTAAATTTAATTTAAATTTATTAAAATTTTAAAAATTAACCAAACTGCACAGCCTTTACAATAACCATTTCTTTTCTTATTAATACAAAACTGGCAACAATATCTTTCATCTCAGCCAATGTGGGTACAAAGAAATCCTACTTTCTTCATTCCTGAGAAGGTCCTGAGAACAGAGGGGCATCACTCAGATGATGATGTTCGTGTTCAGAACATACTGTGATAAAAAGTATCTATGTGGATCATCATTATCCTTCAGCATAGCATGCCCAGTAGGTTTACCTGTGGTATCCAATTAAAAAATACAAATATCCACCAGAATCATGTTAAAACAAATTAGTGCCAAAAGTTAACTTCTGGAAGCTAGATTGAAAGCATATTGTACTAGGACCAAAAATATTAATTGAGAAATATTAGAGAAATATTACACAGAACTCTAAAAAATATTTCACCTCTAGAATATCAACCTGCCATAGTGATTCATTCCTTGAAAAAAATAATGTTGCAGATCGTCTGGCTACTTTTCTCAGTTCTGGCAATCTCAGGTAAGATGAGCCATGTGTATTAGAGCAGTTGGAAGGTTCAGTCAATTGAGTTGTTGCAGAGTGATGGGGGAAGATGCAAGTATTGAGTAATTCAAGTTTGATTGCATAATTTATAGCCCTCACTTAATCTTATGTACGTAAGATACATTCAACCCAGCCTAAAAACAAAATTTAGTACATTAATCAATATGTTACAAACCAAGTTGCCATTGTGTGAAAATGTCCCTTATGATGCAGAGTGGAGGGAAAATAAGTGAGGTGGGAATAACCAATTCTATTGTCACTTCTGCTATAACTTTCCCACTTTATTTGATGATTGTATGATTGAAGAACATTTTGTTTGTTTGTTTTTTGTTTGTTTGATTCATTTCTATTGCTGCCCATTTCAACAAGTGACTCTGGGAGGCATATGTCACATGAGACTGCGGCAGGTAATGAAAGACTGCAAGCTCCATCAGACGATTTAACTTAATATTTTATTTCACTCAAATTGAAATATCAGCAATATTTTAATGTTGACTATCAAAATTTCATCCATTCAGTAAATTATCTGTAAGGCACTGAAAATGGCAACCTTGTGAGTTCCTGCTTGTACCTTCCATATCTCCCATAATGTATTGCTTCATTTTCTGATTCTTTGAAGAGGGAGAAATTTGAAAGGGTCCATTTGATTCATTTACAGCTAACAGGGCAGACTAGGCAATGACATAAGGACAAATAATTTAAAAGTTTGGGGTAAGCAAGGTAGAGAAAGCATGCAGAACATGTCTTTCTGAATTCTTAACCAATGCCACTTTCTTCCTTATAACGAAGAAATGTGTCATCTGTATATTTCTATGTGTATACCATTTCTATTGAGGGACTAATAGAATGCTTGAGTATATTTGCCTCTGTATTTGTGTGTGTGTGTGTGTGTGTGTGTGTGTGTGTGTGTGTGTGTGTGTGTGTGTATTGTTTTTATTGTCCTGTTATGCTGTATGTGTAAGCTTTGGGTTGAAAATGTATACTGGAAATGTGCAACTATTGCATTACGGTCATTTGAGGATGTGTGTGTGCATGCCTCTCTCTCTCTCTCTTTCTCTCTCTCTCTCTTTCTCTCTCTCTCTCTCTCTGTATGTGTGTGTGTGTGTGTGTGTGTGTGTGAAATCTTAGAATGGAGGAATTATTAGCATTCTGAATCACTGCCTCTACCAATTACTCCCCAGTATTCTAATTTCATTTTGTTAGATAGGGCACAGTGTTCAAGTCTCTTGAGATCCATTTGGATCTTGAGCCTATCTTCTGGGGTTTTGGCTATTCCTGCCAGTTAATGTCATCTGCAAATTTGATGAGTTCCTCTTCTATTCCTCATCTATATTGTTTAGGAAGATGTTGAAAAGTGCTAAAAAAGAACCTTGCGGTACACCACTGCTTACTTCCCTCCATGTAAATGTAGTTCCATAAAGGACTACATACTGAGTGTGGTTTGTTAACCAGTTACAAATCTCTCTTGTGATGATGTTGTCTATCTCACATTTTTGCAACTTACCAAGAAGTATTTTTTTATTTATTTATTTATTTTATTTTAATTCCATTTATATCCCGCCCTTCTCCGAAGACTCAGGGCGGCTTACAAGCTTAGCAGTAGCCTTCATTCTATGTATATGCCTGCTTATTAGGGCTTTCACACACACACCCAAGCGGCATTATTACAAAGTCAGCTTAATTGCCCCCAACAATCTGGGTCCTCATTTTACCTACCTCGGAAGGATGGAAGGCTGAGTCAACCTTGAGCCTGGTGGGACGTGAACCTGCACTAATTGCAGGCAGCTGGTGTTACTTAAGGAGGCATTAGCCCACTGCTCCACCAAGGCTCTTAAGTATGTTGTGGTCTACTTTCTCAAATGCCTTACTGAAATCCAAGTATACTATGTCCACTGCATTTGATTGGTCCACTAATTTAGTCATATTCACAAAGAATAAAATAATATTTGTTTGGCATGATCTGCTTTTGACAAATCTGTGTTGGTTTCTGGTTATAATTTTGGATTTCAACTGCTGAAGCAGGCTGATGCAGTCTCTGGTCAGTGCTGTAATCTTTAAATGATCCAAACTGAAACCATGCTGCATCTCCATTCAATCACCTAATTCCAAAATTCCACTTAGACAGAATACTTCAATCTAAAGTTGTTAACTTGAAATAGCCCTTCAAATTCCACACAGCTCTGATGTTTAATGTTTGACAATATCTATGTATTTTTATAATTTCTATATTTGTATTTGGAGGAACTAATCAGGGATTCAGGCATGCAGATTTGCAGAAGCATTGAATCAGAACAACGAAAGTTAAACTCATTTATCTTATTTCATCTCATGTTTATTTCCCATGCTAATAAACAGATATTTACTTAGATTAGCCTGGCATGAAATTAGAAAATTAGAAAATTAGATCTGGCATGAAACAAGACACCTGCTAAAGAACAAAACCGCATAATTGAATATTGTAAGACAGACTATATGCAAATATATAATATCCATGTTGGTAAAAAAAAGCTATTGCTAGCTGCGTCCACTTTGAGGTTTTCTGAAGTATAGTACCTTTTCAAGAAATTCATTTGGAAAACTAATTACTGCTATTATTGTGCACATGAGCTGTACTGTTCAAGAAAAAAGTAAAAAAAAAGAAGCATGGTGTTATAACATATGCTGAAATATTATTTTAAAATCTTATTGTTTCCTTCCTTCCTTCCTTCCTTCCTTCCTTCCTTCGTTTCTCAGGACTCGCTGTTACATTTGATATTAATTTGTTAGTGTGTTTGCATCATTTTAATGCTTATTGCCATCCTGGTGTTTGCCCTCAATATTCTATCCAATTGGGAACTTGTGGCCTAAAAAAGTCATGTTGCAAAAGGTAGGCAAAATCTCCCTCCTTTTATATCTCCCTCCTATCCTTATATGCAAGTGCATGTATGATATTGTTATAGTGTATGTTATTCTTAAATATTTCCCAGCTCCAGCCACATTTCTATTTTCATCGTCTTGAGAGCTCTATGAATCTTTACAATATTTACACAACTTTCTGTCATACTTTTTTTTGAAGCAATCATATTTGTTTTCTCTCATCCACAAGAGTTTTCATTTCATTCTTTCAATGAACCTTTTATTTTTCACTCCATTCCAAATAGCTTCCACATCCTCTTTACTTATGTCTACTTTCTATTTACTTCATTGGGAAACTAATCTACCTTGTAATACTTTTTCATACAGGACTTTCAATTTCTCTTTCTGAAATCATTCTACTTTCAGTCATTTTTTTTCCATTTTTTTCCTTGTCTTCTACATCTCCTTTTTCAGATTCAGTCTTGAGAACATTGGTTTTAATCCTGCTTGAGACAGAATTTCAATGTAAAACTAGCATCTGGAGGATACAAAACTTATCTATATTTGTAGTTATGTATAGTGAAAGTTTCTTCAAAGCCTAGCAATGTTAGAATATTGAAATCCTAGGTCCTCTATTTTTATCCTGACCAAAATATTGTCTTTCTTTAGCAAAATCCTTAATATGTTTTCATGTCAACTAATTGGAGGTACTTGTTCATATACAAGCTGTACTGCAACTTCAACTCTGGGTGGATTTTGCAACAAAGACTTTCCTTGCTGTATAAAGTAAGTTACATTCCTCCAGTATAAGACTTGGGCATACTCGCCACTAACTCATAGCATATGAATACTACAAAACACAGTATTACACACTCTTGCTAAGTTATTCAATATCAGATGATATATAAACAATATCCAATAGAAGATAATATATGTAGCTCAAGGCTGAATTGAAGAGTCCTTGGTGTTCCCTGAACTTGATCATTTGCTTGTAATTGGTAATGCTAATAGTTGCCTATAGAGCTTCTACCAACAAAATGGAAGACTTTATCAAAACTTGCCTAAACACCATCTATGGAGATTCACAACCAACCCAAACTATGAAAAGGGAGATTCTGTTTATTTAACATATTATGTATTTTTTAAAATAAGATATTTTAGCCAATGAAGTTGAATTTCTAAATGCTACAGTTTCCTGGAATTAATGGATGGAAAACTAGTCAAGGAGAGAAGCAACCTAGAACTAAGGAGAAACTTCCTGACAGTTAGAACAATTAACCAGTGGAACAACCTGCCTCCAGAAGTGGTGAATGCTCCAACACTGGAAGTTTTTAAGAAGAGACTGGCCAGCCACTTGTCTGAAATGGTATAGGGTTTCCTGCCTGAGCAGGGGGTTGGACTAGATGATGATGATGATGATGATGATGATGATGATGATGATGATTGCCCTATATCAGCATATGTCCTCCAGTAATCTGGGTCTTCATTTTACCAACCTTGGAAGGATGGAAGGCTGAGTCAACCTTGAGCCTGTCAGAATCAAATTCCAGGTTGTGAGCAGAGCTAGACCTCAATGCTGCATTGTAATCACTGTGCCACCAGGGCTACTTTTCAAGACTATCTAGTGTAAAGTGTATCAAATTGCATTCTGTGGAATCCTAGAGTTTTTTGAAAATTTGATAGGACTCTATGAAAGACCAACCTACCCCCTACATCCCCCTCCCATAAAAAACCCAATTCATTTGGACATAGCACATTTCTATTGTTACAAATTTGCCTTTGTACTTTATCCATTTTTGGAAACCTTTGGCCAAGCCAAGAGGGATTCAAACTGCTAACTACATCCTTGTCTGCAATTAATACCAGAATTGCATAGCCTGAACCACCCTCAACCATCATTGAGAGAGAAGACCTGCCCCTCAGAACTTATGAAGAAGGTTTATTTCAGACTTTTCCCCTGGTACAAACTCTAAAAGGTTTGAGGACTGAAACAGGTTCTGAAACAAAGCTAAGGTAAAGAACACCAAAATTTCATTTTGTTCTTTAAAGCAAGGAGACCATGTTACCTTGTACAAAACATATTGTTCTAATTTATAAATTCTGTTAGCATTCATCTGGATATATGTTCTTCTTCAGAAATTGCACACAAAATATACTGTACAGTGATACCTTGGTGCTCGGCTGTTTTAAAATGTGTCAAATTTGGTATTGTCTCAGTACTCAGTTTTGTTTAGTGCTTGATATGCTGTGTTAGGAAGAAGGGGATGACTATGGAGAATAGACAGGAAGTCAGCCATGCTGGGAAGATCACTACAAAAGGAGTGGGATGGTCATAGATGGAGGACAGGAAGTTGGCTATGCTGGGAAAGTCACTGACATAGATAGGAAAAGGGACAGACAAAAAGTTCTTCCCAGCTGAAACAAAGGGTCACATGGTAAGTCACATGGTTTGCTTGGGACTTGTCCTTTTTGATACTTGTTACATCTCACAATTAACATTGAGTACCAAAGTACTACTGTATTTGAGAAAAATGTGCAGGAAAATAGAAAATTTATACAAAAGAATAAATAAATGCACTACATAGCTTCATATATTTGTACTAGTTTGGTCTAATGATAAAGACACAAGGTTAGAAATCAGAACACTAAGTTCTAGTCCCTCCTTAGCCCTGAAAGCTGGCTGGGTGACTTTTGACAAGTCACTTTCTTTCAGCCAAAACCACTGCAGAGGGGAGTTGTGGGAAATAGGAGGAGGAATAAATATTAGGTATGTTCATCAACTTGTGTTATTTATATAAAAAAAATAAAAATAAAGGTAGAATACAAATGAATGAATAAATAAAATTCAAAATGTGCATGTTAGTCAGAACTGTGTGTGAAATGTGGATATTCTTTTGTTTTCAAAATAATTTACAGATAATTTTATATATTGTTTGAAATTAAATACAATTGGTCATTGAAATTGCTGGATTATTATAACAGAAAGAACAATAGTATTGACAATGAAAGCTAGGACCTGTGGTGGTGCAGTAGTTAGAATGCAGAATTGCAGGCTAATTCTGCCGACTGCCATGTGTTCGATTCTCACTAGCTCAAGGTTGACTCAGCCTTCCATCCTTCTAAGGTTGGTAAAATGAGGACCCAGATAGTTGGGGGTAATATGTTGACTCTGTGAACCACTTAGATAGGGCTGTAAAGCATTATGAAGTAGTATATAAGTCTAAGTCCAAATTGCAATGTTGGTTTCTTTCAGTGTCTTATGTTAAAAATAAATCAGATTTGGTTTCCATCAGCTTTACTAATTTAATATTTGTTGTTTTTTTAAAGAACCCTCACACTAAATTTTGCATGTTTGTTGTACATATTATTTTCTTAGTATATTCATTTGTTTTTCCAGCTATTGTTCACAGTAGTGCAAGAAATTCCTCTTACGTGTATTTACATATATTCCTCTTATTATTCATATATTCTTATAAATGTTTCTCTTATAGACTTTAAAAAGACAGCAAACTACATTCAAACTTTCAGAAAAATACAAATTCTGAAATACAACTTCATGTATTTGTTGTGATTCAGATTATGATGTATCTGTAAATGTTTTTGTTGATGAAATGATGCAAGAAATAAACACTTTGTAGTTATTAGAAAAACTGGTAAAAATAAACATGCTTGGTGAAACAAAAGGAAATTGCAGGTGAAAATACATTTATTTCTCTAGAATTTTATTTCCCCAGTATAATAACAATCAGTTATTGAAATGGGAAGGCAGACAGATGAATAAATAGGCAGACAGATTTAAAATCTGTAAAATTTCTAATACTATTCAAAACAACTAGACACAAGGACAATTTTTCCCTCATGCCATCGCTCTGCTAAACAACTAATTCTCACAAAACTGTCTTATGCCATAGGATGTCAAGCCATGTAGTAGGGCTGTATTACTATTACCCTTCTCATCTTTCCTATTCCCTATTCATTTAGCATCTTATGACTATAATTTTGTTGTTTGTATCTTATGATTTAAGTTGATTGCTTTATTTAGTATCCTAGGACTATCACTGTGTTATATCTTGCATTTTATAATTATGTTAATGATTTAACACTTGTTGCTTGCATGTAAACTGTATGTCCAATTCCTTGTGTGTCCAGTCACACTTGACTAATAAAGAATTCTCCTTTCCTCTCCTCTCCTCCTCTGCTCTACTCTGAGTCTGTGTTTTTTATACCTTACTCTGCTTCATGGTTTTATTTTGTTGATCTCTCTATGAATTTGCAGATACATTTATTTTTGATAGTTTCAGTAATGGAGTCACTATTTATTTGGCCTTGTGAGTTTCTGAAGACATTGGACAAACAGCTATAGTTTCATATAGTTTGGCCGATGAACAATAATTGTTTTAAACTTTTCAACATCTTCTGTTTAACACTTATTTTCTTAAGTTTTATGAAACAATAACAAAAAAGGAAATTATTTGGTTACTGGTGTTCATAGTGTTTCAAGTGAAAGCTGTCTTATTGGGAAAGAATATTGCCTCATTTCCTCCCTTGATAATAATAAGTGCATGAGAAGGATTCAGCCACCCAATGTTTTGGCAAAAAATAAAAATAAAAAGCAAACAAAAATCCTACCTAGAAATGCTATTATACTTTTTATGAGAATGGTTAGCTAAAAGTCCCAGCTGAAAAAAATTAGAAGAAATTTTAGACTATTTCTGAAAAGCTACGCTTTACATTTGCTATCAAATATAGATCTGAGCCAAATACTTGCTTGTTTTCAAATCCTAATTTCCTAGTGTTTAATACTCTGGGACTCTCTGAGTACAAAGAGCTAAGTAAATTTCTAAAAAAAGGGGGGGGGAATCAAAAACTATTTCAGTACCCTTTCTGTCAAGACCACCTGACTTCCAGATTTTATAGAAAGACCAAAAACATTAAAAGAACAAACCTTATTTTGTTTTTCGTGATTTGTTCTTTCTTTTCATATTCAGCTGTTTTTTCAAATGTAAATGTGGATGTAACTTAACACTTGATTTCCTAACTAATTTCCTTTCAGCTATTCTATAACTATTTTACCTTAAGGTTACCACCCATCTGCCACCCACTTTAGTGGGCTTACCCAGCAGTTGCAGTATTCGGCAAAGAGAGATTTTATTCATGGTTTTTTTTTTATCACCAGTAAACGGATGTCTCATGCCAAGACAGTATTTAGGATATTTGATAATAATAGAGGAATCACGATGGGTTTGGGCAATCCTTGGAAGAAAACTACTGATCAAATTGGCTCCAATTCTAGGATTTCCAGCAATAGTTCTGACAAATGGGTGAGTTTCAATATTTAACTTAGTAGAAGATCCACCACTCATTCCACTTGAACGTTTGAACAACCGGCCTCCAATGTCAGAAGAGTTTTCAGGATATCGGCTAGTCTGAGTAATGGAGATACCAATCATTTGGTGTTTTCCAAGGGAAACATCCCATTGATCTGCACTTGGTTTTATTCCAGTGGGCATTCCAGAGATTTTGGAGGTCATTTCAGGGGCAGTACTTATTGTTAATTGCCCTCCAGTGGCAGAAGAGCCCCCAGCATATTTGCTGGGTTTAATAGTGGAGCCACCATTAATTTGGCTGTATTGTGTACCAGAAACAGCATTCAAAATGTAACCATTTAATTGCATTCTAGTGGTGGTTCTAGAGATTTCAGAGGCCAGTCCAGAGATATCCCTTATCGTTAACTGGTGTCCAATATCAGAGGAGTTTTCAGGATATTTGCCACTGTTTTCCCATGAAGAAAAACTTGATATATTTCCAGGAAAAGAGCCACGAAGAATTGAGAACACTTGTTTAAGGAGGAAGCTGTCTATTATTAATCCTGGAATAGCACGGCTGCATGTTATTGCATCTTCACAGTCTGATCCGCTTTGGGTAGAAATAAAAAAAATGTTGGAATAAAGATAATTATAATGACAAATAATGATCATATAATAAGTAAAATGTACAAGTTGTTGCTGAGATTTGATACAGAGCATGACCAGACTAAAAACTTTATAGAAAGATAGGTTGGTTTGATTTCTAATATAAATATGGGCAAATGGGGAAATATGTGAAAAACTGCTGTTAAATTTACATTGTGTCATAGTTTAAGATCCTGCCAACGAATGGTAGCATGCAAATCTGAGTAGATAAATAGGTACCACTTTGGTGGGAAAGTAACAGTGTTCCATGACGTCATGCTGGCCATATGACTGTGGAAACTTCTTTGGGCACCCTGGCTCAATGACCTAGAAACAGAGATGAGCATTGTTCCCTATAGTGGGCAATGACTAGCAAAGTAAAATCTTCAGGGATTCCTTTACCTTACCATAGTTTAAAAGAGAACTTTTATAAAATGATTTAGCAATGGCATTATGACATCAACTAAAGTGTAAAAAATGTTTAAAGGAATATCAAACCATTGCTGGAAGTGTGAAAAGGAAGAGAGCAGTTTTTATTCTGCATAGTGGACATGTGAAAAAGGAATTTTGAGTGAAAATTCATACAGTGATACAAAAGATACTGTGGATAAATATTATGATGAAACTAGAAAAGAAATGTGAGAAATTAATATTGTATATGGTAACTATGGCAAGATTATGATATGCACAAACATGGAAGAATAATGAAATACCAACAGTAAAAGATTGGATTATAAAATTGACAAGATTTGTGGAAATGGCAAAGCTGACCAATTTGTCAGGGACAAAATGACAGACTTTTTAAAAGACTGGATACCTTATATGGACTTTTTGCTCACAGAAGAAAAGACTGAACAGATGATTTATGGATTTACAGATGAAGAAGGGTTAAAGAAGGAAGGGAAACAGTAAGATGGCAATTATTTGATAAAAAGAAGGATGGAAGTTAAAATTCCATGTTGTTTTCATACTTCTTTTCTTTTTTTCTTTTCTATCTTTTTTTCTTATTTTTATTTTTACTTTTTACACTTTTATTGTAATGTAAAATTGTATGTATTACAATAAAAGTGTAAAAATGAAAATTTTTGTTGTCTAGCATAATGATTTTTTTCTTTCTCTCATGCTGAACAAATACAATGAATAGAGGTTCAGGGATTGTATCATATGTCTTCCTTTATGACACCACATCATAGGCAGTTCAGAACTTGTAAAAAGAAATGGAAGTACAGTAAATATGAGAGAGGGAATTACACATAACTTGATTTCATTCACATATAAATCAAATCAGCATGTTAATCATGTTTTGTTGAACTACATAATAAAAATGTCCTGGTTTGCCCATAAATAGTAATTTTACATGCTACATTACAGTGGAAACAAACCACTCCAGTGCTACTACAGTTAGTGTTGTACTATATGTAAGAGCCTTGTACTGCAAAGTGGGAATAGTGTTAAATTTTAAAAATACTTGGGTTTAAACAAATTGCAGACTCCATATGAACTAAAACCTAGATTAGAAGGAGTTCCTTTTTTACTGGTATTATTTTCTAATGGACATGTTGTTTTATAATCATATAAAACAGACTAGACCTATTAGGCTTTTAGAGTTATTTCATGTAATGGAACAAAGAGATTGTCTTTTATGACTGATGTAGATTGTTAATTCACCAAATATGGTTGAAGAAGTTAACTATAATTGAACCAACAGTATATAGTACATATCATTGGAAAGCACATTAAAAATATTCTTATGCTAGGACACAGGTCTGCAACCCGCGGCTCCAGAGCTGCATGCGGCTCTTTCAGCCGTCTCCTGCGGCTCCCAGTCCTCTGCCATGTGCAGTCCCCCAAAAAAAAGTGGGACTAAAAAAGTTCAATCAATTCAAATATGCAGGGTAGGTGCATATCTCTCCTTGGCTCCACTCTTCAAACCCTGTTCTGCGCATGCGCGCATGTATGCGCATGTGCACACATTTTTTTTTGCGGCTCCCAGTTTTTCATTTTGTGAGGGAACCGGTTCTGAGTGGCTCTTTCACTGTTTCAGGTTGCTGACCCCTGTGCTAGGAGAAAGAGTCACTTAGAGGGTAGTTATACTTTCATTTATTTGAAAAAAATGAAGTACATCTCACAATATAGTGCAGCAGAAGAAGGTGTCACCACAGGGTCCAAGTGACTGAGATTCTCCAGCACATGGATCTTTACGGCAATAACCATAATGGGCTATGCAAAATTCTGGGGCAACTTCAATAGGTCCATTGAAAGCAAAGCAAACTGAAAGAAAGGAAAAACAAAAGGTTGAGTCAGTCTGTCTGTCTTCCTCATACATACTGTATCATCCACATTGTTAATCTTCCAAGAGAAAAAATGGAAGGAAGGAAGGAAGGAAGGAAGGAAGGAAGGAAGGAAGGAAGGAAGGAAGGAAGGAAGGAAGGAAGGAAGGAAGGAAATTATTTTAAAATTAGGTACAATTAATATTTTCATAATTTTCACTAAATTTCTGGGCCAAGAAAGTATAAGGCTTTTTTTTCAGGGGTGGAAAAATTCTTCAATAGTTTCTCAAAAAGAGAATTTTGGTGATAACATTGGGACTATTGAAAAGTCACAGAAAGAGGAATTACGTCTTTGTGTCTTCCCATAAGGAGGCAAGGAAGCAACATCAGTTGATATTATTGAACCAAGAATGGGATTCTTAGTTTCATACAGTGATGCTTAAATGTTTGTGAACCCTTCTGAATTTTCAATACTTCCGCATAAATATGACCTAAAACAAGATCTGTTTCCCCAAAAATCTTAAAACTTGATAAAGAGAACCCAATTAAACAAATGAGTAAAATATGTACTTGTTTATTTACAGCAGGCATGTCAACCTGCTGGCCCGCGGGCTAGATGTGTCACCCCGAAACCATCCCCACTCCATTGCCAGCAATGACATCATGTCAATGTGATGTCGTGAGTTTGACATGCCTGATTTACAGGTAGTCCTTGCTTACTGACTGCTTAATACAGCTATTGTTCAAAGTTGGGGTATAATCTTATGATACAAAGTTACTTTATGACCAATGCATTTACAACCTTCACAGCTTCCCTCAGTTACATGATTGTCATACAGTCCGTATATATCTTGTGCCTGACCTGTTGCTTTTGTTTATTTTCCCTTTACAGAGCAGAGAGATTAGAGAGGAGGGGATTACAAGAGAGTAAATAGGCAAATCAGGATTACCTTTATTTATTGAGGGGGGAAAAACCCAAAGCTATATGTTTGCATGTATCAAAAGTAAGTGAAGCTCCAGGATTATTTAAAAGGGGAATTAGAGTCAGATGTTTTAATCAATGGGATGATAATCAGGTGTGATTCTAGTGATCTTGCCTTATTTAAAAAAGAGAATGGTAGGTATTCACACTCAAAGTGCATTCCTTTCACACAAGTAGTTTACAATTTCTGAGGACTTCTGAAAAAAGTTGTTGTTGCTTCCCAGCTGGAAAAGTTTACAAAAATATTTCTATAGAAGTCCACTGTCAGGCAGATTGTGTACTATACCTTTGTTCTACAGACAGTTCTACATCTTTGTTACCTGTATTGAGCTGTGAGAACTTTGAGAAAGAGCTGTGATAGGAAAAATCTGAGTCCAAAGCAGGAATGGAGATGGAGAAAATGTTCCAGAATTGACCATTCCTACTTGTCTAGAACATAAAGGCAGGGGAGAAGTGAAGCATCTTCAGTTTTGCTGAAGCTAGCAGTTGCACAGCACACATGTCTACACTAAAATTTAATCTGAGAGTTCTTGACACTTTTTATTTAATTTTAATTTTAATTTATAAAGGATAAAATGTATAAGCAATAAGACCTGGAGATGGCTTGATTGCACATCTTACATAGACTTGATATTCACTTTAGACAGTAGACTCTCTACCAAGAATATTTTTTAGGAAAGATAGGGTCTGTAGCAAACAGTTCCAGGTGATAGTTTGATATACAGTAATATCTGGTCAACACTTTCAAAACTCAGACAACTGACCCTTTGCTAAGAATATATTTATGAGATCATTGCTTCTAGTATGCAATGATTGTTTTCCCTCCCTAGAGCAGATATTAAATTAGGAAGCTATTGTTGACTTATCTGTATTCCTACTGTAGAAATTAATATAAGAAGAACCTTACAATAAAAATAGTATTAGTATTTTTGGTTTTGGTTTCCTGGTTTGAGCTATTTTGAAGGGCTAGCAATCTTGCAAGTCTTTTACTTTCTCTCTAGAGGAGCAGAGTATGCCATTTTGGTTTTAGAATGCCCTCTGATCTCCAGGGTATACCATTATCCAATGAGCACCTTGCTGTAGCATGGTTGCAACACTAGCAGCAAGTAAATGTACAGTAACCAATTTATGGAATACCATGATTTAGCTAACACAACAGCTGGGACAGAACTGAACTCAAACTACAACAGCACAATGACCTGTAGCAGAGCTGATGCTTCTGTGTTCTCATGGAAGCTTACCTTGCAGGAGACCAGGACCAATTTTCATTACTCAATGTATTCTGTTTATGGCAGGCACACCAGTAGAAGTTTCCACAGATCACTCAATGTGACTTTTGTGCTATGTTTGCTAAAGGAAAGAGCAATTAAATGGTTCATACCAATCAGTGAGGGCAACAGCCCACTACTAGTCAATTGTGAAAATTTCATGTGGAAGATCAAAACAACTTTGAAGATGAAAACTTACAGTGACTTTGGTGATATGTAAACTCAGGCAAAAGCAGAGGAGAGTGAGATTATGTATTTTAGATTTTAAATTATTTGCCAGAGATGTGGGATGGAATGACTCTGATAGAGCAATTCAGAGAAGGGATTTCTGAAGATCTGGGAGATTAGCTGCTGAGGCAAGAAACCCCAAATAACTTGGAAGAGCTGGCTGGAAAAGTTGAGGCAGGGAAAAAAATGAAAAGAGGAAAGAATTTTACAACCTTTCTTCTCCTATACCCTAACTCTCAATTGCCTCCTTGGAATCCATCATCAGAGAATCCATGCAAATTGGAATAATCAAGAGATCACTGTCACCAGATGAGAAGCAAAGAAGAAGGGATTTTGGCCTACACTTTTACTGTGGAGTTCTTGGACATATAGTCACAAAGCAATAAACTGCTGAACTAGTAAATTGACCAGGCATATAGCAAACAAGTGCCCAACTTGCTTCCAAATCATGATGCTGGGAAATTTTGCAGGTCCCACTCCCAAGTCCCCCTTTCAGGAGGGAGAGATTCTAAGTCAGGCATGTCAAACTTGTGATGTCACGTGACGTCGCTCAACGTATCAGGATGGTTTTGCCATTGCCGGCAATGGGGTGGGCGCAGCTTCCGGATGATGCATCTGGCCCGCGGGCTGGCAGTTTGACACCCCTGTTCTAAGTGAATGTTAGAAAAACTTCCCAACAGTTGAAGCAGTTGACAGTGGAACCAATGACCCCAAATGGGAAAGGTTTTCCTTTAGAAGATAGTGTATGTTCATGCAGGGGGGATAGACAGCTATCAGTCAGGATAAACAGAGCAGGGAGTTGAAATCCATGATGTAAATGGCCCTTTCCATTTAATTCTGTGGTTCTAAATTTAGAAGTTATGTGAATGGAAGCAGAAGGCCATGACCTGACCTGATTAAAATAAATTATTAAAGCATATTTGCTACAACAGTGTGTACCTGGATGTGGGGAAAAGGAGTGTTTTTTAGAACGGAAAAAGAAAAAAGACTGCTGTGTTTATGCATGCTTGAAATCATTTGTGTGTGAATCCTTTGGTGATCCCTGCATGACATTAATGGAGAATAAAGTTAATCATCCCAATATAGATAAAGAAGTAGGAAAACCACTAAATCAGGTATAATGGAGCAAATTATTTGATATGTATTTTGATGCAACTTGACTTAGCACATTCAACTGAAATGAGATGATACTTCAAATTTCTCAATTAAACATTTTATATCAAATAGAAGAGATTATATGTGAGCTGCCACCTTTTCATCAAATGGATCTTTTTCTGTTCCCAAAGAAAATCTGATCTTAGCTTAAGATGGTGCACATCAGAAAAAATATATTGAGACAATGGAAGACTGAGGAGGAGAGAGTCGTGTGGACACCTTTTTCTTTTGCACATACATGTAAGAAATACCCATGTAGAAAGGGTTATTTTTTTCCAGCTGAGAAAATTTTGTGTCACTTAATAAGTTTACTACTGCAAATTCCATTACATGTATCCTTAGAAAAATTACTTGGCTAGCCTTTGCAGATTTAATCACTCATGTTCACTTCTCATCTGTATTCCTAGAGTATTATCTGTATTCCTAGAGAGAGACTGTGGGAGTTAGGGAGGGGGTGTGGGGGTGTGCAAAAGTGCAGGGAAGTGTGGGTGGATGTGGGGGCACTTTGGTTTGAGGGTACACAAGAGGCACCATGCAGATTGGGGAGAATGCACAGGATATAGTGAATGTCAGACAATGTGCACTGGGATGTGTGAGACATGTCACTTCGGTTGGGGAGGATACCCAAGGATGCATGAGAAGTACTACATGGGTCTAGAGGGGTATGGATAGTGCAGTGTGGCAAGGTGGGTCCACAAGGGTGCATAAATGGTAGGTGCAGAGGGGCTGGGGGAGGGGTTATGTGGGTGGAGATGACTTATACCAGTGACTTGTAATCTTCCTTGCCATCATCCCCTTTTCTTTTCTAGGGAAGCTTGCATGAAAGGTTGAAAATGTCAGTCATTTGATTGCAGGGTACTTGGCAACCAGTTGTAAGCACAAGGATTGTAATCTTGTGACTTCAGGGAACAGCTGGAGCTCCAAGGACCAGTTAGAAACACATTCATTCAGTGTTGTTGTGTGGGTGCTGAAGTCATAATGGTCATAAGGACTACCTGCATTGTTCTTGAACCCTAAAGAATTTATAAGTTCCAGGCTGCCCATCAGGGGGAAACATAAAAAGGAGCAGTTTTTCTTGTTCTATTTAAAGGCTATGGTAATGCTAATATCACCTAGAATTGCCAGTCTATCAGGAAGCATCTACTTGACTAGCAATGTCTACTTTGCAGAATGCAGATGATAAACTGAAAATGACATTTCTAAATTGCCCTTAGCCCATTAACATTTGATTTGTGCAGTAATTTAACCTGTTGCCTCCCCCCACTAAAATTTTATTTTGATATAAAACTTACCCGTAAAAAATAAGAAAACCCATGAAAGAGCAGCAGCGAAAGATATTTGCATGCTGAACCTGGACTGGGATTCGAAAAACACTGCAAACGAGAGAGATGGGTAAGGCAGGAATAAGCTACTAAAATCCTGTTTCTCTGAAAAACAGAACTATTTATAGAAATCAGTACACAGTGAAACTTCCTGATGCACTGTGTGGAATGGCAGAATTTATTGGCGCATTATTTTTAAATAAGACATGGTGTGCCAGGAAGAGGAACCAAACTACCATACATTAACCTAAGATTGCATGCTAGGTTTGCTGCTTTTAAGTGTTAGTTTTTATGGTGCTTATAGCATTTGAAGAGTAGAACCATGTCCTTCTCCCTAAGACTCATCACAGTGGAAATTGAATGTCCTACCAGTTGTTTGGTAAGTATTCTACAGCTCATTAACTAAAACCGTACGTTTTAAGTTCATGAAATCTGGCATACACAAAGACAAATGTCACATTCAGTGGCATATCAAATTTGGCTTACAATGTTAAAGTCAATCCTACATACAATACTTTAGAAACTGAAACATAATTCCAGCTTGCATTTTTTTTTCTTCTGGAAATGTAATTTTACTTTTTAATAATGAACACAGGAAAGCTTAATATAGTGAAAAATAAAATGAAAGTACTACAGGTGCACATCTTATGCAAAAAAGAAATGGAGTTGTTTTTATAGTTAAAAAACTCAAAACAGGAACAATACAGATTTTCAAAGTTCCCTCTCATTTATTTAGTTATTAAATTTATATGTCACTCATCTCATTTTGCAAATTGACTCTGGGCAGCTTACATTTATGTATGTATGTATGTATGTATGTATGTATGTATGTATGTATGTATGTATTTAGCATAGGCAATATTAATTAGCCAGGAGACTACAATGCTAATACAGAGTAGTAGTTTTGCTGCCTGCTAGCCCTTTGGTTCGTGCTTGTGAACTTTCCAAAATGCAATACAGGGCACGAGGTAGTTCTGCACCAGAAAGAAAGATGAACAGCATCCTGTAGTATCATCTGGGGCTTTCTCTTTCCACTGAAGTTGCCTCACAAATGGGCATCATGAAGCAGTGGTTAAAGTGCAATGCGTTCCTAAGTTGCATTAACAGAGGGATAGAATCAAGATCACTAGTACCACTTTATTTTATTTTTTATTTTATTTTAATCCAATTTATATCCCACCCTTCTCTGAAGACTCAGGGCGGCTTACAATTTAAGCACAAACCAATGTGCTTAGCAATAGCCTTCATTCTATGTATATGCCTGCTTATAAAGCCTTACTAACAACACACCTAGAATACTGCATTCAGTTTGGTCATCATATTACAAAAAAAGATAAAAAAGATGTTGAAACTCTGGAAACTCTCCAGGGGGCTGGAGACTAAAACACGAAGAATGGTTGCATGAATTGGGTTTGTCTGAAAAAGAAATACTAGGGGTGACATAATAGCAGTATTCCAATATTTGAGGGGCTGCCACAAAGAAGAGGAGGGTCAGCTTATTTTCCAAAGCACCAGAAGGCAAGACAAGAAACAATGGATGGAAGCTAATCAAGGAGAGAAGCAACCTAGAATTAAGGAGAAATTTCCTAACAGTGAAAACAATTAACCAGTAGAACAGGTTGCCTTCAGAAGTTGTAAGGGCTTCATCACTCAAGGTTTTTAAGAGGAGACTGGACAGCCACTTGTCTGGAATGGTATAATGTCTCCTACTTGAGTAAGTAAGGTTCTACATTATACAAAAGTAAGGTTCTACATTTAGGCAGGAAAAATCAAATGCACAGGTATAGTATAGGTGGTACCTTGCTCAATAGTAGTAACTGTGAGAGAGATCTTGGAGTCCTAGTGGACAATCACTTAAATATGAGCCAGCAGTGTGCTGCAGCTGCCAAAAAAGCCAACACAGTGCTAGGCTGCATTAACAGAGGGATAGAATCAAGATCACGTGAAGTACTAATACCACTTTACAATGCCTTGGTAAGGCCACACCTGGAATACTGCATCCAGTTTTGGTCACCACGATGTAAAAAAGATGTTGAGACTCTAGAAAGGGTACAGAGAAGAGCAACAAAGATGATTGGGGGACTGGAGGCTAAAACATATAGGGAACGGTTGCTGGAATTGGGTATGTGTAGTTTAATGAAGAGAAGGGTGAGGGGTGACATGATAGCAGTGTTCCAATATCTCAGGGGCTGCCACAACGAAGATGGAGCCAAGCTATTCTCTAAAGCACCTGAAAGCAGGACAAGAAGCAATGGATGGAAACTAGTCAAGGAGAGAAGCAACCTAGAACTAAGGAGAAACTTCCTGACAGTTAGAACAACTAACCAGTGGAACAACCTGCCTCCAGAAGTGGTGAATGCTCCAATAGTGGAAGTTTTTAAGAAGAGACTGGCCAGCCATTTGTCTGAAATGGTATAGGGTTTCCTGCCTTAGCAGGGGGTTGGACTAGATGACCTCCAAGGTCCCTTCCAACTTTATTATTATTGTTATTGTTACTGTTATTGTTATTGTTATTGTTATTGTTATCGTTATCGTTATTGTTATATGTAGCAGAATTCTTTTAAGACTTCTTCTTCTTCTTCTTCTTCTTCTTCTTCTTCTTCTTCTTCTTCTTCTTCTTATTATTATTATTATTATTATTATTATTATTATTATTATTATTATTATTATTATTATTATTATTATTATTATTATTATTATTATGTGTTTGGACTAGAAGACCTCCAAGTACCCCTCCAACTCTGTTATTCTGTTCTGTTCTGTTCTGTTCGATACAGTCTAGAGTTCAATCCTGGCAGGCTCAAGAGTGACTCAGCCTTCCTTCCTTCTGAGGTCAATAAAATGAGAACATTGTAACATTGTAAACTGCCCAGAGGATGCTGCAAAACACTATGGGGCTGGATATAATTCAAAGTATTTGGCTTGCATTACGGAGACCTGGTTGGGTCCAGAGGGAGGTGTCCCTCTGACTGAACTTTGCCCACCAGGTTTCCGTGTGCTTCACTGGCCTCGGGCTCAGGGTAGGGGTGGGGGTGTTGCGGTGGTTGTGAGGGAGACCTTATGTCCGTGGGAGGCTACCGTTGTTCAGATACTCGGGTGTGAGTCACTCCTCCTGAGATCTGGCCCTGGGGCTCAGTTGGGTTTGTTGCTGGCGTATCTCTCGCCTACCTGTGTAGCAGCAGCCCTGCCCGAGCTCCTCGACATCCTCTCGGGGTTGGCGGTTGAGTTCCCCAGACTTATGGTTCTGGGGGACTTCAACCTGCTGTCCCTGGGAGGTTCGTCAGGGTTGGCTCGGGAGTTCATGGCCTCCATGACGGCCATGGACCTGACCCAAGTAATTCAGGGCCCGACTCATGGGGGGGGGGGTCACACACTCGATCTTATTTTTTTATTTGGAAGGTGGCTAGATGATCTGGGAGGGGGATTTTCAGCTATTATACCCCTGTCATAGACCGATCATCACCTCCTGCGGCTGGCCTTCCGTTTTGCCACCCCCCATCACCGGGTTGCGGAACCGACCAGGTGGTTTGGCCCCAGGTGCCTGATGGACCCTGAACGGTTCCAGGTGGTGCTTGGACCTGTGTCTGCCATCTTCGCTCACAGCCTGGTCAAGGTCTTAGTGGAAGCCTGGGAAAGGGCAGCCACTGAGGCACTCGACCGCATTGTACCCATGCAGCCCCTGTCCCGGCGCAGATCCCAGCGGACTCCATGGTTTTCTATGGAGCTCCGGGAGATGAAGCGTCGGAGACGGACCCTAGAGAGCTGCTGGAGATCCAGCCGGTCTGAATCTGACCGATTGTGGTTAAGAACCTTTACGAGGTCTTATCTCGCAGCGATGGAGGCAGCGAAGTCCAACTACTTTGCTGCCCTCATTGCATCCACAGATAATCACCCGGCCGCCCTGTTTAGGGTGACTCGCTTCCTCCTTAATCAGGAGGTGAGGGAGGAGCCTTTGCAGGGTTGTGCCGAAGAGTTTAGTCAGCATCTGGCGGACAAAATCACTCAGATTCGGGCTGGTCTGGACTCTGACTGGGCGGAGTCAGATTGGGAGGAAATGAGCGGTCTTGGGAATGTTATCTGGGAAGAATTCGACCCTGTGACTCCAGAAGAGGTGGACAGGATCATGGGGAGGCTGAGTTCCACCACGTTTATTGGACCCGTGCCCCTCCTGGCTGCTGTATGCAGCTCGGGAGGGGACACGAGGCTGGTTCCAGGCAGTAATAACTGCTTCTTTGAGGGAGGGTAGCTTCCCTGCCACCTTGAAGGAGGTGGTGGTGAGGCCCCTCCTCAAGAAGCCTGCCCTGGACCCAGCTATTTTGAACAACTATCGTCTGGTCTCCAGCCTTCGCTTTTTAGCGAAGGTTGTTGAGAGTGTAGTGGCACATCAGCTGCCTCTGTTCCTGGAGGAAGCTGATTATCTGGACCCATACCAATCAGGTTTTAGGCCCGGGTACAGCATGGAGATGGCATTGGTCACGCTGGTGAATGAACTCTGGCGGGCTCGGGACAGGGGTTGTTCCTCTGTCCTAGTCCTATTAGACCTCTCAGCGGCTTTTGATACCATCGACCATGGTATCTTACTGCAGTGCCTCAGGGGGTTGGGAGTGGGTGGCACTGTTTTACAGTGGTTCTCCTCCTACCTCCTGGGTCGTTCGCAGTTGGTATTGGCAGGAGGGCAGAGGTCGGCCTCCAGGCCTCTCGTTTGTGGAGTCCCTCAGGTTGGTCCTCTCGCCCCTCCTGTTCAACATCTATATGAAGCCGCTGGGTGTGATCATTCGTGGTTTTGGGGTGGGGTATCATCAGTATGCTGATGATACCCAGCTTTTTATTTCTACCCCAAATCAACCCAGTGATGCCCTCGACATGATGTCCCATTGCCTGGAGGCGGTTAGGGTCTGGATGGGGAGGAACAGGCTTTGACTTAATCCCGACAAGACCGAGTGGCCGTACATACCGGCATCTCGGGTAACCCAATCTATTCCATCTTTAACTATGGGGGGGTGAGGTGTTATTCCCACGTAGATAGGGCTTGCAACTTGGGCGTCCTCCTGGACTCACAGCTCAGTTTGGAAGATCATATAGGAGCTGTGACCAGGGGGGCTTTTGCCCAGGTTCGTCTGGTGCGCCAGTTGCGGCCCTATTTGGACTGAGATGCCCTACATACAGTCACTCATGCACTCGTGACCTCTCGAATAGACTACTGCAATGCTCTTTACATGAGGCTGCCCTTGAGGACCACTCGGAGGCTCCAACTGGTGCAGAATGCGGCAGCGCGGGTTGTGATGGGGGTCTCCCGATACTCCCATGTAACACCTCTGCTTCATGAGCTGCATTGGCTTCCGGTTGCCCTCCGGGTGAGATTCAAGGTGCTGGTGATGACCTATAAAGCCCTAAATGACATGGGTCCATATTATTTACAGGAGCACCTTCTGCTGGTGTCAATTTCCCATCGTCCTGTGCGCTCCCACAGAGAGGGCCTTGTCAGGGTGCCGTCGGCCAGGGAGTGACGGCTGGTGGCCCCCAGGGGGAGAGCATTCTCTGTGGGCGCGCCCTCCCTCTGGAATCAGCTTCCTGTTGAGCTCCGAATGGCTCCCGACCTTCGCTCTTTTCGCCGTGACCTGAAAACCTGGTTATTTGAGCTTGCTGGCCTGGACTGAGGGATTGGGATTTTAAATTTTAGAATTTGTCTTGTTGGGGCTAACTTGATTTAATTTATTTTTTAACTTTGTATACGATGTTTTAACTGCCCTGTACACCGCCCAGAGTCCTTTGGGAGAGGGGCGGTATATAAATCCAATAAAATAAATAAATAAAGTGCTATTCCTATTGCTAGTTCTGTCTTTTCAGCTTTGGATTCTTTTCCAGAATGGTTTTAATCTAGCCATATTATAAACACCATTTATTCTGAATCAAAGCCATTGTATATTAATTAATCTCTTGATAAGCAGATTTCCTTAACATTAACAGCTCTCTTCATATAGTTGAACCCGTGAAAACACCTTTTATCATATAGAAATACCTTTATTGCATGTAGATTAAGATGTCGTTTGTACAGCATTTCCAAGATATTTCCAAGGTGTCCCCAAGGTCAGAACATGGTAATATTCCCAGAGCCTGTGTAAGTCTGCTGTTGTCACATGTTAGCTGAATAATGAAGGATGGGATTCTCTCCAGAGACAAAGGAGGAGGAAGTCCATCCCAGAAAGGGGAGGGAAGAGGAAATACATCATAGGGTAGGAGGGTCTGACTGCCCACATTGTAATTTCTCTAAAACAGCCACGTGGTGGCAGCACACCATTTGTACTACTAAGGATCTTCAACTCTTCCTCAGTAGGATCTTGAGGGCCACCTGACCTGTCTGAACTCTGGCTAGTGTGTGAATTCTGCTTGTGAAATTCTGATCTCTTGACTGGCTTGCATTCCTTGTCTGCAGTTATCTTTTGACTTTCAGTAAACTGCTAATTCCCACAGTAACTGTGTGAATGAGTGTTTAATTGGGACTGGAAGCATGGCAATTTAGGGCAAACTGTCTTGTTTTAAAATCCTTTGATGGGATTTTTAACATTTAACACCTCAATTGAGAAATTTCTTCTGCAGAGAAAAGAGATGTGATTTGCTTCAATGAAACATTTCATGTTGCCTCAAAGCATTTTATATCAGTTGACAAAGCCGGAAAGGGCTTCTGTGTATTGTATTCAATATCCAGATAAAATCCTGTTTTTGCTTTACACGAGGCATGTTGGAGAAAGCAAAAGATCACGTTCTGAAACAGTTTTGCAAAGTTTGGGATAAGTCATATTAAAGGAGAAGAGTAATACATGCTCTAAACCTTTTACCAAAGACTTTGAAGGACATTGTATCTGCCTCCCTGTAGTGGTGGGATAATCTGAATTACCCCACAATAACTCTTGCATTCAGAATTCATAAGGATCATGTTTTAGTTTGTAAGCTAAATCATAAGTATGGAGTAGCAGATATCTCAGATTTTGGCTTGATAGAATAGAATAGAATAGAATAGAATAGAATAGAATAGAATAGAATAGAATAGAATAGAATAGAATAGAATAGAATAGAATAGAATAGAATAGAATAGAATAGAATAGAATAGAATAGAATAGAATAGAATAGAGCTGGAAGGGACCTTGGAGATCTTCTAGTCCAACCCCCTGCTCAAGCAGGAGAACCTATACTGTCTTAGACAGGTGAATGTCTAGTCTCTTCTTAAAAATCTCCAGTGATGGAGTGCCCACGATTTCTGGGGGTAATCTGTTCCACCGGCTGATTGTCCTTACTGTCAGGAAGTTTCTCCTTAATTCCAGGTTGCTTCTCTCTTTGATCAGTTTCCAACCATCGTTTGTCGTCCTTCCCTCTGGTGCTTTGGTGAACAACCTGGTCCCCTCTGCCTTGTGGCACCCCCTCAGATACTGGAACATTGCTATCATGTCTCCCCTATTTGTTCTTTTCTTTAGACTATCCAAATCCAAGTCCTGTAGCTGTTCTTCATATGTTTTAATCTCCAGGCCTTTGATCATCCTAGTTGCTCTTCTCTGGGTTTTTTCAAAACTCTCAACATCTTTTTTGTGATATGGTGACCAAAATTGGCTGCAGTATTCCAGGTGTGGTCTTACTAGGGTTTTATAAAGTGGTGCTTCTGTTTTTACAACCCAGGATTGTATTAGCTTTTTTGGTTGCTGCTGCACACTGCTGGCTCGTAGTCAAGTGATCGTCTACTAGGACTCCAAGGTCACTCTCACAGTTACTGTTTTTAAGCCAGGACTCACCCAATCTGTATTTGAACCTTTGGTTTTTCCTCCCTAAATGTAAGACTTTGCTTTTCTCCACATTGAAACTCATTCTGTTAGATAGGGCCCATTGTTCAAGTTTGTCAAGATCTTTTTTGGATCCTGAGTTTGTCTTCTGGGGTATTGGCTACTCCTGTCAGTTTGATGTCATCTGCAAATTTGATGAGTTCCCCTTCAGTTCCCTCATCTAAGTCATTTATGAAGATATTGAAGAGTACTGGACGTAAAATGGAACCTTGTGGTACCCCACTGCTTACTTCTTTCCATGTGAATGTAGTTGTTCTGTCCCAGCCTACATACATCCTTGTTACTTCACAAGGCAACTCCTCTTTTAACAGTAGACTGGAAAAATAAACCCTTTTTATTTAAGTTACAGACCTTGTCTACAAACAAAATGGAGCACAAGCCAACAGGAAATAACTCACTGGTAAAATAAACAGACCATCATCTCTTGACACAGAAGTTCTTTGCAAACGGTTGCCTCCAGCAACCAGCCCTACCCACCAATCCCCTTTTTGTTATGCAGCCCCCAAGGCGTGGCTTCTCAGTGCTTTCTCCTTCTCCCCTGGAGTTACCCGATTGCCTCCCTTTGCCCTACTCATGTGACCTGTCTGTGTTTATGAGCATTTCTGAGATCTTCCAGCTGTGCTTCCTCTGAGTCTGACCCAGCCTGCCAGCACAGCTGGCTTTCAACTTGATCACGAATGGAGAGGCCAGGTTCTTCTTCACTTTGTAAGTCCTGTAGCTCATCAGAGCCTTCCTCCGACTCTAATGGCTCCCCAGGCCCCTCTTCCTCCTCCTCTGATTCCCCGGACTCAGCTGCCGGGATCACAGGCTGGCATGGAATCACAACAGTAGGGCCACTGAGGACTACTTGTTGAGTATGGTTTGTATAGCATTAATCCACACAGAAAGGCAATTTGGTCTGATGGTTAAAGCAGCAGGCTAGAAAGCAGGAGATAGTGGCCTCAAGTCCCATCTTAGCTATGAAAACCAGCTGGGTGATTATAGGCCAATCACTTTTCTCAACCCACCCTACCTCACAGTATCCCAACCCACTCACAAGGTATTGTTGTGGGGAAAATAAGAGAAGGAAAGCGTATTCAATATGTTCACTGACTTAAGATTTGTAAAAATAATAAAGATGGGAAGCAAATAAAAAAAATCCATGTATATATTTCAGTAAGGTACGGTAAGTTTATTTTAAAAAAGCAATCTTTCACAAAAAATGTTCAAAATTAATAAATGATTTACATCCCATGATGATATATTCTACTGTATAAGCTGAAAAGATCACTCAAGAAGGTAAATAGATATTTTTTTTTGCTGAAATGGAGGATTCTTCAAACTTCCTTCTTTACTATTGTCCAAATCTGTAGAAAAATAGTAAACATAATTCCAAGCTTCAGCTACTCTTTCTGTGATATAATACTTTCTAACATTACTTTTGAACTTCCCTTCTGTCAGTTTGGTTCTTGTTTATAGTGACATAATAATAGAAAGAAGACAATAGAGAATCAGTTCAGTGCAGTGGTTAAAAAGCTAGCCTTGAAATCAGAAGATTGTGATTTGTAGGCCTCCATTAGGTGCAAATGTCAACTGGTGACTTTGGACAAATCATTTTCTCTCAGCACAATGCACCTCATAAGGTTGTTGTGGGAAAAATAGGAGATATTAAATATGTACATTACCTTGAGTTGACTTTTTTTGAAAGAAGGATAAAAATGTAATAATTACAAACAAATCAGCAATTATTTTAAAAATGTCTATGCTGCCACATAGATTTCCTTTTAATTAAATTAAATTCCAGCAGTCAGTAAATTTATCTGGGAATCTGAATGATCAAAGTACAGCAATCCAATACAACAAATAATAGAAGCTGAATTTAAAAAAAAACAAACAAACAAACATAAGGTTTGGCTAGCTACTTCTCCAACACTATAGATTACTTTTCCAAGACTGCTTTTTACCATATATCATTTGGGAGAGATGTCCAACTGTGACATTAAATCAAGGTAAGCAACATTATGGAAAAATCTATTCTCAAATCATAAAAAGCATTTTGAATTGTGCTTAAAAATGGTTCAGGAGTCATTAAACAATGGTGAAATAAGGTACCATTGTCAGAGGAAATGCATTACTCTATCAACCTGATCTGACCATCCAATCAAGTTGGAGAGATTAGAAGGATCTCAAAAGATAAATTTCTAACTGAAGTAGTTACCATGTTTCCCTGAAAGTAAGACCGGGTTTTATTTTTATTTTTTTGCCTCCAAAAGAGGTGCCAGGTCTTACTTTCAGGGGATTTCTTACTCACCTCCAGCACCAACAGCTCCTCCCAGCATGTCTACTTCTTCTGGGGCTGAAGAAGCAGCTTCATTCTGCAGTTGCATTCCTGTCTGCATTTTGCAGCCAGGCCTTTCTGGAAGGCCTATGCAGCCGAGTATTGAGCTATGGATTCAATTCACAGCTCAGTCCTTGGTTGCAGAGGTCTTGCAGAACTGAGCTATGGTTCTTGGCTGCACAGGCCTCCTGGAAAGGCCTGTGACTGAGAAATTTAGGCCTGGCTGCAGAAGATGCCTCAGAGGAAGTGGGCTGGCTGCCAGGTAATTGGGTGTGGGATGCATGGGGCAGCTCTGCCCCCCCTTAGCTTTATTTTTGTCTGCCTCATCCCAAAACTAGGACTTATTTTTTAGGCTAGGGCTTATTTTCGGGGTAGGCCTTATTTTCAGGGAAACACAGTATGTATATATAGTATTGTAATTAAGGCAGTCATGGGATTCAGCTGATTTGCAGCAGTTTGGGAGAACCAGTAGCTAAATTTACTTGAATTCGGAGAACTGGTTGGCTTCTAGGCCTCAGATTTCTGGAAGTCTGTTCTAGGCATTGGAGGCCTGGAGGAGGCTTCCCAGGCCAAGAATGGCCTACCAAAAATGCGTTGATGGACTTCCGGAAGTCCGTTCTAGCCATCGGCAGCCCAGGCCCCTGTTGTTCAAGTATTTGAATCCCACCACTGAATCAAGCCATTAAGACCTTTAATGGCAAATGCCAGTGCTATAGGTTCTTGAAAATCTGTGAAGATGACAGAGCAATATATATAGGAAAATATGTTAGAACTTTTTTATTTGAATTTTTGCAATGCATTGTAGCTATGTCCCTTTGGAAACAATGTGAAAACTAGGCTATTGTGACTCTTTCAGAATTGCCAGGAAAGAAAATGTGAGCAACACAAAAAGGGGAAGTAACCATTTACTCATGTTAGCTGTCTTTTGTAGGACACAGTGTGTTTTAATAGCCTTTAGCAATAGCACTTAAGTTTTATATACTGCTTTATAGTGCTTTATAACCCTCTCTAAGTAGTTTACAGAGTCAGCAAATTGCCCCCAACAATCTGGGTCCTCATTTTACCAACCTTGGAAGGATGGAAGGGTTAGGGTTGGCCTATGGAATGCCATATAAACTGAATAAATGAGGCAATAAATGTATGAAGCAATCACAGCATAATGACTAAGGGACTATGTAATCCCTAAATACATATTCTTGAATTTGCATGTAGACAAAATTAGTGCTAGCCAATTAACTCTATTCACATGCAAAGACTGGGAACAATAAACAGAAAAAAACAACAACACTTCTCTCTATTAGGAAATATAACACTATTAAACAATCAAGGATTTTCCCCCCTAAAAATACATGGTATTAAAACTTTGTCCATAATTATTTTCCTCTAAATATGAATCACAACTAGGTTCCATGTCCTTTTTAATTTCAGGGACTTTAGTACATTGGGAAAAAATATTGCCTTGTTAGAAAATAAGAAGTATATACAATATATATCCAAATCCCCACGACGATTGGGAATGGCAACAGGCGGTTACATGGAGGGCCGTATCAATATCTGGGACCACGACCCCGCTGTTTTCGAGCGGTGGCGTGTTCCGACCCTCCGGTTAGTAAACTTTTGTCTGGGGGTGAGGGGGACCAGAACCCTGAACTCAGACTGGTGTATTTTAATGCCAGATCCGTTGTGAACAAGGCTCCCCTCGTCCGGGAATTGATCGAGGAGGAACACACGGATGTGGCATGCATTACGGAGACCTGGTTGGGCCCAGAGGGCGGTGTCCCTCTGGTTGAACTGTGCCCTCCGGGTTTCTGTGTGCTACATCAGCCTTGGGCTCAGGGCAGGGGCGGTGGGGTGGCGGTGGTTATACGGGAGACCTTATGTCCGCGGGAGACCACTGTTGTCCAGATAGGCGGGAGTGAGTCCCTTCTCATGAGATGTGGCCCTCGGGCTCAGTTGGGCCTTTTGCTAACATACCTGGCACCCAGCTGTGTAGCAATGGCCCTGCCTGAGCTGCTCGACACCCTCTCAGGGTTGACGGTGGAGTTTCCCAGACTTATAGTTCTGGGCGACTTCAACCTGCCTTCCCTGGGAGAGTCATCAGAGTTAGCTCAGGAGTTCATGGCTTCCATGACGGCCATGGACCTGACCCAAGTAATTCAGGGCCCGACTCATGGGGAGGGTCACACTCTTGACCTGAGTTTTCTATCTGGTCAATGTTTAGATGATCTGGGAGGGGGCTTGCCAACTATTGTCCCCCTGTCATGGTCCGATCATTATCTCCTGCGGCTGGTCTTCCATTGTGCCACCCCCCGCCGCTGGGCTGTGGAACCGACCAGGTGGTTCCGTCCCAGGCGCCTAATGGACCCAGAACGGTTCCAGATGGTGCTTGGGTCCTTACCTAGCTCCCTCACTCACAGCCCGGTCAATGCCTTGGTGGATGCCTGTGAAAGGGCGGCCACCAAGGCACTCGACCGTGTTGTACCCTTGCGACCCCAGACCCGGCACAGATCCCGTTGGGCCCCATGGTTTTCTGTGGAGCTCCGGGAAATGAAGCATCGGAGACGGGGTCTAGAGAGCGGTTCGAGATCCATCCGGTCTGAATCTGACCGATTGCGACTAAGAGCCTTTACAAGGTCTTATCTCACTGCGATGAGGACGGTGAAGTCTAATTACTTCGCTGCCTGCATCGCGTCCGCAGATAATTGCCCAGTCGCCTTGTTTAGGGTGACTCGCTCTCTCCTTAATCGGGAGATGAGGGAGGATCCCTTATAGGGACGGGCTGAGGAGTTTAGTCATCATCTGGTGGACAAAACCGCTCAGATCCGGACCGGTTTGGACTCTGACTGGGCAGAGTCAGGCATGGAGGAATCAAGCGGTCTTGAGCATGTTATCTGGACTGAGTTCGATCCTGTTTCACCCAATGACATGGACAGGATCATGAGAAGGCTGAGCTCCACCACTTGTTTACTGGACCCGTGCCCCTCCTGGCTGGTTTATGCGGCTCGGGAGGAGACACGAGGCTGGTTCCAGGCAGTAATATCTGCTTCCTTGAAGGAGGGTATCTTGCCTGCCGCCTTGAAGGAGGCAGTGGTGAGACCCCTCCTCAAGAAGCCTGCCCTGGACCCGGCTGTTTTAAATAACTACCATCCGGTCTCCAACCTCCGCTTTTTGGCTTCCTCTGTTCCTGGAGGAAACTGATTATCTTGACCCATACCAATCGGGTTTCAGGCCCGGGTACAGCACGGAGATGGCATTGGTCGCACTGGTGAATGATCTCTGGTGGGCTCGGGACAGGGGATGTTCCTCTGTCCTAGTCCTTTTAGATCTCTCAGCGACTTTCGATACCATCGACCATATTATATTTATATTTATATTTATTAAATTTTTATTCTGCCCTTCTCCCGAAGGACTCAGGGTGGTGTACAGGGCAATAAATATCGAAATATACATACAAAAGGTAAAAAAGAATTAAATAATTATGCCCAATATAATACAATGATTAATAACAATATTAAAACCAAATCCAAACCCCAACCCCATCAGACCAGGCTGGATTGTTCAAATAAATAAGTTTTTAGATCGCGTCAGAAGGAGCGAAGGTCGGGGGCTGTCCGGAGTTCAACTGGCAAGCGGTTCCATAGGTCTGGCGCGCCCACAGAGAACGCCCTCCCCCTGGGGGCCACCAATCGACATTCTCTGATCGGAGGCACCCTGAGGAGGCCCACTCTGTGGGAGCGCACTGGACGGAGGGAGCTTGACGCCGGCAGCAGGTCCTGCTGTAGGTAATCCGGACCCATGTCATGTAGGGCTTTAAAGGTCATTACCAGCACCTTGAATCTCACCCGGAGAGCAACTGGCAGCCAATGCAGCTCGCGGAGCAGAGGTGTAACATGGGAGTATCGGGAGACCCCCAACACTACTCGCGCAGCTGCATTTTGCACCAGCTGAAGCCTCTGAGTGGTCCTCAAGGGCAGCCCCATGTAGAGAGCATTGCAGTAGTCCAAACGAGAGGTCACGAGCGCATGAGTGACTGTACGCAAGGCATCCCGGTCTAGATAGGGCCGCAACTGGTGCACCAGGCGAACCTGGGTGAAGGCCCCCCTAGTCACAGCTCCTACATGGTCTTCTAAGGAGAGCTGTGAATCTAGGAGGACCCCCAAGTTGTGAGCCCAATCTACGGGGTGTAATAACTCACCCCCCATAGTAAGAGATGGAATAATCTGCATTTCCCGAGATGCCGGCACGCACAGCCACTCAGTCTTGTCAGGGTTGAGCTGAAGCCTGTTCCTCCATGGTATCCTACTGCAGCATCTCAGGGAGTTGGGAGTGGGAGGCACCGTTTTGCGGTGGTTCTCCTCCTACCTCCTGGGCCACTTGCAGTCGGTGTTGACGGGAGGGCAGAGGTCCGCCCCGAGATCTCTCGTTTGTGGAGTCCCTCAGGGGTCGGTCCTCTCTCCCCTCCTGTTCAACATCTACATGAAACCGCTGGGCGAGCTCATTTGTGGTTTTGGGGTGGGGTATCATCAGTCCGCTGATGATACCCAACTTTTTCTTTCCACCCCGAACCAACCCAGTGATGCACTTGACGTGATGTCCCGTTGCCTGGAGGCGGTCCAGGTTTGGATGGGGAGAAACAGGCTTCGTCTCAATCCTGCCAAGACTGAGTGGCTGTGCATACCGGCATCTCAGGTTAACTAGGTTGTTCCATCACTAATGATGGGGGGTGAGGTGTTACCCCCCGTTGATAGGGCTCACAACTTGGGCGTCCTCTTGGATTTACAGCTCAATTTCGAAGACCATATAGGAGCCGTGACCAAGGGGGCTTTTGCCCAGCTTCGTCTGGTGCACCAGTTACGGCCCTATCTGGACTGAGATGCCCTACGCACAGTCACCCATGTGCTCGTGACCTGCCGGCTAGACTACTGCAACGCTCTCTACATGGGGCTGCCCTTGAGGACCACGCGGAGGCTTCAACTGGTGCAGAATGCAGCTGCGCGAGTTGTTATGGGAGTTTCCCGATACTCCCATGTAACACCTCTTCTCCGTGAGCTGCATTGGCTTCCGGTTGCCCTCCGGATGAGATTCAAGGTGCTGGTAATGACCTATAAAGCTCTAAATGGCTTGGGTCCGGATTATCTAAGGGAACACCTGCTGCCGGCATCAACTTCCCATCGTCCTGTGTGCTCCCACAGGGAGGGCCTTCTCAGGGTGCCGGCGGTTAAGGAGTGCCGGTGGGTGATCGCCAGGGGGAGGGCATTCTCTGTGGGCATGCCTGCCCTTTGGAATGATTTACCGGTGGAACTTCGGACCGCCCCCGATCTGCGTTCATTTCGCTGGGACCTGAAAACCTGGTTTTTTGATCTATCAGGCCTGGACTGAAGGGGTTTTAGCTGTAGTATTGTTTTAATTGTTGGGCTTAAGTAATTTAATCTATTTTAATTTTATTCTATGTTTATATTGTATTTTATGCTGCCCTGTAAACCGCCCTGAGTCCTTTGGGAATAAGGCGGTATAAAAATTTAATTAAATAAATAAATAAAATATGATTTGTCTTACAATTTAGTATTTTTAGTATTTTTTAATGTTTTTCTCCTGCACCACCTATTTGGAAATTTTGTCAATTGAAAATATTAATAATACATGAGTCTGCAATACATGCAACGAACTAGTAATTATTTTTCTTTGGAGAGCAAGAAAAATACAATTTTGAAATAGAATATATATTTCATTTGTAAGAGTTTAAAAAAAAAATCTTACTTGAGACAACACAAAGTGCCTTTCCCACATGTTCCCTGGATGGGATATGGGGTATTACATTCAGAATCATTTGTACAAAAGCCCTTAATTGCACTGCAGTCTGCTTTAGTTTCTATTGGTTCTGTTCTTATGGCACATCCTAAGGAAATAAAGTAGTTCAGTTAAATTTTAGTTAAACATACTAAAGATCACATTCATTGGCTGGTTGTTATTCATCCTTGGGATGGGATGAGATAAGATGCAAATAAATCTCTATATCAACTTTTTAAAATATGTCCATTCTTAATAAAATATACACCAGTGGCTATATTCACATAGATTTATGTCCTAAACTCAGAGTAAGAAAATGTAATTATTTTTTTTCAATGGGTGGATTTACCTGAAATAAAAAATATATACTATGGTTTAATGAAACTTTCTAAAGCTTGATTTTGTCTGCAACTGCATATAGATGTTGATGCATATCTATGCTGCAAAGGGGTGAGTGTCATGGACTCATTGGAGCCTGGGCCCAAGGAGGAGGAGAAGCTGGAGCCTGGGACCAACAGAGGGGGATGGTGCAGTTTCTATGGCCCATGAGGATGCAAATGACCTGGGGATGAGGATGAAGGCAGTTCCGGGTCCCTCAGGCCTCAGAAGAGTAAACAGGGAGGAAGAGAGAGCACAGACTGACCAAGGAAGAGGGCCGGATATGGCAAAGGCAGGCAGTGGAGCAGAGGAGTGGCAGAGCTTCAGAGACAAGCAAATGCCTCCTCTGCCTGATCCCCAAGTGTGGAGAATGGAGAGGAGGCAGAATCAGCAAAGGGAGACCCAACTACTCGGGAGGAGGGTGCCCAACCCTTCCTCCCGAGGATCACATGGAAAGTAGCATTTAAGGAGATACTGTGGGGAGTGGCTTTTGTCAGGAACAAGTGTTGTATTTTGCGGCAACACTCTCCACAGCTTCAAGAAGAACTTTGCTCCAGAATCCTTGCGGTTGTTAACTGGTGTTTGATTCTTTTTCCTTGACATCTGCGGGATAACAGCAACACAGCTCTGTTCTGGATTTTTGCTGCATTCCTGGTGGACTCTCCATGCCACGAAGTTCCAAGGCATCGGTTGTGAACTTTGCCAAGTTTGAGATCCTGTTTTGCTCCAGGAGCATTGCTGTTCCCTTGGACTTCCACTGCTGGGGAATTGCACAAAGTATGTGTGTGCACATGTGTTTGCACCTTGCTCTTGAACTGCAGGTGTAAACTGTGCACAGAAACTTTGGGAACGGACTGAGAATTGCTGGATTGTGGCGATTTGGGGGGATGGTGATTGAATAAATGCTGACAAGCCTCTATCAAGCACGTGTTGCTTGTGCACCAACCCTTGATCATAACAGTGAGTGTAGGTTGCAAATGGTTGCAAACAAGTCAACAAGTATACCTCCCAAATCTCAACTACTTATTGTATGGAGATGTGTGTCCTGCATGCTTTTGATTGATCTGACTTCCTGTTAGGATGCAGGAGGAAGTCAAGACAAATTCAAATGGCAAAATGGAACTGCTAAAGGAGAGACTTGCCAATGAGCTGAGGAGATATAAACAATTATGTGATGTAATAGCTAACTACTATTACAAAAAAATCATGGTAAGAGACAATTCATGGGAGGAAATTGGAATAATTTTGAGGGAAGACCTAAAGGATGCAAAGAAAAGTGGAAGCAACTGTTTCCTGCTGTCTTCTACATTTTTTGTGCTTTGTTGTTTGAGTACCTGCTAGTCAGAATGTTAACATTTACAGAAGTGTAATAGCAACAGTTATGCACTGCCTACGAATGATAGATGCATACTGATGTGCAGTGATGTAGAAGTCTAACAAAGCCTAAAACCATACAACAGTGGGTGGCCTAAATTGTAATCTTAAAGAAACTTATTTTTCTGTCATTTAAGTTATATCACGGTAATTAATAAAATGTTTAAGCATTGTGATCATGCATTTTTATGAATTCCTTATCAATTCATATTGCATGAAAGAAGGCAATAGGAAACCTCTTCTGTATTTTTACCAAGAAAACAACATGGTTAGTAAATATAAAATGTTTGACCGTATAATAGTGAAGGATGGGCCCCATCATTCTACATGCTACTGAAGAAGAACTGATGATCATTTGAAGTACTACTGATGTTTATGGCATGACATGATTAGAGCATTCATAACATCTAATTACTGACCTGCAAATATGGAACGAAAAGGGCAATTTAGAACATATGAAGCATGAACACAGGAAAGCTCAACAGTGGAAAATAAAATGAAAATACTACAATTTGATTTTAGGCATCAATGAACTGAGATGGACTCTAACTGGACACCTTCAGTCAGAACATCACAACATTTATTTCTCAGATCATGTAAAACAAAGAAGGAATGGTGTTTCTTTTATAGTTAGGAAGTGTATAGCAAAAAAGATATACAATACAATTAATGATCAGATATAATCAATTATTTTATTAATTTATTTTTTATTTTAATTCCATTTATATCCCGCCCTTCTCCGAAGACTCAGGGCGGCTTACAAGCTTAGCAGTAGCCTTCATTCTATGTATATGCCTGCTTATTAGGGCTTTCACACACACCCCAGCGGCATTATTACAAAGTCAGCTTAATTGCCCCCAACAATCTGGGTCCTCATTTTACCTACCTCGGAAGGATGGAAGGCTGAGTCAACCTTGAGCCTGGTGGGATGCGAACCTGCACTAATTGCAGGCAGCTGGTGTTACTTAAGGAGGCATTAACCCACTGCTCCACCAAGGCTCTTAGACTTAATAGTTTATTTATTGTATGGCATATTAACTTATGCAATTAGCAATAAATATTATCATCTATATTAGTAAAATACAATAAAATATAAATGTTAAAAAGATCTAGTTCAAATACCAATGTCTAGGCCATCTAACCATTGAAGTGCAGCATTGTTTATATTTTTAAAAAATCAGATACTGGACCAGAACATGCCCTCAGTTTACAGTTTGTCAAGATGTTATCTACAGTTTGACCTGGGACTCTGCAGTCACACTGAGGGAGGATACCTTGCCCCATTTATAAAGTGAGTACTGGCAGATGCTATGTGAGTTGTGAATCCTATTCAGGATTGTCCATTGTTAATGTGGTAGTTCAAACCCTTGACAACTTTTTTGTGGGGTCATTTATATGTTTTCCTATGTCTGGGTGTTCAGCAACCTATTTGGCTCTCCATTGGGAATCGATGTTAAAGTTGTTGGGCAGATATTGTGCAAGTGCCAGTGGGGCTTTTCTGGATTTAAGTCTTCTGTCTGACATATGAGGAAGGTTGGCATGCATGGTAGGAGTGAGTTGTTCATAATTTTTCTGTATTCTCTCACTAGTGCATCTTACTTTTGAAAGCTGGCAGTGCTATCTGGCTCAGAACAGAAGCCAGCAAGTCGGAGTGATTTTAATACATCTGCTTATAATTCTCATGGTGTCATTGAGTCTGGCATCTAACTTACTAGTATGGCAGCTGTTAAGCCATATAGGGACACAGTATTCTGCTGTGAAGTAGACCAAGCCTAAGGCTGATAACTTGAGGGTGGCAACCGAAGCTTCCCATTTAATTCCTCATAATTTCTGGAGTATGTTGTTCCCAGTATTGATTTTTGCTGTTGTAGTCTCTAAGTGTATTTTATAGGAAAAAGTCCAAACCAATATTATTCCAAGGTACTTTGGATGGTGATTGTAGGGGAGTAAGTTGTTTAAATAGACCTTCAGGGCTTCACATGTTAATTTGTTGTTAAGGTGGAAGCATGTGCTACTCTTTTGCTGGTGCTAGGAGTGAGCTTCCAGTCAGTGAAGAATTTTCCCAAGATTTAAGATCTCTGGACACCTCCATGTATTTTTCTTGTACTGCTATGGTCAAATCATCATTGTATCTAAACTTGCATCCCCTTGTCACTGGCATATCTGATATGTATAAGTTGCATAGTGTAGGTGCTATTACAGAGCCTTAATGGACAGTTCTTTAACATAACAGTCATTCAGGTTTATGCTCCAACTACACATGTAGAAGAAGAGGAGTATGAATTTTATGCATTTTATTATCCAGTTTAATTTGAAATCGACACTTCATGCAAGCAAGATATGCTGCATGTGATAGGGAACTGGAATGCCAAATTGGAAAAATGAAAGAGAAAAACATAGTTGGATTGTATGAAAACCAAAATGAAGCACATGACACTAACCTGGTAGCAGAAAATGTAATGAATCTGCAAGCCCTAGTAATAGAAGTCAAGAAGCACAGTGAAAAATGGGACTAAAATTAGATGTAAAGAAGGCCTGACAAATGATGACAAGTAGAACAAACAGTCTTAGCATTGACAATGAAGATATAAAAGTGAAGGGCAATTTCTGCATTTTGAGATAAACTATCAACAATAAAGGGGAAAAAACAGTGAAAAATATTTTGCAGACTACCATCTGATAAAATACCCACAAAGAACTTGGATATTCAAATACTATGATGTCCTGTATCTATTTCTAAAAAGTTCAGAATTGTGCAAACTATAGTATTTTCTGTTGATCCTCTATAGAAGCAAATGTTGGACTTTGAAGAATCAAGATAGGAAAAGTACAGATATTTTTGAGTTTTCTATTGGAAAGGACTTCCAAGAATACCATGGTCAGCCAAGAAAATAAACTAATGGATCTTTGAGCAAATCAACTTCTCACTTGAAGCACAAATGACCAGGATGAAATTATTGTATTTTGGACACATTATGCAAAGGCCTAACTCTGGAAAGGATTTCAATGCTGGGAAGTATGGAATAAAAGAGAATATGAGGAATATGAAAATACAAAAATATGAGGACCAGCAGCAAGATGAATTAACTCAATTATATTACATTAGTGGGGCTCCATTGGAAGAGTTGAAAGACTAAGTTATGAAAAATTCATCATAGAGAAAATCTATTTATGTGGTCACAGACTCAAAAACTACTTGATGACACTCAATTAATCATGTTACTGTACCTCCTATATTTAAAAGAACAGAGGAGACAAAGAGAAGAATTTTAAACTCAGAAAAGGATTTAGTGTCACAGTAAACCCGGTATATATGATATATATCCTAGATGTTGTAGGTGTTCTTTTTTTAGAATCAAGGAATACCTAAAACCCTTATGGTTTATATGTCACATCCACAATACTTTTAAATGCTTTTTCTTAAGACTGATAGTTCTCGAAATAAGCAGAAGTATAAATTTCCTGAAAACTGTTTGTAATTAATAGCTAGCCTAGAGCAGGGGTAGGCAACCTCGGCTCTTTTATGACTCATGGACTTCAACTCCCAGAATTCCTGAGCCAGCTTGGCTGGCTCAGGAATTCTGGGAGTTGAAGTCCATGAGTCATAAAAGAGCTGAGATTGCCTTCCCCTGGCCTAGAGCAAGGACAGTCTAAAGAGGGGGAAATACTGTGGAACATCTGGCACCCAGTACAGTATTAATGGATAGGGTTCTGCAAAGGCTCAGTTGGGAATTCCAGTTCAGTCTAAGTGTGATCTCATAACTTCATCAAAATAGACTGGTGAAGCAGAATGGAGATCTGTCTTAAAGCAATAAGTCAAACTGGGTTACATCCAAAATGACTTAGAGCCTATAGTATTTCACAGATTTGATGACTTTTCTGTTTCTTTTGGGATTTTTGCAGATAATATGTTGTATTGCTAACTCAATCCCATATTTAGAGGACACAAATGGTGTGGTGTTTTCTAAACCAATGAGATTATCAACACAATATTGCGGAATGCAAGCTCCAGACATTTCCAACTATATCATTCTGTAATCATTTTGTGGATTGTATATGCCTTACCTGGAGAAGCCAAAAGTATCCATGATGCCAGAACAATGGAAAGAATGCCAAACTGCATAGCTGAAGCTAGATGGGGATGTTCAAACAATACAGTAGAGATAGAAAGAGACAGAGAGAATAAGACCAGAAGCAAAATACCTACCCATTTTATAAGGCTAGCTACCTATGTAATGATCCTTTAAATCAAAGTTGCAGATACAAGCTGTATGGTAATAAAAACTCATTATACTTTAATCTTCTGGAATAAAAGTGTACAGAGAAGGAAAAATAATTCACTATATTAACCTCAAACTAAATCTCAAATTCACTGGGTTGGAAAAATGATTTCATTGTTTTTAAAATTTGATGTTCTCTCCAGTAGTTGCCTGCCATAGTCTGTGACTAAAAATAAATTGAGCAAAAACAATGGTTAAATGATCTGAAAAAACTTAACTGTGTTGCCAAATATTAGTAGGCCCAATTTAACAGTAGTTGGGACTAGGAAGTTACCTTCATCACCTCCACAATGAACCTGATCAAGATCATGATATCCTATCTGACAATAGGCATGGTCAACTTGCTTGCCTCGATAGCATTTCAGGATGAATATTTAAAAGCTTCTTCACCTCCACCCTGAGACTGAAATCTTGATTAGAGATTTTAAAGGAGCGAAAGTTTAACTATGATTCCTGAATGATACCAGCCTAGAATGCTCTAAATAATTTTCTCCCCAGTATTTTTCCTACCAATTCCAATGTTTTCCAGAATGAATCTTTATTGTCAAAGTACAACTATTGAGATTAGCTGAGCCTCCCTTTGTGCTCCCACCCCCCACAACACACAGTGACAACAAACCCTCCATCTTACTACACCATGTGAACCAACTACACCACACACCAGACTTCTTTCTGGGTTTAATTGTTAAGCAAAGTACTAATGGAAGGCTTCTGGTTTTATTTTTAATCATTCCTGCAGTAATCATGATTAAGATCACATAGATCCAAGCTCAATCTGTCTTATTTTCCGTAACTAGGTAGTTGTCAATCTTTTCCCATTGTCTCATGCTCCTGCATAATCCATCTCATTCTCCGGATAAAAGAAAAGCAGATCTCTTTCTATTATAGTTCTTTCTCTTCTATGAATTATGCAGGAGCATCAGACCATGTTAAAAGAATGGGTAATTTTCAATTTCAGAAATTTCTTGCTGCTATTCTCTGAATACATCCCACTATATTGGAATCCTTAAAATATGGTAGAATAGAATAGAGCTGAAAGGGACCTTGCAGGAGACCCTACACCATTTTAGACAAGTGATAAAATCTCCAGTGATAAAGCACCCAGAATTTCTGAAGGCAAGCGTTCCACTAGTTAACTTTTCTCACTGTTAGGAAGTTTGAACAATTAACCAATGGAACAGCTTGCCTTCAGAAATTGTGGGTACTTCATCACTGGAGGTTTCTAAGAAGAGACTGGAAATGGAAATGGTACTCAGAGTGGGAGTTTCCCAATAAAGTGAAACGATTATTTCCCACTATTTGGAAGTAACCTGAAACCACATTTGTCCTTTTTGCACTCACATTACATTGATGACTACATATTCTAGAATATTCTCAGATGTTAATATCAGACTAACCTGTCATTTTCTAGGTCCTTCTCTCTTAATCCTCATGTTAAGGACAGTATTTGCCATGCTCCTATTATTTAAATTCAACTAATTCAATCCTTCCAAGGACACTTACTGAATCAGCAGAATAAATCCTGTTCACCTTCAAATCAAAGACTGAATAGATCCAATAATATAACACTGCAGCAGCTAAAGAGGAATAAGGAGAGAGGAAAAGAAGGAAGGAGAGTTTTAGACTGTATCCATGATAAGGATGTAGAGAAGCTTCAAAGAATTGCTTTATTTCTATTTTTCCAGAAATAGAAGTTCCCTTGCTGGGCCAAAGTTGTTTTATTTTTATCTGCTTCAGCCTATCAGGCTTCTACAGGGATTTCTGTAGGTTTGACAGAAACCTTCTGCAAGATATACTACAAAAGCAGAGTGAGAGAAATCCTCTCTCACAGTCTTGGCTGAAATGTCCCAAACAGAGTGATTCCAATGTTTGCTGGGTGGGGAGAGAATCTCACAGTGTACTTCAGAGATAATCAACCCTAAAGCCCTTCAACCACTGAATGGGAGGCAGCAGGAGGCAAACCTGGCCAATGCACATCCCTCTCAGCCAAAACCCCCTACAAGTGTATCCAGTGGAAGAAAGACTATCAATGCATGTGTGCACTGTTACTGCTATCAACAGAAAGTTTTGAATAGTTTTGACCAGATTAAAACTCTTTGGCTCACGGTGAATTTCTTTTAGGTTTAGTTGCTTTGACAGCAGAATTGGAAATCCCACAATCTAAAATTATTGAGTCAGTGTTGTAGGTAAAGGGAGAGTGGCTCAGTGACTTAATGATGCTGGAGATGGTCTCTGCTATGGCAGCTCGAATACTAGCACTGTATGGCAGGATGAGCTCCTGTCATTTGTCTCAGCTTCTGTCCACCTAACAGTTCAAAAGCATGTTCTATGCAAATAGATAGACAGGCATCACTTCAATGGGGAGAGGAGCTCATACTCTGTGAAGGTAGTCAAATTCCTGCCAGTTCTGAACCTTCCTGGTTTTGGCACCTGCTTGCAAGGCAGCTCTGGGAAGGGAAGGGATGGGGCCTTGGGTGACATTGCATGAAATCTGATGATCTATTGTGATTACAGAAATATTGTGTACTTTCATTTTTTACTATTAGATATACTGTATATACTATATATTTCTGATGTTTAAATTTAACCTTAGAGTAAGATATTGTTTTGTTTTATATCATATGATGCTATTTTGATTGTCTAATTTCTATTTTATATGATGTTTTTGTTTTAATTTAGAGAAAGATATTATTCTACTATATATTTCTATCTGTACTAAAGAAAGTTGAGAGTATTGTTATTATACTTTTTGTCACTTTTTAACTTTTCCCTTTTTTGCTCTTCTTTCCCCCAGTTTTTCCTTTTCTGTTAGGTTGTATTTTATCTCTTTTTTAATCTTAATAAAGTTGATTTTTAGAAAAGGAAACTGGTACATTTTCAAATTTTGCAATGCTATTGATAAAAGTTAGCATTATTAATGAAAAATAATATATTAATGCATTCAATCTATCTTTTCAGGGATAAATTGAAATGTTTTTACTTACTAAACAAAACTAGTCATTTTCCAGAGTGCCACCACAATGTAAGAAAGACAGGTTTAGCATAAAGTAGTTCTTAAATATATGAAAACTCCAATATTTAATTTAATTTAATTTAATAATATTTCTATACCGCCCTTCTCCCGAAGGACTCAGGGCGGTGAACAGGGCAAGAATAAAAATACAGAATTACAAAAGTTAAAAAATGATTAAATACATGCCCACAAAAAACAATCAATACATATTAAAACCCCAATAAAATGACAATAAAAAACCCCACCAGTCCCCCATCAGGCCAGGCCGGCTTGTTCGAACAAGTATGTTTTGAGATCGCGGCGAAAGGAGCGAAGATCGGGCGCCATCCGGAGCTCAACCGGAAGCTGATTCCATAGCTCCGGAGCGCCCACAGAGAAGGATCTCCCCCTGGGGGCCACCAATCGACATTCTCTGATCGGTGGCACCCTGAGGAGGCCCTCTCTGTGGGAACGCACAGGGCGAAGGGAAGTTGATGCCAAGTTTAACTGCTGGTCTCAAAAGAAGCACAGAATTGAATGTCACCTATTTTGCTCATGAGATCTTGATGCCATCAAGCTGGTCTTTATATGGTTAGAATATCAAAAATGTTTAAAAAGAGAAATCCAACCTCCATATTGCAAACTGACTATTCCATTTCTAAATCTTCTATTCATATCGGAGATCAATTGCTCCAACATGATTCTCCTGTCAGTCACTTTGGATCAGATTAGGAAACCAATGCTATATAGGCCAAGATTAGTTTTATTATAAAGTTATAATAACAGACTCTTGCAAGTCTGAATGTTCAAGGGAATTAGGAAGGGACTTATTTGACACCTTTACACATGCCTCATTCCTGTCCCAGACTCAGGTTTCTTTTATTTAACAGCTGCTCTTCCTCCTGTCTCTCAAGTCCATTTTTTTCTGCCCTCTACATCTCATTTTATCAGATTACCTAGGCAGGTTTCTTCAAAGTCTCACCATCTCTCCTCATAGGAAGTAAGGTGAGCATGGACTAAAAGGCAAGCCTTCTTTATGGTAACCCTGAGGAGTGTTTGACTTCCTTTTTATTAACATTTGAAAAGGGGTTATTTTACTCTGGGTTAGGATGGGCTTTATGATGTTTTGTTACATGGGTTTATTTTGGTTTTTTTTTTGTACTCTACCAAAGACTGGTGAGTTGGATGATATAACCTTGCTTTTAACAAACAAACATATTTATTGTTCATTGTTCTGTAATGTGTAATTTATGGCTTTTCATAATTTTCCAGGGAATAAATAAAGCCACCCATGAAAAGAAAGCAATAAAATAGGAAGGGTTTTTCATGCTTAATCATCAAGAAACATAATAAGTATAAGAGACTGATTAATTCAGCATGCATTATCTTCTTGATGAATCTATTTTGGTCAAAACTCTTAGAGCATTACTTCTTAGGGAGATTTCGTGTTCCAGAAACAAGAACAAATTTAGGAATGTAATTTAGATTCACTAGTTTTAAATTTGTTCTTTGTTCTTGTTTACCTTCAATTTTGTGCTCCCAAGTTTAACTTGCCACAATGTGTTACTTTCTATCACTTTATACCAGGGGTAGGCAACCTTGGCTCTTTTGTGACTCGTGGACTTCAATTCCCAGAATTCCTGAGCCAGCTGGAAAGTTGATGCAGGAATGATGTCCTTTGGAAAATCATTGCATCTGTGATTTGTCTTGCCTTGACCACAGGTGTTTTTAAACGATCCCTGAAATCTTGACTCTCCTGTAAACCTTGGGTTAGAATGAGTGGTCAGGTATTTTTCTATATATATCAGTGTTCTACTATATTCACTGGGCAAGTCTCCTTCTCCTTAGTGAAAAAAAGTGTTAAATATGATCTTAACTTGGAAAAATATTAGAAAGTTAAAAATGAAATAAGGCTCCAGAGGGATTTGGAATAAATACCTGAAATGAATTATAAAATCTTTCTTGTGGAAAATTGTAGATATTTATATTCCTTGAGAAAAAATACAATGTGATAAGTCACGAAAAATAAAATACCTTCTCCTTAGTTTGCCTGGCCAGCAAAATAAAGTGAAAAGAAGTGTATTCCCTTTTTCTTCCCTGTGACTTAAGAACAGTTTGTCAGGAGGGAATGTTTTAAGCTCATTTAGAAGAAAAGTTTTATTTTTGCATTTACTGTATGTCTTGTAAGTGGGTTTTATCTGTCTATTTAACAACTGTAGCTTTAACCCATGTCTTTTCAAACCCTGCCTGCAAGCTATCCCCCCATTCCACCTCTCCATCTCTTATTCACTGTTCTCCATTCCTCATGTCAGACCAACAATGCCTCTTCTGGGAGAGTCACCCACAAAAGAGAGGAGAGGGCCCTGTTCTCATATCTTTCCACCCTGCACAGACGATTCTGCAACCTGTGGAAGCAGAGTGCACTGAACCAGACACTGCCTCCAGAGGAGACCTTCCATCCATTTGGCCAAGAGATTGGGTTTGGATCCAGTTGTTTGTTTGAAAATGACCACTGCATCCAAAGTGGAATAGATCTTCCAAAGTCCTATTGACCCAGATGCCTGTGAAAAATACAGAGAGAAAAAGGACTTCTGGATCCATTAGTCCCAGGTAAAGCCAGCTATAACTGACCAGGGGATCCTGAGATGGACAAGTGAAGTCCAAAGACTCTCTTTGAAACCTCAGAAAACAACTGGAAAGACTGTTACGTGGCACTCGGGATTCGACCCGCCAAACTGCCAACCTTCTGATCGACAAGCTCAGCGTCCTAACCCACTGAGCCACCGTGTCCCAAAGAATGTATAAAAACCCACCTACTCTCAACCCCATTTTGTCAGACATCCCAGAAACATTCCACCATCAACGAAGTTTCTGGCTACCAAATACACAGAGACCTCCTTTCCTGTAGTCTGTTTCCATTTTATTTCCAGCATCTTTTTCCTGGCTTGGAACCAGATCAAATTTTTCTTCCAACAATACACAAATTAAGTAAACACACACATATAGCTATACAAGGATTTCAGAAACTTGGGGTTTATTCTCTGTTCGGAAATTGTTGACATAAAGAAAATATAAAGAACAGATCCATTGATTAGTGAGGAAGATTCTTTACTTCATGGTCACACTTTCTGGAAAGTATTTGTTGTGTCTGAATCATCCTTATTATTGACATTAATAGTAAAATTTGTCTTCTGCTTTCAGCTTTACTTTCCAGTTCAGAAAATAGTTTCATCAGCAACTGCAAAAGAAAATTTATCCATACTTTTACTGTGAAGTATCACACTGGCCAAACATATAACACATTTTATATGCAGATAATCCTTAACTTACAATAGTTCATTTAGCGACTGTTCAAAGTTACAGTAGCACTGGAAAAAATGACTTATGACTGTTTTTCACAGTTACAACTGTTGCAGCATGAAGATGTTACCTAGCCTGGTAACGAAACATTCGGAAACCAACCCACAAACTTGGATAATGAACCTTCACCCTCATCCTACACCCGAGCTACAGATATTCGCTACTATTGCAGAAGTATACTTGTTAACTTTACAAGAAAAGAAGGAGGAAAACCAATATAAGACATTCTAAAGATTCAGTCATGCACTAGAATTCAGCTATCCTTAATTCTTGTTTTTTATTATTGCTATTATTTCATCTTTCCTCTGCAATCTCAGAGTGTCTGAAGTTTGCCTTCCTTTTGTGCATCTCAATTTTGTTTCCATTTAGTCATTTCTTGAAAATTCTTGAGTTTGAACTGTGGTTGTTTATTGACTGCAGTATATTGATTCAATTCCCTGGCTGCAGACACATTCAGCCTCAGGCAGGACACCACAATAAGCTCAAGGATTTTGCAAAGCTACATTCCCATGCACAGTTTAAATTGACCCCATTCATGTTTTCAGTCTGTTGTCAGGCAAAACACTGGCTAGGTTAGAGCAGATTCTTTCCAGTCATCACAGAAACAAGTGAAGTTCATTGCCTTTCCTCAAGTTTTGGAGGATAGGTTGATATTATAATTAGAGATTTAATAATGTTTTATTGCATCTTGATCAAGATACCAGACTGGTCTTTAAAAAAAAGACTACTGTCATGCAGGAAGCAATTTTGATACTTAGGAGGGACATGCTAATTTTTCCTAGCATTGCCATGTAATCTTTCTTTAAACATATCTACAATTATAATGAACTACAGTTGTGTAGTAGAAATTTGGAAGGGGTATTTTCCCTCATTAAGAGTTTCTTCTTCCAGTATTTCCTATGTAGAGTTTTCTTCTGGTGGTACCAGGGAAAAGAAAATAAGTCCTGGTTTAAATATCAGGAGGTTGATCATTCCAGAAGGAGGCAGTCAGCCTCCTGTATTTGATCAGAGCAGCAATATCCATAAGGGTGGTTAAAAAAAGTTAATACACCAGCTATAAAAGCTTGATTGAAGCCCCACCTATTCATACATGCATGTGATATTCATACAAAGGGGAAGGGCTTTGACCATGCTGGCATGCTGTCTTGTTGCTTTTTTTTAACCTTTCCTGCAGACTCCATTTAATCATATTGTATCTCAGGGAAGGACACTAATAAGCCATTATAGAATAATAAATAGAACCCTTATGCATATTTCCTTGCCCTTAACAATAAACTATTTAAATAATTGCACTTAAAATATTTTCAGGGTAATCCACTTTAACAATTCAGAATATCCTTTGTCAACAGAATAAGGAGCAGGGTATTCCTCCTCCTCATTGCATCTTAAAGGTAAAGGTAAAGGTTCCCCCGCACATGCGTGCTAGTCGTTTCCAACTCTAGGGGCCGGTGCTCATCTCCATTTCAAAGCCGAAGAGCCAGCACTTGTCCAAGGATGTCTCTGTGGTCATGTGGCTGGCATGACTAGACGCCAAAGGCGCACGGAACGCTGTTACCTTCTGTTAGGTAACACTGCAAGGTAACACTGTTACCTTGCATCTTACTGGTCTCTAAATATGATATATATTTAGAGAGCTTCTGGAGACCACCCACATTTTGAAATACCTAAACAGAAACAGGAAAATCTAAAAGCATGTTTCATCTGATTAAAAAAAAAAAGTATGGAGCTTACTTTTCTTTACAGCACACCCCTGCTGTACAAGTTTCCGTCTGTGTCTCATCCTGACTACATTCTTTGACACAACGACCACCGTGGACACTCAGGCAATCACTAGCACTCATTTCTCCTTCAGCAATAGCACCTAGAAAGTGACATCATTTAGACTACATGGCACATGTGTCTTTTTTTCCTTCTTTAAATCTATTACAGTTGAGGAGTATTATGCCACAGATGTTCTATTTTTACTTGGACCGAGAGGATTCTTCTATCACACAGACCAAATGGTAGAATATTTTTTATATCTTAAGCTGTAGTGGGAATTAAACATCTTTTGTGATATTTTTATAGCTGAATGAAAATTCAGTATGACATTAATTATTCATAACTATCCTAATCTCTTTGAAGGCTGGCTGACAATATATGAAAATAGAAATGTTACTCCATTAAGATAGTTATATAGTCAGTTCTTCAGTGGCAATAGCCCAAGCCTGCAAAGACAAAGTGAGGAAAGCTAAGGCTCAAAATGAACTAAAGCTTGCAACAAAAGTCAAAAATAACAAAAAAGAGCTTCTTTCAACGTGTAAAAGAGCCTTGGCAGTGGGCTAATGCCTCCTTAAGTAATACCAGCTGCCTGCAATTAGTGCAGGTTCACATCCCACCAGGCTCAAGGTTGACTCAGCCTTCCATCTTTCCGAGGTAGGTAAAATGAGGACCCAGATTGTTGGGGGCAATAAGCTGACTTTGTAATAATGCCGCTTGGGGGGGGGGGCGAAAGCCCTAATAAGCAGGCATATACATAGAATGAAGGCTATTGCTAAGCACATTGATTTGTGCTTAGATTGTAAGCTGCCCTGAGTCTTCGGAGAAGGGCGAGATATAAATGGGATTAAAATAATAAATAAATAAATAAATAAATAAATAAATAAATAAATAAATAAATGAATAAGAAAAAGTTAAGGAAATGATTGGTTCATTAGTGGGAGAAAGGGGCAAAAAGGTGACAAGCAACAGGGAGAAAGCAGAACTACTCAACTCATTTTTTGCATCTGTATTTCCACAAAGGGAAAAAACAGCCCAACGTATCAAAAAAGTACCGTAAAAAACAGATTAAAAAACACAAGATAGGCAAGAAAATGGTAAGTGAGCACCTGTCCACCCTTGACGAGTTCAAATCACCAGGACCAGATGGATTACACCCCAAGGTTCTCAAGGAACTGGCAGATATGATCTCAGAACCACTGAACTATATTTTTCAAAGATCCTGGAGCACTGGGGAACTACCAGAGAAATGGAAAAGAGCTGAAGTAGTTCCTATCTTCAAAAAAGGAAAGGAAAATGGATACAGGAAACTAAAGACCTATCAGCCTGACCTCAATACCTTGGGATATCTTGGAAAATATAATCAAGCAATGAATCAGTGAACACCTAGAGGCAAACAAAGTCATTATCAACAGCCAACATTGGTTTGTCAAAAACAGGTCATGCCAGACAAATCTTATTACATTCTTTGACCAGGTGTCAAAATTAGTGGAACAGAGGAATGCTGTGGATATAATTTACTTGGATTTCAGTAAGGCATTTGATAAAGTAGACCACAGCCTTCTACTTGATAAGATAGAAAAATGTGGGTTAGATAGCATCACCACTGGATGGATTCGTATCTGGCTGACCAGCCCTACTCAGCATGTGGTCCTCAATGGAACTTCATCCACATGGAGGGAAGTGTGTATTGGGGTGCCCCAGGGCTCTGTTCTGGACCCAGTGCTCTTGAAATCTTGATCAATGATTTGGATGAGGGGATAGATGAGGAATTCATCAAATTTGCAGACAACACCAAGCTGGCAGGAATAGCCAACACTGCAGAAGACAGGCTTAAGATACAGAAGGATCTTGACAGACTTGAACATTTGGTGCTATCTAACAAAATGAAATTCAATGGTGAAAGAAGTAAGGTTCTACATTTAGGCAATTAAAAACAAATGCACAGGTTTAGTATAGGTGGTATCTTGCTCAATAGTAGCAACTGTGAGAGGGATCTTAGAGTCCTAGTGGACAATCACTTCAATATGAGCCAGCAGTGTGCTGCAGTTGCCAAAAAAGCCAACACAGTGCTAGGCTGCATTAACAGAGGGATAGAATCAAGATCACATGAAGTGTTAATACCACTTTACAATGCCTTGCTAAGGCCACACGTGGAATACTGCATCCAGTTTTGGTCACCACAATGTAAAAAAGATATTGAGACTCTAGAAAGAGTACAGAGAAGGGCAACAAAGATGATTGGGGACTGCAGGCTAAAACATATAAAGAACGGGGACTTCTGGGTGGCAAGGCTCCGTCGTTGGTGGCCGTTCTGGCTGTCAGCCCTGTTGTTTTCTGTTGGAGCCGCTAAAACAGTGACAATCAGCTGTTTTGCGGGTCGGAAACCTCTCCTAGGGAGAAGAGGGGGGTGAGCGTTCAGGTAGGGGTAGGGCTCCCGTAGACCCCCAGAGTTTAAATTCTGGGGGTTGAAGGGTGAGAGCCCCCCCGAAGCCTGAACTAGCTCTGGACTTGGGGACTCCTCTGCTCCAAGGCTTTGGAGCAGAGCAGGATGCTGCAACCATCCCTGCAATCAACAATTAACTTTGGATTACCTGGATGCAGGTAGAGCTGTGCAGGAGAATATTGGAACAGCAAGTATTTGAACTTTAACTCTGGTTTATTTTGAAAGAAAAAGTTGCAAGCAGTGTGGAAAGTGAAAGTGTGCAATAGAAATTAACTGGGTGTTAAGATGGCTTCTAAACCAACTAAAGTTCCTAAAAGTGCTGGCGCTTCGCCAGTTCAGCATTCTTCATTACAGGCTTTGATGCCTCCTCCTGTGGCACCCGCGCCCGCACCTGCATTAACAATAAAAGATTTACAAGATGCTTTACAAGATGCTTTAAAAAAACAATCACAGCAAATAGCTGAACTTATTGAGGAGAAGAATACTGAAATAAGAGCAGACAGTTTAGCTGCATTTCAAGGGCTGGCAGTCTGTATTGAGCGTCTGGATGATCGTATGGAAGAGTTGAATCAAAATAATTTGAGATTGGATGCTAAAATGTTGGAAGCTGAAAATGTGATGGAAAAGATTGATGATGATGTAATAGAGATATGGAGTTTGCTGTGAGGATTAGAGGATTGAAGGAAGACCCAAAGGAAAACTTGAAAGAGTTATTGGCCCTTGAACCGGTTTTGGAGTGTCAAGCAGAAGATATTATGGGGGATATAGACAAAATATTTCGTGTTAGTTCTTGGATTGCCAGACAAAGAAAATTACCTAGAGATGTGGTGGTTTATTTTACAAAGAGATCAATCAGAAATGTGACTATCCAAGCCTTTTATAATAATAGATTTAAAGATGGTGACAAAGTTTCTAACCTGGAATGTTAATGGATTAAATTCCCTGCACAAGAGAAAGAAAATATTTCAGTATTTGAAACAATTTAAAAATGATGTTATTTGTTTACAGGAAACGCATATTCGAGCAGCTGATCAAAAATATTTGATAAACTTTAGATTGGGTACACAGTTTAATGCGTCTGCTCCAGATAAGAAAATGGAGTAGTTATTTACGTGAAGAATTTTACAGCTAATTTAATTGAAACAGACAAACAAGTTTTATATGATGTATTATTAGTTATTCATTATTGGTTAGTAATTTAGTTATGTTTAAGGGAGTTAAAGTGCGATAGAATTTAATATGTCTTTTTTTAGTTATTTAGCATATTTTAGCTTACGTTTGTAAAGTTAATACCCTGTATTCAGCTCTGGGAAGTCAGGGGGGGAGGGTAAGGGAGGGTAAGGGGGAGGGGAGGGGGAGGGAGGGGGAGGGAGTGAGTTTATGTTTTTAAAAAATGTATTTTAAAAACTTTTCAATAAAAAAACATATAAAAACGGTTGCTGGAATTGGGTATGTCTTGTATAATGAAGAGAAGGATGAGGGGTGACATAATGACAGTGTTCCAATATCTAAGGGGTTACCGCAAAGAAGAGGGAGTCAAGCTATTCTCCAAAGTGCCTGAAGGTAGGACAAAAAGCACTGGATGGAAACTAACCAAAGAGAGAAGCAAGCTAGAACTGAGGAGAAACTTCCTGACAGTTAGAACAATTAATCAGTGGAACAACCTGCCTCCAGAAGCTGTGATTGCTCTGACACTGGAAGTTTTTAAGAAGAGACTGGACAGCCATTTGTCTGAAATGTTATATTGTTTCATGCCTGAGCAGAGGGTTGAACTAGATGACCTCCAAGGTCCCTTCCAACACATTGCATTTAAAACTCATTTATTAAAATATAAATCTACAGGGAAGAAATTTAGATTTAATGTGCCATCAAACCATCTATCTTCCCCATCCAAAATGTGGACATTATGGTCCTAAAAGAATTCTGCAATGGCTCTGAAGCAATAAAATAAAACATTAAATGGTGGGAAACAATTGCCATTAATTACCCCAATCACTTTGTATTACAAGGAATAAAAATAATTTTACTTTCAGTTTATTGTGAGTGTCCAACTGGCCGATTTTTATTATCTCTCTCTCTCTCTCCCTCTCCTCTCTCTCTCTCTCTCCCTCTCTCCCCCCCCTTTCTTTTTCTCCCATCCCTGTTTTGTCTTTGTATAGAAAACACTAGCAGGCAAATCTCTCTATTCCAGTTTTATCATCTTCACCTGGGCCAGACTGATGCTAAATCTGAATTACAGCCACCAAATTCCCTGACTGGCCATTCCCTGCTAATTTCCCTTCCCATCCATGAAAAGAAGGAAAGTCATTGTGTTGGCATATCTACCAGCACCTGGCTTTTCCTTTTTTGCACATTCCCCCCGCTAGTACACATTCTTTTCCTCTGTTTTTCTGTTTCTGTTTCTTTTAATAGAAAATATAAAGCTCAGAGTTGAACTATGTAGCCATTGGTGCTCTCTGAGTTGGTTGTTTGCTTGCAGACATTTCGTTACCTTCTAGATATTTCATTACGCAGTAACATCATTATGTGGCATTGATGATGTTACCTAGTTTGATAAATATCTGCAATGTTAGTTAATTTCTCTCTTAAATCTCCATTTCTAACATAGAAAATTAACTTTCTGATTTTTTGAGTGAAAAAAAAATGTTTCTACTGGATTGGGACCAGGGCAGATTGGAATGTCACTTAATTAAGTAACTTTAAGAGGCAGCTAGAGGATTCACAAATACTTTTTAGTAATAACCTGGCATGCTGTAGTTAAAGAACTACATTTTCCATGATATAAAGAAGGAAGAGAAGAGGGATGGTGAAGTTACAACTGTAGTCTCTTATATTACTGCCCAGACAATAAAAAGAGAGGGGGGATGTATATTTGGGGATTATTGGTGGTCTAGAAAGTGGCAACATAATCTGAGATTTACTGAATATTTTCTTCAACTTCTCATAACTTAATCAAATTTAGGAAAAAAAGCAGACCACATTTGAGGAGGGGTCTTAATCTAAACCTCTAACATTTCCATCTATAATAATGGATATTAACATATACTTTACCTGGGAAAACCAAGAACATCCACGTTATCAAAGCAATGGAAAGGATGGCAAACCGCATGGTAGAAATCAGATGGAGTTCTCAAGACAACAGCAAGACAGAGAGGCAAAAGCAGAGTGCTGACAAAGTTTGGTATCTTTGAAAGGTTGATTACATACCTATTTATAGGGCTCTGTAAAGTACTTATCATGCACCACCCTTTCAGTAAAACTTCCTAGCACAACTTTGTACTTTAATTGGATAATAATGTGTGGCGTATGGCTAAAATTATTAATTACTTCATGTAATGTGTTATTTGCATGTTGATTGGGTTGGGAAGTAAAGTTTCCTCACCCCCCCATAGGGATGTTGTGGGGCATAGCTAAAAGTAATAAAATTAAATGAACTGAACAGAATAATTAATAGCATGGTATATGAGGAACATTTCTAAGATTACTGAGACAGTTATCATCTGCCTTATAATACACAGATTTAGAAAGTGTGTACATGAAAGAAAATAGTATTCAGTAATCAACAAAATTCTTTTAGTACAATAGACTTGTCCCTCATTTACCACTTGCAAACCTGATTCAGGTTATCTATTTTCCAACTCACATGTATCTTTTTCTCTGAAATTGAACATACTTCTGTCATTATTTACCAAGGTTCTTATCTTTTGTGAAGATAAGTCACTGGAATATGATTCTGTGGACACTAAAATGTGTAATTAGGTGGTTCAAACAAAAAAAGGACTTCAGGAGTCAGGACATACTCATCAATATAATACAGAGACTGACTTACAGGGAAAGACTCATGGACTACAGTTAGGATAAATAAGCAAAATCCCAGATAATCTGAATGCTGAGATAAAATAAAAAACCATGATGTGTGTTAGCAATAAAGAAAAGAATAATTAGTTATTGCATCCATTGTAAGGCTCAGAACAAATAGTACAATAACCATAAATATAGCTCTGAAACTGTGCTCACAAGAGCAGAAAATAGAATTGATAGTTTCATCCAATGGAATTTATTTATTTAACTAGATTTATCAACTATCCCAAGAGCGAAGGACTGTGTGCAGTTTACCACAAAGACCAATAAAATAATACAAAAGCAGTAAGAAAGTACAAAATAAGTCTAACAATAATTTATTTGTCTATTTGTTTCTTTGACTTTATGCTGCCCATCTCACCTAGAGGTGACTCTGGTTTTTTTAAAAAATTAAAAGCTAGTAAACATTAAAGCAATAAATAACAATAACATAATTTAACATTGTAAGCCACCCAGAGTATCTCACAGTGAGTTGGGAAGCAAACAAAATAGATTAAGCAGTTTTTTCAACTGTCACAAAACATTTGTGGCTGTGTTGGCCATATTGTTGACTTTTCAGGTTAGATTAGTCTAAGCTGTTAAAGTATAAATTATCCAAAGAGCTCCATGGATAGTGGATATTTTCATTGTATTCCTACTCCCTAATTGCTACATCCTACTAGCCAAGTATGACCATTTATTCAGTCTTGTGACTGATAATGCAGTAAAAGAAGTGGCTAATGATTTCTATGATCAACTTCATATATCACATTGCTCAGTTTGTATCTCTGTGTTTTATCCTGGGAATAGACAAGCTTCTGCCTTAGTGTATTCTTGGATTCCAAGTGTGCATATATATTGTGTTGGTTGAAAAACACAGTCCTTTCAGCAGTTCCAAGAAAGTTCCACACCCATTTGCATTATTTAGGTGACCCTGAGGCCAAGATAAACCTCCAAATGGCCTCAGAAACAAAATGTCTTCTTGAAGCTAATGTGCAAAACATTAAAACTTGGACCAGAATTCTAATCTTAGAGCTCAGAATCACGCTTGACCCTATAGGTCTGTTGTCTCTATTTTATTAAATAGACTACAATAATTGTCACCATACCTGCATAGAAGAACTTTGTAGTCTTGGCCCCTCTCTTGAATATTTAGGCCAATTAACCCTTGATAAGGCAAATCAATAATGAAAGAATTAACGGCATTGATTTCCAATGCCAAGTATATGGGCCAAGTTGTATCTGATATAATAATTGGCAGCTGTTTTTGGCCATAGACAACTTGATTGCTGCTGGAATATAATTAGCCCCCTGCTGCCTACAAAATTTAATTATTGCTAATACACTCTTTTGAGCAGCAAAAGTAGTATAATTTACCTGGGCTGTTAATTTTCTAAAAGTCTGAAATATTGTGCCAAATATTTAAATCATTCAGCTTGCTTGAATTCATGTGAATCAGCCACTTGCACCTTTGTCTTTTGTTGGAAGAAATTAAAACTGTATTATAGTTAATAACTATAATCTTCTTCATTATAGTAGGAAGTTGGGGTTCTTAGTGACCAGTTCAAAGCTACAGAAGACAGGGAGAGATGAACTGCATCATCTGTGTAGAATAGGATGGGGAGAAGACTATCAGCTAATTAAGGCACATGAACATCAACTATCTGGAAGGTTTTAATCAAATAGTTAATATCATGGCTTGCACCACGAGATGAGAGACATATAAATTTGATAAAATAAATTTGATAAATACATAAATATATGTTAAAAAACAACGGTACTAAAAGCCATTCTTGTTTCACCCCAGTGACAGTCTAGATAAAATCAGAAAGGTCCCCTCCCTGCTAACATCTCACTCTAAGCCTGGTTTTATCAGATAACTTGTAAATTAGGAGCAAGAAACCTTTGTCTAAAAATGTCCCAGACCCTAACCCTGGAGATATTATCAAATTCTGCTTTGAAATCAATTAAGTTTGCATATAGGTACAAATCAGAGTGATTTGTATATTTGTCTGCCAGATGTTGAACACTAGGCAATGGTCCGTGGTGGATCATCCCAGTTGAACCCTGCTTGCTCAAGGTCAACTATTTCTTCATCTGTTATCTAGGTTTGGATTTTGGTGAATAGGTGCCTGGCATATAGGTTGCTAATGATGTTCAATACTGTAAACTAATTGGCCTTTAATTAGCCGGGTTTTCCTACTGCTATTTTTATATGGGTGTAAATATAGCTACTGTCCATTCTTATGGAATCTTGTCTGTGTGGTTAATGCATGAAGAGAGAGAGGTCAATATTTGAATTGCATTTAATTAACTCTGGGGAGATACAGTCACATTTTAAACTTTCATGCATATGACTGGGGGCCACTGTCTCCATCACATAGGTATTAGTGTGAAGGTTGTATTAAAGAATTTGGACGTGATGAATCCAGTTACTTGAGTGACTGCTACAAGTAGCATCTCACATTCTGAGACTGACTTTTGGCTGACAAGCTTTCATAGATCTGTAAAAATATAGCTTTGGCGATGTTGAACTGTAGCCTGGCCCCAGAGAATGAACCATTATTCTTTCTGTGTTTATATATCTAAATTGTACATTTTAAAATGTTTTGATGAATGTGTACTATGAGAATGGGGGGGGAGTTAATTAATTAACTAAATAATAATTACAGGAAATCGGATTCTGAGTGAATGGGAAGAAAACATCCTAACAATAAGAACAATTCAGTCTAGAATCAATCTACCTAGGGAATTGTTGAACTCTCCCTTACTGCGTGATTAACACAATCTGCAATCTATAGTAGAGTAACACAGAATTATTATCTCCCTCATACAAATTTTAGTATAAGTTCTCCAGAACAGATTGCTAGATTAGGTACAAAAGTGAAATGAATCTGGGAATTTTGAATGAATACCGTATTTTCCGGCGTATAAGATGACTGGGCGTATAAGACGACCCCCTACATTTCCTGTTAAATTATAGGGTTTGGGCTATACTCACCGTATAAGACTACCCCTCTTCCAACGCACACCAAATAAAAATTAAAAAACATCAGATTTGATTTTAATATGGTAATTTTAATTCAAATGCTTATGACATGCAGGTACTTAGTAGGAAAACTGTCACTTATAAACATAAGGCTGTTTGTCATCAAACATGTAAACATAAAACAGTGCAAGTGGATTAAACTTTTCCTAATTCACTCTAAAGCTTTCCCTGCGCAGACCAAATGGGAGATCTGCTCCAGGTTTTCCAGCCAGCCTGCCCAGTTCCTGAGTCAAATGTGTCCTTAGAGCTAAGCAGCTGCTCTGGCTGCTGCATTCCCCATCTGCCTTTCAAGTTGGGATAGACTGCAGCTGCTCTTCAACTTTAGAAGGAAAGACGCCCAGACCCCAGCCTGTAAAAAATCACAGACTGCAGCTTCTTCTCCAATTGGTCCCGCTTTCCCTGCGCAGAACAAATGGGAGATCCGCTCCAGGTTTTCCAGCCAGCCCTGTCCCTAAAGTTTCAGCACCCGGTGTATAAGACGACCCCTGACTTTTGAGAAGATTTTCATTGGTTAAAAAGTCATCTTATACGCCAGAAAATACGGTAGTCCTTTTCTGCACCACCATATTACATAAAACTTCTTTGGCTTCTGACGTATGTTATTTTGTCTTCCTAGATGTAGGATAGGAGAAAGGTTTAGTGCAGTGGTTAAGATATCAGGCTAGAAACTGGGAGATTGTAAATTCTAGTCCCACCTTAGGCTCAGAACTATCTGGGTGGCATTGGCTAGTCTTTCTCTGTAGGCCCTAGGAAGAAGGCAGAGGCAAACTACTTCCAAAATCTTGGCAAGAAAACTGCAGGGGCTTGTTCAGGTAGTCTCCGAGAAGCAAGACAGACTTGAAGGGGTGTGCAAATGACCCCCCCCCATACAGACACACACAATCAAGGTCAAAGATGGACAGCTTCCATAAGAACTACCATCTAAATATGGGAAGCAAACACAAAGGTTGCAATTATTAGTATATCCATATGCATCTCTGTATTTGTGAAACTTCAGGCAATCCTCCTTTCCTTTATTAAGTATTCCAAATTGAAAAAAAATAGTCATTTCTTACCATAAAAGAGTAAATAAAGACACTGTTTCAAAGAAAAAAAATGTATATGAATTCCTCCCATGAAATTGAATCTTACTTAGGCAGGAGAAAAGCAAAGTAATCTAATGAACATTTCCAAATCAATATTAAAACTGAAGTGCAATTATACTTGGAAACTGGTACGTTTCCAAATTTTGTTACAGTGGTGATTAAGGAATTGTAAATCAACCTAAAAATTACCAGTCTTTTGTTTATGAAGTGGATTGATATGTTTTACATTACCAATAGTGGTGAGATTCAAGTATGCGAACAACTGGTTCTCTGTGTGGATGCTGCTTTTGGAAGTCCATTCTGGGCCTGGACAACAAAAAATTAGCTACCGGTTCTGCCGAAGTGGTACGAACCAGCTGAATCCCACCACTGATTACCAACCTAAAGTGGACATTGTTCTAAGTGACTTCCCTCCATGAAAAAGAGAGGATTGGTTTAAGGCATATCAATTCCTTTTGAAGGCTATGATAGTTCAGTTATGAAAGCAGAATCTCAGAGGAAGTATATAGTGGAATGGGATGCAGATTATTGGTGTGTGTGTGTGTGTTACTGTGCGCTTGCTGGCAAGTTACTTGGTGTTAGCATAGCTGCAATAACAATATATTTGTAGGGAAAAATCTACAGATCATAATCTGAATATCCATGGTTAGATATTCATTTCAGTACTTAATTCTACAAACCTGCTTATACCAGAAGAATTTAAAAATGAATACAGGCATTGTATTACATTCATAAAAAAGCAGCAATAAAAAGGCAAGACATTTGCATGTAGAAGATCAGATATTCTTTAAAAAACCTCAGCAAGCAAGAGAGGTTGAGTGAGCCACAGGTTGGTCTGATAAGCTCTTATTCTTCTAAAAAACACAGGTATTTCTCAGTTTCTTTTGGCATTAACGTTTTTGGTACAATGTGTATCTGAAGAAATTTTCAGTGCATTGCTTCTGCAGAAGGCATGGTGTGCCAGAAAGAGGAACTAAAGTATAATACATTAATTTAAGATCAGTTCCAGTTTCAGTGACTTCAAGATTATATCTCTGTGCATTATGGCATGTCTTTGCCATTCCTAGGTTTGATCCTAAGTTTTCTTAGTAAATATCACATTTTTATTCAGAAGATTTGGTATTCGTTTTTTTTCCCCTGAAAACCTTCCCATGCTGTCTTTGCCTAGTGCTGTTAGTCAATTGCCAATAAATGCCAGGTCTGACTATTTCTCTTTTTCCTTAAAATATTGCAATGTACTAATTGCAGCCATAAACAGAAGCATTTTATCTTTGAAAATTCTGCCAACCTTCATTAACTAGAGCACCAGATACAAGAGAGAGAGCAGATTTACATAAATGTTCAATAAAGATTTTTAAAAAATGATCAAAAATAAGAACTCAGGGGAACTTTGCTTTGCTATATATATTTACACAATGAAAAGATCTCTACAAACATTCCTCGAGGGACTTTATTCAGTATTTTTACTCAGAGCTGATCTCTTGAATATTCCTGAATTAACTTAGATTGATCATTCACATTTTTCCAGCGCATATATTGTAGTACAAACTTGGGTCGTGGTAGATGCTTCTTTAAAGAAGGCCTGTTTTGATCTGAACTTCTCTTCCTCTGCCAAAGTGATTCCCAGTTTGTTCAGGATTAGTCATTTATCTGAAGTCAGAGCATCATCCTAGTATATACAGAAGGAAAAACTAGAGTACTCTGACCTTTGTAAACCTGTGCAATGGTTCTGTTAATTCAGTCAGTGAACAATCAGAAAGAGTATGCAGATGGGCCTGACTTCTTAGCACAGAAAAGCAAATGGGATATTTTGTATCTGTGTGTATTTTGTGTGCATTTTTCTTTTTTTCATCTGACTTTGAGTGTTGATGGCCTCTCGTGCAGCAGCTGTAGAATCTGAAAGGCCTCTGCAAATGGTTAGCAAATGTTCAGAAAACTTGTCTGATTTCTGAAAGAAATGTGCATATTCCCCTGCCAGCTATTACAATTGCTGGCAAAGGGCTAGAGGTAATATATAGGACCTCTTATAATAAACCCTTTTCACCCAGTTTAGTAAATTCTTATAATTGGATTTAAAGTGATGACCAGGTGAAATTTTCATTCTAAATGACAAGATCACATTCCCAACCTGTTTTTTTTAATAACAATATCTTCTGGAACATTCCCTCATACTATACTCTCATCTTAAAGAATTGCATTGCATCTGCAGAACAAAGTACCTTGGTGAGGCAAAGCAGTATTGCTTTGCAGGTCTGCTAGGTTCAATAGCCTACAATGGTTGTGTAAATTTCTATAACTTGAAGTGATGCTACTTGATATCTTTCAACTATCTTGGGCAAGAAAAAGAACATTGTCAATTGCAATATTAATATTTTTATAGGACTTTCTGATTTGAATTGTTAATAAACATTGATAGCCCTCAACTTATAACCAAAATCAGAATGGGAATTTCCATTGCTGAGTGATGTGGTCATAAAGTACAATTGCTTTGCTTAGTGATGGCAAGCCAGGAAATCCCAGTTACCACCATTACGTGAATGTCCCAGCTGTGAAACATGGCATCTCTCTTCCAGCTTCCTACAGTCAAGGCAGCAGGGAACAATTTGCAAGCCTTAGGCTGCTGGGTGGGAGAGGGAAAAAGTGGGGTTTTTGAGAGGGGCAGGAAAGGAATGAGGGGGTACATAGGAGGGTAGGGGAGGATGTGCAAGGGCCTCAGAACCACTTGAATTTTTCAGCCCCAGAGGAGAGAGGCTTCAGAGATTTCTCACTCCTGGAAATAAAAATCGACCATGCCTGAAAAGTTTGCTTGGATTTTAGCATGGAGGAACTCCAGAAGCCCCTTGACTCTGGGTCTGAAAATTCTCTGGGCCTGAAAATCTTGCTTTGATTTTGGCACAGAGGATTTTCAACCTCAGAGTAGAGAGGCTTTCAGCCTATCAATTCTGAGCCTGAAAATCCTCCATAGCTGAAAATACTGCTTGGATTTTAACATGGAACTAATTTAGCCAGCTCCCAGAAATAAGGAGGGAGAGAGGGACTCCTTTTGGCAAGCAGCAGCAGCTTGCAACCTTCTCTGTTGGATTTCCCTTTGATTTTCTGGAGAGGATCCCAGGAAAGATTGCAAAAAGTGACTGCATGAAGGTCACATGTGAGTTGCTTGGAAACTGGCCCTAAGTGCAAATGGTTACCAAGCATCTGGATTATGATCACATAACTGTGGGGATGTTTCAGTGGTGGTAATTTTGGGCACAAGATATAACTTTTTTCATTCAGCACTATAACAACTTCGAATGGTCACTAAACAAATGGTCGTAAGTCAAGGACTACCTGCAGCTTTTTTTAGAGATGCAATCTCTATCCTTCCTTTTCTAATATGATTGCGATTTTGTTGATTCTGTTTTGCTCTTGGCTTTTTATTATGTACAATTTCCGTAGCTTCTTTACTGAATCTTTCTTTTTCTAAACTATTACAAAAGTGCTTTCCAAGTTAAAAAGGAGTAAATGTTCTCACATTACAACACATCAAGTGATTTTAGTACGTACAAATATATTCTTAAAAACTGGTTTTATTTACTCTACTATTGAACACATGGGTGAGGTATATTTCTAAACTGATACACGAACCAGTTTGTGAAATGAGCAGCATCTGAGAAAAAAATTACAACGTCCAATCCTGATACGGAAAGGCCAAGAGCAGGTGAATGAGAAAATGCACACTCCTCCATTTTTCTCACATTGTCTTCTACTTGGAATGTATTGGGGGACACCTGTAAAAAAGAAAGGAAAATTAATTTGTGATCAAAGAGAACAAAACAACAACTTGAGACTAAAACCGGCACATGTGATTTCTCTTTAATTTTACCATATTTACAACTCCTTCCTTCCATGGGCAAAGTTTTTGGTCATTCCTCACTGTATTTTCTCATGAGGGAAAGAGGTTATATGTTTTCCATGGAAAATATCTGGGAGTTTGCTGATGATATTAAAGATCAAGAAATATTGTACTTCCTGTTGTCTTTGTTCTTGATTCATCTCAAAAGCCACTGAAGGCTTTACCCATATTAACATTTTGGAACCAAGAATTCAGTAGTTCATCACCTTCCAAGTTATTATTGAAAGAATGAACACTTGGAAGTCCTCATTCTTTTGATTTTAAAGGAAAAATTGAATTTATTGAATAAGATGAACGGTGAAAAAATTACACTGAAAATTAAGTGGCAGAAGCTTCTAATTTCAAAGTGCCAGATATATGCTAGAATGATGGTAGTTTTTTTTCTTCCTCAAAATTAATAAATCCAGCATCAGTGTTTTTTCAGCTATTTTATGTAAAACGTTTGTTCACTTCATAAAGAAAAACAGAATATGTCCCTAGATTACTTCCATATTGGTGGAGTTTACTTGGAGATTCCAATGACATAAAGCAGCGATCTCCAACCTTTCCAGCTTGGTGGACTGGTGGAGGTGGCAGCAGAGTGGTGGGTGGGGAGAGGGGATGCATATTCTCACACATGCATGTGTGTGCGCACTCACTTGGCTACTGCTTCCGTGGCCCGGTTCCAAATGGGCCACGGGCCACCAGTGGGCTGCAGCCCAGGGATTGGGAACCCTGACATAAAGAAGAGGATGCCTTTGAGAAAACACAACATCCTTGTAGCTTCAAAGAATCTGAGACACTGCAGAAAAGGTCCTGTAATAAAGAAGAATTTTAACATTCTCTTACTGAGAAGGAGTGAGACATTACAGGTTGGATTAGTTTATTTCATGTTTCCTTATTAAAGTATTTAAAATAGTTCTGTTACTAAACACTCATGTACACATACATATATACACACTATATATATATATATATATATATATATACACACACACACACACACACATATATATATATATATATACATATATATATATATATATATATATATATATATATATATATATATATATATATATATATATATATATATATATATATATATATATATATATATATATATATATATATATATATATATATATATATATATATATATATATACATATACGTGTATCTGTGTGTGTGTCTGTATGTATGTGTGTATATATATACCGTATATACTTGAGTATAAGCCGAATTTTTCAGCCCACTTTTTGGGCTGAAAAATTCCACTTCGGCTTATACTCCAGTCAACAAAAAAACTTACCGAGGACTTGTGCGCGGCCGAGGCTTTGGTGCTTCCGGGATCGCGCGCACCTCTCCCAAGCCACCGCCGTCCGAGACCTGCAGGTCTCCGTTCCTCCGCGCCCTGCCTGCCTGCTTCTTTCAGCTGTCTGCCCATCAGCTGTCCATAGGGATGCTGCAAAGCTCTCCTTCTCTAGGCCTTGGACTCCCTCCTGGCTGAAGAGTAGATGAACCAAGCCAGCAAGGAGACAAAATGTTTCTGCAGCTGTTTTTCCTCTGAAGGTTTTTTTTGTTGTTTTTTTTTAAAGTAATCTCCGAAGGTTATGCCAGAAAATGGAGGACGCTGGGTCTTTGCAAGCTTTAGCTGTCCGCCTGGCTGCCTGAAGGCCGCCCTTTTCAGGCAGTCTGACAGACAGCTAAAACTTGCAAAGACCCAGCGTCCTCCATTTTCTGGCACAACTTTTAGGGATTTATTATTATTATTCCTACTACTACTATTACTACTACTACTACTACTTCAGGAGTAAAAAGTTGCAGAAAAAAATTCTCTCCTTACTAGCTTAGTTCCTCTACTCTTCCATCTGGAGCCAAGGTAAGATTTTAAAAAGGGATATTGGTTGGAAGGCAGAGGGAGAGTTTAGTTTTAGCATCTAAAAAAAGGGGGGGGGAAATCAGCGAGTACATCCCAACCAGCTTTTTATGTTTTTGTTATTGAAGAAATATGGGGGAGGGGGAGGGGTTCTGGGGTGGGTTGGGGAGGGGATAATATTGTAACTTCAATAAAAATTTTCAATAAAAAAAAAAGAAATATGGCTTTCTGGGGGAAGGTGGGGAGGGCGTTAAGGAAGGAAAGGGTTTTTGGAAGCTCGTCCTGAAGCTGCCTTTTGTGCAAGGGGCCTTTTCTCAAAGCCTAGAGAGGCAGCTTTGTTGCCTCCCCGTAGACAGCTGATGGGCGAACACCAAAAGCTCCAAAAGGCTAGGGAACTAGTCCCAGAACACCTTGGTAGGAGGAAGGGCAGAGGCAGAATTGGGAAAGAGGTAAGACAGGGTTTTCCTTCCCAGATGTTTCTCTTTGGCAAGACAGCCAGCTGTGCTGAAGCCCAGTATCTGGGGGTGGGGGAGACCTGAGGCAGGCGGGCTGGTGCTTGCATTAGGCCTCCCAGGATCCCAGAGGCTTGCAGAGCGCGGATCCAGCCTCCGAGGCATGCAGAACGGCGGATCGGCTTATATTCGAGTCAACAACTTTTCCCAGTTTTTGGGGGTGAAATTGGGGGTCTCGGCTTATACTCGAGTCGGCTTATACTCAAGTATATACGGTATATATATATATATATATATATATATATATATATATATATATATGTGTGTGTGTGTGTGTGTGTGTGTGTGTGTGTGTGACTAATAGATTTTTTCTCTCTCTGTGTATGTCAGTCTTGACTTCTGGTGAGTGCCTGAAGTTTTCTTGGCACTTTATTGTACTTTCCATTGTCTCCTTCCTAGGCCTGAGAGGATGGCTGGCTCATATTTTCCCACTTTCTAACCTGATGCCTCAATCAGTACCTAAAATGGGCTCATTCCAGTTAGTTTATCAGATGAACTTTAAAAAGAACTAGACAACTGATGCTCTGCTATGTCATCATCCCATAGATATTTCCTTACCTGAACAGAGAAACAAAATGAGCACAGGTGATCAAAAAAGCATGGGAGAGGGAGTGACTTTTGATTTCCTGCCAGCTTCTCCACTGAGTTTCCTTGTAGAAAGCTAGCATAGAGCATCAGAACTCTCCCTCCCTCCCCCTAATTCCTTCCTTCCTTCCTTCCTTCCTTCCTTCCTTCCTTCCTTCCTTCCTTCCTTCCTTCCTTCCTTCCTTCCTTCCTTCCTTCCTTCCTTCCTTCCCTCTGTTTAATACCTACCAACTCCCCCATTTACTTTGCTTGAGGGAAGATACCAAGGAAAGCATCAATGGGGGAGCCACCAGGAAGCCACCAGGCAGGTAAGTGGCTGCTGCTAGGGAGGAACATTTTTTTAACAAAGGATAGAAGTGGTGATTTGACTCAGTCCATGATCTAAGTGGCTGGAAGATCTCTCTAGTGATTCTTTTTAAAGTTGAATATAATTATAGCAAGGGTAAGCTTTTTGAAGAAGAAAGATATATTGCCTGTTTTTTTATTTTCATGACAAAATCATATTGTAAAATTAATTTGTTGGGATCCGATTATGCAATATATAATATTGGTACAACTTAATTATATGAAATATAAAAATGTAGATAGATTAGGCTAATGGTCTATTTAGACAAACATTCTGTATCACTGGCAAAATTAGCATCAAGAAATTTACAGACATGGGCAAAAGGGTGATAGGCTTCTTCTATCTATAGCTTTAGTGACTAACATCTAAGGCATGCTGCTTATGATTCCAGTAGAAGCCAAAAGACATTAAGACTAATGGCTATTAATGGACTATTTTCTAATTCTTTTTATGTATTTGTTAATCAAAATTACATAGTCACTTATCTCTGATACCACTCTGGGCAGCCTACAACATAAATTTACTTATTTACTTACTGACCCTAAACTTCAAAAATATTTAGTCCAAAGACTCTGAGTGGTTTACAGAAACCAGAAAAGAATAAAGATTAAAAATCATGAACAACAGAGCAGTAGGAACAGCAACCCATAAGCAGCTACTACAGTGTAATCTGCCTTCCTAAAAAACTCAGTTATAACAGGTCTTCAAAAGCTTAGTGATTAGGGATAACGACAACATGAATATTATTTCTGGAGAGAAAAAATATACATATCTTTCATATTATGCATAATTTTATATACCCCAATGTCTTTTCTTTCTGTTATTCCACACTCCAGATATTGCAGCCACTCCTCATACAAGAATAGCTGTAGCCCTTAATCTTTTCAACTCTTTAAAAACCCATATCAGCTTATGATTTGAATTTCTATAATAATCAGGGATATCTTCAGAGAGATCAACAGAGTCAAGATGATATTCACAATAAGATGGTCAAATTTCCACCTTTTACTTGTATTACAGATGATAAAATGGGGCAAGACATTGATCATGGAGGCACAACAATCACTTTGATGTTTGATCCTCTTCCTTCCTATGGACACTCTAATCATGTTATTACACATTCACATTCATTATTTCACATTCATTCTGAAAGTTTTGAAGATGTCTTCCCATTTCTCCTCCTCCTAACTGACTCCTTTTAACTTTGCTTTAAGATGCATTGGATAGTGATATGGGCAGCATATAAATTTTATAAATAAATAAAATGAACTTCTTCCAGCCTGGAGATAGCCAATTACAGCAACCCACGTGGTATTCCTCAAGAGCCCAGTACATAACACCATCTTTTGACTAGCATGATTTTGGCTGTTTTACAAACAGGAATAATTCCTACATGCAGTATTTCATAACTACAGACTTGATCTAGTGAGTTATCTGAACAGCAATTTTAAGCTGAATGGTTGAAAAGAGGTTCATTATTTCTTCTGTTACGGCTGCTGGCATAAAGATTACCAAGTCTCTGTATATCCCCACAAATACCTTATTTTAATGTTACTATCACCAAACCACCAAGCTAATATGTAGTAAATCCTGTCCTAATTACTACTATTAGAGTTCGACCCTGTGACTCCGGAAGATGTGGACAGGATCATGGGGAAGCTGAGCTCCACCATGTGTTTATTGGACCCGTGCCCCTCCTGGCTGGTCTATGCGGCTAAGGAGGGGACACGAGGCTGGCTCCAGGCAGTGATAACTGCTTCTTTGAGTGAGGGTAGCTTTCCTGCTGCCTTGAAGGAGGCGGTGGTGAGGCTCCTCCTCAAGAAGCCTGCCCTGGACCCGGCTATTTTGAATAACTATCATCCGGTCTCCAACCTTCGCTTTCTTGCGAAGGTTGTTGAGAGCGTGGTGGCGCATCAGCTCCCTCTGTTCCTGGAGGAAGCGGATTATCTGGACCCATACCAATCAGGCTTTAGGCCCGGGTACAGCACGGAGACGGCATTGGTCGCGCTGGTGAATGATCTCTGGTGGGCTCGGGACAGGGGTTGTTCCTCTGTCCTAGTCCTATTAGATCTCTCAGCGGCTTTCGATACCATCGACCATGGTATCTTACTGCAGCACCTCAGGGGGTTGGGAGTGGGGGGCACTGTTCTCTAGTGGTTCTCCTCCTACTTCCTGGGACGTTCACAGTCGGTGTTGACAGGAGGGCAGAGGTCGGCCTCAAGGCCTCTCGTTTGTGGAGTTCCTCAGGGGTCGGTCCTCTCGCCTCTCCTGTTCAACATCTATATGAAGCCACTGGGTGAGATCATTCGTGGTTTTGGAGTGGGGTATCATCAGTATGCCGATGATACCCAGCTTTTCATCTCCACCCCAAACCACCCCAGTGATGCCCTTGATGTGATGTCCCATTGCCTAGAGGCCTCTCGTTTGTGGAGTTCCTCAGGGGTCAGTCCTCTCGCCTCTCCTGTTCAACATCTATATGAAGCCACTGGGTGAGATCATTCGTGGTTTTGGAGTGGGGTATCATCAGTATGCCGATGATACCCAGCTTTTCATCTCCACCCCAAACCACCCCAGTGATGCCCTTGATGTGCTGTCCCATTGCCTAGAGGCGGTTCGGGTCTGGATGGGGAGGAACAGGCTTCGGCTCAATCCCGACAAGACCAAGTGGTTGTACGTTTCGGCATCTCGGGAAATTCAGTTTATCCCAGCTTTAACCATGGAGGGTGAGGTGTTACCCCCCGTAAATAGGGCTCGCAACTTGGGTGTCCTCCTGGATTCACAGCTCAGTTTGGAAAACCATGTAGGAGCTGTAACCAGGGAGGCTTTTGCCCAGGTTCGCCTGGTGCGCCAGTTGTGACCCTATCTGGACCGGGATGCCTTGTGTACAGTCACTCATGTACTCTTGACCTCTCATATAGACTATTGCAATGCTCTGTACATGGGGCTGCCCTTGAGGACCACTCGGAGGCTTCAGCTGATGCAGAATGCGGCCGCGCGAGTTGTGATGGGGGTCTCCCAATACTCCCATGTAACACGTCTTCTCTGTGAGCTGCATTGGCTTCCAGTTGCCCTCCGGGTGAGATTCAAGGTGCTGGTGATTACCTATAAAGCCCTAAATGGCATGGGTCTGGACTACTTACGGGATAACCTGCTGCCGGCATCATCTTCCCTTCGTCCTGTGCACTCCCACAGAGAGGGCCTCCTCAGGGTGCCGTCAGCCAGAGAGTGTCGGCTTGCAGCCCCCAGGGGGAGAGCATTCTCTGTGGGCGCGCCAGCCCTTTGGAATCAATTACCGGTTGACCTCCGGATGGCTCCCGACCTTCGCTCTTTCCGCCGGGATCTGAAAACCTATTTATTTGAACAGGCTGGCCTGGTTTAAGGGTTTGAGGTATTTTTAATTATTTATTGTTAGGGCTTAGTTAATTTAATTTCATTTTAACTTTTGTATGTAAAACTTTTACTATCCTGAGTCCTTCGGGAGAAGGGCGATATAGAAATTCAATTATAAATAAATAAATTCAATTATAAATAAATAAATATTACAGTAGGACATATTGCATGATAGCAGAAGATGCTACATGTCACAAGTGGGAATCCCATCTCACTTCCCCTCGCCCGATAACTGACTATTACAAAATACCATTCTTATATCCATTCCTGTTTTTACTCCTGAAATCCTGTAATTTCTCCATTAAGATTCTGTAAATATGACTGGTCACATTAAGAAAGTGGAGGATATATTTGTACTTCATCTTGCCAGCTAGAATTTATTTCTAGGGTAAAGTTCAATAACATATAAAATTGATTTTGTTCCAGACATGCAGCACATGCTTTCATAATTCAGCATGATACTTTTATCTCATATGATTTTATTCATGCTTTGTTTTGTTTTTGTTTTGAAGTACATTTGAGTGCTCCAAATATTCTGAATGCTACATTAATAGAATATTTTGGAATCACATTTCCATGTATATCACAATCCAGAAGAGCTTCAAAATTCTAAGAATTCTACTCAGTTCTGTTTTTATTTTATTTTAGATATTCTTTTTGAATATATACAATATAACATAATTTTACTGGCGCTGTCATTTCTTCACTTGCCCTCAGTATGTTACAGAATACCATACATGGATTTAATTGTTTATGAATTTGATTCTTTTGAGCTTTCTGAAACAATTGTTGGGAAAACTGCATAGCAGATCTCATTCCCCAATTCCTCTAGACAATTGAAAATTTCTTATGAATTTGGCACATTTGTTTTGCTAGAATTATATATTACTCAGAAAGTTTGATGCATATGATTTGTCCTTTATCATAGACCTTTTCCCATAGATCCAAAGTTTCCTCTCTTGAACAAAGAGATTCCAAAACAGATTCATTTATTTCTTACCTGGTTGAACCAACATCAGCACGAAGAAGAATCTTATAAGATGGCACATGGTCTTCATGTTTGAAAATTATCTGAAAACTGTTAGTTGAGATCACATCCCTTAATTCATGCTGCCCAATCACTAAAATCAGTTGAAAAAGAAAGAATTTAAGCATTTAACTGGATGCCAATCCAGGCTATTGGTGAACAATTCAAATTTCTTTGGATGCTTCACAGAATACTGCCATGAAAAAATGACATTATCTACATTTTGCAGATGAACAGAAATCAAATGTCCTGTTCTTTTTCCCTCCCTAATGCCTGTTTTTATCTTATGCAATGATTTAATGAAATAAAATAAACTTATAAAAAGATTATTCTGTTAGAACTGAAGAAGCTTCTTGAATGAGAAGCAAAATATCTTCAAGGGGAAAAAAAGTCCAGTTGCCTTTTGAAAAAGCATCTTTGGGACATTATTCTGTTAGAAATCATAAATTACTGTTTGAATTTACAGTACTTACCAAAGAGATGGAATATTTATGCTACTTCAGTTTGGATTTCCTTAAACATTCATTCAGTGTTTTAAACTAATAGTTAAATCTGAAGTCTATCTGATTATATCACACTGATCTAAGCTATTCTGTACTTTAGCAAGATAACTCCCTTGTATGAGAGATAGAGAACATGATGCCAAACTGAGATACTTCAGGTTTCTTAATTACTAATATTGCTTTGAAAAGATTAAAGGGAACTAAAACTGGTTTCTCTATTCCACAGATTTAAAAGAGGTGTCAACATTTAATCCCATTCTCCAAATTCCTTTCTAGAACATTTTCCTGGGCAGGTAAAAGTAGGTGGGGGTTAGCTGGGTCTGTTAAAAACATGAATAGAAAATTTAAAAATGAGCACATATTCATCTCTTAATCTTTACTTATTGTTTCTTTTTTTTCTATCTAGGATTATACATTGATATGGTTAAATAATTATCTCTTTGCATACATGGGTCACCTCAATACAAATAAACAGTTTTGAGCAGATTGTTAAATTAGCACATTCATTTTAAAGAGTCAGGCTTTCCAGGCATTAAGCTTTGTAGGTGTAAATTCTTACTTTACAGTCTGATGAGAATGCCATCACTTGCACACTGGTAGAAGCAATAGTCGATTGCCCTTGTTCAATTAACTAAACACAGCATTTCATGATTGACCTAATAGTAAATGTAATGGTCAATCAAGAGAGAGATGAGGTGATATATGATGGAATGAAAACCAAAACTAAAAGCAAAGCTATATTATGATCTTGTGGGCAAATGTCTCTTTGAACACGCTGCCATTAACATCTGCTGAGCATATCTGTCTTTCCATGTTACCATGCATCAATGGGTAAAGGAACAACTATGCATGCATGTAGCCTCACGCTAACAAGGAAGGATGTCAAAATCGTTTCCCCATATGTATATATGTGGGAAGATCTGGAATGAGTTTGACCAAGTGACCCCAGATGTCTTGGACATTGGTCTCTGCATTGTATGCTGAACTTGTGCCCCTTTAGATTCAGTCAAGGAAGAAAAAGTAGCCAAGGAGGTGTCATGTGGCTGGTTCCATTTTGTGATGTTGATCACTTTGAGGAAAGGGGTGGTGCCTCCACTCTTAAAAAAGGCAAAGTTGTGCCCCTTTCCTAACTCCCTTCCCCAGCTGGCCCAGCTGACCTAACAGTTTTAGATATTTAGTGCCCCATCTGCTATGTATTCTTCTTAGAGGATATGTAGATGATTATCAGCTGTGACCTTATGCTTGCTGTACTTCACTGTTATGCAGTGACAAACTGTCATGAACTGTGGGGATGTAGAATGAAGGGAGAAATCAAAAGTAGAAGCTGTGTCTCTTCAAGATGCTGCCCCAAGGTCATCCACTAGGAAGAAGGAGGGAGATGCATACCAAACTGTGCTTGGGCTGACCATTATGAAAACATATTGTGTGGACTTGATTGGTTATACTGTAGTGGGCAATGAGTGACAGCTAAGTGTGTGTGTGTGGGGGGAAATAGAGCTTTTGGTATGTGATTCTCAGTTCTGGCTATGCACTACTGCAATACTTGATCTCTAATAAAATATACTTTTTTCAACAAATGGAGCCAACAATCATTTTCATTTGGAGGTTTAAGTTGTGGTACGTCCGACAATGATAGTCACACCAGGGAACCCTGGAAAAGGTGGATTATTTAAACCTGTTTCAACTTCAGGCCAGGATTTATAAGGAGGCAATCTTGGTTTCATTATTGTGATGAAACAGGGATGGAAATGATATCACTGTATTCATTGATCTCTCAACAGTTTTGATATTAGTATTTTTTTGTCAAGGGGAACATTTTAATTTATTTTTTTTGCCTTCTTTTGGGGCTGGTTCAACTCAGTGTTGATTGAGGGTTGTCATGGACTCAACTCTTTCTCCCTTCTTACTGAACATACACATGAAACTACTGGATGAGGTGATCCACTAATTTGCAGTTCAGCATCAGCATGCTGATGACATCCGATTATATCTTTCAGTCCCAGGCTAACAAGCAAGGCTGTCAAGATTCTACCCAATATCTGGGGGTTGGGTAGGCCTAGATGGGAGGAAGGGTGTCCAACTCAATCCTATTGAGTGGCTAGATATTAAGGCCAGATGGTCTCAAGAATATTCCATCTTTAACTTTGGCTGGGATTGCCCTACCCATGCTTGGCATGTGTGTGTTTGTGTGTGTGTGTGTGTGTGTGTGTGTGTGTATGTATGCACAATTTGGAGGTCTTTTTGGATTAACAGCTCCTGCTGGATGAGCAAGTGACAGCTATGACCAGGAAGATTTTTGTACAACTTCATCTGCTGCACCATTGTGCCCTTTCCTGGATAATGAGGCCCTTCAGACAATCATGTATGCTCTATGACCTTACAATTTGACTACTGAGATGCATTCTTTATGAGGCTACCCTTGAAGACCACTCAAAATGTTCAAGAGGAGCAGAATGCAATGGCATGAGGAGTTATGGACATGCCATGGTACAGATATGGACATGTTATGGACATGCCTAAGGTGAGGTGACCCTTGCTGAATTGGTATGCATTCTGAGTTGGTCTGGAGGATTTGCTATGTTTTTTTAAAATTTCTTCTTTCTTTTCAAACATAATTTTGTTGCAGTTTTGTTCTTGTTATATTATTTTTATTCTGTTTATTTTATTGTGAGTCACCAAGGGTGGCTTGGTAGATGGAGATCACCAAACCAAATAAAATAAATACTTTTGTATGTGTGTAATGCTTAAGTTACTGTTATTCATAATGGTTTCTGTATTTATTTATTTATTTAGCATATGACAACTATTTCTGTAGATTAACAGAGATTCTCTGTGTTCTGTGTGCCTCATGAGTATTTCATTACTACATAAGGTCCTGAACAATATTACTGTTGAAGGTTTGTGAATTATCTGCCAATAACTGCCAATAAAGATGATTAGGAAACTGGAGGCTAAAAGATAAAAGGAATGATTGCTGGAATTGGGAATGTCTAGTCTAATGAAGAGAAGGACGAGGGGTGACATAATGACAGTGTCCCAATATCTCAGGGGCTGCCACAAAGAAGAGGGAGTCAAGCCATTTTCCAAAGCACCTGAAGGCAGGACAAGAAGCAACGGATGGAAACTAAACAAAAAGAGAAGCAACCTAGAACTAAGGAGAAATTTTCTGACAGTTAGAACAATTAATCAGTGGAACACCCTGCCTCCAAAAGCTGTGAATGCTCCAACACTGGAGGTTTTTAAGAGACTGGACAGCCTTTTGTCTGAAATGGTATAGGGTTTCCTGCCTGAGCAGGGGGTTGGACTAGATGACCTCCAAGGTCCCTTCCAACTTTATTATTGTTGTTGTTGTTATTTCCCACCACATGACTGAGGCAATGCTCTGCTTCAGCTGCAACTACCTAATCTCTGAACTAAGTGAACGAGGGAACTTGAAGTGGGTAGCATGAAGTTTATTTGTATCAGAAGCATCACAATTAAGATATGTCATACTATATGACATAAAATTTAAAATATAAAATACAGGATTAAAATATGTACAAGTTAAACATATCTTGACCAGAAACTAGCAACATTAAATGTGGTTATACATATTTGTTGTCTGCATATCACCACAATAGCAAAGGGCAGAAGCCACTGGATAGCCTCATTTGTTCAGAGTGTCTCTGGATCTTATTGTAGCCTTGCACAGCCTATTCAATGATTTCCATACTTCCCAGCTTTCACAAGACCCAGGTGCCAGCTCTTCCATTGGATCTGTCCAGTGTTGGTTCTTTGCAGTTTTCCATAGGCCAACTCTGCTTTCAAATTCTTCAAAATCTTCCATTGTCCTAAAGACATTTTTCCTGGATTTTAATCTCTGATGAGTTGGTTGTAGGCCATACTTGCTTGAAGGAAAAGTAAGTAAATGAGTGAATAAATGAGATAGAAAATAGACAGACAGCTAGATGAGAGACAGAGATGAGAGAGAGAGAGAGAGAGAGAGAGAGAGAGAGACAGACAGACAGACAATAGAATTTTATATCACAAGCATTTGCCAGTTTTAGAGAAAAATAGTGTAGAAGGCATCTTGAACATTTTCCCAGATATTTCCTTCTGGTTTTTGAATAGTGTGCAAGTTCAAAGAAATGTATTGTCAAAAAAAGATCAGGACAAAGATGTGGATGTGGCCAAAACAAAAATGAATTGTAAATTAATGATTTGTAAATCTATTTGATAGGCAGGAATTTGGAACTCAAAGTTAGTTTGAGTGACATGTATCCAACTGACTGAACCATGGTTTACTCCAAAAATTCAATCTTCTGCATTGACATGATATATTGAAACAATAAAGAAAGCATTCACCTGAGTTATCATAGGCTACTCATATTGTCAGTCCACATGTCATGTGAACACAGCTATCTAGCTTTATTGTGTTTGACAGAGAAAACTTTGCAAGAGCTGATTTTTTATTTCACTTGTTACCAATAAATCAAAGATAATAATATAACCACTACAGTTCTGAATATAAAGATTTAATATTAAGTGCAGTGTCAAAATTTAGCATTAAGTCACAAAATTACAATAGAACATCAACATTCAAAATGGTTGTTAATAACTAGAATAAAATTACGATATCAATCAATAGCAGTTGATCTATCCAGTACTGAGAACTGCCAATTTACTATAAGATATTAGGTAATAGTAGGTGATCATGTAGGAGAAATATTCAATTGTTGACATTTTAGCTCTAATGCACTTGTGCCTAATCCTAGAAATCATATTAGCAGAGTAATTCTTTTTTATGGGAAGGAGAGAGATGAACATCTACAAATATGAAGATCCATATGAATATTTATAGGCAATCTTGATGCAAATAGCTTCCATACAAGCACACAGAAGACATAATTGAAAATAGATCCATACTTTTATATCCATTAGGGAACCTCTGCCCAGACAATGCAGTATCAAAATATACAACACCTTGAAAATTCACTGCCACATTTTCCAACAACATTTTGAAAAGGCCAAGTGCATAAAAGAACTAAGCATTCCCCACCAGCCTTAGTACATGCATCAGAAGTCCGAATGGGATCAGAGAAACCTGTAGAAAAGATGTTAAATTCCAATAAGAATTTAAAATTTAAAATTCTTATTGGGAAATTCCAATAAGAATTAAAACAATTGTCTCATATGAAAGAATCCATTCAGGCTTCTTTAAAAACAATACTGATCCAGTATTTTTTTCAACCATGTCTATGTAGAATTTCCAAGACACTTAGAAACTGGATGTAATACTAGTTATTTATAACAAATGGTATTTTCTCTGCATGTGACAACTTCCCTTCTTGGTCTTTGGTTAATGTGAATATCCATTCACCAACTCCATTTTTAATCTGCTCTAGATGGCCCTTAATTCTAATACTTGCAAATAAAATTATATAGCCTATAAATACTGCAAACCACTCAATGTCACACGAACATCTTACTTGGATCAAGCAGAAAAATCAGCAACAAAAGGAGAACTAAGTGATGTCTGATGGTCTTCATAGGTGGAAATCAGGCGCAAATTCTGTAATAACTAAAAGTATGCAGTTGATTTAACTTATGGTCCAGTGGTAGCATCACTGTAAGGACCTTTTTAATTAATTTTAAAGAAATAAAAGAAATAAAAGGTAATTAAACTGGTTGGTACTCTTAACTTCTTTATAGTTAATAGACCTTAGGATGTAATCTTGGATATATTCCTGAAGATAAATCATATTAAATTTAAGTTAACTAATGCTAAGGCCTAAGTTAAGTTGAGTTAGAATTTAAATCATCTATAGAGATAAGAAGGATCTGGATGAAATTTATTAACATCACATTACTCAATTTGGTATACAAACCAAAAAGTAACTTATCTAAAAATCTGTAAATATTGTGATGGAATTAATGAAAAAATAAGCACTAATAAAATAGGGAAAAGTATGCAATTATTTTATATTGCTTGAAATGATTCCATTTTTCACCTGATGTTAACAAAATTTGCAGGAAAAGAGATTTTTTTCCAACATTTTAAAAGTGAAGTCTTTGCATAAAATATAAATAATTGTTAAAATAACTAACACAATGGCCAGAACATCATACACCAACTACTCAAGATGAGGTGCTGTCAACAGTATAATAGAATAAATGTAAAACTGAAAAAGCCTTTAGCCATCAAGATCTGTCCTCCAGATCTCCAAGCTATGTTTGGTTTACATTAATAACAAGAAGATCACAAGAGTCACTTTGATTTTAGGGCAGCCATGGAATTTTCTATATATATAAAAAATCTTTATTTTCCTTTTTGGAAGAGCTATTGTGGTGCCACTTGTTTTTGCACACTAGATCCCTGGAGAAATAAACTAGGACTGGAATTATATGGAAGCCCACTATGAAAAATCCAATGCTTCCATTCCGTCACAGGTAAATGACAAACTGACCTGAATTATCTTATTCTTCCTCCGTCATTCACTTTCACCAAATGTAATCTGCCTCATATACAAAAGTGGCTGTTATCTAAGTTATTTACCGAAAAGATGGGAAGCCTCAATTAGTTTCTTTCTTCTTCTTCAGTCTTTTAAACACCTTTTATTCTATATTCCTCTTTCATGGAACTATTTATAGTGAATTAATCTTTCATTTTGCTAGCCTGTTTGGATAATCCTGTCATGTGATGCTAAACTGAGTCATCTCACGTTTCTTAAACTGTTATTTTAAATCCTTTTAACATGTCAGATTTAAGTACCAAGTCCTTGCATTCTTATCTTCCTATCTACAACTGTTTTAAAAGTAAAAAAAAACTTTCAACATTTTGTGCCTTCTTATCTACTTGTTATAATTTACTTTTGAGACAGGATTAAATTTTAATATGTTTCCTTTTGAAGTCTCAGCATCTGTTGTGTTTCCCCATCACAATCACTGCCAATATTGGTTATCGGTTATCATCATATATTTCCAGAAGACACTGTCTTCTCCATTAAAATCTTGGACTTTGATTAAACTTTCAACAGGAAAAAATATAGAGCAGAAGTCTAATTATACAGAAAGAAGAGGAAGAAATAAGTCTTCAGTTTTGTCCAATGTACTTATGTGGCAAGAGTTCAGTATCAGAAGAATACATTTTTAGCCAGCAGATCAGATAGCTTTTCTTCATCCCATTTACTAAACAAACCCGTTTCTGTGTGTATAGTTTTATGGTTTTTTATGTAAGTAAAAAGCAGCAGTAAAGAAAAATATGAAGAAATAGAAATAAGAAAAAGGAAGTGTAAAAAGCAAAGTAGAATAATAAAGAAAGAAAAAATAGTTAAAGAAACACGAAAATATACAGAACTTCCAATCTTGTTTGCAACAATTATAAACAAACTCATATCCCTGCTCCTGCTTGGTATTTACAAGAATTAATTAGTCCTTTTTCAATCATCCTTTTACCTTTTTTTCCATTTTCAGCAAAAAGTCCATAAAAGGTTCCTAGTCTTTTATAAAAGTATTTGTTGTTTCATCCCTGGTGAGTTAGCTTTGCTATTTCTGTCATTTTCTTTTTCCTTTTGTTAATTAGTACAGCACAGTAAAAAATATTTTCAAACTGCAAAATAACAAAATGAACCACATTCTCTTTTTAGCTGTTGCATTTTTATTATCACAGAACATGGAACATTAAATTTCATTGTTCATTGGTTTAATAGTAATTAAAATATATAAATATAAAATATATAAAGGACCTGTTAATATTTGGACTGATAAATTAATTGACGAACAAAAGAGCTTTGAAAAATCATAGTTTAGTCTACAATGAAAGATAACTGACTTAAATCTGGGGTCAGGGTTTTTCTAATATATTAGCGCATCTGTGCATTATCTCCATGGATAGAAATAATGAATATGGATACTTAATAGACTTATTAATATCTCTTTGAAAATCACATATGGATTCATAATTACACACATCTGTCTGTTTGCATAAATTTACACAAGTTGCCAGAAATGAACTTGAGATCTTGCTGTTTGCAAAGCCTAGCACTGGGACAGAAAACTTGTTGAATAAAGGGACAGTAAACTTGTTTGCAATACCAATGTTCTATGAATTTCTGATATTTTTGTGCATGAAAATCTGATCAGTATGGGAAGATCAAACCTGATTGCAGAAAACTTGGAAAAAGCTAATGCATCTTTTCTAGGAAGGGAGTTCTAAAATCAGGGATTATTACAGGAAAGGTTGCATCCAGCTTTTACACCAATCTCAATTTGTCTGATGACTCATTCAATATTAATATGGCATGAATATCTAATGTATAAGCAGAATAATGTAGAAGAAAATTGTTCAGATATCCTAACCTTAAGCTCTTTAAAAAGAAATAGGTGCCTCTTATATTGTGTCATTGTAGTTCAGCATCGGCAGTAGAAAAATAGAGATACTGATAAAGGACCTATAGAATATGATCTATAAAGTACAGAACACACTGTTAACATTCCCTTCAAGGACAATCTCTTTCAGTGAGTCAAAATAGTTAAACTTTATTTTAACATAAATCAATTTATAATATTATATGTATTGTTTTTTAAATGCTGTTAAAGTTGAACACATCTGAAACCACAAAATGGGCAGGATATATGACAGATTCATACTGTATAGAAGGGCGCATTACAGTATAGAAGCCAGTGCTTTTCAACTCTGGGAATTCTGGAAGTTGAAGTTCACTCCTCTTAAAGTTGCCAAGTTTGAAAAACATTGATTAGATCATTAACTCCAATAGCTTAATCAATAGGTAAAGGTAAAGGTAAAGGTAAAGGTTCCCCCGCACATGCGTGCTAGTCGTTTCCAACTCTAGGGGCCGGTGCTCATCTCCGTTTCAAAGCCGAAGAGCCAGCGCTTGTCCGAGGACGTCTCCGTGGTCATGTGGCCAGCATGACTAGACGCCAAAGGCGCACGGAACACTGTTACCTTCCCACCGTAGTGGTCCCTATTTTTCTACTTGCATTTTTACGTGCTTTCGAACTGCTAGGTTGGCAGAAGCTGGGACGAGTAACAGGCGCTCACTCTGTTATGCGGCACTCGGGATTCGACCCGCCAAACTGCCGACCTTCTGATCGACAAGCTCAGCGTCCTAACCCACTGAGCCACCGCGTCCCTTAATCAATAGATGAATCCAAATCAATGTACTCCAGACAGAAGGCTATCTAGCCTCTATTTGAACATATGCAATGAAAGTGAGACTACCATCTTTCTGGGTAACAGCACAAAAACATAAGAAAACAAGCAAGCAAGAAAGAATAATGCAATGGACCATATGATGAGATTCATATGAGATTATTAGAGAAAGGGGTTTCTTAACAATGGTAACACAGATGTGATGTCTAAAGTTGAAGAAAGGAACCTGGCCTCTAGTTTCATTTATATACATTAATGCATTCCATCCTTTTTATTTTGAAGATCCAAGAAGGTTTGACCTCCAATGTATCAGAATGCTTCCTCAAAAAGAGCAAAATGTAAAAGTTCCTGGAACACCTTATCTACCTTTTTTTAATTATCTAAGAATGCTTGAGTAATTTTACAATTGTTTTTCCCATTAAAAACAAGGATTATTGAGTAAATGTATGACTCTTACTATTCAGTATTCTAGCACCATAAATTAAAGCTTCCTATTCATACTACACTGAGCATGAACAGAAAAGAAGGCCATGTACTGCTATTATAAAACTGTACTTAAAGATGGATGGATAGTTTTAATTATAGTTTATATAAGGTAAAGGTAAAGGTTCCCCCGCACATGTGTGCTAGTCGTTTCCGACTCTAGGGGCCGGTGCTCATCTCCGTTTCATAGCCGAAGAGCCAGCGTTTGTCCGAGGACGTCTCCGTGGTCATGTGGCCAGCATGACTAGACGCCAAAGGCGCACGGAACGCTGTTACCTTCCCACCGGAGTGGTCCCTATTTTTCTACTTGCATTTTTACGTGCTTTCGAACTGCTAGGTGGGCAGAAGCTGGGACGAGTAACAGGCGCTCACTCTGTTACGCGGCACTCGGGATTCGACCCGCCAAACTGCCGACCTTCTGATCGACAAGCTCAGCGCCCTAACCCACTGAGCCACCGCGTCCCTTTTATAGTTTATATACCTTTATATAAATATATATCTTGTATGATTTATACTTTACTTTCAAAGGAATAAAAAGTTAAATCTCCCACTGGACATGTCCTAGTCATATGATTAACATTGCTTTCTTTCAGCTGATCCTTTCACCAACAAGCCTTTCTAAAGGTGAGCGCTCGCTCTCTCTCTCTCTCTCTCTCTCTCTCTCTCTCTCTCTCTCTCTCTCTCTCTCTCTCTCTCTTTGGTGCATCCAGTGAGTTAAAGAATATTCCTCCAGATTCCAGCAGAACAGGACAGTTTTTACATGTTTTCTGAAGCTTGGGAGGGATAAAGATCCATGAGGAAGGAATTCCAGATTATGGGGGTATAGATAGTCCTCGATTTATGACCATAACTGAGCCCACAATTTTGGTCATAAGTCATGAATATAGTAAAGCATCACATGACTGTGTCCAATTTAACATTTTTTTGTTGTTGCTGCCATTAAGCAAATATCAAAGTGATTAAGTTGTTAAGTGACCCCATTCTTTACTATGAGGTTGTTTTTGCCTCATAAATGCCAGTTTCCAGCAAAAAAGTTGTAAACAGTGGTCAGATAACTGCCCAACACTGCAAATGGCTTTAAATGTATGTCATTTGCCAAGCTCCCAAAATGTGGTCATGTGATTGTGTGTGTGTGGGGGGGAAGGGTGGATGCTGGAACTTCAAATTTGGGTCACATCCCTTTTGGGGGGTCCATTATAACTTTAAATGGTAATTAAATGACCGGTCATAAGTTGATAGAAAAAAATTGCTCTGAGGCAAGGATGATAGACCTGCAAGGACAGGTCTTGGAAATAATTGACTATATCAAAGTTTGATGAAGGGATAAATACCAAAGGGGATAGGAGAAAAAAAGATAGGGAGAAAATAAGGGAGGGGGTGTCCTGTTTCCTGGAAATATTGGTTTATATTGGGCTCTGTATTTGGTGAATGGAGTTATAGAAAAAAGAGAGCATTCCAAGTGAAAAGGGTGGGGGGAACTAAAAAAGGAAATTGTATTGAAGTTCAGGAGAAATCCCTCCCTCTCTCCCTGTGTGTGTGTGTGTGTGTGTGTGTGTGTGTGTGTGTGTGTGTGTGTGTGTGTGTGTGAAATAGAGAGACGTTCCAAATACAGAAATTTAATCCACTCTTTTTATGTACAATCTATCTCCTCAGGCATAAATATTGCTAACTCAGTTGTGACCACATGAGAAAAATGGGGGAGCAGTAGGAAGGCCAAGTCATTTAAGAGCATGAAAACAGGATGCATAGTAGGGGAGCCATCCTGAGAAAGCTTAGGTTTTTTAGGTTGACAGGCATAAAGAATAATCTAGAGTAAATTGGATAGGAGAGATCCTATTAGAAATTATATTGGGGAGTAAATGCCCAGTTCAGAACCAAGTATTGTATTAAACAGAAGCTGCTTATAGCTCATTGGGAAGAGCACCTATAATTTACCTTAATATTATTTTGTCTCTATGCTACCTGCAGAGTACAAGAACATGGAAGACCCCTGGATTCTCTGCCAGGTTAGGGCTGCTTGGCAAGTCAGCCAAACATGCTTGCCAACTTTTTAACAGACAACCTTCTACTGGTGCCCATTTTATTGCAAGAATGAATGGGCTACTTGTTGCCAAAAGGATTTATTTGTTTATTCAGGTTCTATGGCTATGCAGCTCAAATACATAAATTAAATTTATGGCTTACAGTACATAAATTAAATTATATAAAAACAGAAAATAATATAAAATCGTACATTAAAAAGCCATGAAAAATTGCAACACAATCAGCAACTGAGATAAAAGAAACCACTAAAACAAATAAATATAATTCCCCAGCACTAGAATCCAGCCACATGTCCTTAGGCAATTAAGGAAAGCAGTTTAGGAATGAGCTAGCAAATCAGCATTGAATTTTATAACTCTTGAAATTGGGCTTTAGGAGGTAATAGAAACACACCATCTCCAACAAACTCCACCCCCAAAAGTGCAAAAATTAACTCTTTCACTACTGATTTTCAATGGTATGTTCTTCAGGGGCAGGAAAATCATGTATGGCCTATAAACTGAACATAACTATTTGCTAACAAACAGAAGATCAATTTTAAGAAATTGTTTTCAAAGTATTTGCACCTTTCCCCATCTAAAGGTTGTCTGAAATTGTCTGAAGGTTGAATCATTGCAACTAAACTCAATTTTAATTTCAGAGACATTTCTCTACCCATCCAGGCAACTACCTCAGTCAGTGCAAGGTGATCTTGCAGAGAGTTGTTGGAATGTACCAATTCCTGCCACACCTCAGGGGACCCCTCCCCCAAATACGTTGCAAAATGTCGATGAAGATTCTCAATCATCCAGGCAGAGATGTCTGAAAGCTGTCTGAAATTGTCTGAAGGTTGAATCACTGTAATTAATCCAGTTGCAATGATTCAACTTTCTGACAATTTCAGACAACTTTCAGACATCTCTGCCTGGATGATTGAGATTTTTTATTGACATTTCTTCATCTATTTCCTACTTCCTTTTTTATGGTAATGTGATTCCTTTAACAACTGATCCAGTCACAGACTTCTCTTCATCAAGAAATGTTTAGGGTCTTAAGAAGAAATGACAGAAGCAGGAATTACAGAAAGTGTATATACACCAAAAATGTTGAGACAATTAACCATAAATGGCATGGCATGGTTTTTATTGCAGAGATACAGCTACATTCTTTATGCTATAAACACTCAGAACATTCTGATAATGTCAAAGAAATAATAAAGTATTAGTTATTGTTAAGCATTAACATCAAGTGATATTCAGTCTGATATTAGATTTCAAATGTTACTGAAGAAAGTGATATGAATTGAAATCATTCGGTATTTTCAATATTTGTGTAGACTAAACACATAGTTGGTGAATAATTAGGATATTTAATAGGTGAGTACTACCTTTATTAGAATGAACAGGACCAAAATGGAAAATCTGTGATGAAATCTACAAATGTAGAAATCCATAAATTCTGGAAAAGAACAGGCCCAATGTCTTGTACAGGTGGTCCTCAACTTACAATCACAATTGAGCCCAAAATTTCTGTTAGGAAGTGAGACATTTGTTAAGTGAATTTTGCCCTCATATATGATGTTTATTGTCACAGTTGTTAAGGAATCACCACAGCTGGTAAATTAGTAACATGGTTGTTATGTGAATCCGACTTCCCCATTGTCTTTGCTTGTCAGAAGGTCATAAAATGTGATCACATGACCCCGGGACACTGCCACCATCATAAACATGAGTCAGTTGTCAATCATCTGAATTTTGATGACATGGCCATGGGGATGCCACAATGGTTATAAGTGTGAAAATGCCATTGTAACTTTGAATGGTCATTAAATAAACTGCTGTAATTCAAAGACTACCTGTACTGAGATATTTTTTCTCTTTCTTGTTTAATGAATTTTCAGTCTGATTTCAGACTAGAAATTTATTAGATTGAAAATATATTCCTAAAAGCTGATGCCGAGGTGTCTGAAATGCTCATTTAAGTTTTTTTTTTAAAAAAAAACACCAGTAAAAAATCCTGGTTCTTCTGCCTCATTACTGTAATGCACCAGCACCAGCAAATTACAGGAAGTATAATGTGTGTGTTTTGGTAAATAGCTATTCACCTATGTATGTATGAGGGGCGGGGGGGGGGCAGCATAAGACAGAATGCATTTGGAAGGAAGGAAAAAATACATTACCCATCCTTTTTTTGGGGTGTAGATGGTTGGTGGCCTATTGATATAAAGGTCTTAGAAGATATGAGTTTTCTGGGACATTTTCCAAATACCTTGGTCTTTGTGATACTCTTCTAATAAATGAAAGTGAGGGAATTTTCCATTGTTTTGCCATATCAACAGTTTCAACACTAAGGAGAGTAGAGAGTTCTTTCCCAGTATCAGTTAACAGTTTGTACCATGAAACTCAAATACTTTGGCCACCTAATGAGAAGGAAGGACTCACTGGAGAAGAGCCTAATGCTGGGAAAAGTTGAGGGCAAGAGAAGAAAGGGACGACAGAGAATGAGGTGGCTGGATGGAGTCACTGAAGCAGTAGGCGTGAGCCTAAATGGACTCCAGAAGATGGTAGAGGATAGGAAGGCCTGGAGGAACGTTGTCCATGGGGTTGTGATGGGTCGGACATGACTTCGCAACTAACAACAACAACAACCACCATAAAAAATCATGGGTTATTTTTTCACTATGGATAGGCAAGTTTACAATATATTTGATGTAAACCTAAGTTTTCACTCTACCCTACCCTAAACAATGATTTCAATTCTATCACAAACTTGTTCATTAATAGAAAAAGGCAGCAATATATGACAATTAATTTTGCTGATAAATCTGGTTTTATCGATCTCTGTATTAGATGCCATATCAAAATTATACAATGATGAGTATAGCTTTTCCACTGTTATACAGATTACAAAATAGAAAGAAAAAAGGACATTAACTATGAGTCTATGACATTTCGGTGCCACCATATTGGCATTGCCAACTTGCTATAGCCATGTCACCATAGTCACTTTGCCATGGGCACCTTAGTGCTGCCATCTCAGTGCAGGACAAATCACCATGGGAAACCTGCTGCAAGACAACTCAGCACACCTCCAGAGCACCATACAGTGGCAGGGATATGCATGAGAGGCATGTCCCAACTGTCTTGGCATTGTGCACAAGAGGTGCATCCCACCCTTTTTTCCTATGGGGGCTCTTGGGGGAAAAAATGGATGAATGTGGCCTGGAAGGATGGCCTTCCTGGTGGGTATGTGGTAGGTAAGATATGTGGGCAGCAATGGTAACACCACAGATAGCTGTGTGGAGTGAATCACTCCAACTAGACTAACTGGCCAGCCCGCATGAGGCCAGCCCTGGATCCAGAGATGAAGCCTGTTGCACTGCTGTGGCTGGTTGCTGCCTCCCATGAAGGGAGGTGCCACATTGAATTGGCCTGTGGCATGTTTTCCATGATGATTTGTCCCATGCTGTAATGGCCATGCCAATATTGCCCTGGTGACATGGCTGTGGAAAGGTGGCACCCCCAGGGTGGTAGTTCTCAGAAGTCCCATTCTGACACCAGAAGTGCAAACCAATAAAATAAAGGGGGTACAAAGACTGTGTAGGTGTTAATAGTAGACCTTATCCTTATGTCTGCAGTGTCACCCAGAAGAAAACATCCAGAAGTAGAAGGAATCCAGATCATTCTTTTATCTGTAACTGACAAACAAAACCATTTGTTAGTGACTTCAGCAAAAGGTGTAGCATCAGTCTCACAGACACCTATGATTTGCATAGGAGGTCCTGGTCTCCATCTAACAGGCAAGAGCTTAGTTACTGGGGGCAAGCTAGAGATAGATTTCTTTGCTAGGTTCTTCCAAGACAAGTGACCAAACGTTTTAAAATACTAAACCTCAACTTTTGGGGAGGCATGGCAAACTGAAGTTGTCTCTGCAAAAATAGAGCCAGTGACTGTGGGACCGAACAACTGGTGAGTAGACAAGTTCTTTCTAAGATGACAGGAGATCACCCACATGTGCTCTTGATGGCTCCTCCTCACAAGGGAAACACAGGACAGTGGTCTTCCATAAGTCTCATCTCAATAGACAAAGATTTAGCCATTTTGCTTGTAATCATGGCAGACCCATTTAAAGGACATTAAGTTTGCAAGCCTCACTTTCTAATCACTTTTGGAAATTGCCTATTAACCATTTTAAAGCTATTAAAAACCTTTGGGATGATAAGTTTGACAAGCTGATAGGTGGATTTAGTTTCAACTTTGAACAAAAGAAAAATTAGTTACAAGCTTAAAGAATTGAAAATAATTTAAAAGAAACAGCAAAAGCTAAATAAGATTTTTATCTCAGAAAGTTACAAAAGGATTAATCCAATTAAATATACTTTTATTATAAGATTTTGGAAATAATTATAAAATGTAAATAGCTTTTTATGGCAATCAGAATTATTTTAGCTATCTTGGCTCATAACAAATATAAGCAACTTTATGACTTTAGAAACTGGAGTCAAGAAGGAACTAAAGATTCTAAATGGAAGGGAAAAATGCAACTCTATTTTTCATGTCAGTTAGCTAGAGCTTATAAAATGTTACAAAATGTCATAAAACTGGAGATATTAAAGGTATTTAAAGAATGGAGCCAGAAATTAGTAGTTACAATATCAACAATGTCAGTAAAGACATGTGATTCTATAGATAGATTAGGTAGTCCTCAACTTTAGTGACTCTTCAACATCATTGAAAAAAGTGACTTATGACAGTTTGTCACACTCAGTGCTTTTTTGTAAAAGAAAAAGGTGCCAGAACTCACACATGTCATACAACCCGCCTTGCCTATCCTACAAGATTCCATCCAAAATAGGTGCCGGAACTCCATTCTGAGCGTTCTATGACAAAAAAAGCCCTGCTCACACTTATGACCATTACAGCATCCCCACAGTCATGTGATCAAAATTCAGAGACTGGGGAACTGACTCATATTTATGATGGTTGTACTGTCCCAAGGTCATGTGACCACTTTTTGCAACCTTCTGACAAGGAGAGTCAATGGGGAAGCCAAATTCACTTAACAACTGTGTTACTAACTTAACAACTGCAGTAATTCACTTAACAACAATGGCCAGGAAGGTTGTAAAATGTGTTAAAATTCACTTAACAAATGTCTTGCTTAGCAACAGAAATTTTGTACTCAGTTGTGGTCGTAAGTAAAGGACTACTTGTATGTCTAAAAGACATTAATGAGGAAATCACAGATGGTGGAGTAATTTTTTTCCTGACAAGACAAAGAAAGTATCAAAACTAGAACTACAAATGATAGACCAAAAATGATTTGGAAAAGAACACTTTATTGTATATATAAAAGAAAGTGGTTGAAGTTTTAAAAATCAAAGGGCAAATGCAAATAGCAAACCCAGAAAGTGACCTGGAAAATATTTTCTTATTGGAGCTATAAAAGGTACTTGTTAAATGATTGAAGAAATCTGTGTGATGGGAGAAACAATTGAAGAAAAATAAAATCGCCAGTATTTGAATGCACTAAAGATTAAGACTGTTAGCACTAAAAGTAAGTAATATAAAATTAGTTTGCTTGATGAAGGTTACAATAAGATTTTTTTAAAAAACAAAGTTCTGGCAATCATTTAAGAACTTTTTTCTGACATCAGGATTTAAAAGAATGTTTTATGCATTTGCTTATAAATAAGGGATAGGGTATGCAATGAAGAGATATCTGTTTGTAATTTTATAGAGGGGTGAAGATTTGTTTATGCTTATACTTCTGTGTATATCTCTTTTCTTTTTCTTTATTATATTATTCATTTTTCTTCTTTTTCTTTAAGTTTAATTTTTATTAGCATTGTATTAATCTGTATTAGTTTTTTTCTATTGTAATGAAACCCCTTAATAGAAATTATATATACAGTATATAAAATGAAATACTAAATTTTAGTGTTGATTCAGATTTTTTTTAAAAGTCCATATGTTGGTCTTTTATGCCAACCTATTAACTTCTGGTGATATTTTTAATTTACTTTTTTTATTGTCAACCTCTTTTTGTTATAATAGTAATATTTTATTAAACTTGTATACTGCCTGATTTTATAATGACTGGAAATCACTTAGGATTCTGAAAAGTCCATTGGAATTGGGTAGTTAATAAATTCAGGAGGAAGAGGAGAAGAAGAAGTATTTAAAGTAAATAAACAAATAGTTTAGTTTATTGTGAAAGGAAACTAGTTATTTTTTTTGCTGCTATATCCTTTTCATTTTTTTACAGTTTCTAGAGAAAATTTGTGGCTAGTATTTAATGCATGTTTATCTACTTAATCTAAAAATGGTATGGTGTCAGCATACTAGACTATTTATGAACCATTTAAAAAAGCACTTGTCCAGTATTGATCCCTCTCACAATTTCATTGCAAAAAAAATGTTCTTATCCCATGATTTCCTCTTAGTCATAGGGTTGCAGTTTTGTTTCTTATACATGTATATGATATCTGCATTTAGATATTTGCATTTTTGAGGAACTTCAAATCAAGGTTCCTTTCTGACAGATGGTAACATTCAAGGATTACAGATAATCTCCTCCTCCTGGCACATTTCCTGAATTTCTTTAGCCTATATTTCAAATGATTGGCTTGTTAATATTGGTAAACCTGTCAAAATTCCTTTGGAATTGATTACATCATGATGTGATTAATTTTGTTTGTGCTTCATAGAACTGTGAGTGGCTTTTTGAATGGAATAAGAATGAAACAAAGCACGTTATACTTACTCTTTGCAGCAATAGGTATTATACACGCAAAACCCTATTCGTCTGAATGGTTTGCAAGGCCAGTGCTTGCACATGCCTCCAAATTTAATACACTCTGACTCACCCCATAAACCTGTTTTAATTCCTGCAAAAGAAGATACAATCAATTAGATTTTATATTTATTAAAAATAATTAACACTCTAAAGAATGCAAGCATTTTCTCTAATCACAGGATGTATTTGTAGCACATATCTATACAATGCCTTGCCTGTTTTGAATCAAGACTGATGTAAAATAGAATAACCTTTTTTTAGGTATTCTCAACAGCGTTTGTCAAAAATGCCCAATCTGAGGCTGGAGAAGCTCCCATAAAAACCTCTGAAGTCGGCCTCCACGCTTTCCTGAGATGGGATACCACCACCCAGATTTAAGTCATGCATGCCAGGTCTACCTGCTCATCTACAATTAAGTCATGGATGAACATAGTCTATTTACAAATGGACCTATCAGTTCACAGCAATATCTTGAGGTCAATCTGAAAGATAACAGGAAACTTTGTTTGAAGCACTTCTACCTGTCTAAACTGTTTCCACAATATGGAAAAACAAGAAGGTAATTGTTTTAAAAGCTGACTGAAAGCAAAAGGGATAATAGGGATTTCTTATAATGATAAGGGGAAGCATAGACCCTGCTATAATAAAAATTTGGGTTCAATCTTCGGAGAAGGGCGGGATATAAATGGGATTAAAAAAAAATCTAGGCCAGGTCTTTCAAAGAAAACACAGGACAAATTACTTGAAGCAGAGGAGAAGTTTTATTTGTATGTCAGCAGACAGATGATCACACCAAGCAAACTTAGGGTGAGAAATCAGAGTTTTCAAATGGTTGCCTTTATAGAATAAAACCTTTCTTTTTCTCCCAGGAGCAGAGCCTACCCTCTAGGTATGAGACCATAATCCCTAAAAATATTGATAAAAAATAACTAAAAATATTACAGTTGTCTTGGAAAATAAACTCACATAGATATTATCATTCTCAAAAATCTTTGGAAAGCCAAAAATACCCGAGTTTTAAAGTTGAGAAACTTTCTTAAAAATATTACCTCTTCGTTTTATCCTCTCTACTTATCCATTTTATTTAAATGTTTGTTTCTAGGCAGTATAGCAACCCCAACAAATACTACTTTTAATTATTCCCTTTATGTTTGTATATCCTACCTGAAACAGACAGGAGTGCTAAGAAGAAAATCAAAGAAAAAAAAGTAAACAACTTCATGATTCAAATTTTCTTCAACATCACTAAAAGAAAAGAAATAACAATATAAGACAAATGACTGGAAAATGTTCAATGGTACATTTGTTCAAGATTTAGTTTTTATGGTTTAAAATTATAATTGGTTCCCCAAAATAGATTTTTCATGCACTCAGAGAAATCCAGGTAAATCAAATAAATGAAAGAAAATATAACTATACTATAAATGTCAATTTATATTTGCATGAAATGGAAAGAAAAATCAAATATGACATACAAATTCAATGACTAGTAAAATTGTTTGAAACAAAGGAAGCTATAATTTAATGTTAAAGTAAAGGTTAAATTTAAGTTTTAGCTATATCTTCTGTAAAATAAGTTGGGAGTTTGTTTATGCAGTTTTTACTTTCTTGCACTTCTATCTCATATTGTTTTTCAACTTATCTATTTTTCTATTTGTTTTGTTAGTTTTTATATTTTGTTTTATAAAGGATAATAAAGATTTGTTGTTGTTGTTGTTAATAATAATAATACAGTTGGAAGGCACCTTGGAGGTCATCTAGTCCAACTCCTTGCTACTATTGAGCAAGGTACAACCTATATTGTACCTGTGCATTAGGTTTTTCTTGCCTAAATGTAGAACCTTATAACCATATAAATGTCCATCTGTCTCAGAACCTAATAGCCAGTTTATATCTATACAATTGTTAAAAATAGAAGCATTAATAGTTTTAATTATTTTTAAATTCATATCTTCAGAAGATCTTAGTTTGAATGAAAAAGTACTCTGGTAATCTATTGAGATGTATAAGTCACTCATTACCATCCTTGCAGGTCAATGTAAGCCAGAAAAAAGTTTATAAGCAATCTTTGATTTTATATCTAGTTGATGACATTGTCAACCTGATTACTTATTTATGCGAGTAGGTGTGATATTTTAATCAGTTGGGACCTGTTTGAACCCAATAAATAATATTTTTGGCTAAATGTATGCATAGTAGTGAGTGTTCAGGCTTTGCAGATAATTCTGATCTTTGAAAGTTGTTAAATGTTTAACAGGCATTGAAATACATGTTATTACAATAACATACATTAACTCTACTTTGAGGAAGTAACTAACTGTATTTCTAGTTTCTAAAACACCATAAAGATAAAGATTCAATAATTAACTACTTACCAATGTAGGTAAGAATTCTAGATGTATTAGAATTCTACATTTCCTACTTATGTTCTTTGCTTTTTCTTTGATATTATATTTCATGGTTTCAATCACATTGTGCATTTTGAGTACATTCCATCCTTTGAGAATGTATGGTTTGATCTTCCCACAGAAAGTGTCATTGTAGGGTACTTAAACGGGGACAGTGTACCTTTCTTATTATAGTCACCCATCTTCTGGAGACACATTGTACCCATGGTTCTTTTCTATTTATTGCTTTCATGTCCATATTTTCATAAATAAATTTTATGGTACTCCTTCTGTCTACACCAGTTCCACTAAAACACAATTGTGAGAAATGCTTTCATTAATGTAATTTACTTTATAACATGCATACTAATTATTAAACATAATTTTAAACTAGGGCTTTAATGCACTTGTTGTCTTTGTTCACTTGATTAAGAACACAAAGTTTGTTTAGTCATTAAAGCACCAAGCTAAGAATGAGTTTTAGTCCTGCCCTAGATAGGAAAACTGGCTATATGACTTTGGGACACTCTCTCTGGCTAATCAGGTTGTTGTTGTGAGGAAAACAAGAGGAATGAATATTAAGTATGTTTGCTACCTTGGATTATTTATAAAATAATAAAGGCAGGATAAATAAAAAATAATAAATAAATAAAATACAGAGAATGTACTTAACTTATGAAGAACTATTTATTCTTTATCTAATGTTTCTGTGGCCTACATCCAAATCTCCAGCTCTCTCTCTTTGTTATTCTTATATGATTGGTGGTGGGCAGGGGGTGAGTAAGTTTCCATGCTATATTTGTCAATTCTCCCAGGTACACTGGAAGGATGTTTGACTAGATAAGCTAATTCTGCTTTATTGTATGCTTATATTAAAATAATCCTTCAAGTCTGAAGGTACAACCTGCCGCCACCACTTTTAATTAATTTATCCATTAGGGCAGGGGTCCCCAACCCTCAGTCTGTGGACCGGTACCGGGCCGCAGCATGCCAGCAATCAGTTCACACAAACAAGCAAAGCCCCATCCACAGGATGCAGACAGCACACAAAAGCATGCACTCTACGGTCCACAGGAAAACTTTTCTGGAACTGGTCCCTGGTACCCAAAAGGTTGGGGACCTCTGCATTAGGGTAGGTCCACCCTAAGTCTCTTTCTCTGGCCTTGAAGCCACTAGAGGCTAATGTAAACTTACAATAAAGATAGAGCTACTACTCATGGTTGTACTTCTTTCCTGGATTACTTTGAAGGGTTAACAAATAGAAAGGGGAAAAAACCACCTCATAAACACATGGCATAACATAGAAGAACAAAGCCATCAGGTCAAGATTCAGCAGTTCATCTGCATTTAAAAGACAAGGCACTCTTTTGAAGACAGCAAAGTCCATATTTTAGACAGAGAAGACTGCTGGTTTGAAAGAGGGGTCATTTATATCAAACTTGAGCAGCCCTCTCTCATTAGAGGGAGAGGGACAGGGCTTTTTTTCTCATAGAACGCTCAGAACGGCGTTCCAGCACCTTTTAATTTTGCAAAACAAACAAAAAAATCTCCCTCTATTGGCTTTCCTAAGCCTATTGCAGGGCTAGGCAATCTTGGCTCTTTTTTATGACTCGTGGACTTCAACTCCCAGAAATCCTGAGCCAGCCATGCTGAGGGGAAAGGGAGAGGTTTCCAAGCTGAGCCAAGCTAGCTCAGGAATTCTGAGAGTTGAAGTCCTTGAGTCATAAAAGAGCCAAGGTTGCCTACCCTGCACTAGAGGAGGACATTAAAATTATTTGCAAGGTTACTTTTTTAGGAACTAAACTTTTAGAATCTAAAACAGCTAATTCAAAAAAGCCAACAGGAAAGAACCTCACATTTTTCATCTGCTTCTGTCTTTTGGAAGGTAAAATTAGATAACAAAATAATCTATATGTTAACATCTCTGCAATGAAGGTAACAGGAAAGAAATGAGAAACATTTTTCTCAATGTAATATGTCTAATTTAGCTGATGCTAGAAAAAATAGTATCTTTTGTACATACTCTTGAAAACTATTTTGAATCTAACCATCTATTACAACTAAACCACTTTAAATTAAACAATTCTTAAGAATGAAATATTCTTAATTTGGACTTTACTTTTACTGTTTGGATTGTTGTGTGTTTTGAAAAATAGATTATTTAGAATCTAGTTATGTTGCACTTCAGTCTTTAAATAATTAACAGTATATACATAACAATATATGATGTTTTCCATGGTGAGCTCAACATCAATAACAACATTTATTAAAAAGGCTAAAATAATTATCTGTATATTAAAATTTTGGACAAGCAGTGATCATGTATCCTAGCAAAAGATGTTACATATGTGCATAAGTGTAGTCAGTAGCATATGCCTTTTTAAAAATATCAAACATGCAAAGAAACAAAAATAAGTCCAAAATATCTGTATTACATCCAGAAATGCCAACTTTGCAACCAATATTTCTCATCCATAACTATGGCACCCTAAGGATACCTGCATACATGCAAATGCTTCTCTGGGATCAGTAATGCAGCAGGGATTGCTTTTTCCTTCCAGTAACATATACCTAAAACCAGTTTATTGCATTTGGCAATTGTATTTTTTTAAAAAAAAATCTCATTATCAACCAATATAATTCATTTAATTTGAAATCAAGTGAAAAATTGATTTAAATTATGTTATTAAAACCAATTAATGGCAATACTTTTATAAGAAGTTGCCTCAAACAAAATGAGTTTGACATGACTGCTCCAGATAGTTGAATGCTCCAAAATAAATTCTAGACCAGGCCTGTACATGCAGCCTACCAAGCACCCTTGTACAGAGCAGACTTTTTTTAAAAAAAGAAAGTAATAAAATCACCACCACTGCCCTGAAAGTCATGTTGCCTAGTGCCTCCATGGCTTACCATGACCACGAGCTCCAACACTGTAGATGCTCCTCTAGTCACCAAATCATTGATTAGCCCACCAGCATTCCTTTGCAGACCACAAAGATTTTTAATTTATCAGTGTGGGTCTTTCCCTTCTACAAGTTGCACAGATCTCTTCTAGATTTTCCTCTTGCCTTTCCGAGTTAACTCCTTGGTCTGTCATTGAGCAAGAATTGACTTTGTAGGGAAGCATATTATCATTTGATGTATATTTAACATATGTTCTACCTTTATTTACCGATTATATAATATTTGTATGCCATCCACATGGTGAGGTTTGGGGCAACTTACAATAGAAAAATATATATATTTAAAATCATAAGATTAAAACATTAAAGCAGGGCTTTTTTCTCATAGAACGCTCAGAATGACATTCCGGCATCTTTTTTTTTTTTTTGCACACATACACACAAAAAAGCTTTTGCACAAGCTATGCTACTCCCTCTATTGGCTTTCGAAAGCCAATAGGAATTGCTGCTGAGCGCGCAAAAGACCCAGCCAGCAAACGTTGCACTGGCAAGTTGTCTGCAGCGAAGGTGAGTTGACAGGAACTTTGCATCACTCTTTGCTGCCCAACTACACCATCTCAACTAGGTAAGTAAGAGAGGACAAGGAGTGGGAGGTGGGTTCTGCAGAGTCCATGTGCACTCCTTCCTTGTGCTCACCCAGGTCAGCCAGGCTGGTGGCCTACCCAGTGCTGGACCTGCGCCACCTTCGCCTCGCCCTGCACACCTAAGTGGCTTCCCTGCATCGTCTGGCCTGCACCACCTCCGCCACCCACCCTGCACAGTCCCGCCGTATAGAGCGGGCCCCACTGCTCCCACAGCAGCAGCAGTACCGCCCCCCCCACCTCCTGTGTCTACCAAGATGAGAGTTCCGGCACCTGTTTTTTAGAAAAAAAGCCCTAGAGAGGGATATGACATCATCTATCTGCAGTCTACAACACAGTCCTTTCAGCAGTTCCAAGAAGGCTCCACACCCATTTGTGCCAGTCAGGTGATCTTGAGGATACAGATAAACCTCCAAATGCCCTCAATGACTTTATAAAAGAATGCATATGTCCAGCTGTCTGCAAGGAATATAAATCTTTCCATTCCCCACCATACAGTCAGAGCTGAAGAAGTTTCTTGGATGAGAAGCAAAACGTCTTCAAAGAAAAACAAGAAAGTCCAGTTGCCTTGTGAAAAAGCACCTTTGGGACAACCTATGGATGACTGAGAATCTCCACAGATATAGCATGTCCTGCTATTCATTTAAATAACTTCACGTTTTAAATGTTTTTCAACATCACTAAAAGAAAAGAAATAACAATATAAGACAAATAACTGAAAAATGTTCAATAGTAATACGTCTTCAAAGAAAAACAAGGAAGTCCAGTTGCCTTATGAAAAAGCACCTTTGGGACAACCATGACCTGGACGATGAGAGTTCCTGTTTTGCCTTAGCCATGAAAGACACCAAGATGATAAAATTTCAAAAAGAATATGATTATGGTATAAAAATGTTTCCAAATGTATTAAGTTGGGTTCATTATTTGCAGCATTCAAATAATCATTTTAAAGATAAAATACAAAGCAATTAATTAATTCAGTATATATATATATAGTGACTTTAATTTACATTAATTTTATGTACAGCTTTCTCTAATGCACATGCACAACTTTATGCTTTGTATTCAAAATTCAAAGACATGTATTTCAAGGATGGTTTGGCCAAACTACTATCTGTGATAAATCCTAAAAACAAAAGTATGTAACAATTTTTTTCTTCTGCTCAGTTATGTCTTGGGTACTCCCTTGCAGTTTTCTTGGCAAGGTTTTTCAGAAGTGGTTTGCCATTGCTTTCTTCCTAGGGCTGACAGAAAGGGACTGGCGCAAGAAAATCTTGGTGTCTTTCATGGCTAAGGCAAAACTGGAACTCATAGTCTCTCCCAGCTTGTAGCCTGAGGCCTTAACCAGAACACCAAACTGGCTGAATATGACCATTAGAAAAAGGGAAACAAGGATTGCAAATAAGGTAACCTCTTCTACTATAAACAAGCAATTTAATAGTTTTTTTTTAAAAAATAGCTTGGCTAGTAAAAACTCTTGCTTTCTCTATGCGAACATGGTGATTAAAAAAAATGGGAGTTCAAATCTGGTCAGTTTCAAGACATAAATAAGGCTTTACAGATTAATGATTTCTACTTAGGAACACAGACCATTATTATTATTATTATCATCTTTAATCCCTGGTTGAGCTTTATAGAGAATAACACTGCTAATTGGACTTCATTAAATTTTGCTCATATGTATGCTTCAGAATGTAAGATAATTTTCACTGGAACTTCTGCATGAAACACTTAGTTCCAATTACTTCAACGAACTTTTAAAATATTGCAATTAACCAAAATTTAATAACTATCAAGCTGGTACAATTACTTTACAAACATGTTTTCTTTGTTACATCCTTTCTTTAATTAGCTAGACTATAAAATCATAAACCAAAGAGATATGAATGTAGCTTGACCTCTTTAGAATTTATGTGCTCCCTAGAACTACTTATCAACTACAGAACATTTTGTTATTGTTAAATGTTGTTCTCTTCTCATGTCTTTAATCATTCTTCCATTGCAAGGAAATTATGCACTTCTTCCCCCACCATTATTTTATCTACAATAATGTGAAAGAACTAGTAGTCTTTTGTATAGTTCCTAAAAGTCCTTCTCTAAATTAATTGTTAACCTTGGAAGCTGTTTTGTCCTATAATGTGATACTCCAATTCAATCACTGTAGGTTTTTCTTGACTAGATAACACAGTGTTTATCTTGTTGACCACAAAAAGAGTTTTATGTAAAAGAATCTTCTATTTATAAAATGCAGTAGATTAAAATATGGATGTCTGATAGCTGATTGGGGTGTATGTAAAGTGTTATGTATTGAGCTTTTGGGAATACCTTACCACATGTACACTGGAAAGCTAATGGTTCTCCAGCAACACAGATAGGACTTTCCAGTCCTGGCTGCAGTCAACATGGTGGGAATGATGGGTTCAATCTGATTGGTTGTTTAGACTATGGGAGACTATATAAAGACTGCATGGTTACCCTTAATCCTCAGTACAGTTATAGTTATGAATAAAGCAACTATTCTTCTGTACTCATCTACCTGGCATCTTTCCTGCTCGTCCGAACCTGAAACATAACAGTGGCGATAAGGATGGGATCCTGCTTCGCATAGAGCTGAAGTCACGAGGGGTCGGCTTACATGCTGGTGGAAAGAGGCATCTTTCCCCCCCTCTCTTCTGGCTGGCTAGTATTAATACGCTAGCAGCCACACGTTCAGAATTACCCGTCTGAGTTCATGAAGCAGGATTGAGAACACAAGAGTTGAGAAGATGCCAAAGGTCGGCAAGCTCCATGAGTTTGACATTCGCCACCCCGAAGAGTGGCCATCGTACCTTGGGCAGATCGAAAATTACCTACGGGCCAATCAAATCGCTGATGAAGGTCTCAAGGCAGCAACACTGCTCTGCATATGTGGGCCTGCACTGTTTGATTTAGCAGAGAGCCTATTTGCCCCCACGCCAATAGAGTCAGTATCGTTTGCCGACCTCAAGCAGAAGTTGAATGTGCATTTTAAACCAAGAATGTCCGAAATGGCATGGAGATTTAAATTTGATCAGAGAGTGCAATGCCCAGGAGAAATGGCGTTGGAGTTCATCACAGACCTGTGCCAGGCTGCACATCTGTGCAAATTTTCCAACCTGGAAGAACACCTAAGGGATCAGTTAGTATGTGGCCTTCACGATAAAGCTCTCCAACAATTTGCAAAACCAAATTTAACACTGTTGGAGGCACAAGATAAATCATGGCTGATGAAGCAGCCGGCGGTGCAGTACAGGTAGTGCAAACCACCAAACCTCTCAAAACAGAAGAATCAATCCACCACGAGGTCACAAAATATGGTGGCAAAACCACAGCAGAGGAACAGTCAGAAGTAGAAAAGCTTCAGAAGCAAGCAGGAACACAAGAACGCAGACTTCAGCAAAAAGAGAACAATTATAAAGCAGTTCTCTTCCCTAGATGCATGGGTTGTGGTGGCAACCATGCCCGTGTGAATTGCAGGTTCCAGATGGCCATGTGTCAGGCCTGTGGACAGATGGGACACATCGCGATCATTTGCCAAGCCCGTCAAAGAGACGGTCAACACAACCAGCAGTCGGCGGAGCCGACAGGGAGAGGTACCGGGGCCCAGGGTCCAACCAGTGTGGGTTTTTTTAAAAACCAGAGGAGCATCTGCCGCACAGGGGCTTGTCGTCCCATTAAACCCAAGCTTAAACTTTCCATCGAATTACAAGGCATTCCATGTAAAATGGAATTAGACTCTGGCTCAGCAGTCTCGATCATTTCACATGAGACATTTAACTATGTTTGCAGCTGTAGCAATCACTGAGTAAAATTGAGGCCCTCAAGCATTATTCTGACTGACTTTCAGAACAACCATGTTAAAATCAAGGGGGAGGCCACCCTGTCAGTAAAATTTAAAAAGTTTTTTGGGCACCTGGATGTCATAGTGGTGGAGGACCAACAAACAAGTCTCATAGGACTTGACTGGTTTGAGTCATTGGGAATCCAGATAACAGGTATAAATAGAACACAAAGTGTTGACCTCAAAACTGTGTGTGAGGAATTTGCAGACGTATTCAATTCTAAGTTGGGAACTTATACAGGGCCACCTATTTCATTCAAATTAGACCCTAATGTAATGCCAATCAGAATAAAACCAAGAAGAGTTCTGTTTGCACTAAAGCACAAAATCGAAGCAGAAATAGATAAATTAGTGGAACAAGGAGTGTTGCAACCTGTTGAAAGGGGGGATTGGGAAACCCCTATTGTTACCCCACTTAAGCCAAAGGGAGAAGTTCGTATTTGTGTGGACTATAAGTGCACCCTAAATAAAGCTTTAAACCAGCATGCTTACCCGGTTCCAATAGTCAGCCATATTCTCGCCTCTTTACAGGGAGGCACCATTTTTGCTAAGCTCGATTTGGCACAGGCATACCAGCAGCTGCCTGTAGATGAAGCCACAGCAGCAGCTCAGACTATAGTCACACACAAAGGAGCTTTCAGAGTCAATCGTTTGCAGTTTGATGTTCTCATCACAGGAGAATCTGAAGAGGTTTTGGCTAGTAGGCTCAGGGCTGTATTACACAGGCTAGGCAACGCGGGCCTTAAATTGAAAAGAAACAAATGCAGTATAGAGGTCAATTCAACAGAGTTTTTGGGATTCCGTATAGATGCCAGTGGAATCCACCCTGCAGAATCAAAGGTAAGAGCCATCAAATCGGCTCCTAGTCCCAAGAATAAGGCAGAATTACAATCATTTTTGGGGTTATTGAATTTTTATCATACATTTCTGCCTCACAAGGCAGCCATTGCAGAACCACTACACAGGCTGCTTGATAAGAAGGCTGTCTGGAATTGGACCAATGTACATGAGAGGAGTTTTCAGGACCTTAATCGTCTGTTGTCAGACAAATCTACTGTCACACATTATATAGAATCTAAACCTGTTTGTATTGCTTGTGATGCATCTCCCTATGGAGTGGGAGCTGTTCTAAGTCACTTAGAAAAAAAAATGGGAAGAAAGTTCCCATAGCATATTATTCTAGAACGTTATCTGTTGCTGGAAGAAATTATGCTCAAATCAACAAGGAAGCCTTAGCCATAGTGGCTGGGGTTTAAAAATTCCATAATTATTTATATGGAAGGAAATTCACTGTATTTACTGATCACAAACCTCTTGTGGGCTTATTCACAACAGATAAGCAACCCCCCCATTTTATCACCTAGAATACTCAGGTGGTCCATATTTTTGTCTGCTTATAATTTTAAGATGGTTCACAAACCTGGTAAAGAAATGGGCCATGCAGATGGCCTCAGTAGGCTACACTTACCCCTTGTGGAGCCTGATCCAGCCCCTGCTGCACAAATACTATCCATACAGAAGTTACCTGAATTCCCCCTCCATGCTGGGGACATAGCTGCTGAAACTGCTACATATAGAATCCTTAGCAGAGTATTGTCATGGGTATTCATGGGATGGCAAGACAGAAGTCCAGGCTCTGAATTCCAGAGTTATTTTATCAGAAGGCATGAGTTATCTGCACACAAGGGATGTTTGTTATGGGGTAATAGAGTCATTATTCCCTCAGTTTTAAGGGATAGAGTACAGTCCTTGCATGAGGGACACCCTGGCATAGTGCGCATGAAAGCATTAGCTAGAAGCTACCTGTGGTGGCCTGGTTTAGATAAGGCTGTTGAGGAGCAGGTACACGGTTGCTATCTCTGCCAAAGATCAAGATCTGAAATGCCTCAGGCACCTGTCCATAGATGGGAGGCAACCCACATGCCCTGGTCCAGGATTCATATTGATTATGCTGGGCCTTTTCAAGGACAGCTATTCTTAGTTGTAGTGGATAGCCACTCAAAATGGCTGGAAGTAGTTCCAGTCCCCAATATGACTGTTAGGACCATCCAGGTGCTGAGGAAACTTTTTGCTACACATGGGCTACCTGATGTCGTGGTTTGAGATAATGGGGCTCAATTTACCATTGCTGAGTTTCAGGCTTTCCTCAGAGCAAACATGATCAGATATGCCACATCTGCACCATTCCACCCATCATCGAATGGGGAAGCAGAACGAATGGTGAGAATGACCAAAGATGCAGTCAAGCGCATCATCACAGGTGACTGGCACCACAGACTAGCAGACTGTCACTGCATGTTTTTTTTAGTTTTGCCAGCTTGGCTCATTTCTATCTGTACATTTTCCCCTGCTCTCTGCACCTGTGTTATTATCTTATCATGTAACCATAGTGAATCCAGCTATGTCCTGCTATGTTATGGTTTCAGACTGTTTTGTGCGCATGCCTAAAAAGTTTCTCAAAGTTACTTTTTTCTACTTTCTACTTTGTCAACACTCCACACCTTGCACAGCCACAGGAAAAAGTTCTGCAGAACTTCACTGGGGCACATGCCTCATCACTAAGCTAGACAGACTCCATCCAGACAGAGTGGCATCAGATGCTGCTCAACCCAAACCCCCAAGGGGGCTACAACCTGGTGACTTGGTTTGGGCCAGAAATTATGGGCCGGGACACTTGTGGGTTCCGGGGAAGGTGGTTGACAAAACAGGGCCCCTATCTTACACAGTAGGGGTGGAGGGAGGGCATCTAGTAAGACGGCATGTGGACCAACTGAGGAAGAGATTTCCAGAATCGTCACTAAGTGAGTATGGGGGCACTAGTCCCTCTTGTAGTTATCAAGCTGACACATAGGCTAGCTCTTCTCCTCCGTATCAGCGTTTCCAGCACACAGCAGGTTTTGAGTCTGAAGAGGACCAAGACAGCATGGAGGTGCAACAAGGAACCCCTGATCAGTTGGGTCAGCCAAACTACAGCGACCACTGCGCTCACTCTGCTTCAAGTTTTGACTCTGGGGTGGGTCCACCGGGTGAGACCAGCCAGAGCAATCCTCCATCCTCAGATTCTCCAGCACAGGAGAGCCGAAACATACCTGGGGTGCCAGATAAGTTGGTAGACCAGAAAGTGGGTGGAACTCAAAGATGTTGTTAAATAAGACAAAGTATTGTAAATGGTTACCAGCTTGTGAGCATGCCCATTGTTTTTTGGATTTTGTTAATCAACATGCAATAGGTTGCATTGCATACTGAAAAGGGATTAACACAGAGAACATCTCTCAGAAATCGTTTTTTAATCTCATTGTAGTCCACTTGTACTTAAGGATTGGAAAAGATCAGTTTACATTCCAATTCCAAAGAAAGGCAGTGCCAAAGAATGTTCAAACTATCGCACCATTGCACTCATTTCTCACACTAGTAAAGTTATGCTTAAAATCCTACAAGCTAGACTCCAGCAGTATGTGGATCGAGAACTACCAGAAGTACAGGCAGGATTTCGAAGAGGCAGAGGAACTAGAGATCAAATTGCTAACATACGCTGGATCATGGAGAAAGCTAGACAGTTCCAGAAAAACATCTACTTTTGCTTCATTGACTATGCTAAAGCCTTTGATTGTGTGGATCATAACAAACTGTGGCAAGTTCTTAAAGAGATGGGCGTACCAGACCATCTTATTTGTCTCTTGAGAAACCTATATGCAGGCCAAGAAGCAACAGTGAGAACTGGACACGGAACCACTGATTGGTTCAAAATTGGGAAAGGAGTCCGGCAAGGCTGTATACTGTCGCCTTGCCTATTTAACTTATATGCAGAGCACATCATGAGAAAGGCAGGGCTAGATGAATCAAAAGTTGGAATTAAGATTGCCGGAAGAAACATCAACAACCTAAGATATGCAGATGATACCACTCTAATGGCAGAAAGTGAAGAGGAACTAAAGAGCCTCTTGTTGCGAGTGAAGAAGTAGAGTGCAAAACTTGGGTTGAAACTAAACATTAAGAAAACCAAGATCATGGCATCTGGCCCTCTCAATTCCTGGCACATAGATGGGGAAGAAATGGAGGTAGTGACAGATGTTATTTTCCTGGGCTCCAAGATCACTGCAGATTTTATTTATTTATTTATCTATTTATTTATTTTAATTCCATTCTATGTATATGCCTGCTTATTAGGCCTTTCACACACACCCCAAGCGGCATTATTACAAAGTCAGCTTAATTGCCCCCAACAATCCGGGTCCTCATTTTACCTACCTCGGAAGGATGGAAGGCTGAGTCAACCTTGAGCCTGGTGGGACTCGAACCTGCACTAATTGCAGGCAGCTGGTATTATTTATTTATTTATTTATTTATTTATTTAATTAAATTTTTATACCGCCCTTCTCCCGAAGGACTCAGGGCGGTGAACAGGGCATATCTTAAAACTACAAAAGTACAAAAGTTAAAAAAGAATTAAATTATTGCCCACAATAAAAACAATAATATATATATATAAATATTAAAACCCTAAGTGATTCCCCATCAGGCCAGGCCAGCTTGTTCAAATAAATGGGTCTTTAACCCGCGCCGGAAGGAGCGGAGATCCGGTGCCATCCGGAGCTCAACCGGCAGCTGGTTCCACAAAGCCGGAGCGCCCACAGAGAAGGCCCTCCCCCTGGGGGCCACCAGCCGACATTCTCTGACTGGAGGCACCCTGAGGAGGCCCTCTCTGTGGGAACGCACGGGGCGGAGGGGAGTTGACGCCGGCAGCAGGTGGTCCCCGAGGTATTCCGGACCCATGCCATGTAAGGACTTAAACACCATCACTAAGACCTTGAACCTCACCCGGAAGACAACTGGTAACCAATGCAGCTCGCGGAGCAAAGGTGTAACATGGGAGTACCGGGAAACTCCCAAGACAACTCTCGCGGCCGCATTCTGTACCAGTTGGAGCCTCCGAGTGGTCTTCAAGGGAAGCCCCATGTAGAGAGAATTGCAATAGTCAAGACGAGAGGTCACGAGCGCATGAGTGACCGTACACAGGGCATCCCGGTCTAGGTAGGGCTGCAACTGCCGCACCAGGCGAACCTGTGCGAAAGCCCCCCTGGTCACGGCTACTACATGATCTTCTAAGGTAAGCCGTGCATCCAGGAGGACTCCCAAGTTGCGAGCCCTATCTACAGGGGGTAAAGACTCACCCCCCATAGAAAGTGAAGGAACGTTTTGAATGTCCCGGGATGCCGGAATGTACAGCCACTCAGTCTTGTCAGGGTTGAGTTGAAGTCTGTTCCTCCCCATCCAGACCCGAACCGCCTCCAGGCAACGGGACATCACAGCGAGGGCATCACTGGGGTGGTTTGGGGTTGAAATGAAAAGTTGGGTATCATCAGCATATTGATGATACCCAACTCCAAAACCATGAATGATCTCACCCAGCGGTTTCATGTAGATGTTGAACAGGAGAGGCGAGAGAACCGAACCCTGAGGAACTCCACAAACGAGAGACCTAGGGGCCGATCTCTGCCCCCCTGCCAACACCGACTGCGAACGTCCCAGGAGATAGGAGGAGAACCACCGAAGAACTGTGCCTCCCACTCCCAATCCCCTGAGACGCCGCAGCAGGATACCATGGTCGATGGTATCGAAAGCCGCCGAGAGGTCTAATAGGACCAGGACAGAGGAATATCCCCTATCCCGGGCCCTCCAGAGATCATTCACCAGAGCGACCAATGCCGTCTCCGTGCTGTACCCGGGCCTGAAACCCGATTGGTACGGGTCCAGATAATACGCTTCATCCAGGACCAGAGGGAGCTGATGCGCCACCACACTCTCAACAACCTTCGCAAGAAAGCGAAGGTTGGAGACTGGACGAAAGTTGTTCAAGACAGCTGGGTCCAAGGCAGGCTTCTTGAGGAGAGGTCTCACCACCGCCTCCTTCAAGACGGTGGGGAAATTACCCTCACTCAAAGAAGCAGATATCACCGCCTGGAACCAGCCTCGTGTCCTCTCCCTGGCTGCATAAACCAGCCAGGAAGGGCACGGATCCAATAAACATGTGGTGGAGCTCAACCTCCCCATAATCCTGTCCACTTCATCAGGGGTCACAGAATCAAACTCCTCCCAGATAACATTGACAAGACCGCCCGTGTCCTGATCGTCAGACTCTGCCCAGCTGGAGTCCAAACCGGTCCGAATCCGAGCGATTTTATCCGACAGATGTTGACCAAACTCCTCGGCACGACCCTGCAAGGGATCCTCCCTCACCTCCTGATTAAGGAGGGAGCGAGTCACCCTAAACAGGGCGGCCGGGCGATTATCTGCGGACGCGATGAGGGCAGAGAAGTAATTGCACCTCGCTGCCCTCATCGCTGCGAGATAAGACCTAATATAGGTTCTTAACCGCAACCGGTCGGATTCGGATCGGCTGGACCTCCAGCAGCTCTCTAGGCCCCGTTTCCGACGCTTCATCTCCCGGAGCTCCGCGGAGAACCATGGAGCTCGATGGGATCTGCACCGGGTCAGGGGCCGCAGGGGTACAACTCGGTCCAGTGCCTCAGTGGCTGCCCTTTCCCAGGCTTCCACTAAGGCATCTGCCGAGCTGTGAGCGACGGAGGCAGGTGGGGATCCCAGCGCTGCCTGGAACCCGAGAGGGTCCATTAAGCGTCTGGGGCGGTACCATCTAGTTGGTTCCGCATCCCCACGGTGGGGGGTGGCAATACGGAAGACCAGCCGCAGGAGGTGATGATCGGTCCATGACAGGGGCATAATAAATGGAGAGCCCCCACCAAGATCATCCAACCACCGTCCAGATAAAAAAGCCAAGTCAAGGGTGTGGCCTCCCTCATGAGTTGGTTCAGAAATTACCTGCGTCAGGTCCATGGCCGTCATGGAAGCCATGAACTCCCGGGCTAACTCAGATGACCCTCCCAGGGATGGTAGATTGAAGTCACCCAAAACTAGAAGTTTGGGGAACTCAATCACCAAACCGGAGAGGACATCGAGTAGCACGGGCAGGGCTGCCGCTGTGTGACTAGGCGAAACGTACACCAGCAGCAAGCCCAACTGCGCCCCCGAACCAAACCTCAAAAAGAGAGACTCACACCCGACTATCTGAGGAACGGTGGTCTCCCGCGGACATAAGGTCTCCCTAATAACAACCGCCACTCCCCCGCCCCTACCTTGAGCCCGAGGCCGGTGTAACGCTCGGAAACCTGGTGGGCAAAGGTCGACCAAAGGGACCCCACCCTCTGGACCCAACCAGGTCTCGGTGATACAAGCCAGGTCCGCATGCTCACCCTCCACCAGATCCCGCACAAGGGGAGCCTTATTAACCACGGACCTGGTTAAGGTTAATATTACTTAAGGAGGCATTAGCCCACTGCTCCACCAAGGCTCTGGGGGACTGTAGCCAAGAAATTAAAAGACGCTTGCTCCTTGGGAGGAAAGCCATGGCAAATCTAGACAGCACACTAAAAAGCAGAGATATCACCCTGTCAACAAAAGTGCGTATAGTCAAGGCTATGGTCTTCCCAGTTGCAATGTATGGCAGTGAAAGTTGGACCATAAGAAAGGCTGAGCACCAAAGAATTGAAGCCTTTGAACTATGGTGCTGGAGAAGACTCCTGCGAGTCCCTTGGACTGCAAGGCGATCAAACCGGTCAGTCCTAGAGGAGATCAACCCTGACTGCTCTTTAGAAGGCCAGATCCTGAAGCTAAAACTCAAATACTTTGGCCACCTAATGAGAAGGAAGGACTCACTGGAGAAGAGCCTAATGCTGGGAAAGATTGAGGGCAAAAGAAGAAGGGGACGACAGAGAATGAGGTGGTTGGATGGAGTCACTGAAGCAGTAGACATGAGCTTAAATGGACTCCAGAAGATGGTAGAGGACAGGAAGGCCTTGAGGAACGTTGTCCATAGGGTTGCGATTGGTCGGACACGACTTCGCAACTAACAACAACAACAACAACTTAAGGTGGTGTAATACTACTGGCAGAACAGCAAAGCTGTCTTTAGTCTCATTGCATGCAACCTATACACTGCACGTCCAAGAAGGTCGCATTATAATTATTCTACCTTGAATAGGGTCAAACATTCAATTAAGCTGTTGTGATTCAGGGTCAGCCTGTGGGTTCGGCAGTTGGGTCGGATGACTCGGATGACTCAGATGAGGGGGAGGAGGGGGGTGTTGAAGAAGAACTTGCTGATGATGGCTTGGAGGCTCCGCAGAGCCCTCAGCCAGGCCCTTCTTACTTGGTGGAGACCCAGCTGTGTGAGCTCGACAGTGTGGATGAAGATGACCCACAGCTGGCCCTGTTCAAGGACGCCCGACGCAGGAGGCAGTCAAGTAGGAGCAAGCAGAGAAAGGCTGTGGGACTTCTCGGAAGGAGGCAAAGAGAGGCCACGCCCTGAACTCTTATAAAGGGAGTGTTTGGGGGAGGGCTGGTTTGCTGAAAGCAACCGCTCCGATAGAGGATCAAAGCTCCGGTATCTTGTTTCATGTTTTGTTTGTTTGTGTAATAAATTTGGCAGACGTATTCCAGCCTCTGCCGTTTGTACAGGGGTTGCCTTTCTGCAAGGCCGGTAGCAGGCTGGTACAGAACATAAGCATTGGAGGTTGGGAGTGAATCATAATCCTTAATTTTCAAGGGTTATAATGTCTGTTCCTTAAAAGGGGAAGGGGTGTTATGTATTGAGCTTTTGGGAATACCTTATCACGTGTACGCTGGAAAGCTAATGATTCTCCAGCAACACAGGTAGGACTTTCCAGTCCTGGCTGCAGTCAACTTGGCGGGAATGATGGGTTCAGTCTGATTGGTTGTTTAGACTATGGAGACTATATAAAGACTGCATGGTTACCCTTAATCCTCAGTACAGTTATAGTTCTGAATAAAGCAACTATTCTTCTGTACTCCTCTGCCTGGCATCTTTCCTGCTCGTCCGAACCCGAAACATAACATAAAGAATAGAATATTGGGGTTCTTAGTGCTCTCTGAATTTGGTTGTTTTTGTGCAGATGTTTCATTATCAAACTAGATGACATCATCAATTCATAGAATAGTTTGGGCTGCTTTAGGTGATTGAGAGGATGGAAATATTCCCCCATGTAACAAAGTAATTGTAATTGAGTAAAAGGTTGTTTTATCTCCTTGTTCAATATAGGCACATAGCCAGTGGCCAGAGAGCACAGTGTGTACTTCTTCACAATAACAGTTCAGGAAAAGGCACTTCCTAGTTAGAATTGCATCATAGTTTTCTGAATTCAGATAGTGCATTGTATGTTTGTGTGTGGAAATGTATGTTCCTTAGGTACCTTTAATCAAGTTGTTGTTGTTTCATTTCTGGCTTCTATCACCCACCTTCGCTAAACTACTGTAATGGTACATGGGAATGATCTTGGGAGACAGGGGAAGGGGGAACATTCAAATAAGAGAGTGTATAGTCCACAGGTGGATAATAGGCAAAGAAAGAAACTCAGAAGGTAACCCTCTTTTTTCAGACTTTAAAAAAAGATGGCAGGAGGGTTTACTACTGGTAGTCCTCGGCTTACAACCACAACTGAGCCCAACATTTCTGTTGTTAAGTGAAACATTTGTTAAGTGTATTTTGCCCCATTTTATGACTTTTATTGCCACAGAAACACTGAAGTTCTTAAACTAGTAACAAGGTTGCTAAATGAATCTGACCTCCCCAATGACTTTGCTTGTCAGAAAGTCAAAGAACGTGACCCCAGGACACTGCAACCATCATAAATATGAATCAGTTCCCAAGCATCTGAATTTTGGTCATGGGACCATGGGGATGCTGTAATGATCATAAGTGTAAAAAGCACTCATAAATCACTTTTTTCAATCCCATTGTACTGTAACTTTCAATGGTCACTAAACAAACTTTTAAACTGAAGAGGATTGATTGAATTATAATTAGCTTATCTGGTCATGAGTCCTGTCTGATCTAACTGAGAAAAATTTTCTGTTTTCCCTTTCTGTATTTAGCCAGACCCAGAGTGGGGTAAGGATTTCCCCTTCAATCCTCTCTTGGTTCCCCAAAAAGCTGGTGTGGAATGTAGAAACCAGTTTGTTACAAAGGGGGGTGGCAGCAAATACCTAATTTGCTGTTCACTCCAGGTTCAGCAAATCTCAGAATTGAAGTACCTTAGAGGAAGCGCTGGTTACACACTCTTTTCCCTTATTATGCCTTGCTTGATCTAAAATGTCTATGTCTATAGAGACTCTCAGTCATCCAGGTCATGGTTGTCCCAAAGGTGCTTTTTCATGAGGCAACTGGATTTCCTTGTTTTTCTTTGAAGACGTATTACTATTGAACATTTTTCAGTCATTTGTCTTTTATTTATTTTATTTTACATCTGCAATCGTGTGGGACATGCCACCCGGGATTGTCCCCAATGGTTTCCAGTGCCCGTCACGTACCAGCCCAGAGGAACAGATTCCAGAGGAGGCAGAGGTAGATGCGGACAATGTGGTCGTGGTCCCAGGCATGATCCGCAAGCTCCACTTGCCATATTGGCTTTAACTAACGATCCACAGCCTCAACCAGAGTATGACAGACGACTTCTTTGGACTTTGGACAGCGGAGCAGCGTTACATGTTACCTACAGAAAAGAGCTTTACACAGAGATGCACGAGCCTGAACCTGAACTTCGTGAACTGTACTCTTTTTCAAATCATCCTGTTCAGGTCATGGGAGAAGGAACTGTTTATATTGAAGAGCTGGGGTGAAGCTATTAAATATGCTAACCATATCATCAACCGTACATGGAGTAGTGTCATAAATCAGACCCCTTATTTCATGTTATATGGACATAAGCCTGACCTCTCATATCTCCATATTTTTGGTTTATACGATATGGTCAATATTTCTTTAGCCCAAAGAAAGAAAGGGGGTCCTGCAGCAAAAAGAATGAGATTTATGGGCATTGATGATAATTCAAAATGGAGCTTCACCCCAGTATGGAAGACTGAGGTTAGCATCTTCGAGAAGGCAACGCATCATGGTTTGCAGAACTCCATTTCTGCGTTCTGCCACTCCATTTTGAGCCGGAGTGTAAGGAGCTGAGGTCTGGTGTAGTATGCTGTTCCTACGCATCCAGTCCTGGAAACGCTAAGACATGAATTCAGCGCCACGATCACTCTGAATTCTGGCGATGCTGACTTCGAATTGGGTATAGACAAAATTGGCAAAGTCTTTAAAGATCTGAAAGGTCTCAGATTTTTCTCTCATAGGAAATACATAACCATATCTAGAGTAATTGTCAACAATTGTCAAGAAATATCTTTTACCACCAATTGTTGGTGTAAAAGGACCCACTATGTCGGTGTGTACCAAATCAAAAATGCATGTTGACAGGCTTCTTTAGATTTGGCTTTCTTGCAGACAGCACAGTCCAAGAACACCTTACACCCCTTTAGATCCAAACCTCTAGCGAACTCTGGCATCTTCTTCAGAACACGGAAACTGGCATGACCCAATCTTCTATGCCACGTATGGATACACCTGGAATACAAAGGTTTACTTGTTAGTGAATTCTCAACATTAGCATTTTTATTAGGAACCGTAGGCTTGCTTTGAACAACCTGTGTCTTATTTGTCTTTTTGTTGGCTTTAGGAGCCTTTGGAGTAGCAACAGGATCTCTCTCTGGGACATCTCTCACTGGGCCTGTGCTCTCCCTTTTTGGAGCTTGTATACTTGCCTGCTCTTGCGGCTTAGACTTTGGTTTTAAGTAATAAACACCACCAATCAACATGGTTTCAGCAACAATATCTCCATCTTTCACTACATAACTTGCTTTTTCGAGATGATGGACCTGGAATTTTGACACCCTAGACAAGTGACTCTGACTAAGCAAACTACTATTAGCTGATGGTACGTAGTAAACATCGGGAATGAATGCACCAAGCTCTTCAATATAAACAGTTCCTTTTCCCATGACCTGAACAGGATGATTTGAAAAAGAGTACAGTTCACGAAGTTCAGGTTCAGGCTCATGCATCTCTGTGTAAAGCTCTTTTCTGTAGGTAACATGTAACGCTGCTCCGCTGTCCAAAGTCCAAAGAAGTCATCTGTCATACTCTGGTTGAGGCTGTGGATCGTTGGTTAAAGCCAATGTGGCAAGTGGAGCTTGCGGATCATGCCTGGGACCACGACCACGTTGTCCACCTCTACCTCTGCCTCCTCTGGAATCTGTTCCTCTGGGCTGGTACGTGACGGGCACTGGAAACCATTGGGGACAATCCCGGGTGGCATGTCCCACACGATTGCAGATGTAGCATCTTGGCATCCTTGGAACGTAGGCTCTTCCATGGAAGGAACGCCTCGCTGAATCTTTTGATGCAGGTGGTTCCCTTAAATGTGGCGTGGCTTGCATAAGTGCCTCTTCTTCAGTTAAAATTCTGCATACATGATCCACTGTGCGTTGAGCAATAGGCACTTGATTAATCTTAGAAATAGAATCTTTCCATTCATAATTCAAAGAGTTAATGATAATGCTGATCATTTGAAAGTCATCAATAGGATAGCCTTTTTCACCCAGTTCTTTTCTGATTCCTTTCATTTTAGTCAAATGTGCTCCAATATGTTCACCAGGTTTTAATCTAGAACCATGGAACTTGGACAAAAGCAAACATGTAGACTCAATGGACTCAGGCCGGTAACATGCTTCTAATTGAACCCAAATTTGTTGGGCAGTTGCATCTTGTGAAAAAATGAGCTGCAATTCAGTGTCCATGGACATCAATAATGTTGTGCATGCTCTATTATTCAAGTCCCATATGTCAGGAGGCCATGGCTGGGCAGGAGGATTAAACACCATCACATGGGTACCTTTTCTACGAAGCACAAGTCCAACTTCACTGACCCATGCCCTGTAATTCTGTCCTGACCGCTTCAATTTTGAATCACCAGCCAGTGGTATAATAGAGGGTGCCTGTTGAGGAACATGCAATTGGGGCACTGGCTGTGCAGGTTGTGTAATTGGGACTTGGCCTGCAGGAGGCGCTGGTTTTGTAGGCTGTGCCATCTGGACATAACCAGCAGGGGGCACCAGTGGTGCCTGTGCCAGGGCCTGCGGCAGTTGCATTGAAGTTGCTACAGGTACTGGTGCTGGGGGTGGCTGTACTTGAGCTGCAATGCCATCCTGGCCAGCAGAAGGTGCTGGCGCTTGAGCTACTACATTAAGTTGGCCTGCAGTTAGCACTGGCCTTTGTATTTGAGGAACCAGTGGAGGCTGCACTTGGGGTGTAGGCCACTGTGCTCCATCTGAGACAGGAACTTTAATGGTAGCAGTATGAATAGGCATTCTAGCTGAAGCTCCCAATGAATGAGGAGGTGTGGCAGCTTGGAGTGATGCCTGCTGAAGGGACATCTGTGAAAATGCATTCTGCATTCTTTGAAATGCATCTTGTAAAACAGATTCACCAGCAGATGGTGCTATAACATTAGATTCAGGCACCATTGTATCCTCATGTGTCATTTGACACAGCAGGCAGTCAGGCTCCCATTTGTCTGACACAAGATTCCACTGTGGGCGTGCCTCTGTCTTTGAGGAAGAAGGCAAAATGGTGATCCCTTGTGGGTGTGGCTTTGCTTGTGAAGAGGGAGGCAAAATGGCCGATTCTGAAAACTGAATGCCAGCAGAGGCTCTCCCATGCTTTTTATACCATGCTGCACACATCTTTGCGTTTTGCAGCTCCTGCTCAAAAACTTCAATTTGTTCATAATAACTTTGCAAAGCCTTCTCCTGCACAGTTTGCTCAGGGCTTGTAGGATAATACATCACTTCCTTCCCTAGTGAAGCCTTAGGTCTAGCACCAAATCTCTCATAATCAGCCTGATCCCCATGAGCAGAGGTTACTACTGGGGCATCAGCTTGAGAGTCTGTAAAAACAGAAAATGGTGAAACTGACCTTGGCTCAGAAGCTGCTTCTCCAAGACGTGTAGCCGATGCCAACAGAGTCTGTAAACTTGAAGGAAGATCTCTCTGTGAAATGGCTTCCTCCTCCTCAGCAGACAGATAACCGGCCTTCTTCTTTCTCCTGTTCCTCGGCATATTTGCAGCAATTAATCACAGCCTCCTCAGTGCCGGACTAACTGCCTGGCTAATTGACTATCAATAAATCTTGAAAATAAAAACAAACCATCCTCTGCTACCAAATGTCACGGAACAATTAACAGTCCGACCAGAGGAGGATGGACCGTGGTTCATTTGCATGGTGAATATCAAAGAAAAGAAATCCAAAGCATGTTCTATGTAAAAACTTTAATGAGAAAACAAAAGACCTAAACTGACTACATTCTTCCATCAGGCAGAAGAGAAAAGTAAAAGTAGTAACTGTGAGAAACTTTTTCTAGGCATGCGCACAAAACAGTTTAAAACCAAAACATAGCTGGACATAGCTGGATTCACTATGTTACATGATAAGATAATAACACAGGTGCAGAGCAGAAAGAGATGTACAATTAGAAATGAGCGAAGCTGGCAAAACTAAAAAAACACGCAGTGACAATTTCTTTTCTTTTAGTGATGTTGAAAACATTTAAAACGTGAAGTTATTTAAATGAATAGCAGGATATGCTATATCTGTGGAGATTCTCAGTCATCCATAGGTTGTCCCAAAGGTGCTTTTTCACAAGGCAACTGGACTTTCTTGTTTTTCTTTGAAGATGTTTTGCTTCTCATCTAAGAAGCTTCTTCAGTTCTGACTGTATGGTGGGGAATGGAAGGATTTATATTCCTTGCAGACAGCTGGACATATGCATTCTTTTAGAGAGTCGTTGAGGCCATTTGGAGGTTTATCTGTATCCTCAAGTTCAGCTGACTGGCACAAATGCATGTGGAGCCTTTTTGGAACTGCTGAAAGGACTGTGTTGTATACTGGAGATAGATGATGTCATATCCCTCCCCCTCTATTGAGAGAGGGCTACTCAACTTTGATACAGATGGCCTCTTTGATGCCTCTTTCAAACCAGTGTTCTTCTCTGTCTAAAATGTGGACTTTGCTGTCTTCAAAAGAGTGGCCTTTGTCATTTAAATGCAGATGGACTATATTTTTAAAACATTTCCTTCCCTTGAAGTCAATTTTGCTTCTCTGTGTAGAATAATTCAAAGATAAACCAATCAATTTCAGAAATTGAAAGTGATTATTATGAAGGTAAATTAAAAACATACAATAAAACCACTGGTTCATTATAGATGTCAGTGTTTATTTTTCACTTTTTTCCTTAAGCAACAATAGGAGAAATAGCAATGGAGACAAACAGAGGCTCTAATAATGAATCTAGTGGCTGTTGTTCCAATTATTATTTTTCTTGGTATTCAAACCCAGAGCTGAATCATTCAACCATTAATTTTAGGTTTGCTGAAAGAGATAATATAAAAATCAAAATTTTGTAAAAAAACAAGTGAAGCATCTTAAACTTGAATTTTACATCCTGAGACCTAAAGGCCTTGTATTATTCGGCAGGTTCCCAGTTAGAAAAAGGACAGCAGGCTTGAGTGAGATCAGCTGTTTATTTGCCTCCACAAGAACAACTTAAGCACGTTTCAAACCCCCTTATATAGTCCCGCTGGTGGACTTCTGGCCAATCCCTGTACGGGGATTCTCCCGCTGTTTCCGCTCAACCAATCTCTGCTGACTGCATGCGGAGCTGTCAGGTCGCAGCTGTTATTGGTAGCTGTCAGTGGAAACCGTGTGTAGAGCTGTCAGTGGGAGCCGTGTGTGGAGCTGTCAGCTGTCAAAGAACTGTCAAACCTGTGAACTGTGTTTATAACTATTAAAATCCCTTTTACAACATATATTACAGGTCTCATGTAATTCCTGATGCTCTGAGATGAAACAAAATTACTCTAGCTCAATTAACCTTAAAAATTAAATGAGAGAAAGATTTGTTTATTATAAAGTGTCTTCACTTTTGCTGTTTTATAAATCCCTGATTCAGATGTTATCCCTGCCCTCAATAAAATTCATAACCATGTAAATTTGTTAAAAAAATTAACAGCCAAAGGATATTTTGGAAAATATTCTTTCCTTCTCTTTTTTTTTTTCACCAAATCACTGTTTCCATACCAACAATCAAGAGAGTGAACATTTCAGTGTAATCCTTAAATAAATGGATGTTTATCTATCTATCTATCTCTGCACTTAATGATATGCAGACTACAACAGTAAATTGTATCTTAACTAGTGCAACCACTTGTTGCCTAGTAGTATATAAAATAAGAGGCTGGACAGCAACATCTCATAAAGGTTTCCTTGCACATTGCTGAAGGTTAGACTATAATATTATTATGGTCCTGTACAACTCCATAGTTCTACAATTCAACGTGGGTCAACTTTTGGAAACTACTCCTGGTCTAACTTTGCAGGTTAACTCCTTCATTGCAGAATAACTGATTTTGAGATTGCTGCTCTGGCTACTAATAGGCTTCCAGGAATTTTGGTGTTGCCAAAATTGATTCTCATTGTTGGATTTGGATATCTTGAGAGTAGAGTAGGACAACTCGCTGCAGCAAACTTACTGTGTCCAATTCATCATGCCAACTTGCCATGGCCAACTCACTATGGTCAATTTGCTGTAGGGCAACTCACCATGGCCAGCTCACCACAGGAAAACTCGCCGTGGGACAATTTAACAATTCAATTTAAAATAAATAAAAAAAGATTTTATTTTTTGTCATTCACATTTCATTCTGACCCTCCTTTTGCATCCTTTCTTTAATGATTCTATTCCACCATTTCTTTGATATTAGTGTAACTCTTTTCCTGCAGCAAGTTGCCCATGGCAAATTGGCCATGGTGAGTTGTCCTGCAGCAAGTTGGCTGTGGAGAATTGTCATACACCCCCTTTAAGAGGTCTTGCTGGAAGTCCCTTCCCTTTGAGAAATACCTTCACCAGATGGCAGACCTTCTTGGTAGTGGCCCTCATGTTTTGGAATATGCTTCCCCTGGAAATACACATAGTGCCCCTTTTTACATTCTTCAAAACAGCCAAAGCATTTTTTCCCTATAATATTTTTTTTACATTAATGAAGTGATTGAAAGCATTCCATCTTGGAATTGATGTCTCACTTTTTTATCTTATTTATGTTTCTACTGTTTTGTTGTATCCTTCCTGATGTCTCACAGTTCATGTGCTCTATAAATATTGTAAACCCAACCAACCCACAAATAAATCTAAAACTTCCACACTAGGAAGTTATAAAGATACCCATCCAGTTGTGAAGCAATATCATAGTGATATATGTTGGTAGCAATGGCTGGAAGGGCTAGTATATAAAATCCATGGTCAAGACACTTAACTAAGGGAATAGTTTTAGGAAGTAAATAACCTCACATACTGCTTGTCATTTTATCATTTTAAATAATGCAAAATTTGGCACCATTTTATTGTTTTGACATGCTTACTCAAGCTGGCATCTATATATCACTTTTCCACATCTGTTACTTTTCCACATCTGCCACTATCAGCAGGACTTACTATTTTTTTTACAGCATGATACTTCCTTCAGAGTGGTTTTCACATAGCTAGTTGCCCCCAGACATGTCATTTTTACGCTTCCGCAACCACACGTGCATTAATTTATGATTCATGCCTCTCCTGCATACAGAAAAGGAATTCAGTTAGGAATTTTTCATTGCATATCCTTTGATTTTTTTATCCCCCCCATACAGAGGTTAATACAGGAAGATGAATCTAATGATCTATACATGTAGCTCTCCAGCCTGGATAACTTAAGTTTAAGAAAACATTTTACATTATTTATCATGTATATATTTGAACTGTACAATTTTCAGTAGTCCTATAATACCACAGTCCTGGCCAAATGTCTTGTACTACATGTCCTAACATCCTTGACATAACAAATAACAAAGTTCACTGAGGTAATCTGATAAATGTTGTACTCTGGGAAAGACTGGATTCTAGCATTAACCAGAATTTAATCTACATATTTCAGTTCAGTTGTGACTAACTAAATGGTTTAAATGCAAACACATACCATTTGCTATATAATTTTATAGTGACAGCCAAAAATTAAAATTGCTTTTACTTTTAAGATTATACCTTTCCCCCCAAAGTCCATTGATTTTCACATTAGAACGCTATACATAAAATTTTATCCCAACAAATAAAGAAGCCAAATCTTCCAGTTCCTTAAACTCATAAGATGCAAATGTTCTTTAACACAGATTTTATCATTATCAGTCACACTTTAAAGTTTATTGATTAAGACTGTAAATGAAGACACCTATGTAAATTTCAACACTGTTAAATTTAATAAATAATTTTAGCTTGAAAAAAGAACTGAATACTGTGTTAAGTGTTAAGCTTTTATTCTTATGCATGTCAATTTTAGCAGTTGGATTCACAAACACAGTTTTCAGGTAAAGTAAAAGTGAATACTAGGTACACTGATTTTTGCAAGCTTTTTGCTACCACCTGACAAATTTCCAATTTCTATTTTTTCTATATATATTTTTTGTATGTGTGTTCTTATAATTAGGCTTCACGAAAAATCAATTCCTATAGCTCCAATACATAGATATTTTTTTCTAGCGTGAATGTTTTGTAAAATGGAATTGAATAAGAAAGCTTTAGTCATTTTACTGGCTGTCAGTTTTACTGCCATGGTTTAACTATGACAACATCCATGCATATTGATTAAGATAAAGAGATTTGCCCATGTGGGTATATTTTGTCTTAACTTATATTAGAAGTTTAGTGTGAAATTACACTTGGAAACAAAGCCAAGCATTGTCTACAGAAGTATCAATAATTACTGGTTCTGGTACCTAAAGATAGCCTCCATATGCAAAGATAACATGCCTTTAAGTTATTGGTTAATGCAAAACAACCCTAGAAGGAGGTCACTACTTTCTTCTGCTCCAACCAGTAAGAAAACCATTGTTATGGATGCAAAAAAAATGGAACCAATTTATAAAATATATCAAAATGAATAATACTCATAGCAAAAAAATAATACATACATATTTTGTGAGATATTTGGCTGCAAATCAACATTTCTCAAAATTGCATCAAAATCAGGTAGTTACATAGAAAAAGATGTTGTATAGGATCTTTAGATTTTTTTAAAAACAGTTATAGCTATATATTCTTTTATCCTAATTTCAATCCCATCACTTTCTCTCTCCTCCTACACCTTGGCATTTTCTTCATTCATAACCCTGTCTGCTCAGTTTTCCCATTACCATCTACCATGCATTCCTACCATTCTTTCTCTTAAAACTCCGTTTTGTGGAAATTTGCAAATGAAAATTGATACTTTTTTTAAAAAAAGAAATCTTGTTCTTCAACTGTATTTTTACAATAAATAAACAGACTGTAATGTTTATCTTCACATATCCCCCCCCTCCCCCCAAGTTTCAATAGATACCATTCTGGTCAAAATGTAAGAGGTATATTTCTCTTTCAGCAAAATTCAGATATATGGGTCACAGAAAGATAAGTATACTTGAGCAGGATTTACACATTTCTATTATTATTATCTTCATCATTATTATTGCCTGTTCCTGCAATATTGAGAATGTATGTATAAATTCTATTCACTTCCATGTTCTGGTGAACAGTAACATACCTATTGTTCCTTTGTACATTCTTTTTGCAGCAATAGAAAACTTTCCTACAGAATCCAATGAGCATAAATTTAGGATATAAACATTCCCCCATCTTGCAATAGCCATCAGCAGCATGACATTCTTTTTCTGTTTTAATTGTGTTTCCAGTTCCTACAAAAACAAAACAGAACGGGTCAGAATTAGCCTTAACCTTATATGCAGCAGAATGAATGAGAAAAAAGTAAATACAGTAAGCAATAGGAGAAAAGGCAGTTTAAAAGGGAAGTTACTATAGCCTGAAAGGCCAAATGAAATATTCCTTAAATATTTAATGAGAAATCTATAAGGAAAAAAGTTAGGAGTAGTGTAAAATCTTTTTAACAATAATTATTGGGAAACAAGATCTATATCATGTTTTCCCAAGACTTGGGCCAATCATTTCTGATTGTCATGCTGTCTCAGTACATTCAGATAGTATCAGTTGGAGAATATTCATCAAGAGGAAAATAATGTAGAATTAAAACCTTATCACTTCCAGAAGAATTTTACAGCCAAGAAAAAACAGAGAATTCTGGTGGTGAACTGTTGGCTCAAAAAATAGCATCATCAAGAACACTTTGGATTATTGGACCATAGTACATTCTATGTACAAGAAGGACGTTTGGTGAGAAGTAGGATGTACTTCACAAGCACTGGGAAGAATGTGGTTGGAAAATGTCCTTGTGGGTAACCTGATGGTCTTTAAAGCGAATCTGTAGTGAGAATGGAGAGAAGGAGAAAAGAGGTGAGAAATTCTGAAAAAAATGAGATAATTAAGACTGCAAAAAGAAAGAAAAATGGGAGAACCTCAATGAAACTGGCAGGAGTATAAGAAAGGACACTGATAACTGAGAAAATAAGGTTAAGGTTTAAAAAAAAATGAAAAGGTCATAAAACAAAAGCAGAACAGCAGGGAATAGCCCAAGCCTGAATGTGTAAGGTTTTAATCAAGAAGATTTAAGCTCAGAATGAGTTGAGACTTGCAATAAATGCTACATTCTCTCTTTCTCTTTCTCTCTCTCTCTCTCACACCACAAAAGATATGCACACACATACACACACAAAGATGGAGGGAGAGAGGGAGGGAGACACACAAAGAGACAGTAAAATGCTGGACAACAGGTAAATGGCTGAATTGCTTAATTCTTATGTTGCATCTGTGTGGTTTTGCTCCAATCTTTAAAAAAAGGGAAAAGGAACATGGCTCACCACTTTAGTATTTAAAGGCCTGGCCTGATGGGGGATTGGTGGGGTTTTTATTGCTGTATTTTTGGGGGTTTTATAAATGTATTGTATCAATTGTTTTTTAATGGGCAACTATTTAATCTTCTTTTAATATTTGTAACTTTGCATTTTATTCTTGCCCTGTTCACCGCCCTGAGTCCTTCGGGAGAAGGGCGGTATAGAAATATTAATAAACTAAACTAAACTAAACCTATTTTTGTTTATGATTGGTTAATTAAACTTTTTTTACCTGGAGTAAACAAAAATGCTATGCAGAAGAGCACACATATAAGGTTAAGGATCTTCATAATAAAGCATGCAGGATTCTGACGCTGCTAAAAGGGAAAAGATAAGAAAATATCACTAAGCAATGTCCAGGGGGTTTTTTTTTGCAAGCAGTAGCTCCTAAATTAATATATTTTGGAGCATTATTTTTCTATCATATACTTGGCATGCAAATATGAATTTGCTTCACCATTTCCTTCCTTTATTTTTTTTGAGGGTCTTACCTAAGACATATATTACATTTTAGCCCAGGCTCAGTTCCTTTTCATATGAATGTGAAGACCATTTCTTTTATACTCTACCACTTCTCAGGGAATGCTATTCCAGAAAGCAGGGATGGCCATGGATAAATTATGTGTCTAAGGTCTCAGATTTGTTTGATTGGTGGGATTTGGAGCATGCCAACTCTACCAGATCTAATAAATAGGCATACATAACTGGAGAAAGGTGATCCCTCAGATTTAATCTCCAAACTATTAGAGTTTTATAATTGGTAAACATCATTTTTGACCTGCATCTGGAAGCCAACTGGCAGCGTTATAATTATTTGATTGGATACATTTTATACCAATTCTAACTTGTGGTCCTCACAGATACCTCCATCTAGACTACATTGCAGAAGACCAAATGTGAACTGATTAAAGGCATGAGTGATCATCAGAACAGCTTCTCAGTCCAAGAAAGGATTTAATTGACATGACATTTGCATGACATTTGACATTTGGTGGAGCAGTGGGCTAATACCTCCTTAAGTAACACCAGCTGCCTGCAGTTAGTGCAGGTTCGAGTCCCGCCAGGCTCAAGGCTGACTCAGCCTTCCATCCTTCCGAGGTAGGTAAAATGAGGACCCAGATTGTTGGGGGCAATAAGCTGACTTTGTAATAATGCCGCTTGGGGGTGGGGGGTGAAAGCCCTAATAAGCAGGCATATACATAGAATGAAGGCTTATTGCTAAGTACATTGATTTGTGCTTTAGATTGTAAGCTGCCCTGAGTCTTTGGAGAAGGGCGGGCTATAAATGGGATTTAAAAAAAAGGCTCCCTTTGCTGTAACAGCCACTTGCTCTTCAAGCAGAAACTGCAAATCCAGAAGAATTCTCAAATTATGTGCCAGATCCATGTGACGAAGTGCAATGGGCTATCATCTGATGATCTCTGACCTCCCATGCTGGCAAATGACCTTCCTGTTTGGCCTCATGTAGATGTTAAATAATAATGGGAAAGCGCTATGCCCTGAGGACCACAACAAAGGAGGGGGTCTTGGGCTTGAACTCTTCCCTGCTATCACACTAAGTGAAATCAATCACAAAAAAGGAAAAACTATTGCTTACTGACTACTTGCTTCTTCCCATATACAATTTTGTGGCCTTTATAACTCTAGAAACATTTGAAGTATCTAACATCTCCCCAAACTTTCCCAAAACAATAAAGAAAATGCTTCTCAAATGTTGCTCACTGTGTCACTGGTCCAAATGAATGCATGAAGAGCATCAGCATTTGTTTCTTGGTGTGAGTCAGAATCTTTAAGGATTTCAAACTCTCTGCCAAAGCTAGTTCACAAGTCTCTCTTTTCTATGAAAGAAAAGACGTTAGAAGAGAAAGTTAAACCACACCTGACCATTATGACTACATTTTCACTGTTTTCATTCTCAGCCTTAATCAAAACCTTACACACCATAAGCAATGAAGAAGTGATTAAGTCTCCCTGAATTTTCACCTCCCTCCTTCCTGTTATCCACCCAGGAAGTGAATTCTGGTCCTGTCAAGGTTGTTCTGTTGCTATGTGACAGCTGCCTTAGAATTTTCCTCAATTATCACTTAGCAGCAGCCATTACAATAGTTCCATAACAGATGAAAGAAAGACAAACAGAGCTATTCTGTCACTCCCTTACTCCATGATTTATCCACTAATCAGATGGTCTCTTTAAGCAATGTCAGAACTCTGTTCCTATTGGTAAGGCTACTGGGAATAGGGATGGTTGGATTTGCCATAATTTGCTCCCCTCTATACAACAGTGATAGAGGGACACGGTGGCTCAGTGGGTTAGGACGCTGAGCTTGTTGATCAGAAAGTTGGCAGTTTGGCAGGTCAAATCCTGAGTGCCGCGTAACAGAGTGAGCGCCTGTTACTCATCCCAGCTTCTGCCAACCTAGCAGTTTGAAAGCACGTAAAAATGCAAGTAGAAAAATAGGGACCACTATGGTGGGAAGGTAAAAGCGTTTCGTGTGCCTTTGGTGTCTAGTCATGCCAACCACATGACCACAGAGACATCCTCGGACAAGCACTGGCTCTTCCGCTTTAAAACGGAGATGAGAACCGGCCCCTAGAGTTGGAAACGACTAGCACGCATGTGCGGGGGAACCTTTACCTTTACCTTTTATACAACAGTGATGAAAACATATGATTTTACATAACAGAAGGAATCATCTTCAAGTAAGACCTCTGGGAAGGTATAATTTCTCTCATTCCATCTTCCATTCAAGAACTTTGTTCTTTTATATTTGTGCATAGGATACTTTCAGTCTAAATGTAGAATTTTAATTTTATTTCTGCCTTAATTCATTTCATTTACTTTGAGCTAATTGTTTAGACTTATCAAGGTTGTCTTTATCCTGGTTGTAGAGCATTTCCAAGAATCTTTCTTGGATAGTCTCTACAAATGAAGAGGGAACCATCCTCAAAAAGAGAAAGGTGAGAAGTTTTAAAACCAAAAGACAATGTATGAATAAATGTATAGGTTTAGTGAAATTGAGATGTGATGAAAGAGCACCTTTTCCCAGTTTTGATTGGCACACTGTTTATGCCCCTTTTTGGAATGGGAGATCCTGCCAACAGTCACATATGTCATTACCTCAAGAGCAGATTATAACATGGCATTCTATTGGGTCTGCCTTTAAAGATCACCCAGTCAATGCAGAATGCCACAGCCTGCAAGGTAAGATTAGTTTCAGCACAATATAAAGTGGTGTTTTGACTTATACAGCCTACTATATATGATTTGACTCCATATTATTAACAGGAGCATGTTCTACAAATCCTAGGCAAAGAGAGAAGAATAGCCACCTCAACAACGGAACCCTCTAAGTATGCCTCCAGTTCCCTGGGAGACCCAGGCCTAATAACATACCCAAGTTTTGGCAGGACTTCTGAAATATCAAAAGGGATTGAGTAAATCTAATCTTGGGAAAAATAATGTTCCATAATGTTGACACCATGGCAGAAAAGGCACATCTCCTGGGGCTCACCAAATATACCACCCTAGCGGATGGTACCTGCAGTATGCATTTTCTGCCAGATCTAATGGGGCATACTGATGTAACTAGGGAGAGGCAGGACCTCAGATTGCCTGGCCACATTCATGCCATGAATGGCTTTAAACATTAGCACCTTAAATTAGACCCAGAAGCAAATTGGCCACCAATGCAGTTTGTGGAACTAAGTATAATGTGCTGTTCTAGGAGCTCATATAATTGCTTATACTGTACTACTTTATTCTATACCATTTGAAGCTTATAGATACTATTCAATGGCAGCCCAATGTAGAGGACATTGCAGTGACCAGGACATGAGTGACTGTAAGCAGTGCCTGCCAATATCAGAATAGCACAATTGGTACACAAGATGAATCTGTGCAAAGGCCCTCCTAGCACAATTGACATCTGCTCATCATTAAATATTGTTTAAGAGTGTTGACCTTTACCTTGGTCTCATACATCTCTTAGCTTCCACCTGCTGCATAAGTGATAGATGTGAGTCCAGGAGAACCACCAGGTTATGGACCTTCTGTTTCAGAACAGTGCAAGTCTATTAATTTCAGCATAGATGCTGCCAGCAAAACTGATGATTTTTTGAAAACAGCATTTATGGAATTCAATCTCATCCAATCCTTTGCTGTTCTCCCATTATTAGGTAAAATTAGGTAATCACTGCCTTGAACTAGATCACCTCAGCCTTCTGCTCAAAATAAAAGTGGGGTTATTTAGTAAAACCTACATAGATAACTTAGAGGAAGCCTAGGAAAAGAGAGAATGTTTTCTATTTTCTCCAGCACCCTGGGTTAATGCAGTCTTTCTCATTTTCAGGAACTTTAAGATGTGTGGATATCAAGTCCCAGAATGCTGATTGGGGAATTCTGGGATTTGTAGTCCACACATGTTAAAGTTTCTGAGGTTGAGCAATGAACTGAAGATCCATTTTTTTAAAAAAAACCCTTTTAATGACTACAGAATCGGAACAGGCTCTCTACTGCTCATGTCTCCAGGAACTTTGTATAGATTTTCTAGTTCTCTGTCAGGTATAAAATTCTATCCAGGATTGAAGGAAAAAATAGCATTATTTGTCCCGTATTTGAAACAAGAGTAGACACTGATTAGGATAAAAGATTTTTTTTCTGCTATGTCTATTTTTCTTGCACCATTTTATTTCTACTTTTTCTTTGATGCACTTAACCACTGAAACAGCTGAAATGTGCTGTATTAAGATGGAGCAGCTCTGAATATTTGACTGGCAGTCAAATGTTTTTGCTATGCCAGCTAATGCTAGAAGCTAGATGTGAGTAAATTGTAGCTTTCCAAATACACACACAGAGAGAGAGAGAGAGAGAGAGAGAGAGAGAGAGAGACAGACAGACAGACAGACAGACAGACAGACAGACAGACAGACAGACAGACAGAGTGCTCCTTAACAGCCGGGGAGCGCGCACGTGCGCAGGATTGCCCTGCTGGCTCCCGCCAGACACCAGCCTGCCCTGCTTCCTCCACAGTGAGAGGGGAGGACGTGCCTTCCCGGGCTCGCTGATTTTCCGGCGTATAAGATGAAAAATCTTGAAAATCATCTCAAAAGTTGGGGGGTCATCTTATACGCCCAGTCGTCTTATACGCCGGAAAATACGGTAAGATATACCTTACCTATAGCCATTATCAAGGCAAAGAAGAGAATAGCTGAAAAATGCCAAAGATTTTCATGTTTAGGAAGCTGGATAGATTATTTTGGACAAGCAATGAGAGGCTGAAGAAATGGCCAAAACTCCTTGTATTTATAGCGAAAATCTGGATTTTGTCATGCCATAAATAGGTATATGATGTGGTTGTACAGTAGTATGTGCAATAGTCTGCATTGAGTGGGAAATGTTTTCCAGACACCTGATGAAATTATCCAGGCAGGTTTTATAAATGGGGAAACTATGCATTGCTCCATCTAGCTGAGAATAACCTGAACTCAGTGCTAGAGACAGTTCCAGGAAGACATTTCCTGGCAAATAGATGGGGTAGAAATGGAAGTACTGACAGATTTTATTTTCCGGGGCTCCAAGATCACTGCAGATGGGGACTGTAGCCAAGAAATTAAAAGACGCTTGTTTCTGGGGAGGAAAGCCATGGCAAATCTAGACAGCACACTAAAAAGCAGAGACATCACCTTGCCAACAAAAGTGCGTATGGTCAAGGCTATGGTCTTCCCAGTTGCAATGTATGGCTGTGAAAGTTGGACCATAAGAAAGGCTGAGCACCAAAAATTGAGGCATTTGAACTATGGTGCTGGAGAAGACTCCTGTGAGTTCCTTGGACTGCAAGGCGATCAAACCGGTCAGTCCTAGAGGAGATCAACCCTGACTGTTCTTTAGAAGGCCAGATCCTGAAGTTGAAATTCAAATACTTTGGCCATCTAATGAGAAGGAAGGACTCAGTGGAGAAGAGCCTAATGCTGGGAAAGGTTGAGGGCAAAAGAAGAAGGGAATGGCAGAGAATGAGGTGGCTGGATGGAGTCACTGAAGCAGTAGGCATGAGCCTAAATGGACTCCAGAAGATGGTAGAGGATAGGAAGTCCTGGAGGAACGCAATGGGTCTCAATGGGTTGGACACGACCTTGCAACTAACAACAAAACTGAAAGACAAAGAGGATAAATATAAACAAATGGAAAGAACATAGAGCATCAGAATTGGAAGGGTCACTAGTGGTCTTCTAATCCAACCCCCTATTCAAGCAGGAGATCCTATGCCATTTTAGACAAGTAACTGTTCAGTCTCTTCTTAAAAGCCTCTAGTGATAGAGCACCCACAGCTTCTAAAGGAAATCTGTTCCATTGGTTAATTGTTCTCAGAGTCAGGAAATTTCTCCTTCATTTTATGTTGCTTTTCTCCTTGGATAGTTTCCACCCATTGCTTCTTAACATGTCTTCTGGTGCTTTGGAAAATAAATTGACCCCTCATCTTTGTAGAAGCCCTTCAAATATTGGTACACTGCTGTCATGTTACCCCTAGTCCTTCTTTTCACTAGTCTAGACATACCCAATTCCTGTAAATATTTTAGCTTCCATTCCCCTAATAATCTTTGTTGCTTTTTTCTGCAGTTTTTCCAGAGTGTCTATTTTTTTATATTGTGGTGATGAAAACTGGATGCAGTATTCAAAGTGTGATCTTACCAAAACATAAAGCACTTCACATGATCTTGATTCTGTCCCTTTGTTAATCCAGCCTAGGACTGCATTGGATATTTTAGTGGTTGTAGCACACTACTGGTTCATATGTAAGTGATTGTCCATTAGGAGTCCATTAGGAGTTCATTTTTCTTGCCTAAGTATAAAATTTTGCTTTTCCCTACATTGAATTTCATTTTGTTAGATAGGGCCCAGTGTTCATGTCTGTCAAGAGCCATGTGGATCTTGAGCCTAAGATTGCAACAAATGTCAAAAAAAAAGTTTGTTTCAATATGTAAAAAAACAAGAAAATTCAAGGAAACAATTGGTCCATTAATGGGAGAAGATGGCAAGGAAGTGACAGGAAGCAGGGAGAAAGTTGAGCTACTTAATTCATTCTTTGCATTTGTCTTCGCACAAAAGGAAAAAATAGCCCTACCCACCAAAAACAGAAATGTAAAAGACAAACTAGAAATTTAAATTAAATTAGGCAAGAAAATGGTAAGAGAACACCTGTCCATCCTAGATGAGTTCCAATCACCAGGATCAGGTGGGTTACATCCCAGAGTTCTGAAGGAGCTCACAGACATGATGCCGGAACTATTGAACCATATTTTTCAAAGATCCTGGAACATTGGGCAACTTCCAGAGGACTGGAGAAAAAGCTGATGTGGTTTTACATCTTAAAAAAGAAAAACAATGGATCCAGGAAACTACTGACCAATCACCCTGACATCAATAGCTGGGAATGTCATGGCCTCATCAGAGCCTGATTCAGAGGAGAAGGAGGAGGACCATCCATGAGTGTGGCACAACTTCTTTGGAATATTTGGAAAGGCCAGGGGCTGAGGACAATGCTGTACCAGTCCCCTTAGGCATTGGGGGAGTGGTCAACTGGATGGAGATGTCTTCCTAAACATGGGAGGATTGGCTGCAGAGAGGCAGTGGTGCTAATAGGCAGCAGATCTCCTCTGATGAGGAGCTGACTTACTTACTTACTCCAAGGGCACAGAGAGTAGAGCAGAGGCAAGCTCAAAGGAGGACTATGAGGCTACTTGGGAGAAGGTTGCCTCACCCCTTCTCACAAGGAGCACCTCATGTGGGTTGACTTAAGAAGAAGCTGGGGAGTTTGTCTTTGTCAGGAACAATTGTTTGTTTTGGCTTACACTCCCCTGGCTTTGATTTGTTCTCTTGCTCGTGACTTGCTTTTGCCTTGCAGACTTGCTTTGCCCTTTGTACCTGGACTCTGGACCTTGCCCCGTGAGTTTCTACCTTCTCTTTGGACTTCCTTTGTTGTTTACTTGGTTTTGCAGACTGAGGGTGCTTATTTCAGGTTAGTGTGGGGTGGAGACTTACTAGCTGTTGTAGGACCATGTGTTGTAGCAGCTAACAAGGCAATAAAGGACTCTATCATAGCTTATTTCTGCCTATGCAACCTGGGTCATAAAAAGGAAGATCCGGGAAAAGATAATCAAGCAACAAATCTGTGAAAAAATAGAGGCAAGCAAAGTTATCAACCAGAAACCAACATGGGTTTGTCAAAAGCAGATTGTAACAAACAAATCTTATTTCATTCTTGGACAAAGTGACTAATATGCATTACATATAGTGTACTTGGATTTCAGTAAGCCATTTAACAAAATAGACCACAACCTACTTCGTGGAGGCGCAGTGGTTAGAATACAATATTGCAGGCTAATTCTGCTAACTGCCAGCAGTCCAATTCTCACCTGCTCAAGGTTGACTCACCCTTTCATCCTTCTGAGGTTGGTAAAATAAGGACCCAGACTGTTGGGGGCAATATGCCAACTCTGTAAACTGCTGAAAGAGGGCTGTAAAGCACTGTGAAGCAGTATATAAGTCTAAGTGTTATTGCTATTGCTACTTCTAAAAAAATGTGGTAAGCTGAGAAATGTGTGCTAGCTAACAGCACCACCAGATGGATTTGTAACTGGCTGACAAATCACACTCAATATGTAGTCCTTAATGGAATTACATCTACATGGAGTAGACAGTGGGATACCCCAAGGTATTCAGTACTCTTCAACATCTTCCTAAATGATTTAGATGAGGGAATAGAAGGTGAACTCATCACATTTGCAGATGACACTAAAGTGGCAGGAATAGCTAAAACCACAGAAGATAGGTTCAAGATCCAGATGGATCTCAATAGACTTGAACATTGGCCCTATCTAATAAAATGAAATTCAATGTAGAGAAAAGTAAGGTTTTACACTTAGAAAAAAACAAACAAACCAAAGGTATAAGTAGAGATTAGGTGAAACCAGGCTCATGAGCAGTAAGTGTGAGAGGGATTTTGGAGTCCTACTGGACTATCATTTAACTATGTGTGTTGCAAAAAAGCCAATGCAATCCTAGGTTACAATAACAGAAGGATAAAATCAAGAACATGTGAAATGTTAGTACTGTTTTATAATGCCTTGGTTTGGGTCACCACAATATAAAAAAAGATGTTGAGACTCAGGAAATTGTGCAGGGAAGAGCAACAAAGAAGATTAGGGGTCTGTAGGCAAAAACATGTGAAGAATGGTTACAGGAATTGGGTATATCTAGTGAAATAAAAAGAAGGAATAGGAGTGATATATCAGTGTTCTAACATTTGAGAGGCTGCCACAAAGAAGAGGGGTTCAACCTATTTTTCAAAGCACTAGAAGGCAAGACAAGAAACAGTGGATGGAAATTAATCAAGGAGAGAACCAATCTAGAACTAAGGAAAAATTTCCTAAAAGTGAGAACAATTAATCAGTGCAACCACTTGCCTTCAGAAGTTGTGGGTGCTCCAACATTGGAGCATTTTAAGAAGAGATTGAACAGCCATTTGTCCAGAATGGAATAGGGTATCCTTCTTGAGAAGGGGGTTGGACCAGAAGAACTCTAAGATTCTTTGAACTCTAATATTCTGCAACATTACAACAATTGTAATGTAATGTAATGTAGTTATAATGTATGTAAACATTACATATAACATTGCAACAAAAGTGTTGGGGGGAAAATAAGAAGTTATTTCTTCACATTGTTTTTTTTCTTTCTTTTTTCCTGCACTTTTAACTTTTTTAATTTATTTGTTTCCTCTCTTTAACTTAAATATTAGCTTCTGTTAGTTTGCAGAATAAAACATTTTTTTTTTATTCAGGAGCACTTGTGCTATAATAAAAGTAATAAAGCTAGGTAATCCTATAACCACTCTTTTTGAGTAAAAAGAAGAAAACCCTAAAAAATCTTATCTCCTGCCTATACAGTATGTGACTTTCAGATTTCAGCTAGGGTCCATAAAATTCCTTGTTTTCTTTCTTGTGAGAGACCAAGATGGCTAGCTGCCCATCTGGAAGCTGCAAATCTACAGTATCCTTCTTCCACCTAACCCCTCCAATTATTTGCAACTTTCAAGGCCCTTTCACATTTCTGAACTGAGTGTTCTCTTCCCTTACCTAAATCAATAGAAGATTATCCTGACTATGGGATGCCTACTGCTTACCTATGCTGCCTCTATTGCCTTTGTTTCAAGTCACAGAGAAGGCATGACTTTCTACAAGGCAATGGGTAACAACTGATAACTTGAAACTCTACTTGAAAGTTGTTGAAAGAAAGAGAAAAATATTGTTTGCATATTAATATAGTCCAGAGTGATCCAAAACTGTTTTAATCATGATCAGGACACAAGATGAAGGCAACATCACCAAGACATAAGATAGAAAAGTTGTTGCCAGAACATATTTGTACATGTTGGTAGTTAAGAAAGTTATACAGAATTCCTAATCTTTATGCAATCCTGACACATTAATAAAGAATGGGTTTGGAGAAGGTTCTTCTGGTTTCCAAAAAAACCTATAGCAAACATGGATATATAAAATGTAGTATATTTATCTCATTATCAATTAAATTTTAAAATATTTCTTCCCAAATTACAAAATATATTGTGAAATATTTGGGTATAAAGATTCTGAAGACAGAAACTAAATATCTTGAACCCCAATTGTTGAGTTTACTATTTGCACATCTTAATTAGGAAGTGGCATACTTTATAAACCAAGCAAGGAGATCAGAAAGGGGGCAAGCATATTGAGAATTACTAATAGGCAAAACTAGGGACTGCGGTCCCCAGTCAGACTGATACCATAAAAGAGTGTCACATTATTAAGTACTGAAAGCATTATTATTACATTATTACAATCTGGGAATGGAGATAGATGAAGACTAGCCTTATTATGTACTATATATTTATTATGCATTTTCCATATTGACATTTATTAAGAAGGGAAGCCAAAAGGATTAGAAACAATCCTTCTATGAGCATAGATGCCTAAACATTAAGGTATTTAATTGTTTTAAAATAAAGAAGATAAGTCATTCTCTTAATTGTTAAGTATTATACATTGTGATAGATGAGGAGACAGAACTTCATTTGTGGTTCTGTGTTGAGCAACCAAGTGTCTAAGGATATCTCTGGGAAAAGTGGAACTACTCGAGTAGTTCCCCATACTTATTTGAAGTCTGGACAATCTTTCACAAGCCTTTGAAATTCATGACATTTTGAGGAGAAGTAGAGTGGGGGAAGCAATGCCAAAATAACAAAAATGCAAAATCCAATATCGCAAGACAAAGCATTGCCAGAGCATGATGCTTATGTCTTTCATAGGTTACTGACAGACAGCCACTACTGATGGAAGAATACATTTTTTTCTTTGTAAAAGAGTCTCTAGTTTATTTATATAGCTACCCATCTCAACAGAAGATGACTCTGGATGGTGCAATCAAATAAAACCACATTCCATTAAACATTTAAAAAATATTAAAAATTAAAATATCCAAACCACAAACAGAAAAATAGTTTAGAAAAAATTCAAAGAAGAGCAACTAAGATGATCAAAGACCTGGAGGCTAAAACATCCAAAGAATGGCTGTGGGAGCTGGGTTTGGCTAGTCTAAAGAACAGAAGAAATAGGGGATACATGGTAGCAGTGTCTCAGTATCTGAGGGGCTTCCACAAGGCAGAAGGGGTCATGTTGTTCACCTTTGCACCAGAGGGAAAGACAAGAAACAATAGTTGGAAACTGACCAAAGAGAGAAGCAACCTGGATTTAAGGAGAAATATCCTAACAGTGAGGACAATCAACCAGTGGAACAGCCTAGCCCCAGAAATTGTGGGCACCACATCACTGAAGATCTTTAAGAAGACACTAGAGCAGATGTCAAGGTCCCTTCCAGCTCTATTCTATTCTATTCTATTCTATTCTATTCTATTCTATTCTATTCTATTCTATTCTATTCTATTCTATTCTATTCTATTCTATTCTATTCTATTCTATTCTATTCTATTCTATTCTATTCTATTCTATTCTATTCTATATAAAGGTAAAGGTAAAGGTAAAGCTTCCCCCGTACATGCGTGCTAGTCGTTTCTGACTCTAGGGGCCGGTGCTCATCTCCGTTTCAAAGCCGAAGAGCCAGCGCTTGTCCGAGGACATCTCTGTGATCATGTGGCCAGCATGACTGGACACCAAAAGCACATGGAACACTGTTACCATCCCACCATAGTGGTCCCTATTTTTCTACTTGCATTTTTACGTGCTTTCGAACTGCTAGGTTGGCAGAAGCTGGGACGAGTAACAGGTGCTCACTCTGTTATGCGGCACTCAGGGTTTGACCCACCAAACTACCGACCTTCTGATCGACAGGCTCAGCGTCCTAACCCACTGAGCCACCGCGTCCCTATTCTATTCTATAGACCAATTTAAAGTCAGTTTCCAGAATGACAGTGATTAGTGTCATTACCAAGTACATATAGCAATTTCCAAATTGCTATTGGAGTCTTTGTGCTGTTTTTTCTTTGCATCTTTAAAGTTTCCTCATTAGTTTTGCTGCACAGGTGCATTACTTAAAATAATTATTTTCAAGGAGAATAGAACTCTGCATTATTGCTAAACCTGAAAGCATTGGAGTGATACAGTTGGTTACCAGAATGTCTATTTCACTTCCCTTTGAGCACCTTTCATCATTAACACTCACCACTTCCCAGTTTTAGCATGGATACAAGCCCTTTTCCAAAAATGACCTGTCTCCTAGTATACATTATACACTCCTCTGAAATATGTTCTGCTTTTAAATATATGTCTGTCCATGAGAGAGTTGTGCAATAGCAACTCCATGGCCAAGGAATACAGGAGGTCAATGGCTACAATGAAAAACTGACTCAACAACTCTCAATGGGTCCACCTTGAAAAAGCTCATATCAGCATTGGGATTTGCATTTATCAACATGCATACCACAAAGTGTCTAAATTGGAGGGGCCAGTGGTAAGGTCTGATATAAATCAGCTTGTGGTGCTAGAACATAGAGGCTTTGTCAGATCAGATATTAAAAGTTTAGAGTTATCCTAATTCTATGTTAGATGTGGCAGAGTTTATACAACTGCAAGGGATATTCCAGGCTCCAGCCAAGAGTTCAAATCTTAACTCTTTTATTTATTTATTTAATTAATTTAATTTCTATACCACCCTTCTCCCAAAGGACTCAGGATGGTGTACAGGGCAATAAAATGCAATAAAAATACAATATACAAAAGTTAAAATGAGAATTAAATAGAATAGCCCAATTGCAGTAAAAAAGTTAATTAAAACTACAATTAAAATACCCCAAACCCATCAGACCAGGCCGGCTTGTTCAAAAAGGTGAGTTTTCAGGTCACGGCGGAAAGAGCGAAGGTCAGGAGCCATCCGGAGCTCAACCAGTAAATGATTCCAAAGGTCTGGCATGCCCACAGAGAACGCCCTCCTCCTGGGGGCCACCAGCCGACACTCTCTGACCGACGGCACCCTGAGGAGGCCCTCTCTGTGGGAGAGCACTGGAAGTTGACGCCGGCAGCAGGTACTCCCGTAAGTAATCCGGACCCATGCCATTTAGGGTTTTATAGGTCATCACAAGCACCTTGAATCTCACCCGGAGGGCAACTGGAAGCCAATGCAGCTCACGAAGTAGAGGTGTTACATGGGAGTATCGGGAGACCCCCAACACAACTCGCGCGGCCGCATTCTGCACCAGGTGAAGCCTCCGAGTGGTCCTCAAGGGCAGCCTCATGTACAGAGCATTGCAGTAGTCTAAACGAGAGGTCACGAGCGCATGGGTGACTGTACGCAAGACATCCCGGTCCAGATAGGGTCGCAACTGGAGCACCAGGCAAACCTGGGCAAAGGCCCCCCTGGTCACAAACTCTTGGGTTTCAATAATGACAACCATAGAATTAAAGATAATATAGAGCAATTCCAACCATGTTTATTCAGGAATCAGTTCAAGGCAATGTACCTAGGACAGTAACTTAAAATAAAATTCTTACTGGGCCATAACACAGTGGAACATTTCTCTTGTAATGCACATTTGTAATAAACAAAATTTTATTTGGTTTAATGTACTATTTAATCTCTACCAAGTAAAATAGACATAGAAGTCCAAAACCACAGAGGCATTATGTGAAATCTTGGCCAATTTAAAACCAAATCCAACTATCAGTCTACTTTAATTAATGAATTAATCTTTATCAATATATTAAAGATTTTTTTATTTTTTCCTAACTTCAAATAGTGCGCTTCGTAGGTGTCTCTTTCTCTATCTCTAAAATTAATTTGTTCTATTCTAGGGTTTGAAGACTGTTGAATGGACAAATATGTCCTATAATGGATTCTCTAGTCTGAAACATTTATGTGGATTCAGTGTTGCTTAATCAACAGTGTTTAGTTAGATAATCATTATTATTTTACATGTGGCAGATTTGCCAGATAGTGAGAGAATATAGGAAACCAAGACAAACACAATGTCAGAAATCTTAGACAGAGAAAAAAAAATCTTACAATGCAAAAATTTGTTTGCATTTTGTGATTTTTCTCCAGCTCTTACTCTTCTCTTCTGCTGTCTCTGGGTAATGCAACATCTACTATTTGGATTTTCTTTTCTTTGTTATCAATAGTGTTTAAGTCTGGTCTGTTATGTAGTGCCTGTCTGTTTAAAGTTCCCAGAGCATTTTAGCTCCTTTGTTTTCCATTATGTCTGTTTTTTCCCACCAGCTCTTGCTTGCAGACAAATAATATTTCTTGCAGATCTTCCAATGCACAATTGTTGCTATATTTGTCATGTCATTGTTTCTAATTAGTCTGTGTGATCTTTTTGCAGCAGCTAAGTGATCCACTGTTTCTTCAGCTTCTTTGCAGAGGTGGGACTTGCTATCTGTTGCTATCTTTGCAATTCTGACTTTGTATGCATTTATTCTTAAGGTTTGGTCTTGTGTAGACTCTGTCTCTTTCTTCAATTTTTTCTGCTCTTAGTCATTTCCAGGTCTTGTTATTATCTGCTTTGCCTTCTATTGGTACAAAATAATGTGCTGTGGTTAAGTGTGTTGCATATGTGTTACTACCAATGCTGGTAAAATGTTAAGTTAGGAAAAAATACTTAATATTAAATGTTGCTTTTATCAATTTAAATTTGGTTTTAGGTACTTTCTTCATTATCTGACTGCCAGTGAGTTTTCAGATTACATTCTAAATCCAAGAGTCATGTTATTTTAGTTATTTGTCACATGTTGCTGGCCAATTGCCAGAGACATATCTATATAGTCCTTGAGCAATAAGACAAAAGAGAGTTTGCAAGTCACTAACAAGTGACAAACTATGTTTTGTTTCATCATTTAAGATAATGTGGAAATGTATTGCTTTTGTTAGGCTTCTGTCACTGCAAAGATTTTAAATATTTTTTTTTCAATCTTTTCTTCTTTTAAGTCATTCTCTTGTTGAGTAGGCAGATAGCTAGACTACCAGTCTCTACTTTTATGGCTATAGACTAAAAATAAGAAAGCAAGTTTCCAATGTTTCCTTTGATAGAAAATTTGAAATACTTTTGCTTTTGTTCTGGAAAGAATATTCAAGACATTCAATTGTTTCCCCATCAAAACAGAGGCAACACCAAAGGTCTGAGTGATCCCAATAAAGATAGGTTGTCCTGAAGCAAAAAGAAAATGCCTTTGCTATTTCATATACACCAATTCAACATATCTTGTCAAGGAAATATCTTAGGAAGATGATGAAATACTTTATTAGATTCCTACATGGCCTGAACAACAGTTCCTTCAACATCTGGAATCATAAACAGCATCAAGCCCTTTATTGTTTTAGTGTTTGAATGTTTGCCTGTTTTTAAGGTTTGCAAGCTGCTTAGAGTCGCCTCTAGATGAAATGGGTGGTACATTAATCTAATAAATAATAAATAGGTTAGAGACATTTATGCTACAAATGCTCATTTTTATTCTTTAATTTACATGAATTAATGGACCCCAACAATTTTAGAGAAGATAATGCACAATGGCTGAGTTCATACAACACAATAAGCCATAAGCCATATTATGGCTGTATGAACACAATTGGGAGAGAATCTGTAACATTCTTTCAAAGCAAAGATAATGCTACAAATGTGAATAAAAACATGTTAGCGTTGTTCCTATTGCTATGATTCCCAGCAGATCACTACATTCCAACAAAGAACTATCTGTTATTCTCCCACAGTTTTCCTTCTCTTTGTGGTACTGCCTTTCGCCATCTTATAACCACATTGATACTGTAGTATCTCTGATAGACAGTCATGAAAATCTTACTTGTGTGCCTTATTCTCTTTCTCTCATTGTCAAGTAAGATACTTCTCTCTCTCTCTCTCTCTCTCTCTCTCTCTCTCTCTCTCTCTCTCTCTCTCTCTCTCTCTCTCTCTCTCTCTCTCTCTCTGTGTGTGTGTGTGTGTGTGCTTGTGTGTCTCTGTGTGTGAGACAGAGATTACACTACTATAGTTGAGAGATATGAAATCATAAAAAACTTTATCCACATTCTGATAGGTTTGAATTACTCTGAGCACAAATAACTGCATTTGTTTTCACTTAAGAAAGAACTTTATTTATGATGTTCAGTATTACCTTTTTTGTTTAATTTTCTAGGATTTACCCAAGCCAAATGGAAAAGATGTCCAGATGGTGGTGTGTGCCGATCTTACAAAGAATGTTATAGGGAAGAGAAATACTGGGGACGTTGCCCTTGGAACCGTAAGAAGATCTATTGTTGCTTCTGGTAAGTTGGATCCAGCCAAAGAGCAAATATATATTCATTGAACATTATGTTGATCATTTAATGTAGAAACAATGGTATTCAGATCTCAGTTTATGTTACTGTTCTTCTCATGTTTAACATTCCTTTAGAAATCAAATTATAATTTATTTACCAGCAAAAAAGCCCATTCAGTTTCTGAACTTAGTCCCTTCCTTACTTCAGTTCTAGAAGCCAAAGCATGATACATTAAAACAACTCAGGTATTAACTTTTCCAAAATGGGTAGTCCTCCAACAGTAATCTTGGTCAATTTTCTTCTAGTAGAAGTCAAGCAATTGTGTACAGAATCAATCAATCAGAAAAGAGTTGGAAAGGGCTTGAAGGTCTTCTAGTCCAACCTTCTGCTCAAGCAGGAGACCCTACACCATTTCAGACAGGTGGTTGTCCAGTCTCTTCTTAAAAACCTTGAGTGATGAAGCACCCAAACATATGAAGGCAAGCTGTGTTCCACTGGTTAATTTTCCTCACCGTTAGGAAGTTTCTACTTAATTCCAGGTTGCTTCTCTCCTTGATTAGTTTCCATCCTTTGTTTCTTGTCTTACCTTCTGGTGCTTTGGAAAATAAGTTGGCCCTTTCTTCTCTGTGGCAGACCTCATATACTGGAATATTGCTATCACGTCACCTTTAGTTCTTCTTTTCTTTAGACTGGCCATATCCAATTTCTGCAATCATTCTTCATATGTTTTTGTCTCTGGACTCCAGACATGTTAATATGTTTGGATTAACATTCACAGACACATTGGAGACTAGTTAGAAATACTGGTGTACTAGTTCTGAGGAATTACAAAGTTGCAATTATTGCCTTAACTGATTGAGAGCTAGGGGACTATTCATTCATGTTTCTGCATTTTTACATGAGATCACTTAGTACCTCAAGGATAAGCTCACTGAAAATTGGTAATCTCACAATGTGTTTTTCTGTGCACACAAGCCTGTAAGCATACAAACTTAACATATGAAAATGTTATGAATGCCTAAACTGGAGGATGTGGGGTAGCTGATTATTACATCTTTCTAGAACACCATTATTTTTCCTAATATCTGATAAAGTGCAAGAAGATAAGCTTGATTTCTAAAGAGGAAAGAATATGCTGTTGCTCTAGTTTCATATGCTTTTTCTTTGTGAACTGGCTTAACTGAAGTACGGACAGGGTTTAGGGCAGGGGTAGGCAACCCTGGCTCTTTTATGACTGGTGAACTTCAACTCCCAGAATTCCTGAGCCAGCCATGAAGTCCACCAGTTATAAAACAGCCAAGGTTGCCTACTCCTGATCTAGGGAATCAGACCAAAGTCTCCATGAAAATTGTGGGGTTTGCAGAGAGATTTGAAGAAGGAAAGAACAAAGATGACAATATCCAAAAAAAAAACCACTGGGCCAGTAGGATTTTTTTGATAAAATAATTGTACATGTTCCCCCTGGCTAAGAGCATCCCATATTCTGAGATACCTGACAACAAAGGAAGAAATTATGTTAATGTCTTTTCTGCAATTTCTTTAATTTGCACTACACAATCCACTTTGCAAAACTGCTTGCTTTCTTGTTTGTTTGATTGATTGATCAATCAGATGTCATCACGTCATTGTTAACTTAAAACTTCTCAACATATCCTACAACCGTCCTATTTCCTGATTCACTCCATGCCACTTTGAACCTACCTATATTTTCAACCTAAGCCAAAGTTGGGTAGATGCTGCCAACTAGTGGTGCTAGATAAAATTATAAATAAAGCAAGACATCCAAATTCCTGAAAAACCGAGAACATAAATAGGTGAGGTTGGTTATTTTCTGTTCTGGCAAAGTAAAATCAGTTCTCGGAACTGAATTCTGTTTTCTTTAATCTCTCAAAATTAGCTATATTGAGGAAATACATTTGAATTGCAAGAATCTTGATTCTTTATTTTTTTCAAATCTTCTTAGGGATGACTGTAGGATGTGATCAAAATACACCGTGGTCACAATGGTGGGATAGAAGCTCAATACACTTTATTAGTGTTGCACATTAAAAAAAACCCAAGGAGTGCTTGAATCACATAATCATAGCCAGCATCTCTACTTCTTTTAACTATAACCTGTAAACACTCCTAACAGTTTTATAAATACTGAGAATTAATGAAACATAATGAATTTTGGGCTCTTTATTTTTGTGGAAGCCCTTCTCTCTGACCCCTGTGGTTGCTTATATTCTTTTCTCATTTGCAAATGGAGAGGGGGAAATGACTGAAACTCTGTTTCAAATAATTGAAGGAGGAAAGCACAGGGTTTACCATTTGCCCTACTTCTTCCTGCACTATAAAACTTGATTTCTGCTAGGAGTTTGGAGGTAAGTATTGTAACTCATTATGCTACTTTTTAGCACATAATTCTTTCCAGTGCTTCCAGACAAATCTGATATCAGAATAATGTTACCAGGGATGGAATCAAAAATTTCTATTCTATTTTTATTATGGATTCAGGCAGGTTTGGGAGATTTTAAGAATGCAATAATATAATGAGTGCATTTTCCCATTCATAGCAATTTTTGGAAATTTTTACAGAACTGAAAGCATTTTTAGCACCATGTATAATTCATCTGAAAGCATGACTAAATCGCCAAAATTATATTTTTGGCTGTATGAGTTCTTAGCCAGGAGGACAGGCTTCCACATGAAGAAGTAATTTCTCCTTCACTGGACTTGTTCAAATAGAAACTAGATAATAACCTGTCAGCAATGCTTGATTGGATCCTGCGCTGAGCAGGGTTGGGATGCAATGCTTCTAAGGTTCCTTCCACTCCATGACTCTGTGATCTGAATGGATCTTAAACATTACAAAACAATATGGCAAATTTTAGCAAAGTCATTAATATTTTTGGCATAAATGAATTGGGGTTAACAGGAGCTGGGTTGATGAATCAATGTACAATACATTGATTAAACTTCATTCAAATGATACCAACATAATAGGGGGAGCTTACTAATCACCACCCAATCACTTTGATGGCTGTGCAATAATGTTAATTTTAGCCTTTCTTGTCCAGCAGAAGGCAGATTCACTTAACAACCATGTTACTAACTTAACAACTGCAGTGATTCACTGAACAAGAAAAGTCATAAAATGGGGCAAACAAGATGTCAACGCTGCTAACATCGAATGTTATTGCTTGACAAGAGATGAAGAAGTAGCCATTTCATATGTTAAACTTGTGTATTGCTTTAAAAAAATTAGTTTAGGGAGGGGGGAAGAGTAGGATTGCACCTTTCAAGGCCATCTCTAACCAGAGAAAATAAGACCTTGGTGGGTTTTCTAACAGAAGGGAAACTGATTCTGTAAATTAATTGGAGAATATGATTAATGACAAAATTAGAAAGGTGGAGAATTGTGTTTTAATATATTGTGCAAGGGGCGGAGATTTCAGATTCCAGCTTCCTTCGAGCAAGCATTTGCTGGTGTATTAGGCTATTAAAGGACTTTTAAGGTAAACAATGCCTCAGAGTCACTTGAAAAGCCCATACATCGCAAACTTGACATCAAGCTGGAATCCACACTACTTTTTTAACTAATTAGGAAGTCCCAACCTCCCGTCACTGTCTGCAAGTTTGGGAGGCAGTCTGGCAAAGAGTTGGGAAAGATCCCATAATCGAGGGAATAAAATTGCTTGAAGCCAGCTCCCTGGCACCAGCAGCCACCCCAGTGGGGGAAAGGCCAGCAAAGAAGCCGGTAGGGAAAAAGTTTCAACAATCCTCCCAGCTGGGAGCTAGACCCAAACAACGAGGAGAATTGGTCTGGTCATCAGAGTGGATTAAGCCCAGCAGAGACTCCAGGTGCCTCGGAGCATCCAGGCCAGCTGAGATTGAATACTTGGGTGAGTGGAAAATCCTGTCTGCAGATCAGACTGCCTGCCAGACCCAGGAGTCCCCTGCCAAGCCCACCAGACCCATAGAGAAAGAGGACCCCAGCCTGGGGCCTCTGCAGCAATGGGAGGTTGGGAAGCCCCTACAAGTGAAAGGCCAACAACCTCTGAGCTTGCCCCAGCTAATAGAAGCCTTGCAACAGCTGGGGGTGGTGCAGAAGCCTGGAGATCAGGAGCTGGTGGGAGGACAACAGCAAGGGTGGCAGCAGCAGGATCCAAACTTGTGACCCCTGAATGTACAGCAGGACCAGTGGGGCCAGAAGCAGGGGGGGCCCTGGCAGCCATTAAATCAGCAACCAGAGTGGGGCCAGCAGCAACTGGAGACACAACAACAGCAGTGGGGGCCCTGGTAGCCAGTGAATTAACAACCAGGAGGGGGCCAGCAGCAGTGGGGGCCACAGCAACCATTGATTCAACAACCAAGGGGGGACAGCAGCAATGGGGGGCCCAGCAGCCGTGGAACCAACAACTAGGGTAGGGCCAGCAGCAATGGGGGCCTCAGCAAGCAATGATGAGCCCACCCTTCAGAGCAACCTTCGATGGGGACCCAGAGAAACTGATTTTTTACCTCAACCAAATATGCTCTCACTTGAATCGCTGGGGTCACTCTTACCCAGACCCGGGTGTGATGGTCGATGTGATTGCATCCAACCTAGAGGGAGAAGCATCTGAATGGTTGAACAATTTATATAACGAGCAGGCCCCTGAATTGGAGGACCCCCACCTTTTCCTCCTGGGGCTGAGGGAAAGATTTGAGGACCCATCCATTGCCCTCAAAGCAGAAGAACAAATCCATAAGATAAAGCAAGCTGGCCGTCCTGAGCTAGAGTACATTTATTTATTTTTATTTTAATCCCATTTATATCCCGCCCTTCTCCGAAGACTCAGGGCGGCTTACAATTTAAGCACAAACCAATGTGCTTAGCAATAGCCTTCATTCTATGTATATGCCTGCTTATTAGGGCTTTCTCTCCCCCCCAAGCGGCATTATTACAAAGTCAGCTTATTGCCCCCAACAATTTGGGTCCTGCGGGAGTTTCAAAAAATGGCAGGTCGGATAGAGAGATGGCCTGAGCAATCAATAATTTATCTTTTTAAAGAAGGGTTAGACTACCACCTTTCTCAGGCATGTATCTACCAAACTGTACCTGACCAGCTGCATGAATGGTACCAGGCAGCGGTGAAATTAGATGTCCAGCTCACCCGCTATAAAAAGCCTCCCCCACCTGAAGCTGCACCAAAACCAGGATCCAGATGGTTACCACCACCTCAAAAAAAACCCAACAACTGTTACCGCCGAAAGACCTAGACCACCAACAGGTCCACCAATCAAGTGCTTTTGATGTGGACAGCAGGGACATCGAGCAGCAAACTGCCCAGTTCCTTACCCGCAACAGCAGAGTAGACCAGATCCAACAATGAGGAATAAACCCACACAGTAGCCATCGAGAGAAAAGTCCAACTGGGCCACCCAGGAGCCCATTACCCAGGTTACATCCCCCACCCAGGAGGATGCTGGCCCACTAACCGGACCCACCCCCACTTTTCCCAGTTTTAACAGCGAAGATGAAGGGGAGAACAACCCGATGGTGAGTCGATGCATCCTACCTTTTTTATCACCTGCAAAGGACTTCCATCGGCTCAACACCTGACTAAGTTGTTCCTAAAACATATCTATCGACTACATGGCACCTGTAAGTGAATAATTTTGGACAGAGGGGTGTAGTTCACAGTGAAATTTTGGAGAAACTTTCTTAAATTAATTGGATCATCTCAAGGCCTATCAACTGCTTTTCACCTGGCTACTAACGGAGCCACAGAATCCGCCAACAAAATGCTACGTCTCTTACCAACAAACAAACTGGACCGACCTCCTCCCTTTTGCAGAGGTGGCTTACAATAATTAAGTACATACCAGCACCGGCTACACTCCTTTCCATGTAGCCACAGGGAAAGAATTCAACCCCACACTGGAATACCCTCAGTTACCCTCCACTTCCCAGACTCTTGATCATTGGGTGAAGGGTTGGGAAGAAGTTTGGAAAAATACAAAGGTGCCCTTAAAAAAGACTTTTGAGACCTACAAAAAGCAAGCTGACAAAAAGAGAGCTCCCCAAAGAACATTCCAAGTTGGGGAAAAGGTCTATTTGTTGACCAAATACTTACGCTTTAAACTACCCAATAAGAAATTGAACCAAAATTCTTGGGGCCTTTCACCATTGTGAAAATCATCAACCTGGTCACAGTAAAATTGAAACTACCCAAACTTTTGGAAAAAATTCACCTGGTGTTCCATTGTAGCTTGCTGAAAACTTTTCGAACCTCCACTTTAAGACCTCCCCCTAAGAAAGCATCTGGACCCCTCGTGGTAGCAGGCCAGACCCATTATGAAGTGATACGTATTCTTGTCTCTAGAATCTTTAAGGGAAAATTGCAATACCTAGTACAATGGAAGGAATACCCATTGTCTGAAGCCATTTGGGTGAAATTTACTGATGTGAAAGCTGACAGACTTATCAAAAGGTTTTATGAGAAACACCCCAACAAACCAAAAGCCAGTTCCTAACTTGTATTTTGTTTACATTACAGGATCTGTCCTTTTTGTAAGAGGGTCCGGATGTCAACGCTGCTAACGTCGAATGTTATTGCTTGACAAGAGATGAAGAAGTAGCCATTTCATATGTTAAACTTGTGTATTGCTTTTTAAAAATAGTTTAAAGTTGGGAGGGGGGAAGAGTAGGATTGCACCTTTCAAGGCCATCTCTAACTAGAGAAGATAAGACCTTGGCAGGTTTTTTAACAGAAGGGAAACTGATTCTTTAAATTAATTGGAGAATATGATTAATGACAAAATTAGAAAGGTGGAGAATTATGTTTTAATATATTGTGCAAGGGGCAGAGATTTCAGATTCCAGCTTCCTTCGAGCAAGCATTTGCCGGTGTATTAGGCTAATAAAGAACTTTTAAGATGCCTCAGAGTCACTTGAAAAGCCCATACATTGGAAACTTGACACAAGATAAATCTATTTACTCTTCTCTTTTCTGAATGTAATATATTACTTATTTGCCAAGTATTGTTCCCACTTTTTCTTCTCTTTTGTATATGTGTCTATATGAAGATAATGCATTAGATCTCTTGGAAGAAAAACTTAAGAAGAGCCCTGCTGAAGATGGTTAGGAATATTTTGCGTCTTACAGTGGATCCTATGTTTCTTATCTTCTGTCCTAGTCCTCCAAGAAGAAACTTTTTTGCAGTTCTGTTTCTTTTATTTTAGCAAAATGTATCAAAATGTTTCAACAATCACATTATAAAAACAAAGTTCAAAATATTACTTGTATGTGTGTCTCCAACAAAAGCATGCTAATAATTCAAAACCAGGTTGTTCATTTTTGTCATTTTTATCATCCAAACCACCAGGGGTAGGATGAGAAACAATGATTGGAAATTGATCAAAGAGAGAAGCAATCTGAAATTAAGAAGAAGCTTCCTAACAGTGACAATTAACCAGTGGAGTAGCTTGCCTCCAGAAATCATGGGCACTCCATCACTTGTGTTTTTTAAGTCAGTTGTCTGAGATGGTATAGGTTCTCCTGCTTGAGCAGGGGACTGGACTGTCTCAAGTCAGGCCTAGGATGATGTGGGATATGCCCATAGACATCATGGTATCTATAAACTCCTGGGCTGCTACTGAGGCTAGACCCAGAGATAGCAGACTGAAGTCCCCTGGGACTAAGGGGAAATACCAAAATCTGAGCAAAAAACAAACCAAACCAAAAGAAACCAAACCAAAATCCCACCCCACCCAATCCAATCCAATCCAATCTAAAACCTTAACCCCAACCCCAACCTAAAGTAAACTAAACCCTATCCATACCATACCATGCTGTACCATATCATCTATAGGAGATGAGCAGGCTGAGCCTGAGGGCTGGGTCAAATGCATCATCAGTTTGGAGTCACTATGCCCTTTTAAGAGACCTAACTCCAGTCCCACCATGAAGTCCATTGATTCTTATCTGGTGTAATTTGCCTTGACTGTTAGTACATTAGATTAATGTCACACACAAAAAACCAGGAGCAAGAATAAAATTAAAAGCACTATGAGTTTATTTCATGCAAACTATTCACAGGAATCCTATACTTTAAAGCAGGCTTGTGTGACCTGCTCAAGGTAAGACACTATTCAGTTAGCCTACAATTACCTGAATTATTTTACAAGTGGTCTACACTAGCAATTGGGACCAGAATACCCATGTTATAAGACATCATAAAATGTAAAATCATCTGGTTGCATGACTGCCAAAAGTGTGCCCTTGGTAAGAAATATAGTTAGGTAGGTGAATGCTGTTGCTGGGCACTACTGAGTGCCAGGTGGGTTAGGGCTAGGAATTGTATCATCCTCATAGTAACTATGGCCAGAGGAGGAGTGACATGCAGGAATGACTTTCAGCCTTTTGTACCTTCCCTGCTGACTTTGCTTGTGGGAAGTCAGCAGCGAAGCTCTCAAATCCGCAGATAATCGCCCGGCCGCCCTGTTTAGGGTGACTCGCTCCCTCCTTAACCAGGAGGTGAGAGAGGATCCCTTGCAGGGACGAGCCGAGGAGTTTAGTCATCATCTGGCGGACAAAATCGCTCGGATCCGGACCGGTCTGGACTCTGACTGGGCAGAGTCTGACGTGGAGGAATCAGGCGGTCTTGAGCATGTTATCTGGACTGAGTTCGACCCTGTTTCCCCTGATGATGTGGACAGGATCATGGGGAGACTGAGCACCACCACCTGTTTGTTGGATCCGTGCCCCTCCTGGCTAGCTTATGCGGCTCGGGAGGGAACACGAGGCTGGTTCCATGCAGTAATAACTGCTTCTTTGAAGGAGGGTGTCTTCCCTGCCGCCTTGAAGGAGGCGGTGGTGAGGCCCCTTCTCAAGAAGCCTGCTTTGGACCCGGCTGTTTTAAACAACTATCGTCCAGTCTCCAACCTTCGCTTTCTGGCGAAGGTTGTTGAGAGTGTGGTGGCGCATCAGCTCCCTCTGTTCCTGGAGGAAACTGATTATCTGGACCCGTACCAATCGGGCTTCAGGCCCGGACACAGCACGGAGACGGCATTGGTCGCGCTGGTGAATGATCTCTGGAGGGCTAGGGACAGGGGTTGCTCCTCTGTCCTGGTCCTATTAGATCTCTCAGCGGCTTTCGATACCATCGACCATGGTATCCTGCTGCGGCGTCTCAGGGGGTTGGGAGTGGGAGGCACCGTTCTACGGTGGTTCTCCTCCTACCTCCAGGGCCGCTCGCAGTCGGTGTTGACAGGAGGGCAGAGATCCGCCCCGAGGTCTCTCATTTGTGGAGTTCCTCAGGGGTCGGTCCTCTCGCCTCTCCTGTTCAACATCTATATGAAGCCGCTGGGCGAGATCATTCGTGGTTTCGGGGTGGGGTATCACCAGTACGCTGATGATACCCAACTTTTTCTTTCCACCCCGAACCAACCCAGCGATGCCCTCTCCGTGATGTCCCGGTGCCTGGAGGCGGTTCAGGTCTGGATGGGGAGAAACAGGCTTCGTCTCAATCCCGCCAAGACTGAGTGGCTGTGCATATCGGCATCTCGGGTTAACCAACTTATTCCACCTCTAACGATGGGGGGTGAGGTGTTACCCCCCGTTGATAGGGCTCGCAACTTGGGCGTCCTCCTGGACTCACGGCTCAATTTTGAAGACCACATAGGAGCCGTGACCAGGGGGGCTTTTGCACAGGTTCGCCTGGTGCGCCAGTTGCGTCCCTATCTGGACCGAGACGCCCTACGCACAGTTACTCATGCGCTTGTTACCTCCCGTCTGGACTACTGTAACGCTCTCTACATGGGGCTGCCCTTGAAGACCACTCGGAGGCTTCAACTGGTGCAGAATGCGGCCGCGCGAGTTGTAATGGGGGTCTCCCGATACTCCCATGTAACACCTCTACTCCGTGAGCTGCATTGGCTTCCGGTTGCCCTCCGGGTGAAATTCAAGGTGCTGGTTATTACCTATAAAGCCCTACATGGCCTGGGTCCGGGCTATTTGAGGGAACACCTGCTGCCGGCATCAAACGCCCTTCGCCCAGTGCGCTCCCACAGGGAGGGTCTGCTCAGGGTGCCGCCGGTGAGAGATTGCCGGCGGGTGACACCCAGGGATAGGGCCTTCTCAGTGGGAGCGCCTGCCCTCTGGAACCAGCTGCCGGTGGAGCTGAGGACTGCCCCCGACCTCCGATCATTCCGCCGGGGCCTGAAGACCTGGCTCTTTGAGCTCTCGGGCCCAGGCTGAGGAGAAATTTTAATTGGGGTTTTAAGTATACAGGGTCAATTTAATATTTTTTAATTTGGTTTTTTAACTTTTGTATGGTGGATTTTTTAAATTTCCTGTAAACCGCCCTGAGTCCTCAGGGAATAGGGCGGTATATAAATGTGAATAAATAAATAAATAAATAAATAAATAAATGCATCACATGACTGTGGGATGCTTCAATGACCACAGCTTTGAGGATCAGTCATAAGATGTAGCTGTTCAATGCTGTTATAATGGTCACTGAATGAATGGTTACAACCCAAGGACTACTTTTTCAAAGCAAGAGGCACAGTACTTAGAAAGAAAAGAACTGGTTTGGTGTAATGGTTTAATGCAGCAATCTAGAAACAGGGAGCCTGTGAATTCCAGTCCTTCTGAAGGCACAAAACCAGCTGGGGACTTTGAGCTAGTCCCTCACTCTCAGCTCCAGGAAGAGGAAGGCAGTGGCAAAGCTCTTCCAAATATCTCACCTATAAAACTGCAAGAACTTGCATAAGCAGGCTCCAGCTATCAGTAATGACTTGAAGATAGAAACAACAACCACAATAATATGGAAAACAAAACATTTACATGATAATATACACAACATCAACAATAAAATATTGTAACAGTTAATATAAAAAAATGGGTACAATCCCAACCACCTTCATTAGTACTTTGGTATCCACTACTGCTTCTAAAAAAATACCTCTCCCAATTCCATAAAAACGTCCTGAAAAGAAAATATTTTAAATGTTTTTTTTAATGTTAGATCAGAATTTTACCTCATGGATGAGCCTGTTTCAAAACATAGAAGTTATTAAAATATGAGGTGACCCTGATGACATGAATGAGTAGAAGCTTGACTTGTAGTCAAGTTATTCAGATAACTGAGTGTTCCTCATAAACTCTAGGAACTATTCAGTAAATTTTGCTATTCAGTAAAAAAACCTTATTTGGACCTGATGCTTTCCCCACCCTGTCCTATTTTATGGATTGGAAAAATAGATTACATTCAAGCTAATGAAAATTTTCCTGATGAAAGTGCAGATTTTTCATAACCTTCATGCCCAAGTCTGAAATTGCAGTTTTGAGAGGAAGTAGTATGTTAAGGCCCCACAGAAGGCATTAGCAGAACATTTTAAATTAATTGCCCTCTTTCCCTTCTTTTATTAAAAGCCCCATTTCCCAGCCACTTCCCTGTCTGACTCCATTATCCTCTTCCAGTTCCTTCTAAGGCAAGTGCATTTTGTAACTGAACTTCTCTTGGCTGGTTGCTTTGAACTGTTCATTGGCATCACCTTGCCCCAACCACAAGAATGACTGGAGAGTGTCCTTCTGCTTAACAGCTCTGCCAGAGGGAATGTCAGACTTGGCTCAGCTTGAACCACTAAGTAAGAATGATCCTTAACTTTATCCTTAAATTTAACCTTATTGAGAAAGGTTTACTTCCGGTTTGATATCATGGCATCATGGGTGCAGGAAGATGGGGCTCCATCTTCCACGTTTGATTTCACCCTGCTGGGGGACCCTAAAAAGGGTTAAAAGTCACCCCAAAGAGGCAACAATGAAGGAGGGGACTCTCATCAATCTTGGAGGGGTGGTGGCCCTTCCTCCAGATCTGAGGAAGCCCTCCAAACTGGCAGGGAAAAGACTGGCTACATTTGTGTGGCCAGTCAGAAGCTGCTGACAACCGAAGACAAGCACTAACTAGCAATTTCTGAGTAATTTGGATGGAACTGGGTAAGACTTTATACTCTTTTTATGGCCCTAACACTACTTTTCTGGAAAAAAGATTGCCCAAAGCAAAGTATCCTCTATGATGAGAGAGGTAAGGGAAGTTATTTCCCTGCTCCCTCAAAACAAGAAAAGTGGTGAATTAATTGCTTTGGGGAAAAACAGAGTAAACTGCAAGATCTATTTGGAACTAATACAGATCTATAGCTTTGAAATTTGGGGACTAAAATACCTTTGAAACTTTTTTAGAAAAAATATTTGAAAGTTTGCAAAATAAGCTTGGATTTGGAAAGTTGGAAGATGTTGTTAATAACATCTAGTGGAGAATTATGGCATTACAATTTATTATGCTTAAGGGAAAGTTGGCTTGAAGCTCAGACTCAGTTAAGACTCTTTGTTGTTCCTGGACACTTTCACTTTTGCAGACTGCAGCTAGAAAAAGGGAAAAACAAAAATTCTTGGACTGCTTAACTGGGTTGGGGACCCTATTGGCTATAAACACTACATACAAAACCAAAATGAGTGTTCCATACTCAGTCTTAAATGCTAAAAAAATAATCTTCAACACCTGTCTCCAAAGCTCCTAGCTTGATATATCAACAAGAAAATGTTAATTAATCTCAGAAAGAAATTCTTTCCATGTTAAAATCAATCCAAGAGATTTTTTTTTATTTCAGGATGAGATGAAAAACAACACAAATGAGATAAAAGAACAGTTTTATAACCTAAACTTACAAATCAGACAATGACTGCAAAGAAAGAACTAGAATACAGAAGGAAAATTAGAAGAAACAAATCCAAAGATGGAGGACCTAAAGGAAGGAGTTAACAGACAGATACAGACAAATGAAAAATTAGAAGACACAGTGATAACACCGGAAATGGAAAAGACATTGTACTTGTCATGATCTCAGAACACATTTGAGGATAAGGAAGGAGAGCTGATTGAATGGATGATAAAACTGTTAGGAGAAATGCTGAATATTAACAAACAAGAAATGAAAAGAAAAACTGAAGAAGAAGGGTGGGGGCTGTTTAATGAATATAAATGGGTTGCGCGTTCTTCCAAAAACACTTCAACAAAATTCTTTTCCTCATTCCAAACAACATATACAAAAACAGAGGAAGAACTACATGATGATTTAAATTTAAATGAAAGTTATTTGGCAAAGGGAGAAAGCTAGAGTAAAACTGAAGAAAATAAAGGTTCTGACCTATTATATGGAATATTATACTATTAAATAGATGTTTGAATATGGTTAAGAAAATAGATAACAGTTAGAAATAAAAGTATTATTATAATTAGGATAGGATTTGTAATTAGAATATTATACTTTGTTATGAGATGGAAAATATGAAAATTCTAAAAGGGTTTGAATAAGGAAAGCTTTTGGTTACCCAAATATAATTTATTATAAGTGACAGAGATATTTTGAACATTGATGAAAAAATAAAATGTTTAAAAAGTGGAGAAAACAGGATATTGATTGAATAAATGGATTTAAAGTGAAAATGCAGTTGAGATACATTTTGGCTAGAAAAGATATTATAAATTGATACTATTGATATTATGTATAATACCAGAAAAATGTGATGAAGATGTCTATATTTAATTCTATATGTATTAATAGTAACAAGAATTGTATTTGCCCAGTATGGAAAAATGCATACTATTGGAAGAAGAGAGAATGAAGGAACACTGGATGGTATAGTATTGGACTAGACTGAGAAAGTTAATATGTACCACTCAATTACTAATAGACCCAGACAATATGTTGCTTATTAATTACTTATGATTATAAAATTAGAAAATTAATAAAATATTTATTAAAAAAGAGAGAAAGGTACAGTCTATGAGAAGTCAAGTGAATTACAGTAATGCATAGACAGAACTGAAAATCATGCGCCAAAATTCCCAGGTCTAACTTTTCCCTCCCTTAGTTGCCTCCCATCACTGGGTCCCCATGTTTTTAGAACGGTCACTTCAGGCCTAGGTTTGGTATGCAGCAGCTTCCTATTCCCAGCCAAATATCTTTGAAGCCTATCTAGGAGACATACAATGAAGTTTTGTTTACCTTGATGCATTCCTTCTCCTGTCCAGCCCTCTTAGAGTTCATGGTAGCTGATAATGAATGGTTGCAAAGCACAGGTGTGGGGTAGCAGCTGACAGGGGAAGAATCAATTCTCCTTCCCTGGAACTGCTTGGTTTTTTTTAGAAAATGTAGGAATGTCACTCCTTTTGTTTTCTTATTGTTGTGACTTTATTACATTTAACTGATGAAGACAATAAGATAGAGAGATAGATTACTGGTCAAAAAATGTAAAAATATCAGAGCATATATAAATAATTTATACCCACACCATGTCATACCTATTTATTGCTTTATAATGGTGGCCAAAGATTTAGGGATCAATATGAATAGCAAGGGTACAATAGCAAATTGTAACTCATAAAAACTGAAATTATTTGATTCCCAATGTCTGTACTGCAGGAGTTGGAATATTAAATCTCAAACTACTGAACTAACTCCCAGGGATAGCAGTATCCCCTTATCACTTGCTTTAAAAAATTAATCTGAACCAAATCAAAGACTTGCCCTGGGTCTCAAGATACTAATAAAACAAAGTTCATTCAATTCTTTGCCATGCCCTACACATCAATTAATAAAAATATTTTTTTTGATTCTTCACCATTTTTGAGGAACTCCAACTCTAACATCTCCATTCAGTGTAATAATTAAGACCCTAGTAACAGAATAATAGAGTTGAAAGGCACCTTGGAGATCTTCTAATCAAACTCCCTGCTCAAGCAGGAAATGCTATACCATTTAAAATTTCTAAGTATTCTTCTTCTAACCAGATCCATCCACAATAGAACAATAATATCTATCAGAAAGTAAAATTATAAAACATTGTTACTGTATGTAATTTAACATCACATTAATCTTTTCCCATGACTCTCATGATGCCGTTGTGCCCACAGGGGGGAAAAAACCGACAATAAAGGTTATTCTCCTAAAGCAATAAAAGATTGTACGGCCATATCATATGGATTAATGAATTTTGATTTTTTTTATACAACCATATAGCAATGTCCAGCAAAGACTGCAATCAATTGAGTGCCACAAGATGGTGGGAGAAAAAGAGGAAGACCAAAGAAAACCTAGTGCCAGACATTTCAGGAAGATCTGGTAAACATCAAGCTTACAGTAAATATAAGGATGCAGAGACTGTAGTTGCAGACCAAAAATTATGGAGTATGCTTGTAGCCTAATGTGTTTAGCATAGGACATAATAATAACATAGGAAATATGATGTTCATCCTTCCAAGTACATTCTTTAGGGAGTCCAATACATTAATACATTTTTTTATCATTCAGCCTTAATCTCAAAACTGTCAACAACATTTGAACATTTTTAAGATCATGAAGCCATTGATGGGGATTATCCAGTCTACATTTTATTGCTTGTATCAGTTTGAGGTGATGAGCGACAATATTTTGCTTATTCAATTTCAGTTGCACAACTATGTACAAGCAATTTGCATCTGTTGAGTGTTTCACAAATAAAAACTATTTCCCTGCCCCCTTGCTATTCTTATGAACTCTGAATCTCTGAATTAAAAATTAAAAATGGGAACCTTTCATTCTACCTGATACAGTCTTTAACCTTAACTTAATTACAAAATATCCCTTTGAGTCAACACAGTAGCAGAAACGAGCCCATGGTGTGAATGGTTGCAGGTTTCAACCTCTTTTGCCACAACATTCTCTAGATTTTTTCACCATACTTTTACTCTGGGTATGGAATAATTTTCACTATCAGTAGCATACCATTGCCTGTTGTCCTCTTTAACTGTGGTGAATGAAATATACTAAGATGCTACAGACTGTGTTTTTATTGGACAGTTTTTCCCCCAAACAAACTGATAAAAATGAAATAAATTCTATGGCATACTAGTCATATAATGCTATTAATAAAATCAAACTTAATAACCTTTGAATTCTATTGCCTAGAGCAGACATGTCAAACACAAGGCCCGGGGGCCAGATCCAGCCCGCGAAGTGGTTTCATGCGGCCCGCGAAGCCATCCTGGAAACAGTGAGGGTATGGCCCCCACTGCCTTGGCCCTGGCCCAGAGACCCTCCTCCTGCCAGAGACCCTCAGATCTGTCCCACTGCGGCCCAGGCCCCCCCCCATAGGCCCCCTTGATGCGAACGATGTAGAGCTGGCCACGCCCACCCAGTAGGCCATAAGCACTTTAGCCACGCCCACCCCATAGGGCACGCCCACCCAGGTCACACCCACCCGGCCTCCTGAGGGCAACCGCAATGCTGATGCAGCCCTCAATGAAATTGAGTTTGACACCCCTGGCCTAGAGGAAGATTCTGTTGGATGTTGTTTCATTGGTGGATACGTTGCTAAATTAGGAGGTTGAAACATCTTAACACAGTAGCTGAACAGTAGCAGCCAAGTTTAAGTTGAGAATGTAGTGAAAGAGGGCTGTATTTTGGGCCTTTTTCAGTATTAATGTGAATTCAATGGTCATTGCACTATGGTCTAAATTTGTGAGGTCCTGAAAGTTATACAAACTCTGGATTAAAAAATATTAGAATTTAATATTGTGCAATACTGAAGGAAGCCAATGAAGGAGTTTGTGATGAAATTAAGCATGTGAATACAAGGATTTCATGCTCAGAAATAACGGTGATATACCAGTAGTAACCAGTAAACCTCAAGCTGTCTGATGTAATTAATGTGTGAAAGTGTAGAAATATGGAGAAACCAGAAGGCCTCAACTGACTTGGAATTTAGCATTCACAATCCTAAACTAAATAATAAGAATAAATAATAAGACCTCCCTGATTTTAATCTCCTCTTGAATTAGCACAACAAGGGTGCTTCCCTTTTTCCTCCCCTCTCCTGACCACTTGTCAAATACATTTCCCTTTCTTTTTCTTCTTCTTTCACTCAGGTAGTATCAAAGGATCATGGAACCGCTTGGCGCATCTTCCTGAATTCTGTGGATTTCTCTCATTTGGTAACATAATGATGCATTTAGTTTTGCATACTTGGTTACCTTGGGAAGTTTTGCTGGGTTGGGGACAACTCTTCGGCTCTTGACCTTCCCTCCCCATCCCCAAACTAATGGGTTTTTCTCCAAGTTGTGTGCGAATTTAATGCCCAAAATGTGGTGATACCACTGCAGTTAGCAATAGATTGACATTGTCACAGCTGCTGAAGTTTGATGAAAAGGAAGTCTGAAAAAAAAGAAGTTGGGAATCATTTTAAAGTAAGCCAGCAGTAATCTGAAACCTACCTTTTCAGCAAGAGACACACACCAACACACACACACACACACACACTTCCATGGCCAACTCCAAAGTTCATCCCAGCCAAACCAATGAATGAAACACAATTAAGCATTATCATTTAATTTAAACCCATGGAAGGGGACTGCATGTTGGTGCATGTCTCTTGTGGAAAAGTAGGTTATAGATCCCAGTAATAAGAATAGTACATATTAGCCACTCTCTTCGTCTCCCACCCTGGGCCATCCAAACGGTGCTAGTAAAGCCTCTCTGTCACCTCCTCCCCTCACCATCCAAACACTGCTGGCAAATGCGACACCACAGCCCCCCAGTATCCCCTATACCACCACTGCTTAACAGCACTGATCCTGCCAATGACACCTATGCTCCTTGCCATTGGGCATGTGCCAAAAGTGCACCAGAAGCTAGAAGTACCAGGAGCCCACTTAATCATCCACAGGGGGCATTGGCCATGAAGACTTGGGTTGTGATGCATCAGGCACAATTGGGTATCTTGGAGAGGCAATGGAGAAGTTGTGGCAGTGATATATCACTGGTGGAGGACCAGTCATGGACAAAGGTCATGGTGGGTCAACCATACTGGAAAGGGCAGGGTCATGTGGCTGTGAAGAATTGTCTCATTCCAATTATAGAGAACAATTATAAAATAGAAGAAATGCTATGACAACATCATCTATACAGACATCAAAGATGGAAATACAGAGAGAAAAACAAAGACAGTCTGTTGTTAAGTGAGTAACTGCAGTTCTTAAGTTAGTAACAGGGTTTTTAAATGAATCTGGCATCACCATTGACTTTGTTTGTATGAAGGTCAAAAAAGGAGTTCACATGACTCTGCAACTGTCATAAATATGAGTCAGTTTCCAAGTGGCTGGATTTTAATCGCACGACCATGGGGATGATGCAATGGTAAGTGTGAAACAAGTCATAAGTCATTTTTTCCAGTGCCATTGTAACTTTGAGCAGTCACTAAATGAATTCTTGTAAGTCAAGGAATACCTATGGTGCTGATGCATGTTGGTGAATTGAGAAAGCCAAAGAATATTTTTTAAAAACCTCACTATTTGACTCATTGATTATAAACAGTGTTTGACTGTATTAATAACATCAGGCTTAGGAAAGTGCTCAGAAAAATGGAAATCTTGGGATCTCATTGTCCTTAAGAGAAACTTTTGCAAAAGTCAGGAAGACACAGTGCAGATAAAATATGCTGGCTCAAAGTTAGCAAAGGAGTGTTACAAACCTGTATAAACTGCCCCTTGTTTATTCTGAATATAAATTAAGAGAAGCTGGATAGGAAGAAGGTTGGAAATGATGTTAAAACTGGAGAAAGAGGAATAAATGACTTGTGTTGTGCTGATGACATTACCTTCATAGCTGAAAAAGGAAAAGATAAGACAGGTGAAGGATGAGTAGATATACTTTGATATTTACAGTACCTACATTTCTCATTCCAAGATACCACTGAAAATGCAGAATTCTTGTGATTTTAGAGAATTCTTCTCTTTCTCTACTATTACAATGGATTCCTGCTTGCTAGGAAACTATCCTAAATTACATTGTCTGGCTCTATTAGTTGTTTTGGATAGAGAAATTTTGAGTGAGAATAGATAATTTTCTTTGAATTTCAATTCTTTACTTAATGTAGAAAATCTTTCCACTGCTGCTATTTTCTGCTCTTGAAAAACTGCATATAACTTGCAATAGGGACCCTCAGGATATTCCAGCTGTCAAAACTGCTTTAGAAAAGATGGGAAGGACACACAACTTCTGTACTGCTCTGGAAGAGAACTATATTGGGTTATTCACCTAATCCCCAAGAGTCATTTTTTTCTTGAGGGAGTATGAAAAGTCTACATTCTCTATTAAACAAACAATAATAGAAATAGTTGCAATTGCTACATCTCAGTTACACTACTAAAACTACCTCATCCTGCTTTTTGTTTAAAAACCATCCTTTAGTAGCCATTGAGACACTAGCAGTTCATTATGACTCAAACCTTATTGCTGTCAATAAGAAGGCATAATAAGTAATTCAGATAACATCAGAAGATTAGAATGCAAACTATTTTAGCATACACTATAGTCTGTTGAGAGACATAGGTGAAGCAGGCCCCCATTCTCTTGGCTTTCCTGAAAAAAGTGGAAACATGGCTCTGCAGCCTTGTGTGAGGAACTCAAAGGTTTACAGAGCAGTGGGACAGGCTAGCACCCTGATAGTACTTTGCCTTTTAATTAATTTTTAGCAGTGTCTTTATCATCCTTAACCTTTTAGTGCTATTTTTTTAACATTTATATATACTAATGCTTTTGCTTTTCAATATTTTATTATACACCGCCCATGTTCCATGTATACAGGGGTACGTGGTTCCCTTGCTAGGCTGTGGAAACACTACACTTTTTAAGTTCTCAAAAACTCTCTTTTTGCTTTCAAGACCTGTTTCATTGTCTGTGGTCCAGCTTCATTTTTTTTTATTTGGGAACTTTGAATGGGGTCCTCTGAAGCCTAAAAACACTTCCTAAAGGATTTGCTCCAATTAGGGACATTAGCTGTTGCTTTTAATTTGCTTTCACTTTCATTAAATAAATAGAAAAATAAAATAAGAAAGAATCAACATAATAAAAATGTAAGCATATAAAGACAAAAGGAAAGAGGAAAGCCAGAAAAAAAGAAATGAAAACTGTAATGTATGTGAGTGACATACAGGATAACAACTACAGGAGGCGCTGTGCTGGACAGCTCCGGTAAGGAGCCTCGTTCGGTGGGAAAACCTCACAAGCCCATTGGTTGACAGCCTGGCAGGAAACCCGGGTTTGAATCCATTGGCTAGCGTTCACCTGGACAGGTACAAAAGGACTAAAAGTAACCTCCTTTCCCCAGTTCGCTTTATTCCAGTCTGCCGTTCCAATAAAGACCAATTGTAACCTCCACGTGTGTTTGTGTTACTGCTCCAAACATAATAAAACACACCAAGCAGATAGGGAGGGAGGGAGGGAGGGAGGGAGAGAGAGAGAGAGAGAGAGAGAGAGAGAGAGAGAGAGAGAGAGAGAGAGAGAGAGAGAGAGAGAGAGAGAGAGAGAGAGAGAGAGAGAGAGACAATTATACAATTGATCCCAATTGATCCCAATGGTTCCCAGACCACGCAAGCAGTGGGCGAGTGGGAGAGCATGCAGAACTCTGAGTGTGCAAATGGAGCTTCACAAACAAGCGTGTCCACTGCTTGCATGGAACCATCCCCTTCCCCCAGCCACACCGCTGCTGCCACTACTGGTGGTCAGCAAAGCTGGAAAGATTAGGGACTGCTGGATTAGACAACCTCCAAGGTCCTTTTCAGCCTTATGATTCTACAATTCTATGAACACCATGATAATAGAAACTATGAACTCTACCAAGCCCAATAACCTCACACAACTCATTTTCAAATTGTATAGCACTTGAACTCATCTTGAGCTTGGATTTCATTTGCAAACTAACTGCCTATTGTAATATATGGTTAATATTTAGCTTAGGAATTGTGATTGCTAAATTCCAAGTCAGTTGAGGCCTTCTGGTTTCCACACTTTCACACAGACATTGCATCAGATAGCTTGAGGTTTACTGGTTACTATTGGTATATTACTGTTATTTCTGAGCATGAGATCCTTGCATTCACATGCTTAATTTCCTTACAAACTGCTTCCTTCAGGGTTGCATAATATTAAACTCTAATATTTTTAATCCAGAGTTTGTGTAATTTTCGGGACCTCAGACATTTAGAATGGCTTACCAGTGCAATGACTATTGAATTCTCATTAACACTGAAAAGGGCGCAAAATACAGCCCTCTTTCACTACATTCTCAACGTAAACATGGTTGCTATTTTCACATCTCAGTTATGTTAATGTATTTCAACCTCATAATTAATCAAAGTATCTAATCTATGGATGTATGAAACAACTTCCAGCAGAGTCTTTCTGGAGGCAATGAATTCAGAAGCTTTAGCTTTATTATAACTGTGATATGGTAGTTCTACCATAGAACTTATTTCATTTTCACTGGATTTTTGTAAAATCATTTCAATAAAAACTACAGACTGTAGCTTTTTCATATATTTCACTCACTAAGGTTAAAGAGGCAGCAAGTAATAGCATGCTAATGCTAGTTAAAATTACTCCATATCCAGAGTAAAACTAGGGTGGGAAAAGTAAGAAAAGATAGATTGAGCCCTCCAACCATTCACACTAGTGGATCCTTCCTGCTACTATTTTTACTCAAATACAATAAGTATTGCAATACAATAAATATTATGGACTGAATCTTGCAGAATGGAAAGCTCCCATTTTTAATTTTTAATTTAAAGATTCAGAATTCTGATCACCTGTTGTTTAGATCCTTGCTTTCCCAACTGATGAAAGCTCCCCCTTTTTAGGAAGGCTGTTGAGATGTGGTGGGTCAGTGGTTGCAAAGAGTTCTTAAGGAAGCCAATTACCTGGATCTCTTCTAGTCTGATTGTAACACGATGTATGGTACTGACGCCTCACAATATTGTTTTGAGGATAACCTGTAGTGAGACTGAGTACAAGAGTTTTCACTTTCTTTCCCATTTTTACTGCTAATCCTGCTATTTTAGCTTCTTCATGAGATGGGAATGATATCTTTGTCTTATAACTAGGAAATGCTTGGACTGGAAACTCCTGTTTAAATAGCAGATCTCAGCTAGCATGCCAATTATAGCCCTTTCCTGAATCAAAGGTTCCTTCTCTCAATCACTCATACTTTTACATACCCAACTGACAATGACAACACTCAGCCCTTGAGAAATTAAGAGAATAACTATAGGATGGTGCCCCCTATTTCCAGCCCTTGGAGATGTTGAAAAGGAATACCATGGTCAACATTTTTAAAAGCTTCTGAGACATCAATGAGTACAAAGGTCTCTACTGCAGGTTATTTACAAGAATATTCAAAATTGTCTGCATCTTAAATCTCAGCCTGAAGTGATTCTAGATAATCTGCTTTCTTCAGGGAAATTTCCTTCAAAGGAAGATCCAGTCTGACCACATTCTCAATTTGATAAGGTCAAAACAAATTTACTCTCCTTTGCTGTCTTGGTCTGTGGTTTTCTGACTCTTAGGATTTGCCTATCTCTGGGACTGCTATCTCCCAGTGGCTGCAATACTCAAATTTGGGGTATTAGTTTTTGTCCTTAAATTTGTTTTCATTTTTATTAACTGAATAGGAAAAATAAAAATAAAAATCAATATTATAAAAAATTGTGAACATATAAAGAAAAAGGGAAATGGAGAAACCATAACTAGCAGCCAGCATGGGTTTGTTAAAAACAGATAATGCCAAACCAATCTGATCTCATTCTTCAATAAAGTAATTAAACTAGTAGACCAACAAAATGCAGTGGACAAAGGATACCTAGATTTCAGTAAGGCATTTGACAAAGTAGACCACAACCTACTCCTCAGTAAGCTAGAAAAAGGTGGAATAGACAACACCTCCACCAGATGGATCTGTAGCTGGCTGGCAAACTGTACTCAATGAGTAGTCCTCAATGGCACTACATCCAATGGAGAGAAGTAAGTAGTGGGGTACCACAAGGATCTGTCTTAGGGCCAGTACTCTTCAATATCTTCATAAATGACTTAGATGAGGGAATTGAAGGAGAACTCATCAGATTTGCAGATGACACCAAACTGTCAGGAGTAGCAAACACCCCAGAAGACAAACTCAGGATCCAAAAAGTTCTTGGCAAACTTGAATAATGGGCCCTATTCAACAAAATGAGTTTTAATGTGGAGAAAAGCAAAGTCCTCCACTTAGGCAGGAAAAACCAAAGGAACAAATACAGATTGGGCGAGACCTGGCTTGGAGGCAGTAACTGTGAGAGGGACCTTGGAGTCCTGGTGAACAATCACTTAACTATGAGCCAGCAGTTACAGCAGCAACCAAAAAAGCTAATACAATCTTGGGTTATATAAACAGAGGAATCAAGATCACACAAAGTGTTAGTACCACTTTATAAAGCCCCAGTAAGATCACACCTTGAATACTGCAGCCAATTTTGGTCACCATATCATAAAAAGTTTTACAAACATTTTTAAATACAAAAAACTCTCTCCTACCCCTCCCCTCTCCCCAACCCTCCCCTCCCCTACCCTTCCCCCTCCCCGACTTCCCAGAGCTGAATACAGGGTATAGTGATACATGCATAGGCTAAAATATGCTAACAACAAAAGTAAAACATTAAATTCTATCGCACTTTAACTCACCATAGTCATAATATTAATAACTAATAACAGATAACTAATTATGCATCATAAAAATCCCCTACTTATTCAAATGCTAGATGAAACTTTTTAGTCCCGTATTTATTCTGAATATATTCAATCCATCTTCTCCATTCCACAATATATCTCTGTTGTGATCGTTCTTTCAAATATGCTGAAATCTTTGCCATTTCCGCCAAGTTAGAAACTTTCAAAGTCCACTCTTCTATAGTCGGCAGTTCCTCCTTCTTCCAATATTGCGTCTTGCTGTCGTGATTAGATTCAACATCAATTTAGTGTCTATAACAGTAGCATCTGTAATAATACCCAACAAAAACAACTGCGGAGAAAACTTTATCCTTTTCTTAAATATCTTTTGCATATTCCACCAGATTTTAATCCAAAAAGCTTTAACTTTTTTACAAGTCCACCATATATGAAAATACGTTGCATCCTCGCAACCACACCTCCAGCATTTGGGCTGGCAGTTCGGATACATACTTGCTAGTTTTTTAGAATCTAAATGCCACCTATAAAACATTTTATAAAAATTCTCTCTTAAATTTTGGGCCTGTGTAAATTTTACATTTCTAACCCAAATCTTTTCCCAAGTATCCATTGTTATAACCTCTTGAAAATTCTGGGCCCACTTTATCATACAATCTTTAACAAGTTCCGTTTCTGAGTCGATTTCTATCAATGCATTATATATCCTTTTTATATGTGCTTGACCTTGATCTCTAATTTGTTTTACCAAATTTTCATCAATCATCGAAAAACCAACTTTCTGATCCTCTTTCCATCTTGCCTGTAACTGCCCATACTGGAGCCAAGTTTGTACAATCTTTTCTTCTTTTAAAATATTATATGGCTTTAATTGCCATACATTCCTTTCTAAACTTAAGATTTGCTTATATGTAGTCTCATCATGTTTAAATCCCACGTTTATATTTTCTATTACATGTTTAGGTATTGTCCAAATTGGTATCTTATAATTTAACTTATGTCTATACTTTTTCCAAACTCGCAACAGAGCATACCTTAATATATGTATCTTAAACATGTTATCCACCTTTTTATCATATAATAGATATGCATGCCAACCAAATAACAAATCATAACCCTCAAGATTTAATAATCTCCCTTGTGTTAAATTAAACCAGTCACTTATCGATGACAAAGCAGCAGCCTCATAGTATAATTTCAAATTAGGCATTTTAAGACCACCTCTTTCACGCGTATCTTGCATTATCTTAAATTTAACTCGTGGCTTCTTCCCTGCCCAAACAAATTTATTAATACATTTTTGCCATTCCTCCAAATTTAAATCCTTTTTAAGTATAGGTATCATTTGAAACAGAAATAAAAATTTTGGCAAAACATTCATTTTCACTGCTGCAATTCTTCCCAATAAAGATAGTTGTAGTTTCTTCCAACTATCTAGTTCTTTTTGTGTTTTTACCCATAACATTTCATAATTATTCTAATATAACTTCACATTTGAAGCTGACAGATAAACCCCCAAATATTTAATCTTTTTAACTATTTCAAATCCCGTTAACTCTTCTAAAGCAACCTTTTGTTCTATGATCATATTCTTAGACAGTATTTTAGTTTTTTGTGTATTTATCTTAAATCCAGAAACTTTCCCATATAACATTATTATCTCCATCAATTCCACAACTGAGTAAACCGGTTGAGTTACTGTAATAACCAGGTCGTCCGCAAACGCCCTCAGTCTATAATCCTGATCCCTTATTTGGATTCCCTTAATTTTGTTTGAATCTCGTATTTTAATCAGTAATATTTCCAATGTTAAGACAAACAATAAAGGTGACAACGGACACCCCTGTCTTGTACCCTTTTCAATATTACATGTTTCTGTTAAACTATTATTTACTATTATACGAACTGTTTGCTTCTGATATATTGCCCTAATAGGTTGTAAAAAAATTTCCCCAAACTCCATTTTCTCCAATACTTTCACCAAAAATTGCCAATCCAGTTGATCAAAGGCTTTTTCAGTATCCAAAAAGATCAGCGCTGCGGGGACCTGATTATTTCTTTCCAAAAATTCCAATAAATCTACAATATGTCTCACATTATTCTTCATTTGTCTACCACTTATAAATCCAGTTTGATCACTATGAATCACTTGCTGCATTACCTTCATTAATCTATTAGCTAATTTTTTTTTTGCAAATATCTTATAATCAGTATTTAAAAGCGATATTGGTCTGTAGTTTTTGGCTTGGGTAGCATCCTGATCTTCCTTCGGAATCAACGAAATAAAGGCTGTTTTCCACGATGGAGGCACTTCTCCTCCCAATTGGATTGTCTTAAACAATTCTCTTAAAGGTTCCACCATTTCTGACTGTAAATTTTTATAATAAATGGCAGTCAAACCATCAGTTCCCGGTGCTTTACCCACTTTTAATTGTTTAATTGCTAAAAGAATTTCTTCATCAGTTATCAATTGATTCATCTCTTCCTTTTGTTCTTGTGTAAGAACAGGGATATTAGCTTCCAGCAAATATCCATCTATATCTACATCTCTAATCTTATCTCTAGCATACAACTTAGAATAAAAATCAACAAAAGTCTTTTTAATAAGATTCTGCTGGTACACTACTTTACCCTTATATTCTATTCTGTCTATATTACAAGCTCTTTGTTTCTTCCTTAACAAATAGGCTAACCATCTACCCGGTTTATTAGCATTACAAAAAGTATTATGTCTGGCATACTGTAGGTTAGTTGCCACTTGATCTGCCATTAACATATCAAACTGACCTCTTAATAAAGTAATTACCTCTTTAATCTTCCCATCAGATAGATTCAGAATTAAAGCCTTTTCTTTTTTCTTAATTTCATCCTCTAATTCTTTCCTCTTAAATTCCAATTTACGTCTATGTTTATTATTCAAATATATTAATACTCCTCTCATATAAGCTTTACTTGCATCCCAAACCATCTCAATAGGAGTACCTTTATGCATATTAATTTTAAAAAATTCTTTCATCTGTTTTTTACACTCTTCCACATTTTCTTGATATCTAAACAGATTTTCATTTAGACGCCAAGACCGTCTGTCTCCATTATCTTTTTCTATCTCCAACCATACTGGACTATGATCAGATATAGTTCTTGGACAAATCTTGATCTTCTTAATCCTAGAAAAGAAATCATTAGTAATTGATACAAAATCAATACTGGAAAAAGATTGATGCCTATCGGAGAAAAAAGTAAAGTCTTTTTCTTTCAAGTTCCTTTCTTTCCAAACATCTCTCAATTCCAAGTCATCCTTCATCTCAAAAAAAGATTTAGGCAGTCTAGCATGACTTGGCGTACTTCTAAAAAGACCTCTCTTGTCCATTTGTACATCCAAGACGCCATTCCAATCTCCCATAAGAATACAAGATTTATAATCCCACTGAATAATCTTGCTGTGTAGTAAATTGTAAAAATCTCCTTGCTGCTGATTAGGAGCATATAATCCAACCAAAAGTGTTTTCTTGCCTTCTATTAATAGTTCAATTATAACATATCTTCCTTGTTTATCTGCTTCGATTAAACTCGCTGTTAAAGTATTCTTGACATAAATAACAACTCCATTTTTCTTGTCAGGCGCAGAAGCAATAAACTGTGTGCCGAACCTAAAGTTTATCAAGTACTTTTGATCAACTGCTCGAATATGTGTTTCCTGTAAGCAAATAACATCATTTTTAAATTGCTTTAGATATTGAAATACTTTCTTTCTTTTATGTGGTGAATTTAGACCATTAACATTCCAGGTTAGAAGCTTTGTCGCCATCTTTTGTGACCTGAAGCTTTTGGAGCGCCTCTTCCAACATCACCTGCACTCTCTTTGGCTTCGCTCCTCCCACTGCTTCACTGTAAGTAAGTTTTTGAGATGTAATCATGGCTCTCTGTTGTTCTTGCTCTTGTCTCATTCGTCTAGCTGCAGCGTGTGTCATTCTTTGGTCTCTGACCTCCTCCGTTGATACTGAAATCTGATCCACTCCTGTAACTTTCTGAAGTTCTCCATCTTTCGACTGCGTAACTCCTTCAGTACCTTGTATACTCTCGCTTTGTCGTTGACGCTCTCCTTCACCATGCCTCCTTTTAAATTCCATAGATGGTGGGGGGCCTGCCTTCAAAATATTGGCATAAAAATCTCGTGCCTGTAAAACTGTGATAAGGCAATATCTTGTGCCTGCATGCATCACCACCATACCTACTGGGATCTCCCATCTAAACTGGATATCCCGTCTTCTTAATTCTTCTGCCAAAAAAGCAAATTCTTTCCTTCTCCTTAAAATTCTTGGAGGGATCTCTTTCAAAATTAAAACTTCTTGCTCTTGCAACTGTAAATTTATTATTATAAAAGGCTTGAATAACCTCATTTCTAATTGTTCTCTTTGTAAAATAAACCACCACATCTCTAGGTAGCTTCCTTTGTCTTGCAATCCAGGAATTAACACAAAATACTTTATCTATATCCACCATGATATCTTCTGATGAACGCCCCAGAATCTGTTCAAGAGGTTCTGAAAATACTTTTTTCAAATTTTCCTTAGGATCTTCTTTCAAACCTCTAATTCTCACAGCAAACTCCATCTCTCTATACTGCACCAATAATAAATCATCATCAATCTTTTCCATCACTGTTTCAGCATCCATCATTTTGGCATCTAATCTCATATTATTTTGGCTAAGTTCTTCCACTTTCTCATCCAAGCGTTCAATACAAACAGCCATTCCTTGAAATGCAAGCAAAATATCTGCCCTTATTTCTGTATTCTTCTCCTCAATAAGCTCAGCTATTTGCTGAGATTGTTTTTTCAAAGCCTCTTGCAAAACATCCTGCAGATCTTTTATTGTTAAAGCTGGTGCGGGTGCCGGTGCCGGAGAAGGGGGCATTAGAGCCTGTAATGAAGATTGCTGAACTGGCGAAGCCCCCGCGCTTCTAGAAACTTTAGTTGGCTTAGTAGCCATTTTCACACCACTTAATTCTATTGCGCACTTTCACTTTCCGCACCACTTACAAATTTTCCACAAAGTTTACTGAGTTAAAGTTCAGATACTTGCTATTACAGCATTCTCCTGCACAGCTCTGCCTGCATTCAAGTAATCCAAAATTCACTCTCGATAGCAGGGATGGTTGCAGCATCCTGCTCTGCTCCAAAGCCTTGGAGCAGAGGCGTCCCGGAGTCTGGAGCAAACTCAGGCTTCGGGGGGGCTCACACCCTTCAACCACCAGAGTTTCAACTCTGGCAGTCTAGGGGAGCTCTACCCCTGCCTGGGCGCTCACCCCCTCCTCTTCTCCCAAGGAGCGGGTTTCAGAGCCGCCAAACAGCTGATCGTCACTGTTTTTGGCGGCTCTACGGAGACAGCGGGGCTGACAGCCGAAATGGCTGCCGTCAACAGAGCCTTGTCACCCGGAAGCATAAAAAAAAAGATGTTGGGAGACTGGAAAATCATATATTAAGAAATAGCAATCAAAATATTAAAAATAGTATTACCTCATTAACATTATTTATATAACAATCAAAGTATTTACTAATCCATTATAAAACCTGCTCACATAATCCACATATTCTCATATTTCCAATTTTCTAACCTCTGTTTTTATCAGCTAACCATTGGTAAAATTAGTCCCATGTCATATAATATTTCATTTCTTCTTTTTCTTTAATTTTTAACGTTAACCTATCCATTTCTGCTCATTCCAGTATTTTTAAATTATATTCTCCTCTGTAGGAGTTTCTTCATTTTTCCAAAATTGTGCATATACTATCCTAGCTGCTGTTAAAATATGTAAAACTAAATTAGTATTACCTTTATTGTAATTTCCTGGTAACATGCCCAGTAAGAATATCTCTGGTTTTAGATCTATATGTTGTTTTGTCACTGCTTCCAACCATACATGAATTTTATTCCAATATTTTTTTGCTTTCATGTGGTAATACGAACCTGATACTTGATGGCATTTCTAACATTTAGTAGATTTATCTTTATACATATTTGCTAGTCTAGCAGGTGAAAGGTGAGACCTGTAGAACATTTTATAAAGATTTTCTTTATATGCTGTTGACATTGTAAGTTTATAGTTTCTGTCCCACAGTTTCTGCCATTTATCTAATTCTATTGTATAGCTAAAATTTTTAGTCCATATTACCATTGTCTCCTTTACTTGTTGTTCTTCCAATTTAGCACTTAATAAATAATTGTATATCCTTTTAATTAATTTTTCATCTATCCCAATTAGAATCTGATCCAATTCACTTGGTTCTTTATAAAAGCCATACAACTTCCTGTCTTTTCTATATCTGGATTGTATCTGTAACTGTGGCCACCGTGATAGGTCTATCCCTAGTCTATTAAGTTCTTGTTTAGTTTTAAGTTCTGTAATACATCATTATATCTTATAATTTTTCCATATTAATTACATTCAGATGTATTAATGCCTCCATTGTAGATAACCAGACTGGTATTTTCAAATAATGTTGTTCTTTGATTTTTGTCCATACTAGCAGCAATGCATTCCTAATATAATGAAAGTAGCTATGTATATCACTCTTCCCATACCATAAAAATACATACCATACCAATTGAAGATCATGACCCTCTTTCTCTTTGTAGACTTGTGTCTTATTAACTATGCAAAATACTGTTAGATAAATTTTAGTTAAATGAGTCCCTTTACTCCAGACTAGAATGAAGCCATATACGGAATATTTCTTCACTATGATATATTTTGCTTACTTTATAGATCACAAGAACACTTGAAAAAGAGTCCTTTGGTTTTACTTTCTACTGTAAAACTGACATTATATATTATTGAAGTGTATTGACAACTTTTAAGTTGGAGATCTGGAGCATACCATGCAGGGCAAAGAAAATTTAACTGGAACATTGAACAATCAACTCAGAGTTCTCACTTCAGAGACAAATTGTTTTACTCAAATTATCTTACTTCAGATATTAGATGCAGCCCTAGCTCTCTGGAGCAGACTCTAATTCTGGAGAAGTTAGAAGGAAAGAGGGGAAAAGCTGAAAGTTAGATGAACTTAGTTTTAATAGGTAATGGGTAATGATGCACAGAGGGGACAGCCCCTTCACTCTGGAAGGAGAAAGGAATGTAGATATGAGTTTTCAAATTCTCATTCCTCAGGTTATTCAAGAACTATCAACCATTCAATGGTTTATTCCTAATGCAAGATTAAGTGTAGAAATAGCTACTGCCATCTATGTACTTGGGATACTGCAATTTTGGGTGCTATAGAAGTTTACAGAATTGCTCTATGTTGACATAACATTGTTGCTACAAAAAGTGAGGCTTAAAAAAAGTGTCATTCACCCCCAGAAAATGAAGATGGAAATTTAAAGATTTGTTCTATCTGCTACTTGTATTGAAGGAAAAGCTTGTATTGGCATGAAGATAAACTGTTTGCTAAGCAAGGAATAGGGACGCGGTGGCTCAGTGGGTTAGGACGCTGAGCTTGTCGATCAGAAGGTCGGCAGTTTGGCAGGTCGAATCCCGAGTGCCGCGTAACAGAGTGAGCACCTGTTACTCGTCCCAGCTTCTGCCAACCTAGCAGTTCGAAAGCATGTAAAAATGCAAGTAGAAAAATAGGGACCACTCCGGTGGGAAGGTAACAGCGTTCCGTGCGCCTTTGGCGTCTAGTCATGCCGGCCACATGACCACGGAGATGTCCTCGGACAAGTGCTGGCTCTTCGGCTTTGAAACGGAGATGAGAACCGGCCCCTAGAGTCGGAAACGACTAGCACGCATGTGCGGGGGAACCTTTACCTTTACCTTTAAGCAAGGAATAGTCACCACTACTCCATCTCAGTGGTACTGAAAAACTTATCTTGGCCTGCTCACTTCTTAAGAATTTTCTTCCACTAGCCACTGAGTCACTAGCATTTCATTCAGACTTTATTGCTGTCAATAAGCAGACATAACATGCAATGCAAATAAGATCAGAAAACAAGAATGAAAAAAAAACCCACCTTATGGCTGGGGAGAGAGCCAGGTGAGGCAGGTCCTGCTCTCCTGGCTTTCCAGAAAGCAGGTAAAATGTGGCACTGCAACTTCTGTCGGGAACAAAGAGGAGCATAAGCACATTGAAAAGAAAGACAAAGCCCTTCATTTGTCTTTTTGCAGTGACTTAATCTTCCTAACCACTTTTCAAATTTTAAATTTTTATATAGTGTTTTTATGTGCAAATATTTTATTGTATACCTTCAAGAGTCTGATTGTAGGGTGATAGATAGTGAGGTCCCTTGCCATGCAGGGGAGAAGCAGAAAAATAAATGAAAACATGCAGCGATTTAAGGCTGTCAACTGCACCAGGTCATGAAGCTCCATTTGTGCAAGCAGCAGGCACACATGTGAAACTATCCCCTCTCCCTCCTCCCCCTGAACTAGATGATAGATAGCTAAATAGCTAGACAGACAGACAGGCAGACAGACATAGACAGATAATAATAATAATAATAATAATAATAATAATAATAATAATAATAATAATAATAATAATAATAACAACAACAACAACAACAACAACAATAATAATAATAACAACAACAACAACAACAACAACAACAACAAAATGCAAAACAACAAAAACAAATTTAAATATGGCATGGATTGATTACAAGAAAGCATTGGACTCATTTCCCCACAGTTGGATTAATGCATGTTTGGAAAACTTTGAAATCAGCAAAAATATCTATACATTTTTGAAAGCAAATATGCAAAAATGAAAAACAGTTCTAACAGCAAATGGGGAGAATGTGTTGTTCGGTGGGTTCCCGGTTAGAAAACGGACAGCAGGCTTTGAGTGAGATCAGCTGTTTATTTGCCTCCACAGGAACAAACTAAGTGCGTTTCAAACCCCCTTATATAATCCCGCTGGTGGACTTCTGGCCAATCCCTGTTCAGGGATTCTCCCGCTGTTTCTGCTCGACCAATCCCGGCTATGCGCATGCGAAGCTGTCAGGTTGCAGCTGTTATCGGTAGCTGTCAGTGGAAACCGTGTGTGGAGCTGTCAGAGGGACCGCGTGTGGAGCTGTCAGCTGTCAACGAACTGTCAAACCTGCAAACTATGTTTATAACTATAAAATCCCCTTTTTAACATATATTACACCCCTTCCCCCCATAATTAAACAGTTAACAATACTTAACAGTTGTTTTGCCTGCTTATTGGCCGCCTGGCCAAACGTAGTCTTTTAAATAAGCAGGTGGTCTCTTAGCTCTGGTTGAGCGTTGGGAGGGATTGCCACCTGGGCTTCCTTGGGTCAATGAGGGTGTGGGAGCCAGGGGGTTTTCAGTCGTGGGGACCTGGCTGCTCTGGGGATTTAGGGTGGCGCAGGGATTTTCCCCCAGGTCAGGGGTTTCTACTTGTGCTAGAACATTTCCCCTTTCTGCCCAGGGGTTGGGGTTCATGCTGCCTGTTGCAGAATGTTCTGCTGATGCTGGGGTCTGGATGCTAGGTCTCCTCCTCCTCAGCTGGTTGATGTGACGTCTTCGTTGCCGCCCCCCTTCTTCTTCAACGAGATAAGATATTGGCCCTGTTCGAAGGATGATTACCCCAGGCAGCCACTTGTCTCCCAGTCCAAAGTTCCTGGCCCACACATGGTCCCTATGTCGAATTGTCTGGTGGGGGCAGGTAATTCTGCCTCAGCTGCTATTCTATCCAGATGTAGCCTGTCTAGTCTGGTGACTAGGTGGCGGCCCCAGCGTAATTCAGCTGGGCTTTTGCCGGTGGATGTGCAGGGGGTTGAGTGGTGGGCCAGGAGGAATTGAGCCCATCATTGGTGCCAGTTTCCAGCGATGATTCGTCGTAAGGCGTCCTTGGTTGTCCGGACCATAACTTCAGCCAGGCCGTTAGTGGATGGCTGGAAGGGTGCCGAGGTGATATGTTTAATCAAGTTGGCCCTGGTGAAATTCTGGAAGTCAGTAGAAGTGAATTGAGGTCCATTGTCTGAGACTATAATATCTGGGAGGCCGTGCATGGTGAAGAGCTCCCTCAGCGCCTGTACTGTGCTGGCCATGGTCAGGCTTCTAACTGGAATAACTGTCAACTGTGATAAGGAACAGTTGCCCCTGGAAGGGTCCGGCAAAATCTATGTGGATCCTTGACCAGGGTTTTTGGGCTGAGTCCCACTTGTGTAGGGGTGAGTGTGGCGGTCCTGGCCTGGATTGTTGGCATGAAAGGGTGGTATATAAATTTAATAAAATAAATAAATAAATAAATAAATGGCTGGCATCCAGCAACATGCTCCTCTATGTGTTTATCCAACCCTGGCCACCAAAGGTAGCTGCGAGCTAAGGCCTTCATTTTTACCACCCCAGGGTGTCCCTCATGTAGGGCTAAGAGGGCTCTTTGCCTGTGTTTTTCAGGGATGATGACTCGGCTTCCCCATAAGAGGCACCCGTGGTGGGTGGATAATTCATTTCTCCTATTAAAGTATGCCTGGAATTCAGGCCCTGGGCTATGGCTCTGCCAGCCAGCGGTTACCCACCCCAGTACCCTGCTAAGGAGTCTGTCTGCGGTTGTTGCAGAAGCTATGTCTTTTACTTGCAGGGGGCAATCTGGCATTTCTTCGATGGCCAAGATCTGTCCCCCTGGGGCTGGGTCAGGATCAATATCTGCTAAGGGCAGTCTACTCAGCCCATCAGCATGACACATGTCTTTGCCGGGCTTGTGAAGTAATTTGAACGTATATGCTGATAGAAATGTGGACCAGCGCAGAACCCTAGGGGACAGAATTTGGGGGGGTTGTTTGTCCACGGTGAAAAGTCCCAACAAGGGCTTGTGATCTGTAAAGATCGTAAATTCTCTGCCATATAGGTAATCATGGAATTTTTTAACCCCTGCGACAATAGCTAACGCCTCTTTATCTATTTGGGCATAATTCATCTCAGCTTTTGTTAATGTCCGTGAGTAATATGCTATTGGGTTCTGGACCCCTCCCTCCTCCAGATGGCTCAGCATGGCGCCCACCCCATAAGCGGAGGCATCACATGCGATGCAAATTGGCTTATGCTCATTATAGTGGGTAATGGTAGAACTGCTGGATAGCAACTCTTTTAGGTTTCTGAAACATTTTGCATGGAGTGTGGTCCACTCCCAAGGGGCATTTTATTCTAGTAATCTATGTAAGGGTTCTGCTCTAGCAGCTTCCTGGGAAAGGAAGGTATGATAAAAATTTAAGAGCCCCCAAAAGGCTTGAAGCTCTGCTTTATTTTTTGGACTAGGGGCTTTTTTAATAGCCCTGACCTTGGACTCAGTTGGATGGATCACCTGTGCATCTATCCTGTAGTCTAGGAATTCTGTGGAGGTTACTCCAATTGAGCATTTCTCCTTTTTTAGTTTTAACCCAGCCGTGCGAAATCTGCTAAGTACTGTTTGTAGTCTCTCTGCTAGTGTTTGTTCATTTTCCCCCGCTATTAGGATGTCGTCAAAGTAAGGACACACCCCCAGAATGCCTTTCAAAGTTTGCTCCATGACTTCTTGGAAAATCCCAGGCGCGGCAGAAATGCCAAACTGCAGTCTGTGAACTTTGAAAGCCCCGCGGTGTGTAATTATCGTTTGCACGTCTGCCGTCTCCCTGGTGACAGGGAGTTGCAAGTAAGCATGCGCGAGATCTAGCTTACAGAAGATGGCACCAGACTGAATGGCGGAAAGAACATGCTTCACCAAAGGAACAGGGCAAGCATGTGAGTTGAGCGCGCGGTTGAGGGTGGCTTTATAGTCCGCGCATATGCGCACATCCCCATTAGGTTTCACAGGGGTGACTATAGGGGTTTCCCAGGTCCCTCCTTCCACGGGTTCTAGCACCCCTAGCTTTAATATAAATAAAATATATAAATAAATTATTATTATTATTATTATTATTATTATTATTATTATTATTATTATTATTATTATTATTATTATTATTATTATTAATAAGCGTTCCAGTTCATCCTCAATTTTTTGTTTGAGGGTGAAGGGAACTCTTCTGGCCTTAATTCTAACGGGGAGGATGTCCAGTTTAAATTTCAGGGAGATTGGGGCCCCCGTGTATTTTCCAAGGGAGCCATCGAATAAGTCTGAAAATTGTTTGCAGACGGATTTGAGGCTTTTGGCCTGGGTGAAGTGTACTCCGCCTCACCAGATACCCAAGACCTCGAACCAGTTTAATCCCACTAAGCTGGCCCCCTTCCCTTGGGTGACTAATACTTCCAGTGGGCCATGAAATCCCCTGAATTTAACGTTTAAGGCGGCTATTCCCTTAAGCTTAATTGGGGCCTGTTGGAAGTCTGCCAATCTCATTTTAGTGGTTTTTAGGGGAATTTGTCGATTGCTAAGGGTGCAAATTGTGTTGTAGGTCTCCATAGAAATTATGGAGACCGAGGAACCATAATCTACCTCCATTTCACAGGGAATTCCCTGTAAATGGACTTTAATTTTAATTTTGGGCCTTAACAGCTGATGGACAGTTAATCTGTTATCAGGTGTTCCTTTCCAGTTAGTAGTCTGAACTGAGGGCCGGGGGGCTCAGTGCATGGGGTGTAGGGGTTTGTCGTACCTGGTAGGGCTGAATCCCGGACATAGACCTTCCCTCGGTTCCGGCTGCGACAGATGGTGCGGATGTGCCCGGTTTTGCCACACTCATGGCATTTGGCATTCCTGAACTTGCAGGATGCCCGAGGATGGGCTGCTCCGCAGCTGGTGCACCTCTGAGTACTATTCGGCATGCGGGTGTTTTGGTAGGTCGGCACCGGTGGTTTGTTTAGAGGTCTTGCGGCACTTTGTTTTGTCATAGGTTTTCTGTAGCCCTGTTGGATTGCATCAATTCCGATGTCAGGGTCTGTTATTTCTTCTTCGTTGTCTGCTGAGTTGCTGAGGTGAATTGACCCGTGGGGTCCGTTAGAGGTTTGGTCAAGGTTTTCCTCACGAGTCATTTTGTATGCCCGGATCTCACTGACAACCTCGGCAAGGCTCATGGTTGGTTTGGTGACTATTTTCCTTTGGAGCCGTTTGTCGAGGAGTCCTAAGATGATCTGGTCCTGGATTCTATCTTCTAAATCCAGGAAATGGCACCAGCGAGTGGCGTGTCTGACGGCAGCAACGAAGTCTGTTGCGGCTTCCCCTGGCCGCTGAGTCCTCTGGGCAAACCGCAGTCGCCAGTAAATTTCTGAACGAGCTGGTATGAAATGCTTGTTCAATAGGTCAGTCAGTACCGCATAAGGGACAGTGTTGACTGGGTCCCGGTTGCAGAGGCCGGCGGTGACATCGTAGATGGCCGGTCCGCTGAGGCAAAGTAACGCTGCAGCCTTCGAGCAGTCTTCAGTGATTTTGTTGAATAGAAGGTATCCTTCTACCTGCCCGAAGTGAGATTCCCATCGCTCAGGATATTTGATGTCGAATTCTCTTATTTGTCCCAGCGATGTCATGCTGTCCTGTTGTCTGCTGCTTCACGGGTCTTGTGGGGCTATATTCCCCAGTGACTTCAGCTCAGTGACGGTCAGCTCGTGACTTCGCTCCGTGTTTGGCTCCGTGAAGCAGTACCACCTTCGTCACCAGATGTATTGTTCGGCGGGTTCCCAGTTAGAAAATGGACAGCAGGCTTTGAGTGAGATCAGCTGTTTATTTGCCTCCACAGGAACGAACTAAGCGCATTTCAAACACCCTTATATAGTCCCGCTGGTGGACTTCTGGCCAATCCCTGTTCGGGGATTCTCCCGCTTTTTCCGCTCGACCAATCCCGGCTATCTGCATGCAGACCTGTCAGGTTGCAGCTGTTATCGGTAGCTGTCAGTGGAAACCGCGTGTGGAGCTGTCAGAGGGACCGCGTGTGGAGCTGTCAGCTGTCAACGAACTGTCAAACCTGCGAACTATGTTTATAACTATAAAATCCCTTTTTAAACATATATTACAGAGAACATTGGTGAAATTAACATCAGATGAGGAATCTTCCAAGGGGACTCACTTTCACCACTACTGTTCAGCATCGCATTAATTCCATTGACAATAATATTACAAAACACAAAACTGGAATACCACATCTCAAGCCAGCATGGCAAGATAAACCATCTACTATACATGGATGACTTAAAACTGCATGCGAAAAGCCACACTTAACTTGAATCAATACTCAATGCAGTTCAACTGCTTAGCAGCGACATCAGAATGAACTTTGGACTTGGAAAATGTGCTATATTATCCATGCAATGAGGAAAAATGGGAAAAATAGAAGGAATAGAACTGGGACATGAAAGTATTGTGAAAGCACTAGCAAAGGATGACAGTTACAAATACCTAGGCACATTGGAAGCAGAAAACATCTTGAATGGAAAAGTCAAAGAGTCAACACAAAAGGAATACATCAGGAGAGTCTGCAAAATACTAAAATCAAACCTGAATGCTAGAAATATAATTAAAGCCATTCATACATGGGAAGTCCCAGTGATACGCTACGCAGCTGGAATTATCAACTGGACTTTGGCTCAATTGGAACACCTAGACCGGAAAACACGTAAACTTTTGAATATGTACCACGCTCTACATCCACGAAGTGACATCAACAGGTTGTATTTGCGAAGAAGAATAGGGGGCAGAGGGCTACTGCAAACCCACCAAACTGTAGAAGAAGAAAAAGAAAGTTTGAATGACTATGTGAATCAAAGTACAAAAAAACTGCTGCAGGCTGTGAAAACAGAGAGCATTATAAAAATAACAGAAACAAAGGCAGAATATAAGGAAAAACGGCTGGATGACAGATTAAATAGATGGAAAACCAAAGCTTGGACAGCATTTGAAAAACACTGAAAGAAAATGTGATAACTTGACATGGGCATGGCTTAAGATGGGAATCATCAAGAAAGAAATGGAAGGCTTAATACTGGCTGCTCAAAAACAAGCACTAAAAAAATCCACTGACACTCCAAATTGCTGACTTTGCAATGACAAAGTTGAAACTGTTTCACATCTAATATGTGAGTGCAGCAAAATTGTGCAAACTGATTACAAAGCTAGACATGACCAAGTTGCTAAATTAATCCACTGGGCATTGTGTAAACAATACGACTTGCCTGTGTCCAAAAGGTCGTGGGAACATAGGGTGGAAAAAGTTGTTGAGAATGAGAAGGTCTTGTGGGACTTTTGAATACAGAGTGTTGATGTCACCTCTGTTATGTTGTGGGCTCTGGACCGCATGGCCAAGATGGATGACCCAGGACAACAGGGTTCAGCATAACATTCTTTATTGATGAAGCACAGACTTATATGCTTTGGCCCTTCCTGTCCCAAAGGCACATACTCTATTGGACATCAGAACTGTGGTGATAAATTTTGCTGTGGTAAGAAAACAAACTTTCTCTAGTAGAGATGCCATAAATGTAGATTGGGATAATCTGCCTGATATTGTTTGCATTCACAAATTATTGCAAAGCTTTGACATGAACAGGAAAAGGGTTTTCAGAGAACACTGTGTAGGAAGGAGGGAAGGGGTTCAGGGTGCAGAAGAAACATTAAACCACATTGATCAATCTATTATTTTATCTAATTTCTATAGTTCAAGAATAAAATGTTACCATCTCCATCTACTGCCCTGGATATCTTCAACCTCTGGACAATGACCTGACACCACAGCCTGCTGTCACTTCATCTTCTTTTATATAAATCCAAATTGCTATCTATCAGATTTTAGAACAGTTATGCATTGAATTAAAATTTGGGAAATTTTCCTGGAAATAAAGCTTACTGAGCATTGTAGTTTTTCTGTGATATTTTTTAAGAGGGTTCTGGGCAGTATGTTCATGTACCTGCATGACTTTGTGTATCTCTGTGTGTATGTGCATGTGTCTTTCTTTCATTTTAATGCAGAAGACATTCCCTAGCCATTGTCATTTTTTGCCCTTTTTATTTTCTGAATATCTAAGCTATTAATGAGGAAAAACCATTCAAAACAGAAATAAAATTAACTACCAATATAAGCCTTAGAACCACTGTTTACCCCATCCACCACTGTTATACAGAAATGGCCAGTTCTATGGAATAGAATCTTCCTTGCAGGATCCAATCTGACTTGTGTCACAGGGACCAAACGTTCATTCTTCCAAGCTTTGGGAAGGCCAGGGCCAGGGCCCATCCTCAGGGAACCTCTCTCTCTCCAGAATGTGCGCTCTTGCACACAGTTTCTGGCTCCTCTATCTCTACTGGTGAATATAGGTTGTAATGCTGCTGTGAATTCTCTTGATGTTGTATCTTTCATGTTAAGCCCTCATTGTGTCCAAGTATTCCTAATTCCCAATTCACTGTGTGCAGTCCTTTAACTTAGTGAGGCTTAGGACTGGAAGGGGCCAAGCAAAGGGTTTCATGCCTGATCAGGGGGTTGGACTAGAAGACCTCCACGGTCCTTTCCAACTATTATTATTATTATTATTATTATTATTATTATTATTATTATTATTATTATTATTATTATTATTATTATTATTATTATTATTATTATTATTATTATTATTATTCAAAGAGGAAGGAACAAAGCAAAAGAAATACATTGCAGAATAGCCATAGGTTGTTATCCCCCTCCCCTCACTAGAATGGCAGAGCCCCAAAATGAGGGGAAAGAATTGTTAAGATTGGTAAGCAGGGATTCTTTCAAACTATTATTATTATTATTATTATTATTATTATTATTATTATTATTATTATTATTATTATTATTATTATTATTATTATTAAAAATAATAGAAGATAATAGAAGAAGTATAAAATATTTCAGTGTGGTTCATTCTCCATTGACTCAGAACTGAAAGCCTATCAATAAGAAACTGCTAAATTTAAGTCCAGATCTTTCTACAAGGACTGGATACAATAGCAATAGCACTTAGACATATACCTCTTCATAGTGCTTTACAGCCCTGTCTAAGCAGTTTACAGAATCAACATATTGCCCACAACAAGCTGGGTCCTCATTTTACCCACCAGAACAGGATGGAAGGCTGAGTCAACCTTGAGCCTTTCAGGATCAGACTGTCATCAATTGTTAGCGTTAGCTTGCAATACTGCATTCAAACCACTGCAGTACCACAGCTTTACAAGGAATCATACTATCCGTCTTCACAAAGCACCAAAGTGACCTTTCCACCTTAAACACACCCAATGAATAACAAATCTAATCCATTTAGATCAATACACTAAAAAGATGCCCTCGTATCTAGAAAACACCTGTTGAGGAAGATTGTTTTCAACAGTAAATGAGTAAGGATTGGATCAATTATCTTCATTATTACTAGTCTGGGTATAAGTTAAGCAAGGCCACTGAGCTTAGAAGAATTTGGCCATTAATGGTGAATTCCTTGTTAGTCACACATTAGAAGTTATTCTGTTCATTTTCATTGCTTCTGATGAATCATTCCATTCACATCTCATTTGAATTTCAAGATGAAATATGATGTGGGAAGCTTTGAATTCTATCTAGCCTAATAACCTTACACAATTCATTTTCAAATTTTGTAGACCTTGAATTCATCCTGAGCTTGGATTTCATTTGAAAATGAGCTGCCTGTTCTAACATTTGCTTTTTAGCTTGGGAATTGCAATTACTAAATTCCAGGTCAGTTGAGACCTTGTGGTTTCTCCATATTTCCATATTTTCACATATAAATTAAATCAGAGGGGTTGAGGTTTCCTTGATACTAGTAGTATCTCACTGTTATTTCCGAACATGAACTCCTTCTATTTGCATGTTTCATTTCTTAATAAACTCTTTCCTTGATTTCCTTCAGCCTCGCACAATATTAATCTTTAATATTCTCTTTAATACAGAGTGTGCCTAACTTTAGGCACCTCACACACTGAGAATAGTGAAAAGAGGTCAGAATACAGCCTTCTTTCATTACATTCTGAACTAAAATATGTCTGCTATTGCCACCTCTCTGTTGTCTTAATGTGTTTCAACTGAGCAAAGTATCTATCCACCAACCTATGGAAAAATGAAACAACTTCCAAAAGAGTCTTTCTGTAGGCAGTAGAATTAAAAGCTTATTAAGTTTGGTTTTAGTAATAACTTGTGAAATCAAAAGTTATGCCATTGCCAGAATCCCTGTTTACCTCTCTTACTAATTCTTTCTCCTCATTTTGGGATTCTGGCATTCTAGTGGGGTGAGGTGGGGAGAGGGAACGACCTATACGTATTCTGAAGTGTGTTTCCTTCACTTTGTTCCTTCCTCTTTGAAGTATCTTTCTTGTGATGAGAATAGAATGAGCTCCAGCCATCTGCCTTATCTCCAGCGAGAGGGAAGAAGCTGTGGAGAGACCTGACAGCCTTGAGAGTGGCACCTTATTGGTTCTTTCTCACAACAATTTGACACCTATGGACTGGCTGTGTTTGAACCGGCCGGAAGGACAGTTGGGTTGGGGTTTGAAAGGTGAATTTTAATCTAACATTTCCTGCAGGAAATCCTCAGATCCTGCCTTAATTTCCTGCTGTCAATACCTTCCAATAAAGGTTCCTGTTAAAACAATGCATGTTTCAAGAGTTCTGCTTTCTTGGGAGATATAATTGAGGTAGTTCCTTTCAATCCAAAATAGTTTTTGAACAAGGCAAAGAGAATGGGGAAAAAAGAGTAATACTGTATTATTATTACATACTGTATTATGATTTCTTATGATCCTTGCTACTAGATGGTAGTCTAAGATCATTCCTTCCTAGGTTCAGTAATTTCTGATCATCCCAAAAACAATGACCTTATTAAAGTGGCTATATCAGGGGTAAATTAGCAGAGCTGTGCAATGCTTCAAAATGGATTCCAAAGTGAGGGATGTAGCAGGGCAGGTCCAGGATCTCCTAGTGACTCATTAAATCATCACTGTCACTCTCAAACATCAGGTAGCTATAACAAAAGCCACTGTGTAGCATATGTCATATGGCAACTTAGACAAAACTCCTTCTTTCTTTAAACCACTGCAACTTTTAAATTGCTAAAATCTCCACCTAAGAATTATATCCAAACCATACTCAGGAAGAAATTAAAACAGCAGAATTCTTTTAAGATAGGAGGAGAATGGTGATGCCAAAAAGGCTGTGTGACCTCTTTATATTCGGCATCCCCCTTAGCTTTTCAATCATCAGGAAACCTCTCTTTTTTCTCCTAGTCAGACTGTTACAATGATTCTTTATTTTAATGTTGCTTATTCATTTCATTTGATTACGTTATTTTATTTCTTTCAGTTTCTTCTGTAACTAATTTTGTGACTTCCTCATTTGAGCAGATTATCCTCTATATCTCAATAACTCCAAATTCTGTTCATTTACAAAAATCAAAAATTATATGTTATGGCTAAAAGAATAAACACAGAAACACACAAACAAACAAACAAACAAACAAATACAAAATAAAGCTAATATTAACGTTCACATAGAATAAAGCAGAATTAGATGATCAAAGCAAAGAAATCCATGCATTCCTAACATCAGCAAAAGGGCATTATTATTATTATTATATTTAGAATTATTCTTTTAATACAGGAGGAGAATGGTGATGCCAAAAAGGCTGCGTGACCTCCTTATATTTTGCATCCTCCTTAGCTTTTCAATCATTAGGAAAACTCTCTTTTTCTCCTGGTCAGGCTTCATACACACAGAGGAAATCCTCAGCTCCCTCTACACTTGTGCCCTACTGAGTAACTGTGCAAAATACTCATAGATATGACTCCGTGAAATGTGTCCCCTTAGTCCTGACTAGAGTGAAGCCCGTATACAGAATATTTATTCACTGTAGTATATTTTACTTATTGTATAGATTGCTAGAACACTTGAAAAAGAGATCCTTGATTTTCTTTTATGTCAGAAAACTGACTTTATATAAAATTGAAGTATACTGACAACTTTAAAGTTGGTACTGGATGTCTGGAGAGATACAATAACTCAGAGTCCTCATTTGTTGAACAAATGCCAAGACTCAAATTATATGACTTAGAAACAGTGCGTGAAGAGCTAGATCTCTGGAGAAGGCTCTAATGCTGGGGATGTTAGAAAGAAAGAGGAGATGAGGGCAACCATTTGAAAGTTAGATGGACTCACTTAGCTGGTCACGATGCACGGTTAGAACAGCTGAAGGGCCAGGTTAAGCACAAATCTATCTATGTGTATGCTGAAAGTCAACACTGACTTGATTGCACATAGTCATTAAATCAATCAGGATGATCAGTATCAAGAAATAAATATAGTCAGAAAGCTATGCTTTCAATCAAAAAATGTGATGCAACCATGCCAAAAGAGATGGGGTTTTAGCCACTTGACTCTGGAAAGAGAAAGAAACGTATATATGAGGTTTCAAATTCTTATTCCAACTCTTTTCTTACCAGAAACAGTTACTGAAAGTTACTCAAGAACTGTCAACTGTTCAACGGTTTCTTCCTAGTGCAAGATTAAGTGTAGAAATAGCTATTGCAATCTGTGTCCTTGGGATATTGCAGCTTTGAGTGCTACAGGTTTGACATCACTTTGTTCCTAGAGAAAGTGAGGCAGCCAACTACCCACCCATCCAAAATTAAGATGGAAAAATACAATATTGTTTTGAAGTTTATCTCTACTGTGATGAGACTGGGCAGAAGAAGTATATCTCCCTTTCCGGCCTTTTGGGACCTCACTCTAATTTTTGATACTGTTAATCATGGCATTTTACTTTCTTCATGAGTTGGGATAACAAGTCAATATTGTTGGACTCAAAGCTCCTGTTTAAATAGCAGGTGGCAGTTTCCTTCCCCATTATGGCCTTTCCTGGATCAGAGGACCCTTCTCACAATCATTCATGCTTTACATACACAGTGGAGACTGACTACAATCACTTCTTGAAAAATTAAGAGCATAATTGAAACCGTCGCTATCCTAAATGTCAGCCTGAAACCCAGATGAAGTGAGTATAGATAAGCCATTTTGTCAAAGGAAGGTTCCTTTAAGGAAGGTACAGTCTCACCATCTTCTCAACAAGAGAAGGTTGGAGACAGAGATGTAATCTGCATTTTCTATCTTGCTCTAATGCTTTCTCACACTTAGGAACTGTGTATCTATAGGACGGTCTTTTCCAGTGGCTTCTGACCTACCAAGAGATGAGAAAGTATGTCTCATATTTATTTATTTTATTTATTTATTTTTGGGACTTATATGCCGCCCTATCTCCCAAAGGACTCAGGGTGGCTTACAACAATAAAAAACAACAATACAAAAATTAAATAACGAATTAAATAACAGCCCCAAAATAAATTAACTACAGTTAAAAATTAAAACATATTTAAAAACCCATCATCAATCCAAGTCAGCCTGATGGAAGAGAAACGTTTTGAGGTCGCGGCGAAAGGACCGGAGGTCCAGGGCCATCCGAAGCTCAAGGGGAAGCTGGTTCCAAAGGGCTGGTGCTCCCACAGAGAAGGCCCTCCCTCTGGGGGTCGCCAGCCGACATTGTCTGGCCGACGGCACCCTGAGGAGGCCCTCTCTGTGTGAGTGCACTGGGCGATGGGAAGTTTTCCCCGGTAGCAGACGGTCCTGCAAGTATCCCGGGCCTAAGCCATGTAGGGCTTTAAAGGTAAGTACCAGCACCTTAAATCTCGCCCGGAAGACAACTGGTAGCCAATGCAGCTCACACAGGAGGGGTGTAATATGGGAGTATTGGGATGCTCCCATCACTACCCGCGCGGCTGCATTCTGCACCAGCTGAAGCCTCCGGGTGGTCTTCAAGGGCAGCCCGATGTAGAGAGCATTGCAGTAATCTATCCGAGAGGTAACGAGTGCATGAGTGACCATACGTAGGGCATCTCGGTCCAGATAGGGGCGCAGCTGGCACACCAGGCGAACTTAGGCAAATGCCCCCCTGGCTACGACTCCAATATGATCTTCAAAACTGAGTCGTGAGTCCAGGAGGATGCCTAAATTGCATGCCCTATCAACGGGAGGCAACACCTCTCCTCCCATAACCAAAGATGGAACCTCTTGGACAAGTCGAGATGCCGGTACGTAAAGCCACTCAGTCTTGGCCGGGTTGAGTTGGAGCCTGTTCTTCCCCATCCAAATCTGTACCGCTTCCAGGCAATGGGACATCACGTCGAGGGCATCACTGGCTTGGTTCGGGGTGGAAATAAAGAGCTGGGTATCATCGGCATATTGATGATACCTCACCCCAAAACCACAGATGATCTCACCCAGCGGCTTCATATAGATGTTGAACAGGAGAGGCGAGAGCACCGACCCCTGAGGCACCCCACAATTAAGGGGCCTAGGGGTTGACCTCTGCCCTCCTGTCAACACCATCTGCAAGCGGCCCGAGAGGTAGGAGGAGAACCACCGTAAAATGGTGCCTCCCACTCCCAACCCCACAAGACGTCGCAGCAAGATACCATGGTCGATGGTATCAAAAGCCGCTGAGAGATCTAAAAGGACCAGTACAGAGGAATAACCCCTGTCTCGGGCCCGCCAGAGATCATCCACCAGTGCGACCAATGCCGTCTCCATGCTGTACCCGGGCCTGAAACCCGATTGGTATGGATCTAGATACTCAGTTTCCTCCAGGACCAAAGGGAGCTGCCGTGCCACCACGCTCTCAACAACCTTCGCAAGAAAGCGAAGGTTGGAGACAGGACGAAAGTTGTTTAAAATAGCTGAATCCAAGGCAGGTTTCTTGAGGAGGGGCCTTACCACCGCCTCCTTCAAGGCGGCAGGGAAGCACCCCTCACTCAAGGAAGCATTTATAACTGCCAGGAGCCAGCCTCGTGTAACCTCCCGGGCCGCATAAACCAGCCAGGAGGGACACGGGTCCAACAAACACGTGGCGGCACTTAATTTCCCCATGATCCTGTCCACTTCATCCAGAGTCACAGGATCAAACTCCTCCCAGATATTATCGGCCAAACCCATCGTTTTCCCCTCGTCAGATACTGCCCAGTCGGAGTCCAAGCCAGCCCGAATCTGAGCGATTTTATCCACCAGATACTCACTAAACTCCTCGGCCCGTCCCTGCAAGGGGTCCTCTCCTGTCCCCTGATTTAAAAGGGAACAGGTCACCCTAAACAGGGCAGCTGGGCAGTTATCTGCGGATGCAATGAGGGTGGCGAAGTGAGCAAATCTAAATGAATTAGATTTGTTATTCATTGGGTGTGTTTAAGGTGGAAAGGTCACTTTGGTGCTTTGTGAAGACCGATAGTATGATTCTCTGTAGAACTGTGGTAGTGCAGTGGTTAGAACGCAGTATTGCAGGCTAACTCTAATGACTGACAACAGTTTGATTTTGACCGGCTCAAGGTTGACTCAGCTTTCCATCCTTTCCAGGTGGGTAAAATAGGGATCCAGATTGTTGGAGGTAACAATCTGCTGATTCTGTAAACCACTTAGACAGGGATGGAAAGAACTATGAAATGGTATATGTCCATATGCTATTGCTATTGTATCCACTCCTTGTAGAACTGGACTGAATTTTATCAGTTTCTTATTGATAGGCTTTCAGTTCTGAGTCAATGGAGAATGAACCACACTGAAATATTTTATACTTCTTCTATTATATTTTATTGTATATATATATAATAATAATAATAATAATAATAATAATAATAATAATAATAATAATAATAATAATAATAATAATAATAATAATAATAATAGTTGGAAGGGACTGTGGAGGTCTTCTAGTCCAACCCCCTAATCAGGCAGGAAAGCCTGTATATCATTTAAGACAAATGGCTGTCCCGTCTCTTCTTAAAACCTTCCAGAGTTGGAGCATTCACAACTTCTGGAGACAGGTTGTTCCACTCATTAATTGTTCTAACTGTCAGGTAATGTCTCCTTAGTTTTAGGTTGCTTCTCTCTTTGATTAGTTTCCATCCATTGCTTCTTGTTTAATTTAATTTAATTACTGCTGTTTAATACCATATTTTAGTTCCATTTTATTTCTGTTTTTATGTATCCTAAATCGACTTCTGTAACCCTTTATCCTCACCAAGTCCTATAATGGTGCCTCACCATTGCAGGAAAGAGAGAATCCTCCTGGGAAGCAGGAGTGAAGAAGTAGCTGGAGTGTATGCCAAGAGGATAATCCCAGCAAGCGACTGAAGCCAACATCCTCTTTACTTATAAGGTGTATGTCTCCTCCACTTCCCTGTCTGAATCCATTCTCCTCTTTCAATCCCTGCTAAGGCATGTGCATCTTGTAACTGAACTTCTCTTGGCTGATTGCTTTCAGCTATTCACTGACATCACCTTGTCCCAACCACAATAACACTTGGAGAATGTGCTTCTACTTGGCAGCTAGGCCAGAAGAATGAATTCTGCTCCTGTTAAACGGCTTAGCTTTGCCTTGAGAATGTACAAATGATTTACTTCTTTTGTTTTCTTACTGTTGCTGTGATTTCATTACATTTGGCCATCCAAGAAATGTACAGTCTATACAGTAAATTGGCTCTAGATCGCACGGCTACAACCACACTTCTCACGGGAATTCCCATCACCAAGCAATCTGTTGATAAAAATGTGGGATTACGTGACCATATGGCTTAGGAATGGTAGGCCCAGGATTCCTGCTGCTATTGGTAACTGAATTCCATAAGTGATTAGCTGTGAACCCACCCAATCCAAGCCGTTCTTGACTTGGCCCCTCCAGTCCTAAGCCTCACTAAGTTAAAGGACTGCACACAGTGAATTGGGAATTAGGAATACTTGGACACAGTGAGGCCTTAACATGAAAGGTACATGAATCTATATTCACCAGTAGAGATAGAGGAGTCAGAAACTGTGTGCAACAGCACACATTCTGGAGAGAGAGAGGTTCCCTGGGGATGGGCTCCAGCACGAGCCCCAAAGCTTGGAAAAATGAACCTTTGATCCCTGTGACCAACTCTGATTGGATCCTGTAAGGAAGATTCTATCCCATAGAACTGGCCAGTTCTGTATAACTTTGGTGGATGGGGTAAACAGTGGTTCTAAGGCTTATATTGGTAGTTAATTTTATTTCTGTTTTGAACGGTTTTTCTTCATTAATAGCGTAGATATTCAGAAAATAAAAAGGGCAAAAAATGACCCTGGATGAGGAATGTCTTCTGCATTAAAATGAAAAAAGACACATGCACATACACACAGAGATACACAAAGTCATGCAGGTACATGAACATACTGCCCAGAACCCTCTTAAAAAATATCACACAAAAACTGCAATGCTCAGTAAGCTTTATTTCAAGGAAAATTTTCCAAATTTTAATTCAATGCATAACTGTTCTAAAATCTGATAGATAGCAATTTGGATTTATATAAAAGAAGATGAAGCGACAGCAGGCAGTGGTGTCAGGTCATTGTCGAGAGGTTGAAGATATCCAGGGCAGTAGATGGAGATGGCAACATTTTAGTCTGAAACTATAGAAATTAGATAAAATAATAGATTGATCAAAGTGGTTTAATGTTTCTTCTGCCCCTCAACCCTTCTCTCCTTCCTACACAGCTTTCCCTGAAAAGCCCTTTTCCTGTTCATGTCAAAGCTTTGCAATAATTTGTGAATGCAAACAATATCAGGCAGATTATCCCAATCTACATTTATGGCATCTCTACTAGAGAAAGTTTTCTTACCACGGCACAATTGAGATCCGCAATCCTGATTTCCAACATCATGTGTGCTTTGGTGACAGGGAGCACCAAAGCATATTCCTCCTCGTTGGAAACAGAGAGCATGAGAATTTGCTGTGAAATGGAAAACAGGAGACAGCTTGATGATGAGTAAAGTTACTTTGATATTTATATACATTTCTCCTTCCAAGACACCACCACCACCACCACCGCAGAATTCCTTTGCCTTCAGGCAGTTTCTTCTGACCAGAAGAATCAGTTTCTGCTTGTCCCCAAGGAATAGCCCAAATAAATCACAAATCAACCCACCTCTCAACCCTGGCTCAGTGTAAAATTGGCTGGCATGTGTGTACCTACTGAGGCAGTCGAAAAGAAGTAATCTGCTTCATCACAAAGGAAACATCACTCTGTCCAGTATTTCAATGAATTTTTGATTGCTGGGAAATAATCCTGAATTATAATAGCTTACTCTAGTAGGTTTTGGGGGCTAGATTTTCCTCTGGATTTTTCTCTCTTTGCTTAATGTAAAAAACCTTTCCCCTGCTGCTGTTTTCTGCTTTTGAAAAACTGCATATATGAGAGATAGTTATGACTTGCATGAGGGACTCTCAGGGCATCCCAGTTGTCAAAAAAGCTTTAGAAAAAATGAGAAGGTTGCATCACTTCTGGACTGCTCTCAAAGAGAAGTACATTGGATTGTTCACTAAATCCCCAAGAGTCAATGTTTTCTTGAGGGAGTATGTACAGTTTGCTTTCTCTGTTAAGGACATAATGCCTAAATTGCATAGCCTATCAACGGGAGGCAACACCTCTCCTCCCATAACCAAAGATGGAACCTCTTGGACAAGTTGAGATGCCGGTACGTAAAGCCATTCAGTCTTGGCCGGGTTGAGCTGGAGCCTGTTCTTCCCCATCCAAATCCGTACCGCTTCCAGGCAACGGGACATCACGTCGAGGGCATCACTGGCTTGGTTCGGGGTGGAGATAAAGAGCTGGGTATCATCGGCATATTGATGATACCTCACCCCAAAACCACAGATGATCTCACCCAGCGGCTTCATATAGATGTTGAACAGGAGGGGCGAGAGCACCGACCCCTGAGGCACCCCACAATTAAGGGGCCTAGGGGTTGACCTCTGCCCTCCTGTCAACACCATCTGCAAGCGGCCCGAGAGGTAGGAGGAGAACCACCGTAAAACGGTGCCTCCCACTCCCAACCCCACAAGACGTCGCAGCAAGATACCATGGTCGATGGTATCAAAAGCCGCTGAGAGATCTAATAGGACTAGGACAGAGGAACAACCCCTGTCCCAAGCCCACCAGAGATCATTCACCAGTGCGACCAATGCCATCTCCGTGCTTTGCCCGGGCCTGAAACCCGATTGGTATGGGTCCAGATAATCAGTTTCCTCCAGGAACAGAGGAAGCTGATGCGCCAACACACTCTCAACAACCTTCGCCAAAAAGAGAAGGTTGGAGACCGGATGATAGTTATTTAAAACAGCCGGGTCCAGGGCAGGCTTCTTGAGGAGGGCTCTCACCACCGCCTCCTTCAAGGTGGTGGGAAAGATACCCTCCTTCAAGGAAGCAGTTACTACTGCCTGGAACCAACCTCGTGTCTCCTCCCGGGCCGCATAATGCTTAAACACATTCAACAGTGTTGCAAAGTTTTGGAATTGCCATTATACAGCTTAGAAGTATAAGAGAGAAGTCCTGGACCTTGCATTTGGTGAGGCCCTAAATATAATAATGTGTATACTGCCTCCTTGCTGATCTTAGGAATGCATGGATTTCTTTGTTTTGATCATCTAATTCTGCTTGATCCTATGTGAACATAAATATTCAAGAAGTGATTGTAGTCAGTCTCCACTGTGTATGTAAAGCATGAATGATTGTGAGAAGGGTCCTCTGATCCAGGAAAGGCCATAATGGGGAAGGAAACTGCCACCTGCTATTTAAACAGGAGCTTTGAGTCCAACAATATTGACTTGTTATCCCAACTCATGAAGAAAGTAAAATGCCATGATTAACAGTATCAAAAATTAGAGTGAGGTCCCAAAAGACCGGAAAGGCAGATATACGTCTTCTGCCCAATCTCATCACAGTAGAGATAAACTTCAAAACAATATTGTATTTTTCCATCTTAATTTTGGATGGGTGGGTAGGTGGTTGCCTTACTTTCTCTCGGAACAAAGTGATGTCAAACCTGTAGCACCCAAAGCTGCAATATCCCAAGGACACAGATTGCAATAGCTATTTCTACACTTAATCTTGCACTAGGAAGAAACCGTTGAACAGTTGACAGTTCTTGAGTAACTTTGAGTAACTGTTTCTGGTAAGAAAAGAGTTGGAATAAGAATTTGAAACCTTATATATACGTTTCTTTCTCTTTCCAGAGTCAAGTGGCTAAAACTCCATCTCTTTTGGCATGGTTGCAACAGATTTTTTGATTGAAAGCATAGATTTCTGACTATACTTTTTTTTGATACTGATCATCCTGTTTGATTTAATGACTATGTGCAATCAAGTGAGTGTTGACTTTCAGCATACACACAGATAGATTTGTACTTAACCTGGCCCTTCAGCTGTTCTAACCGTGCATCGTGACCAGCTAAGTGAGTCCATCTAACGTTCAAGTGGTTGCCCTAATCTACTCTTTCTTTCTAACATCCCCAGCATTAGAGCCTTCTCCAGAGAGCTAGGTCTTCACGCACTGTTTCCAAGTCATATAATTTGAGTCTTGGCATTTGTTCAACAAATGAGGACTCTGAGTTATTGTGTCTGTCCAGACATCCAATACCAACTTTAAAGTTGTCAATATACTTCAATTTTATATAAAGTCAGTTTTCTGACATAAAAGAAAATCAAGGATTCTTTTTCAAGTGTTCTAGCAATCTATACAATAAGTAAAATATACTAAAGTGAATAAATATTCTGTATATGGCTTCACTCTAGTCAGGACTAAGGGGACACATTTCACAGAGTCATATCTATGAGTATTTTGAACAGTTACTCAGTAGAGCACAAGTGTAGAGGGAGCTGAGGATTTCCTCTGGGTGTATGAAGCCTGACCAGGAGAAAAAGAGAGTTTTCCTAATGATTGAAAAGCTAAGGAGGATGCAAAATATAAGGAGGTCACACAGCCTTTTTGGGATCACCATTCTCCTCCTGTATTAAAAGAACTTGTAAGCCGCCCTGAGTCTTCGGAGAAGGGCGGGATATAAATGGAATTAAAATAAATAAATAAATAAATAAATAAACCCTGCTAAATAAAGTATAATAATAATAATAATGCCCTTTTGCTGATGTTAGCAATGCATGGATTTCTTTGCGTTGATCATCTAATTCTGCTTGATTCTATGTGAACGTAAATATTAGCTTTATTTTTTATTTGTTTGTTTGTTTGTTTGTTTGTGTGTTTGTGTGTTTATTTCTTTAGCCATAATATATAATTTTTGATTTTTGTAAATGAGCAGAATTTGGAGTTATTGAGATATAGAGGATAATCTGCTCAAATGAGGAAGGCTCAAAATTGGTTACAGAAGAAACTGAAACAAATAAAATAACGTAATTAAATGAAATGAATAAGCAATATTAAAATAAAGAATCATTGTAACAGCCTGACCAGGAGAAAAAGAGAGGTTTCTTGATGATTGAAAAGCTAAGGGGGATGCAGAATATAAAGGGGACACACAGCTTATTTGGCATCACCATTCTCCTCCTATCTTAAAAGAATTCTGCTGTTTGAATTTCTGCACGAGGATGGTTTGGATATAATTATTAGGTGGAGATTTTAGCAATTTAAAAGTTGCAGTGGTTTAAAGAAAGAAGGAGTTTTGTCTAAGTTGCCATATGACATCTGCTACACAGTGGCTTTTGTTATAGCTACCTGATGTTTGAGAGTGACAGTGATGATTTAATGAGTCACTAGGAGATCCTGGACCTACCCTGCTACATCCCTCACGTTGGAATCCATTTTGAAGCATTGCACAGCCTTGCTAATTTACCCCTGATATAGCCACTTTAATAAGGTCATTGTTTTTAGGATGATGAGAAATTACTGGACCTAGGAAGGAATGACCTTAGACTACCGTCTAGTAACAAGGATCATAAGAAATCATAATATAGTATGTAAGAATAATACAGTATTTCTGTTTTTTCCCCATTCTCTTTGCCTTGTGCAAAAACTATTTTGGATTGAAAGGAACTACCTCGATTATATCTCCCAAGAAAGCAGAACTCTTGAAACTTGCATTGTTTTAACAGGAACATTTATTGGAAGGTATTGACAGCAGGAAAGTAAGGCAGGATCTGAGGATTTTCTGCAGGAAATGTTAGATTAAAAGACACCATTCAAAACCAATCCCAAATGTCCTTCCCGACGGTTCAAACACAGCCAGTCCATAGGTGTCAAATTATTGTGGGAAAGAACCAATAAGGTGCCACTCTCAAGGCTGTCAGGTCTCTCCACAGCTTCTTCCCTCTTGCTGGAGATAAGGCAGATGGCTGAAGCTCATTCTATTCTCATCACAAGAAAGATACTTCAAAGAGGAAGGAACGAAGCAAAGGAAACACACTTCAGAATACACATAGGTCGTTCCCTCTCCCCACCCCACCCCACTAGAATGCCAGAATCCCAAAATGAGGGGAAAGAATTAGTAAGAGAGGTAAACAGGGATTCTGGCAATGGCATATCTTTTGATTCCACAAGTTAGTACTAAAACCAAACTTAATAAGCTTTTAATTCTACTGCCTACAGAAAGACTCTTTTGGAAGTTGTTTCATTTTTTCCATAGGTTGGTGGACAGATACTTTGCTCTGTTGAAACACATTAACACAACAGAGAGGTGGCAATAGCAGACATATTTTAGTAAAGAATGTAATGAAAGAAGGCTTTATTCTGACCTCCTTTCACTATTCTCATTGTGTGAGTTCCCTAAAGTTAGGCACACTCTGTATTAAAGAGATTAGGGCTTAATATTGTGCGAGGCTGAAGGAAATCAAGGAAAGTGTTTGTTAAGAAATGAAACATGTAAATACAAGGAATTCATGTTCACAAATAATGGTCAGATACTACTAGTAGCAAGGAAACCTCAACCCCTCAGCCTAGCAAGGTGTCAAAAACTTGATGACCCCTGGAACCTGGCACTGATCCTGGTGCTTCCACTGAGCACTGACAGCCCCATTCATCCTGGCACTTCCACTGAGCCCTGACAGCCCTGAAGCTCCAGCCATCTCTTGCTCAGGCTTGTGTGGTACAGCCACCGGTTCAGCTCATTCCCCTCCCCCGCTACCACTTTTCTAGGATGGTTGCATACCACTTGCCAGGCACCAATGTACTAGAGGTGGTACCCTGGTTGAAAAGCCCTGTTCTAAATGGATTAGATTTGTTATTCATTGGGTGTGTTTCAGGTGGAAAGGTCACTTTGGTGCTTTGTGAAGACTGATAGTATGATTCTCTGTAGAACTGTGGTAGTGCAGTGGTTAGAACGCAGTATTGCAGGCTAACTCTAATGACTGACGACAGTTTGATCTTGACCAGCTCAAGGTTGACTCAGCTTTCCATCCTTTTCAGGTGGGTAAAATGGGGACCCAGATTGTTGGAGGCAACAATCTACTGATTCTGTAAACCACTTAGACAGGGATGGAAAGCACTATGAAGAGGTATATGTCTATATGCTATTGCTATCGTATCCACTCCTTGTAGAACTGGACTGAAATTTATCAGTTTCTTATTGATAGGCTTTCAGTTCTGAGTCAATAGAGAATGAACCACACTGAAATATTTTATACTTCTTCTATTATCTTTTATTATTTTATATAATAATAATAATAATAATAATAATAATAATAATAATAATAATAATAATAATAATAATAATAATAATAATAATAATAATAATAATAATAATAATAATAATAATAATAATAGTTGGAAGGGACCGTGGAGGTCTTCTAGTCCAACCCCCTAATCAGGCAGGAAAGCCTGTATATCATTTAAGACAAATGGCTGTCCCGTCTCTTCTTAAAAACTTCCAGTGTTGGAAAATTCACAACTTCTGGAGGCAGGTTGTTCCACTGATTAATTGTTCTAACTGTCAGGTAATGTCTCCTTAGTTTTAGGTTGCTTCTCTCTTTGATTAGTTTCCATCCATTGCTTCTTGTTTAATTTAATTTAATTACTGCTGTTTAATACCATATTTTAGTTCCATTTTATTTCTGTTTTTTTTTATTGAAAAGTTTTAAAATACAATTTTCCTTTAAGAATCCCCCCTTCCCCCTCCCTCCTCCCCCCCCTACCTCCTCCCCTCCCCCCCCGACTTCCCAGAGCTAAATACAAGGTATATATATAAAAAGCAATCATAAACAATCATATACTAACAACTATAAACTCTAAAATCCATCACTCTCTAGCTTATAGAGGATAAAACAAGCCTTAATAATATTGAGTATGTACAAAAAGAAACTAAGATAAGAAAAAAAAACACGAAAGAAGACTTATTCAAATGCTACATAAAACTTCCTAACCCTATACTTGTTCTGGATAAACTCAATCCATTTTGTCCATTCCATAATATAACGTTCTTGCGAATGATCTTTCAAATAGGCCGAAATCTTCGCCATCTCTGCCAGGTCTGAAACCTTTAAAGTCCACTCTTCTATAGTCGGCAGTTCCTCTTTCTTCCAATATTGGCCTATCAAAAGTCTTGCCGCCGTGATTAAGTTCAACATTAACTTGGTGTCCACAACTGTAGCGTCTGCAATTATTCCCAACAAAAAAAGTTGCGGACAAAACTTTATCCTCTGTTTAAAAATCTTCTGCATATTCCACCAGACTTTTATCCAAAAAGCCTTAACCTTCTTACATGTCCACCATATGTGAAAATATGTTGCATCTTCATCACCACACCTCCAACATTTAGGCTGATAATTCGGATACATACTTGCAAGCTTTTTAGGATCTAAATGCCATCTATAAAACATTTTGTAAAAGTTCTCTCTTAGATTTTGAGCTTGTGTAAATTTCACGTTCCTCACCCAAATCTTTTCCCACGTGTCCATTGTGATAACTTCCTGGATGTTTTGGGCCCATTTTATCATACAGTCCTTAACAAGCTCTGTTTCTGAGTCAATCTCTATCAATGCAAGATATATCCGTTTGATATGTGCTGGTCCCTGGTTTCTAATTTGCTTTATCAAATTTTCATCAGTCATTGTAAATCCATTTTTCTGGTCTTCTTTCCACCTGGCCCGTAACTGAGTATATTGAAACCAATTTTGAACAACCTTCTCTTCTCGCAAGAGGCTATATGATTTCAAACACCAAACATTTCTTTCCAAGCTGAGGATCTCCTTGTACGTAGTCACATCATGTTTAAAGCCAGCATGTATATTTTCTATTGCGTGTTTTGGAATTGCCCACAATGGTATCTTGCAACTTAACTTATGTCTATACTTCTTCCAAACTCTCAGCAATGCCTGCCTTAAAATATGCACCCTAAACACATTGTCTACCTTCTTATCATACAACAAATATGCATGCCAGCCAAACAACAAATCATGGCCCTCAAGATTTAATAACCTCCCTTGCGTCAAATTAATCCAGTCACTTATTCCTACTAATGCAGCAGCTTCATAATATAATTTAAAATTAGGCAATTTAAGGCCACCTCTCTCACGAGTATCCTGCATAATCTTAAGTTTAACTCGTGGTTTTTTCCCTGCCCACACAAATTTATTGAAACCTCGCTGCCATTCCTCCAGATTAGAATCTTTCTTAAGAATCGGTATCATTTGAAACAAAAATAAAAATTTAGGCAGGACATTCATTTTTACTGCTGCAATCCGTCCCAACAAAGACAATTGCAATTTTTCCCAACTCTCCATTTCTTTTTGAATTTTCCCCCATAGCTTTTCATAATTATTTTTATATAGCTTTGTATTAGAGGGCGACAAAATCACCCCCAGATATTTAACCCTTTTAACAATCTCAAATCCAGTTAATCCTTCTAAGAGGGCCTTTTGCGGTGATGTCATATTTTTGGCCAAGATTTTTGTTTTTTGTACATTAACCTTAAATCCAGAAACCTTCCCATATTGTGTTATTATCTCCATCAGGTCCACAACAGAGTTCTCTGGCTGGGTCACTGTAACAACCAGATCATCTGCGAATGCTCTCAATCTGTAGTCCTGATCTCCAATTTGAATCCCCTTAATTTTTTCCGAATTCCGAATTTTAACCAATAATATCTCTAATGTCAACACAAATAACAAGGGCGATAACGGACACCCTTGCCTTGTGCCCTTCTCAATATTACATGCTTCTGTCAAACTATTATTAACTATAATTCGGGCAGTTTGTTTTTGATATAATGCCCTAATCGGTTGTAAAAATTTTTCCCCAAAATCCATTTTTTCTAAAACTTTCAACAAAAATTTCCAATTCAATTGATCAAAAGCTTTTTCAGCATCTAAAAAAATTAGCACCGCAGCAATCTGGTTGTTCCTTTCCAAAAACTCTAACACATCAACTATATGCCTCACATTATTTTTCATTTGCCTACCACTAATAAACCCCGTTTGATCCCCATGAATCACCTGTTGCAGAACCCTCATCAGTCTATTAGCCAAAACCTTAGCAAATATCTTGTAATCTGTGTTTAAAAGCGATATCGGTCTATAATTTTTAACTTGAGTAGCATCTTGGTCTTCCTTCGGAATCAAAGAAATAAAAGCAGTTCTCCAAGACGGTGGCACCTTTCCCCCCCTCTGAATTGTCTGGAACAGTTCCTTTAACGGTTTTATCATTTCTAATTGTAAATTTTTGTAATAGGCCGCAGTCAAGCCATCCGTACCTGGTGCTTTATCCACCTTCAATTCCTTAATTGCTGTAAAAATTTCTTCTTCTGTGATCAGTTGGTTAATCCCTTCTTTTTGTACTTGCGTAAGAACCGGGATCTAGCATTTTCCAGATATATATCAATGTCTTTTTCATTAATTTTCTCCTTAGCATATAATTTAGAATAAAAATCCACAAAAGCGTCCTTGATAAGGTCCTGTTGAAACACAACCCTTCCTTTGTGCTCAATCTTATCTATATTAGAAGCCCTTTGTTTTTTCCTCAATCTGTAAGCTAACCATCTACCTGGTTTATTTGCGTTGCAAAAAGTATTATGCCTGGCAAACCGCATATTGGTTGCCACTTGGTCAGCCATTAATTTATCAAATTGTCCTCTTAACAATTTAATAGCCTCCTTAATCTTCACATCCTCTGAGTTCAAAATCAAAGCCTTTTCTTTTTCCTTTATTTCGTTCTCCAGTTCTTTCCTCCTGGCTTCCACAACACATCTATATCTGTTATTCATATATATCAACACCCCTCTCATGTATGCCTTGCTAGCATCCCACACCATATCCATAGAGGTACCTTTGTTCATATTAGTTACAAAAAAATCCTTCATCCGCTGTTTGCATTCTTCCACATTTCTCTGATTTCTAAACAAATTCTCATTTACGCGCCACGAGCGCCTGTCTCTTTTCTCCTTATCAATCTCTAACCAAACTGGACTATGATCAGAGATAGTTCTTGCACAAATCTTCACCTTTTTAGTCCTCAAAAAAAAAATCATTAGTCACCAAAATAAAATCAATCCTCGAAAAAGATTGATGTCTATCAGAATAAAAAGTATAATCCTTTTCCCGCAAGTGTCTCTCACGCCAAATATCTCGCAATTCCAAGTCATCCTTCATTTCAAAAAAAGATTTAGGCAGTCTAGCATGACTTGGAATGCGCTTAAAAGCTCCAGCCTTATCCATCTGTACATCCAAAACACCATTCCAGTCCCCCATAAAAATAAAAGATTTGTAATCCAACTGGGTAAGCTTTGTATGAAGTAAACTAAAAAAATCAGCCTGTTGTTGTTGTTGATTAGGGGCATACAGTCCAACTAAAAGCGTCTTTTTGCCTTCTAGCAACAAATCTATCAATACGTATCTTCCATGCTTGTCTGCTTCAATTAAGTCCGCTGTTATGGCACTTTTAACATAAACAACCACTCCATTTTTCTTATTCATTGCAGAGGCAACAAAGTGCGTGCCCAATCTTGAGTTCAATAAAAACTTTTGGTCCATAACCCTAATATGCGTTTCTTGCAAACATATAACATCTATCTTAAATTGTTTTAAATATTGAAAAACTTTCTTTCTCTTCTGTGGTGAATTTAGTCCATTAACATTCCAAGTCAAAAATTTAGTTGCCATGCATATCCTCCCAAAGCTCTTGAAGCACTGCTTTGATAGGACTATCTTCTTTAGGCCGTGCTCCTCCCACTGCTTGGCTATGAGTACGTTGTGAAGATTCTGAAGACTTTTGCTGGTCTTGTTCTTTTATTTTCTTTGCTCTTTTTAAAGCAGAACGCGTTACCCTTTGCTCTCTAGGATCATCCAAAGAAGTTATAGCTTGATCTCCTCCAGCACCATTTTCCTCTGTTTCCTCCTCTTGATGTTCTCCTTCACCTTCTCCAGATCCCTTTGCAGCTTCCAGAAGTGTTAATGGGGTTGCTTTTAAAACAGTATTGTAGAAATCACGCGCTTGCTTCACAGTAATCAACCAATACCTTTTGCCTTCATACATCACCATCAGCCCATCTGGAATCTCCCATCTGAACCTTATATCTCGTTGCTTGAGCTCTTGAACAAGAAATGTGAAGTCTTTCCTTCTCCTTAAAATCTTTGGAGGGATTTCTTTTAAAACCAAGACTTCTTGATCAGCAATCACAACTTTAGCATCATAGGCAGCTTGTATAACTTCATCTCTAATTTCTCTTTTTGCAAAGTAAACCACCACATCTCTAGGCAACTTTCTCTGTCTGGCAATCCATGAGTTAACACAGAACACTTTATCCATAGCTGCTCTTATTTCAGATGCTGGCTGGTTCAACACCACTTCAAAAGCCTCAGAAACCAGCTGCTTTAAATCTTCCTTAATGTTCTCTTTTAAACCTCTGATTCTAACAGCAAACTGCATCTGGTAATATTGAGCAAGGCTTAACTCCCTTTCCATTTTGTCTCTTAAATTTTCATTCTCCCGTACTTTAACTTCTAATATTGCATTCTTTTGAGTCAGATCATCCACTTTTTCATCTAAATCCTCCACGCATTCCGCCACTTTATGCACTGAGGACAAAATGTCTACCTTCATCACGCTGCACTTCTGTTCCATCCTCTCTTCTAATCTCTCCTCCAGTTTCTCCAATTTCTCCTCCATCTGTGCAAATTTATCCGCCATTGATTGGTTAATTGATTCCAGAATTACCTGGGCATGTTTATCCAGCGCATCTCGTAAATCCTTCGGTGTCAGTACATCAGGAGGATGCAGCGCCTGTAACGATGATTGTTGCACCGGAGAAGATCCACCACTCCGAAGAGTTTTAGGGGGAGGTTTAGCCGCCATCTTTTACTTTTCAATTGTGACGCACTTTCACTTAAAGTTTAAAAAGTCCATCAAGCTCGAGAGTATAATAAAATAATCCTCTTCACCTTTGCCTCTTGTACCGCTCTGCCTGCTCCTTTAATCCATAGTCCTTTCTTCAGGCAGGGGTGGTCGCAGACGGCTGGCTCTGCTCCAAGAAATCCGGAGCAGACACGCTGGCCAGCTGGGAGCAACCCAGGCTTCGGGGGAGTTCAATCCTTCCGCCGCCCAAGCTCCAAGCTCAGGCGGCCCCGGAGAACTCTACCCCTACCTGGGGCCTCACCCCCTCCTCTTCTCCCGAGGAGGGGGCTTCTAATTCGCCCAAACAGCTGATCGGCGCTGTTTCGGGCGAAAAAAACAACAGCTGAGCCGCGGGCAGCCCGGGAAGGCTGTCTCCGTCGCCGCGGAGCCACTGGAAGTCCCATTTTATTTCTGTTTTTATGTATCCTAAATTGAGTTCTGTAACCCTTTATCCCCATAGAGGTCCTATAATGGTGCCTCACCATTGCAGGAAAGAGAGAATCCTCCTGGGAAGCAGCAGTGAAGAAGTAGCTGGAGTATATGCCAATAGGATAATCCCAGCAAGTCACTGAAGCCCAGCTAAAGCCAACATCCTCTTTACTTATAAGCTATATGTCTCCTCCACTTCCCTGTCTGAATACATTCTCCTCTTTCAATCCCTGCTAAGGCATGTGCATCTTGTAACTGAACTTCTCTTGGCTGATTGCTTTGATTTATTCATTGGCATCACCTTGTCCCAACCACAATAACACCTGGAGAATCTCCTTCTACTTGGCAGCTAGGCCAGAAGAATGAATTCTGCTCCTGTTAAACGGCTTAGCTTTGCCTTGAGAATGTACAAATGATTTACTTCTTTTGTTTTCTTACTGTTGCTGTGATTTCATTACATTTGGCCATCCAAGAAATGTACAGTTTATACAGTAAATTGGCTCTAGATCGCACGGCTACAACCACACTTCTCACGGGAATTCCCATCACCAAGCAATCTGTTGATAAAAATGTGGGATTACGTGATCATATGGCTTAGGAATGGTAGGCCCAGGATTCCTGCTGCTAGTGGTAACTGAATTCCATAAGTGATTAGCTGTGAACCCACCCAATCCAAGCCGTTCTTGACTTGGCCCCTCCAGTCCTAAGCCTCACTAAGTTAAAGGACTGCACACAGTGAATTGGGAATTAGGAATACTTGGACACAGTGAGGCCTTAACATGAAAGGTACAACATCAAGAGAATTTATAGCAGCATTAGAATCTATATTCACCAGTAGAGATAGAGGAGTCAGAAACTGTATGCAACAGCACACATTCTGGAGATGGATGAGCCCATCCCTGGGGATGGGCTCCAGCACGAGCCCCAAAGCTTGGAAAAATGAACCTTTGATCCCTGTGACCAACTCAGATTGGATCCTGTAAGGAAGATTCTATTCCATAGAACTGGCCAGTTCTGTATAACTTTGGTGGATGGGGTAAACAGTGGTTCTAAGGCTTATATTGGTAGTTAATTTTATTTCTGTTTTGAACGGTTTTTCTTCATTAATAGCTTAGATATTCAGAAAATAAAAAGGGCAAAAAATGACCCTGGATGAGGAATGTCTTCTGCATTAAAATGAAAAAAGACACATGCACATACACACAGAGATACACAAAGTCATGCAGGTACATGAACATACTGCCCAGAACCCTCTTAAAAAATATCACACAAAAACTGCAATGCTCAGTAAGCTTTATTTCAAGGAAAATTTGCCAAATTTTAATTCAATGCATAACTCTTCTAAAATCTGATAGATAGCAATTTGGATTTACATAAAAGAAGATGAAGCGACAGCAAGCAGTGGTGTCAGGTCATTGTCGAGAGGTTGAAGATATCCAGGGCAGTAGATGGAGATGGCAACATTTTAGTCTGAAACTATAGAAATAAAATAAGAGATAAAATAATAAGAGATAAGAGATAAATAATAGGTTGATCAAAGTGGTTTAATGTTTCTTCTGCCCCTCAACCCTTCTCTCCTTCCTACACAGCTTTCCCTGAAAAGCCCTTTTCCTGTTCATGTCAAAGCTTTGCAATAATTTGTGAATGCAAACAATATCAGGCAGATTATCCCAATCTACATTTATGGCATCTCTACTAGAGAAAGTTTTCTTACCACAGCACAATTGAGATCCGCAATCCTGATTTCCAACATCATGTGTGCTTTGGGGACAGGGAGCACCAAAGCATATTCCTCCTCGTTGGAAACAGAGAGGATGAGAATTCGCTGTGAAATGGAAAACAGGAGACAGCTTGATGATGAGTAAAGTTACTTTGATATTTATATACATTTCTCCTTCCAAGACACCACCACCACTGCAGAATTCCTTTGCCTTCAGGCAGTTTCTTCTGACCAGAAGAATCAGTTTCTGCTTGTCCCCAAGGAATAGCCCAAATAAATCACAAATCAACCCACTTCTCAACCCTGGCTCAGTGTAAAATTGGCTGGCATGTGTGTACCTACTGAGGCACTCGACAAGAAATAATCTGCTTCATCACAAATGAAACATCACTCTGTCCAGTATTTCAATGAATTTTTGATTGCTGGGAAATAATCCTGAATTATAATAGCTTACTCTAGTAGGTGTTTGGGGCTAGATTTTCCTCTGGATTTTTCTCTCTTTGCTTAATGTAAAAAACCTTTCCCCTGCTGCTGTTTTCTGCTTTTGAAAAACTGCATATATGAGAGCTAGTTATGACTTGCATGAGGGACTCTCAGGGCATCCCAGTTGTCAAAAAAGCTTTAGAAAAAATGAGAAGGTTGCATCACTTCTGGACTGCTCTCAAAGAGAAGTACATTGGATTGTTCATTAAATCTCCAAGAGTCAATGTTTTCTTGAGGGAGTATGTACAGTTTGCTTTCTCTGTTAAGGACATAATGATAGATATATGGGGAAAAGATCATTTCTCTGCTTCAAGATATCTTGCTAAAAGTCCAAATACATATGAGTAAATTCACTCAATGGTTAGTATAGTGTAGCCATTTTTTTTCTTTACTCAAATGGAACATAAATAGAATAGTGAATAAACTGATTTTCCAGTCCCTAGATGTGGTATATCAGATTGGATTTCCAATTTTAATTCAGAAGAAAAATCAGTGATATATTATTCAGATGTTTGGAAGCTCACATTATCAATATTCCATCCTTCTTAACTAATTGTTTAAGTAACATGTGGTAATGGTTGAGATATTTCTAGCTAAAAGTTGAAGATTTAATTTCAGAAATTTGTTTGTTAAGCTTGCATAAATTCTGCTGCTGGATTGAATAATAGACCCAAGAATGATCTATTAGACTACGCTGCTTTCAAAGATGATAGTATTCACTCAGCAAGGAGTGAGCTGTCAGTCCTTTCTAAATTATCATTGTTAGATTCTTACCTGCTTCAGATACGGATGCAAGGAAAAGGAATGCAAAGAGCAGGCAAAAGATCTTCATGTTGGAATTGGTTCTGGACCAAATCTTACTCCGGGAACAGAACATAGCTCTATATTTATAGAGTTATAATTATTGTATTACATCACCGCAGTGAAATTTTGCAACTAATCTTAGAAGTTACTTTTACCATTCTTACATAAGGCATTGTTGCATCTTCCTTCTATTGAAGTACTCATGTGGGTTTGCTTCTTCAAAATTCTTTGGAAAAGCAAGAAAATTAGTTAAACGGTTAATCAGTTGTGGTTTCCAAATATTGCAGCCTCAGGGCTTGCCATGTCCAGAACGGGCAGACAAAAGTCCTTTCTGAATTGCTGATGAACTTCTAGCATTTCAGAAAGATTTGAACTTGAATTTGAATTTTATTGAATTTATATACCGCCCTTTCCCATAGGACTCAGGGCGGTTTACAAGGTACTTAAAACATCATATACAAAAATTTAAAACAAATTTTAAAAGATTAAATTAAGTCCCTGAAAGAATATACAAACCCAATTAAAAGCTCGAAGAGCCAGGTCTTCAGGTCCTGGCAAAATGAATGAAGGTCGGGGGCAGTCCTAAGCTCCACTGGCAGCTGGTTCCAAAGGGCATGCACATCCACAGAGAAGGGAACTTGATGCCGGCAGCAAGTCCTCCGTCAAATATCCTGGACCCAAGCCATTTAGGGCTTTATAGGTCATCACCAGCACCTTGAATCTCACCCGGAGGGCAACCAGAAGCCAATGCAGCTTGCGGAGTAGAGGTGTTATATAGGAGTATCGGGAAACCCCCATCACAACTCGTGCGGCTGCATTCTGCAACAGCTGAAGCCTCCAAGTGATCCTCAAGGGCAGCCCCATGTAGAGAGCATTGCAGTAGTCTAACTGGGAGGTCATGAGTGCATGGGTGCCTGTGCATAGGGCATCTCAGTCCAGGTAGGGTCGCAACTGGCACACCAGGCGAACCTGGGTCACGGCTCCTATGTGATCTTCAAAACTGAGCCTTGAATCCAGCAGGACACCCAAGTAGCGAGCCCTATCAACTGGGGGTAACACCTCACCCCCCCATCGCTAAAGATGGAATAGACTGGTTAACCCGAGATGCCGGTATGCACAGCCGCTCAGTCTTGGCAGGATTGAGATGAAGCCTGTTTCTCCCCATCCAGACCTGGACTGCCTCCAGGCAATGGGGACATCACGGTGAGGGCATCACTGGGTTGGTTGAGGGTGGAGAAAAAAAGTTGGGTATCAACAGCATACTGATGATACCCCACCCCGAAACCACGAATGATCTCGCCCAATGGCTTCATATAGATGTTGAACAGGAGGGGAGAGAGAACCGACCGCTGAGAAACTGCACAAACGAGAGGCCTCGGGGTGGATCTCTGCCCTCCTGTCAACACCGACTGCGAGCGGCCCAGGAGATAGGAGAAGAACCACCATAAAATGGTGCCTCTTACTCCCAACCCCCTGAGATGCCGCAGTAGGATACCATGGTCGTTGGTATCAAAAGGCGCTGAGAGATCTAATAGGACTAGGACAGAGGAACAACCCCTGTCCCAAGCCCGCCAGAGATCATTCACCAGTGTGACCAATGCCGTCTCCGTGCTTTGCCCGGGCCTGAAACCCGATTGGTATGGGTCCAGATAATCAGTTTCCTCCAGGAACAGAGGAAGCTGATGCGCCAACACACTCTCAACAACCTTCGCCAAAAAGAGAAGGTTGGAGACCGGATGATAGTTATTTAAAACAGCCGGGTCCAGGGCAGGCTTCTTGAGGAGGGCTCTCACCACCGCCTCCTTCAATGTGGTGGGAAAGATACCCTCCTTCAAGGAAGCAGTTACTACTGCCTGGAACCAACCTCGTGTCTCCTCCCGGGCCGCATAATGCTTAAACACATTCAACAGTGTTGCAAAGTTTTGGAATTGCCATTATACAGCTTAGAAGTATAAGAGAGAAGTCCTGGACCTTGCATTTGGTGAGGCCCTAAATATAATAATGTGTATACTGCCTCCTTGCTGATGTTAGGAATGCATGGATTTCTTTGTTTTGATCATCTAATTCTGCTTGATCCTATGTGAACATAAATATTCAAGAAGTGATTGTAGTCAGTCTCCACTGTGTATGTAAAGCATGAATGATTGTGAGAAGGGTCCTCTGATCCAGGAAAGGCCATAATGGGGAAGGAAACTGCCACCTGCTATTTAAACAGGAGCTTTGAGTCCAACAATATTGACTTGTTATCCCAACTCATGAAGAAAGTAAAATGCCATGATTAACAGTATCAAAAATTAGAGTGAGGTCCCAAAAGACCGGAAAGGCAGATATACGTCTTCTGCCCAGTCTCATCACAGTAGAGATAAACTTCAAAACAATATTGTATTTTTCCATCTTAATTTTGGATGGGTGGGTAGGTGGTTGCCTTACTTTCTCTCGGAACAAAGTGATGTCAAACCTGTAGCACCCAAAGCTGCAATATCCCAAGGACACAGATTGCAATAGCTATTTCTACACTTAATCTTGCACTAGGAAGAAACCGTTGAACAGTTGACAGTTCTTGAGTAACTTTGAGTAACTGTTTCTGGTAAGAAAAGAGTTGGAATAAGAATTTGAAACCTTATATATACGTTTCTTTCTCTTTCCAGAGTCAAGTGGCTAAAACTCCATCTCTTTTGGCATGGTTGCAACAGATTTTTTGATTGAAAGCATAGCTTTCTGACTATACTTTTTTTTGATACTGATCATCCTGTTTGATTTAATGACTATGTGCAATCAAGTGAGTGTTGACTTTCAGCATACACACAGATAGATTTGTACTTAACCTGGCCCTTCAGCTGTTCTAACCGTGCATCGTGACCAGCTAAGTGAGTCCATCTAACGTTCAAGTGGTTGCCCTAATCTACTCTTTCTTTCTAACATCCCCAGCATTAGAGCCTTCTCCAGAGAGCTAGGTCTTCACGCACTGTTTCCAAGTCATATAATTTGAGTCTTGGCATTTGTTCAACAAATGAGGACTCTGAGTTATTGTGTCTGTCCAGACATCCAATACCAACTTTAAAGTTGTCAATATACTTCAATTTTATATAAAGTCAGTTTTCTGACATAAAAGAAAATCAAGGATTCTTTTTCAAGTGTTCTAGCAATCTATACAATAAGTAAAATATACTAAAGTGAATAAATATTCTGTATATGGCTTCACTCTAGTCAGGACTAAGGGGACACATTTCACGGAGTCATATCTATGAGTATTTTGAACAGTTAGTTACTCAGTAGAGCACAAGTGTAGAGGGAGCTGAGGATTTCCTCTGGGTGTATGAAGCCTGACCAGGAGAAAAAGAGAGTTTTCCTAATGATTGAAAAGCTAAGGAGGATGCAAAATATAAGGAGGTCACGCAGCCTTTTTGGGATCACCATTCTCCTCCTGTCTTAAAAGAACCCTGCTAAATAAAGTATAATAATAATAATAATGCCCTTTTGCTGATGTTAGCAATGCATGGATTTCTTTGCGTTGATCATCTAATTCTGCTTGATTCTATGTGAACGTAAATATTAGCTTTATTTTGTATTTGTTTGTTTGTTTGTTTGTGTGTTTGTGTGTTTATTTCTTTAGCCATAATATATAATTTTTGATTTTTGTAAAATGAGCAGAATTTGGAGTTATTGAGATATAGAGGATAATCTGCTCAAATGAGGAAGGCTCAAAATTGGTTACAGAAGAAACTGAAACAAATAAAATAACGTAATTAAATGAAATGAATAAGCAATATTAAAATAAAGAATCATTGTAACAGCCTGACCAGGAGAAAAAGAGAGGTTTCTTGATGATTGAAAAGCTAAGGGGGATGCAGAATATAAAGGGGACACACAGCTTATTTGGCATCACCATTCTCCTCCTATCTTAAAAGAATTCTGCTGTTTGAATTTCTGCACGAGGATGGTTTGGATAAAATTATTAGGTGGAGATTTTAGCAATTTAAAAGTTGCAGTGGTTTAAAGAAAGAAGGAGTTTTGTCTAAGTTGCCATATGACATGCAACACAGTGGCTTTTGTTATAGCTACCTGATGTTTGAGAGTGACAGTGATGATTTAATGAGTCACTAGGAGATCCTGGACCTACCCTGCTACATCCCTCACGTTGGAATCCATTTTGAAGCATTGCACAGCCTTGCTAATTTACCCCTGATATAGCCACTTTAATAAGGTCATTGTTTTTAGGATGATGAGAAATTACTGGACCTAGGAAGCAATGACCTTAGACTACCGTCTAGTAACAAGGATCATAAGAAATCATAATACAGTATGTAAGAATAATACAGTATTTCTGTTTTTTCCCCATTCTCTTTGCCTTGTGCAAAAACTATTTTGGATTGAAAGGAACTACCTCGATTATATCTCCCAAGGAAGCAGAACTCTTGAAACTTGCATTGTTTTAACAGGAACATTTATTGGAAGGTATTGACAGCAGGAAAGTAAGGCAGGATCTGAGGATTTTCTGCAGGAAATGTTAGATTAAAAGACACCATTCAAAACCAATCCCAAATGTCCTTCCCGACAGATCAAACACAGCCAGTCCATAGGTGTCAAATTGTTGTGGGAAAGAACCAATAAGGTGCCACTCTCAAGGCTGTCAGGTCTCTCCACAGCTTCTTCCCTCTTGCTGGAGATAAGGCAGATGGCTGAAGCTCATTCTATTCTCATCACAAAAAAGTTACTTCAAAGAGGAAGGAACTAGGTCGTTCCCTCTCCCCACCCCACCCCACCAGAATGCCAGAATCCCAAAATGAGGGGAAAGAATTGGTAAGAGAGGTAAACAGGGATTCTGGCAATGGCATATCTTTTGATTCCACAAGTTATTACTAAAACCAAACTTAATAAGCTTTTAATTCTACTGCCTACAGAAAGACTCTTTTGGAAGTTGTTTCATTTTTTCCATAGGTTGGTGGACAGATACTTTGCTCTGTTGAAACACATTAACACAACAGAGAGGTGGCAATAGCAGACATATTTTAGTAAAGAATGTAATGAAAGAAGGCTGTATTCTGACCTCCTTTCACTATTCTCATTGTGTGAGTTCCCTAAAGTTAGGCACACTCTGTATTAAAGAGATTAGGGCTTAATATTGTGCGAGGCTGAAGGAAATCAAGGAAAGCGTTTGTTAAGAAATGAAACATGTGAATACAAGGAATTCATGTTCACAAATAATGGTCAGATACTACTAGTAGCAAGGAAACCTCAACCCCTCAGCCTAGCAAGGTGTCAAAAACTTGATGACCCCTGGAACCTGGCACTGATCCTGGTGTTTCCACTGAGCACTGACAGCCCCAAAGAAGCATTCATCCTGGCACTTCCGCTGAGCCCTGACAGCCCTGAAGCTCCAGCCATCTCTTGCTCAGGCTTGTGTGGTACAGCCACCGGTTCAGCTCATTCCCCTCCCCCGCTACCACTTTTCTAGGATGGTTGCATACCACTTGCCAGGCGCCAATGTACTAGAGGTGGTACCCTGGCTGAAAATCCCTGTTCTAAATGGGTTAGATTTGTTATTCATTGGGTGTGTTTCAGGTGGAAAGGTCACTTTGGTGCTTTGTGAAGACCGATAGTATGATTCTCTGTAGAACTGTGGTAGTGCAGTGGTTAGAACGCAGTATTGCAGGCTAACTCTAATGACTGACGACAGTTTGATCTTGACCAGCTCAAGGTTGACTCAGCTTTCCATCCTTTTCAGGTGGGTAAAATGGGGACCCAGATTGTTGGAGGCAACAATCTACTGATTCTGTAAACCACTTAGACAGTGATGGAAAGCACTATGAAGAGGTATATGTCTAAGTGCTATTGCTGTTGTATCCACTCCTTGTAGAACTGGACTGAAATTTATCAGTTTCTTATTGATAGGCTTTCAGTTCTGAGTCAATAGAGAATGAACCACACTGAAATATTTTATACTTCTTCTATTATCTTTTATTATATATATATATAATAATAATAATAATAATAATAATAATAATAATAATAATAATAATAATAATAATAATAATAATAATAATAATAATAATAGTTGGAAGGGACCGTGGAGGTCTTCTAGTCCAACCCCCTAATCAGGCAGGAAAGCCTGTATATCATTTAAGACAAATGGCTGTCCCGTCTCTTCTTAAAAACTTCCAGTGTTGGAAAATTCACAACTTCTGGAGGCAGGTTGTTCCACTGATTAATTGTTCTAACTGTCAGGTAATGTCTCCTTAGTTTTAGGTTGCTTCTCTCTTTGATTAGTTTCCATCCATTGCTTCTTGTTTAATTTAATTTAATTACTGCTGTTTAATACCATATTTTAGTTCCATTTTATTTCTGTTTTTATGTATCCTAAATTGAGTTCTGTAACCCTTTATCCCCATAGAGGTCCTATAATGGTGCCTCACCATTGCAGGAAAGAGAGAATCCTCCTGGGAAGCAGCAGTGAAGAAGTAGCTGGAGTATATGCCAATAGGATAATCCCAGCAAGTCACTGAAGCCCAGCTAAAGCCAACATCCTCTTTACTTATAAGCTATATGTCTCCTCCACTTCCCTGTCTGAATCCATTCTCCTCTTTCAATCCCTGCTAAGGCATGTGCATCTTGTAACTGAACTTCTCTTGGCTGATTGCTTTGATTTATTCATTGGCATCACCTTGTCCCAACCACAATAACACCTGGAGAATCTCCTTCTACTTGGCAGCTAGGCCAGAAGAATGAATTCTGCTCCTGTTAAACGGCTTAGCTTTGCCTTGAGAATGTACAAATGATTTACTTCTTTTGTGTTCTTACTGTTGCTGTGATTTCATTACATTTGGCCATCCAAGAAATGTACAGTCTATACAGTAAATTGGCTCTAGATCGCACGGCTACAACCACACTTCTCACGGGAATTCCCATCACCAAGCAATCTGTTGATAAAAATGTGGGATTACGTGACCATATGGCTTAGGAATGGTAGGCCCAGGATTCCTGCTGCTAGTGGTAACTGAATTCCATAAGTGATTAGCTGTGAACCCACCCAATCCAAGCCGTTCTTGACTTGGCCCCTCCAGTCCTAAGCCTCACTAAGTTAAAGGACTGCACACAGTGAATTGGGAATTAGGAATACTTGGACACAGTGAGGCCTTAACATGAAAGGTACAACATCAAGAGAATTTATAGCAGCATTAGAATCTATATTCACCAGTAGAGATAGAGGAGTCAGAAACTGTATGCAACAGCACACATTCTGGAGATGGATGAGCCCATCCCTGGGGATGGGCTCCAGCACGAGCCCCAAAGCTTGGAAAAATGAACCTTTGATCCCTGTGACCAACTCAGATTGGATCCTGTAAGGAAGATTCTATTCCATAGAACTGGCCAGTTCTGTATAACTTTGGTGGATGGGGTAAACAGTGGTTCTAAGGCTTATATTGGTAGTTAATTTTATTTCTGTTTTGAACGGTTTTTCTTCATTAATAGCTTAGATATTCAGAAAATAAAAAGGGCAAAAAATGACCCTGGATGAGGAATGTCTTCTGCATTAAAATGAAAAAAGACACATGCACATACACACAGAGATACACAAAGTCATGCAGGTACATGAACATACTGCCCAGAACCCTCTTAAAAATATCACACAAAAACTGCAATGCTCAGTAAGCTTTATTTCAAGGAAAATTTGCCAAATTTTAATTCAATGCATAACTCTTCTAAAATCTGATAGATAGCAATTTGGATTTATATAAAAGAAGATGAAGCGACAGCAAGCAGTGGTGTCAGGTCATTGTCGAGAGGTTGAAGATATCCAGGGCAGTAGATGGAGATGGCAACATTTTAGTCTGAAACTATAGAAATAAAATAAGAGATAAAATAATAAGAGATAAGAGATAAATAATAGGTTGATCAAAGTGGTTTAATGTTTCTTCTGCCCCTCAACCCTTCTCTCCTTCCTACACAGCTTTCCCTGAAAAGCCCTTTTCCTGTTCATGTCAAAGCTTTGCAATAATTTGTGAATGCAAACAATATCAGGCAGATTATCCCAATCTACATTTATGGCATCTCTACTAGAGAAAGTTTTCTTACCACAGCACAATTGAGATCCGCAATCCTGATTTCCAACATCATGTGTGCTTTGGGGACAGGGAGCACCAAAGCATATTCCTCCTCGTTGGAAACAGAGAGGATGAGAATTTGCTGTGAAATGGAAAACAGGAGACAGCTTGATGATGAGTAAAGTTACTTTGATATTTATATACATTTCTCCTTCCAAGACACCACCACCACTGCAGAATTCCTTTGCCTTCAGGCAGTTTCTTCTGACCAGAAGAATCAGTTTCTGCTTGTCCCCAAGGAATAGCCCAAATAAATCACAAATCAACCCACCTCTCAACCCTGGCTCAGAGTAAAATTGGCTGGCATGTGTGTACCTACTGAGGCAGTCGACAAGAAGTAATCTGCTTCGTCACAAAGGAAACATCACTCTGTCCAGTATTTCAATGAATTTTTGATTGCTGGGAAATAATCCTGAATTATAATAGCTTACTCTAGTAGGTTTTTGGGGCTAGATTTTCCTCTGGATTTTTCTCTCTTTGCTTAATGTAAAAAACCTTTCCCCTGCTGCTGTTTTCTGCTTTTGAAAAACTGCATATATGAGAGCTAGTTATGACTTGCATGAGGGACTCTCAGGGCATCCCAGTTGTCAAAAAAGCTTTAGAAAAAATGAGAAGGTTGCATCACTTCTGGACTGCTCTCAAAGAGAAGTACATTGGATTGTTCATTAAATCTTCAAGAGTCAATGTTTTCTTGAGGGAGTATGTACAGTTTGCTTTCTCTGTTAAGGACATAATGATAGATATATAGGGAAAAGATCATTTCTCTGCTTCAAGATATCTTGCTAAAAGTCCAAATACATATGAGTAAATTCACTCAATGGTTAGTATAGTGTAGCCATTTTTTTCTTTACTCAAATGGAACATAAATAGAATAGTGAATAAACTGATTTTCCAGTCCCTAGATGTGGTATATCAGATTGGATTTCCAATTTTAATTCAGAAGAAAAATCAGTGATATATTATTCAGATGTTTGGAAGCTCACGTTATCAATATTCCATCCTTCTTAACTAATTGTTTAAGTAACATGTGGTAATGGTTGAGATATTTCTAGCTAAAAGATGAAGATTTAATTTCAGAAATTTGTTTGTTAAGCTTGCATAAATTCTGCTCCTGGATTGAATAATAGACCCAAGAAAGATCTATTAGACTACGCTGCTTTCAAAGATGATAGTACTCACTCAGCAAGGAGTGAGCTGTCAGTCCTTTCTAAATTATCATTGTTAGATTCTTACCTGCTTCAGATACGGATGCAAGGAAAAGGAATGCAAAGAGCAGGCAAAAAATCTTCATGTTGGAATTGGTTCTGGACCAAATCTTACTCCGGGAACAGAACATAGCTCTATATTTATAGAGTTATAATTATTGTATTACATCACCGCAGTGAAATTTTGCAACTAATCTTAGAAGTTACTTTTACCATTCTTATATAAGGCATTGTTGCATCTTCCTTCTATTGAAGTACTCATGTGGGTTTGCTTCTTCAAAATTCTTTGGAAAAGCAAGAAAATTAGTTAAACGGTTAATCAGTTGTGGTTTCCAAATATTGCAGTCTCAGGGCTTGCCATGTCCAGAACGGGCAGACAAAAGTCCTTTCTGAATTGCTGATGAACTTCTAGCATTTCAGAAAGATTTGAATTTGAATTTGAATTTTATTGAATTTATATACCGCCCTTTCCCATAGGACTCAGGGCGGTTTACAAGGTACTTAAAACATCATATACAAAAATTTAAAACAAATTTTAAAAGATTAAATTAAGTCCCTGAAAGAATATACAAACCCAATTAAAAGCTCGAAGAGCCAGGTCTTCAGGTCCTGGCGAAATGAATGAAGGTCGGGGGCAGTCCTAAGCTCCACTGGCAGCTGGTTCCAAAGGGCAGGCACATCCACAGAGAAGGGAACTTGATGCCGGCAGCAAGTCCTCCGTCAAATATCCTGGACCCAAGCCATTTAGGGCTTTATAGGTCATCACCAGCACCTTGAATCTCACCCGGAGGGCAACCAGAAGCCAATGCAGCTTGCGGAGTAGAGGTGTTATATAGGAGTATCGGGAAACCCCCATCACAACTCGTGCGGCTGCATTCTGCAACAGCTGAAGCCTCCAAGTGATCCTCAAGGGCAGCCCCATGTAGAGAGCATTGCAGTAGTCTAACTGGGAGGTCATGAGTGCATGGGTGCCTGTGCATAGGGCATCTCAGTCCAGGTAGGGTCGCAACTGGCACACCAGGCGAACCTGGGTCACGGCTCCTATGTGATCTTCAAAACTGAGCCTTGAATCCAGCAGGACACCCAAGTAGCGAGCCCTATCAACTGGGGGTAACACCTCACCCCCCCATCGCTAAAGATGGAATAGACTGGTTAACCCGAGATGCCGGTATGCACAGCCGCTCAGTCTTGGCAGGATTGAGATGAAGCCTGTTTCTCCCCATCCAGACCTGGACTGCCTCCAGGCAATGGGGACATCACGGTGAGGGCATCACTGGGTTGGTTGAGGGTGGAGAAAAAAAGTTGGGTATCAACAGCATACTGATGATACCCCACCCCGAAACCACGAATGATCTCGCCCAATGGCTTCATATAGATGTTGAACAGGAGGGGAGAGAGAACCGACCCCTGAGAAACTGCACAAACGAGAGGCCTCGGGGTGGATCTCTGCCCTCCTGTCAACACCGACTGCGAGCGGCCCAGGAGATAGGAGAAGAACCACCATAAAATGGTGCCTCTTACTCCCAACCCCCTGAGATGCCGCAGTAGGATACCATGGTCGTTGGTATCAAAAGGCGCTGAGAGATCTAATAGGACTAGGACAGAGGAACAACCCCTGTCCCAAGCCCGCCAGAGATCATTCACCAGTGTGACCAATGCCGTCTCCGTGCTTTGCCCGGGCCTGAAACCCGATTGGTATGGGTCCAGATAATCAGTTTCCTCCAGGAACAGAGGAAGCTGATGCGCCAACACACTCTCAACAACCTTCGCCAAAAAGAGAAGGTTGGAGACCGGATGATAGTTATTTAAAACAGCCGGGTCCAGGGCAGGCTTCTTGAGGAGGGCTCTCACCACCGCCTCCTTCAATGTGGTGGGAAAGATACCCTCCTTCAAGGAAGCAGTTACTACTGCCTGGAACCAACCTCGTGTCTCCTCCCGGGCCGCATAATGCTTAAACACATTCAACAGTGTTGCAAAGTTTTGGAATTGCCATTATACAGCTTAGAAGTATAAGAGAGAAGTCCTGGACCTTGCATTTGGTGAGGCCCTAAATATAATAATGTGTATACTGCCTCCTTGCTGATGTTAGGAATGCATGGATTTCTTTGTTTTGATCATCTAATTCTGCTTGATCCTATGTGAACATAAATATTCAAGAAGTGATTGTAGTCAGTCTCCACTGTGTATGTAAAGCATGAATGATTGTGAGAAGGGTCCTCTGATCCAGGAAAGGCCATAATGGGGAAGGAAACTGCCACCTGCTATTTAAACAGGAGCTTTGAGTCCAACAATATTGACTTGTTATCCCAACTCATGAAGAAAGTAAAATGCCATGATTAACAGTATCAAAAATTAGAGTGAGGTCCCAAAAGACCAGAAAGGCAGATATACTTCTTCTGCCCAGTCTCATCACAGTAGAGATAAACTTCAAAACAATATTGTATTTTTCCATCTTAATTTTGGATGGGTGGGTAGGTGGTTGCCTTACTTTCTCTCGGAACAAAGTGATGTCAAACCTGTAGCACCCAAAGCTGCAATATCCCAAGGACACAGATTGCAATAGCTATTTCTACACTTAATCTTGCACTAGGAAGAAACCGTTGAACAGTTGACAGTTCTTGAGTAACTTTGAGTAACTGTTTCTGGTAAGAAAAGAGTTGGAATAAGAATTTGAAACCTTATATATACGTTTCTTTCTCTTTCCAGAGTCAAGTGGCTAAAACTCCATCTCTTTTGGCATGGTTGCAACAGATTTTTTGATTGAAAGCATAGCTTTCTGACTATACTTTTTTTTGATACTGATCATCCTGTTTGATTTAATGACTATGTGCAATCAAGTGAGTGTTGACTTTCAGCATACACACAGATAGATTTGTACTTAACCTGGCCCTTCAGCTGTTCTAACCGTGCATCGTGACCAGCTAAGTGAGTCCATCTAACGTTCAAGTGGTTGCCCTAATCTACTCTTTCTTTCTAACATCCCCAGCATTAGAGCCTTCTCCAGAGAGCTAGGTCTTCACGCACTGTTTCCAAGTCATATAATTTGAGTCTTGGCATTTGTTCAACAAATGAGGACTCTGAGTTATTGTGTCTGTCCAGACATCCAATACCAACTTTAAAGTTGTCAATATACTTCAATTTTATATAAAGTCAGTTTTCTGACATAAAAGAAAATCAAGGATTCTTTTTCAAGTGTTCTAGCAATCTATACAATAAGTAAAATATACTAAAGTGAATAAATATTCTGTATATGGCTTCACTCTAGTCAGGACTAAGGGGACACATTTCACGGAGTCATATCTATGAGTATTTTGAACAGTTAGTTACTCAGTAGAGCACAAGTGTAGAGGGAGCTGAGGATTTCCTCTGGGTGTATGAAGCCTGACCAGGAGAAAAAGAGAGTTTTCCTAATGATTGAAAAGCTAAGGAGGATGCAAAATATAAGGAGGTCACGCAGCCTTTTTGGGATCACCATTCTCCTCCTGTCTTAAAAGAACCCTGCTAAATAAAGTATAATAATAATAATAATGCCCTTTTGCTGATGTTAGCAATGCATGGATTTCTTTGCGTTGATCATCTAATTCTGCTTGATTCTATGTGAACGTAAATATTAGCTTTATTTTGTATTTGTTTGTTTGTTTGTTTGTTTGTGTGTTTGTGTGTTTATTTCTTTAGCCATAATATATAATTTTTGATTTTTGTAAATGAGCAGAATTTGGAGTTATTGAGATATAGAGGATAATCTGCTCAAATGAGGAAGGCTCAAAATTGGTTACAGAAGAAACTGAAACAAATAAAATAACGTAATTAAATGAAATGAATAAGCAATATTAAAATAAAGAATCATTGTAACAGCCTGACCAGGAGAAAAAGAGAGGTTTCTTGATGATTGAAAAGCTAAGGGGGATGCAGAATATAAAGGGGACACACAGCTTATTTGGCATCACCATTCTCCTCCTATCTTAAAAGAATTCTGCTGTTTGAATTTCTGCACGAGGATGGTTTGGATAAAATTATTAGGTGGAGATTTTAGCAATTTAAAAGTTGCAGTGGTTTAAAGAAAGAAGGAGTTTTGTCTAAGTTGCCATATGACATGCAACACAGTGGCTTTTGTTATAGCTACCTGATGTTTGAGAGTGACAGTGATGATTTAATGAGTCACTAGGAGATCCTGGACCTACCCTGCTACATCCCTCACGTTGGAATCCATTTTGAAGCATTGCACAGCCTTGCTAATTTACCCCTGATATAGCCACTTTAATAAGGTCATTGTTTTTAGGATGATGAGAAATTACTGGACCTAGGAAGCAATGACCTTAGACTACCGTCTAGTAACAAGGATCATAAGAAATCATAATACAGTATGTAAGAATAATACAGTATTTCTGTTTTTTCCCCATTCTCTTTGCCTTGTGCAAAAACTATTTTGGATTGAAAGGAACTACCTCGATTATATCTCCCAAGAAAGCAGAACTCTTGAAACTTGCATTGTTTTAACAGGAACATTTATTGGAAGGTATTGACAGCAGGAAAGTAAGGCAGGATCTGAGGATTTTCTGCAGGAAATGTTAGATTAAAAGACACCATTCAAAACCAATCCCAAATGTCCTTCCCGACGGTTCAAACACAGCCAGTCCATAGGTGTCAAATTGTTGTGGGAAAGAACCAATAAGGTGCCACTCTCAAGGCTGTCAGGTCTCTCCACAGCTTCTTCCCTCTTGCTGGAGATAAGGCAGATGGCTGAAGCTCATTCTATTCTCATCACAAGAAAGATACTTCAAAGAGGAAGGAACGAAGCAAAGGAAACACACTTCAGAATACACATAGGTCGTTCCCTCTCCCCACCCCACCCCACTAGAATGCCAGAATCCCAAAATGAGGGGAAAGAATTGGTAAGAGAGGTAAACAGGGATTCTGGCAATGGCATATCTTTTGATTCCACAAGTTATTACTAAAACCAAACTTAATAAGCTTTTAATTCTACTGCCTACAGAAAGACTCTTTTGGAAGTTGTTTCATTTTTTCCATAGCTTGGTGGACAGATACTTTGCTCTGTTGAAACACATTAACACAACAGAGAGGTGGCAATAGCAGACATATTTTAGTAAAGAATGTAATGAAAGAAGGCTTTATTCTGACCTCCTTTAACTATTCTCATTGTGTGAGTTCCCTAAAGTTAGGCACACTCTGTATTAAAGAGATTAAGGCTTAATATTGTGCGAGGCTGAAGGAAATCAAGGAAAGTGTTTGTTAAGAAATGAAACATGTAAATACAAGGAATTCATGTTCACAAATAATGGTAAGATACTACTAGTAGCACGGAAACCTCAACCCCTCAGCCTAGCAAGGTGTCAAAAACTTGATGACCCCTGGAACCTGGCACTGATCCTGGTGCTTCCACTGAGCACTGACAGCCCCAAAGAAGCATTCATCCTGGCACTTCCACTGAGCCCTGACAGCCCTGAAGCTCCAGCCATCTCTTGCTCAGGCTTGTGTGGTACAGCCACCGGTTCAGCTCATTCCCCTCCCCCGCTACCACTTTTCTAGGATGGTTGCATACCACTTGCCAGGCGCCAATGTACTAGAGGTGGTACCCTGGTTGAAAAGCCCTGTTCTAAATGGATTAGATTTGTTATTCATTGGGTGTGTTTCAGGTGGAAAGGTCACTTTGGTGCTTTGTGAAGACTGATAGTATGATTCTCTGTAGAACTGTGGTAGTGCAGTGGTTAGAACGCAGTATTGCAGGCTAACTCTAATGACTGACGACAGTTTGATCTTGACCAGCTCAAGGTTGACTCAGCTTTCCATCCTTTTCAGGTGGGTAAAATGGGGACCCAGATTGTTGGAGGCAACAATCTACTGATTCTGTAAACCACTTAGACAGGGATGGAAAGCACTATGAAGAGGTATATGTCTATATGCTATTGCTATCGTATCCACTCCTTGTAGAACTGGACTGAAATTTATCAGTTTCTTATTGATAGGCTTTCAGTTCTGAGTCAATAGAGAATGAACCACACTGAAATATTTTATACTTCTATTATCTTTTATTATTTTATATAATAATAATAATAATAATAATAATAATAATAATAATAATAATAATAATAATAATAATAATAATAATAATAGTTGGAAGGGACCGTGGAGGTCTTCTAGTCCAACCCCCTAATCAGGCAGGAAAGCCTGTATATCATTTAAGACAAATGGCTGTCCCGTCTCTTCTTAAAAACCTCCAGTGTTGGAAAATTCACAACTTCTGGAGGCAGGTTGTTCCACTGATTAATTGTTCTAACTGTCAGGTAATGTCTCCTTAGTTTTAGGTTGCTTCTCTCTTTGATTAGTTTCCATCCATTGCTTCTTGTTTAATTTAATTTAATTACTGCTGTTTAATACCATATTTTAGTTCCATTTTATTTCTGTTTTTATGTATCCTAAATTGAGTTCTGTAACCCTTTATCCCCATAGAGGTCCTATAATGGTGCCTCACCATTGGAGGAAAGAGAGAATCCTCCTAGGAAGCAGGAGTGAAGAAGTAGCTGGAGTGTATGCCAAGAGGATAATCCCAGCAAGGAACTGAAGCCCAGCTAAAGCCAACATCCTCTTTACTTATAAGCTATATGTCTCCTCCACTTCCCTGTCTGAATCCATTCTCCTCTTTCAATCCCTGCTAAGGCATGTGCATCTTGTAACTGAACTTCTCTTGGCTGATTGCTTTGATTTATTCATTGGCATCACCTTGTCCCAACCACAATAACACCTGGAGAATCTCCTTCTACTTGGCAGCTAGGCCAGAAGAATGAATTCTGCTCCTGTTAAACGGCTTAGCTTTGCCTTGAGAATGTACAAATGATTTACTTCTTTTGTGTTCTTACTGTTGCTGTGATTTCATTACATTTGGCCATCCAAGAAATGTACAGTCTATACAGTAAATTGGCTCTAGATCGCACGGCTACAACCACACTTCTCACGGGAATTCCCATCACCAAGCAATCTGTTGATAAAAATGTGGGATTACGTGACCATATGGCTTAGGAATGGTAGGCCCAGGATTCCTGCTGCTAGTGGTAACTGAATTCCATAAGTGATTAGCTGTGAACCCACCCAATCCAAGCCGTTCTTGACTTGGCCCCTCCAGTCCTAAGCCTCACTAAGTTAAAGGACTGCACACAGTGAATTGGGAATTAGGAATACTTGGACACAGTGAGGCCTTAACATGAAAGGTACAACATCAAGAGAATTTATAGCAGCATTAGAATCTATATTCACCAGTAGAGATAGAGGAGCCAGAAACTGTGTGCAACAGCACATATTCTGGAGAGAGAGAGGTTCCCTGGGGATGGGCTCCAGCACGAGCCCCAAAGCTTGGAAAAATGAACCTTTGATCCCTGTGACCAACTCAGATTGGATCCTGTAAGGAAGATTCTATTCCATAGAACTGGCCAGTTCTGTATAACTTTGGTGGATGGGGTAAACAGTGGTTCTAAGGCTTATATTGGTAGTTAGTTTTATTTCTGTTTTGAACGGTTTTTCTTCATTAATAGCTTAGATATTCAGAAAATAAAAAGGGCAAAAAATGACCCTGGATGAGGAATGTCTTCTGCATTAAAATGAAAAAAGACACATGCACATACACACAGAGATACACAAAGTCATGCAGGTACATGAACATACTGCCCAGAACCCTCTTAAAAAAATATCACACAAAAACTGCAATGCTCAGTAAGCTTTATTTCAAGGAAAATTTTCCAAATTTTAATTCAATGTATAACTGTTCTAAAATCTGATAGATAGCAATTTGGATTTATATAAAAGAAGATGAAGCGACAGCAGGCAGTGGTGTCAGGTCATTGTCGAGAGGTTGAAGTTATCCAGGGCAGTAGATGGAGATGGCAACATTTTAGTCTGAAACTATAGAAATTAGATAAAATAATAGGTTGATCAAAGTGGTTTAATGTTTCTTCTGCCCCTCAACCCTTCTCTCCTTCCTACACAGCTTTCCCTGAAAAGCCCTTTTCCTGTTCATGTCAAAGCTTTGGAATAATTTGTGAATGCAAACAATATCAGGCAGATTATCCCAATCTACATTTATGGCATCTCTACTAGAGAAAGTTTTCTTACCACAGCACAATTGAGATCCGCAATCCTGATTTCCAACATCATGTGTGGTTTGGGGACAGGGAGCACCAAAGCATATTCCTCCTCGTTGGAAACAGAGAGGATGAGAATTCGCTGTGAAATGGAAAACAGGAGACAGCTTGATGATGAGTAAAGTTACTTTGATATTTATATACATTTCTCCTTCCAAGACACCACCACCACTGCAGAATTCCTTTGCCTTCAGGCAGTTTCTTCTGACCAGAAGAATCAGTTTCTGCTTGTCCCCAAGGAATAGCCCAAATAAATCACAAATCAACCCACCTCTCAACCCTGGCTCAGTGTAAAATTGGCTGGCATGTGTGTACCTACTGAGGCACTCGACAAGAAATAATCTGCTTCATCACAAAGGAAACATCACTCTGTCCAGTATTTCAATGAATTTTTGATTGCTGGGAAATAATCCTGAATTATAATAGCTTACTCTAGTAGGTGTTTGGGGCTAGATTTTCCTCTGGATTTTTCTCTCTTTGCTTAATGTAAAAATCCTTTCCCCTGCTGCTGTTTTCTGCTTTTGAAAAACTGCATATATGAGAGCTAGTTATGACTTCCATGAGGGACTCTCAGGGCATCCCAGTTGTCAAAAAAGCTTTAGAAAAAATGAGAAGGTTGCATCACTTCTGGACTGCTCTCAAAGAGAAGTACATTGGATTGTTCATTAAATCTCCAAGAGTCAATGTTTTCTTGAGGGAGTATGTACAGTTTGCTTTCTCTGTTAAGGACATAATGATAGATATATGGGGAAAAGATCATTTCTCTGCTTCAAGATATCTTGCTAAAAGTCCAAATACATATGAGTAAATTCACTCAATGGTTAGTATAGTGTAGCCATTTTTTTCTTTACTCAAATGGAACATAAATAGAATAGTGAATAAACTGGTTTTCCAGTCCCTAGATGTGGTATATCAGACTGGATTTCCAATTTTAATTCAGAAGAAAAATCAGTGATATATTATTCAGATGTTTGGAAGCTCACATTATCAATATTCCATCCTTCTTAACTAATTGTTAAAGTAACATGTGGTAATGGTTGAGATATTTCTAGCTAAAAGATGAAGATTTAATTTCAGAAATTTGTTTGTTAAGCTTGCATAAATTCTGCTCCTGGATTGAATAATAGACCCAAGAAAGATGTATTAGACTACGCTGCTTTCAAAGATGATAGTACTCATTCAGCAAGGAGTGAGCTATCAGTCCTTTCTAAATTATCATTGTTAGATTCTTACCTGCTTCAGACAGGGATGCAAGGAAAAGGAATGCGAAGAACAGGCAAAAGATCTTCATGTTGGAATTGGTTCTGGACCAAATCTTACTCTGGGAACAGAACGTAGCTGTAAATTTATAGAGTTATAATTATTGTATTACATCACCTCAGTGAAATTTTGCAACTAATCTTAGAAGTTACTTTTACCATTCTTACATAAGGCATTGTTGCATCTTCCTTCTATTGAAGTACTCATGTGGGTTTGCTTCTTCAAAATTCTTTGGAAAAGCAAGAAATTAGTTAAACGGTTAATCAGTTGTGGTTTCCAAATATTGCAGCCTCAGGGCTTGCCATGTCCAGAACGGGCAGACAAAAGTCCTTTCTGAATTGCTGCTGAACTTCTAGTATTTCAGAAAGATAATGCTTAACCACATTCAACAGTGTTGCAAAGTTTTGGAATTGCCATTATACAGCTTAGAAGTATAAGAGAGAAGTCCTGGACCTTGCATTTGGTGAGGCCCTAAATATAATAATGTGTATACTGCCTCCTTGCTGATGTTAGGAATGCATGGATTTCTTTGTTTTGATCATCTAATTCTGCTTGATCCTATGTGAACATAAATATTAGCTTTGTTTTTTATTAGTTTGTTTATTTGTCTCTGTGTTTATTAATTTAGCCATAATATATAATTTTGATTTCTGTAAATGAGCAGAATTTGGAGTTTAAGATATAGAGGATAATGTGGTCAAATGAGGAAGGCTCAAAATTAGTTACAGAAAAATCTGAAACAAATAAAATAAAGTCATTAAATGAAATGAATAAGCAACATTAAAATAAAGAACCATTGTAACAGAGCAGAGCAATATTGTTTTAGCAGCAGCTTTGAAATCCAATACTGCTCTTAACTAATAAACACTAAGATTGTTTGTAAAAGGCAGGTTTTAATTATTTTTTGAAATAATGACTATGGTTGTAGGCAACTGAATTCAGGATGGATGCTGTGCAAAAAGATGGCCAACATACATGTCCGTGTAGTTCCCAAATATGAGACATACTTTCTCATCTCTTGGTAGGTCAGAAGCCACTGGAAAAGACTGTCCTATAGATACACAGTTCCTAAGTGTGAGAAAGCCTTAGAGCAAGGTAGAAAATGCAGATTACATCTCTGTCTCCAACCTTCTCTTGTTGAGAAGATGGTGAGACTGTACCTTCCTTAAAGGAACCTTCCTTTGACAAAATGGCTTATCTATACTCACTTCATCTGGGTTTCAGGCTGACATTTAGGATAGAGACGGTTTCAATTATGCTCTTAATTTTTCAAGAAGTGATTGTAGTCAGTCTCCACTGTGTATGTAAAGCATGAATGATTGTGAGAAGGGTCCTCTGATCCAGGAAAGGCTATAATGGGCAAGGAAACTGCCATCTGCTATTTAAACAGGAGCTTTGAGTCCAACAATATTGACTTGTTATCCCAACTCATGAAGAAAGTAAAATGCCATGATTAACAGTATCAAAAATTAGAGTGAGGTCCCAAAAGGCCGGAAAGGGAGATATACTTCTTCTGCCCAGTCTCATCACAGTAGAGATAAACTTCAAAACAATATTGTATTTTTCCATGTTAATTTTGGATGGGTGGGTAGGTGGTTGCCTCACTTTCTCTAGGAACAAAGTGATGTCAAACCTGTAGCACCCAAAGCTGCAATATCCCAAGGACACAGATTGCAATTGCTATTTCTACACTTAATCTTGCACTAGGAAGAAACCGTTACAGTTGACAGTTCTTGAGTAACTTTGAGTAACTGTTTCTGGTAAGAAAAGAGTTGGAATAAGAATTTGAAACTTCATATATACGTTTCTTTCTCTTTCCAGAGTCAAGTGGCTAAAACTCCATCTCTTTTGGCATGGTTGCATCAGATTTTTTGATTGAAAGCATAGCTTTCTGACTATACTTATTTCTTGATACTGATCATCCTGATTGATTTAATGACTATAACAGGATCTGAGGATTTCCTGCAGGAAATGTTAGATTAAAAGACATCATTAAAAACCCCATCCCAACTGTCCTTCCTGCCGGTTCAAACACAGCCAGTGCATACGTGTCAAACTGTTGTGGGAAAGAGCCAATAGGTTGCCACTCTCAAGGCTGTCAGGTCTCTCCACAGCTTCTTCCCTCTTGCTGGAAATAAGGCAGATGGCTGGAGCTCATTCTATTCTCATCACAAGAAAGATACTTCAAAGAGGAAGGAACAAAGCAAAAGAAATACATTGCAGAATAGCCATAGGTTGTTACCCCCCTCCCCTCACTAGAATGGCAGAGCCCCAAAATGAGGGGAAAGAATTGGTAAGAGAGGTAAGCAGGGATTCTGGCAATGGCATAACTTTTGATTTCACAAGTTATTACTAAAACCAAACTTAATAAGCTTTTAATTCTACTGCCTACAGAAAGACTCTTCGGCCAGTTGTCTCATTTTTCCACAATTTGCTCAGTTAAGAGGTTGAAACACATTAACACAACAGAGAGGTGGCAATAGCAGACATATTTTAGTTCAGAATGTAATGAAAGAAAACTGTATTCTGACCTCCTTTCACTATTCTCAGTGTGTGAGTTCCCTAAAGTTAGGCACACTCTGTATTAAAGAGAATATTAGGGCTTAATATTGTGCGAGACTGAAGGAAACCAAGGAACCCCTCTAATTTAGTGTATATGTGAAAATATGGAAATATGGAGAAACCATAAGGTCTCAACTGACTTGGAATTTAGTAATTGCAATTCCTAAGCTAAAAAGCCAATGTTAGAACAGGCAGTTCATTTTCAAATGAGATCCAAGCTCAGGATGAATTCAAGGTCTACAAAATTTGAAAATGAATTTTGTAAGGTTATTAGGCTAGATAGAATTCAAAGCTTCCCACATCATATTTCATCTTGAATATCAAATGAGATGTGAATGGAATTATTCATCAGAAGCAATGAAAATGAACAGAATAACTTCTAATGTGTGACTAACAAGGAATTCACCATTAATGGCCAAATTCTTCTAAGCTCAGTGGCCTTGCTTAACTTATACCCAGACTAGTAATAATGAAGATAATTAATCCAATCCTTACTCCTTTACTATTGAAAACAATCTTCTTCAACAGGTGTTTTCTAGACACGAGGGCATCTTTTTAATGTATTGTTCTAAATCAGGGCTTTTCAACCTTGTCACCCATCGTACCACTTTTAGGATATGACAACATCCAAGTACGACCAGTAGCCTAGAAAGGTGTCAAAAACCTGATGAACCCCCCAAAAGGAAAAAAGTGATGAAGTATAGGTAGTCCTTGACTTACAACAGTTTGCTTAGTGACTGTTTAAAGTTACAATGGCACTGAACAAAGTGCCCCTCAAGCCGCAGCCGAGCAAGACACCTGCCTACCCACCCGGCGGCGCTCTTCCTCCTGTCTGAGGTTTTCACTGTTGTGAGCATTTCTGTTGAGGATTAGCAGCGGGGGTGGGGTGGGGGCGTATTTGGTTTTTATTCCCCCCATCTGCTGGGTGGGTGTAGCAGATTTTCATCACTTCACATGACCCTGGGACACTGTGACTGTCATAAATATGAATCAGTTGCCAAGCATCTGAATGTAAATCACAAGAACCTGGAGATGCTGCAACATTCCAGCTGATCGGCACTTATTCTGGGCTCAGCAGAAGTGCCAGGATCAGCGTCAAGCTCCAGCTGGAAACTGGCACTGATCCTGGTGCTTCCACTGAGCCCTAACAGCCCTGAAGCTCCAGCCATCTCTCGCTCAGGCTTGTGTGGTACTGCCACCGGTTCAGCTCATTCCTCTCCCCCGCTACCACTTTTCTAGGATGGTTGCATATCACTTGCCAGGAGCCGATGTACTGCAAGTTGTACCCTGGTTGAAAAGCCCTGTTCTAAATGGATTAGATTTGTTATTCATTGGGTGTGTTTAAGGTGGAAAGGTCACTTTGGTGCTTTGTGAAGACTGATAGTATGATTCTCTGTAGAACTGTGGTAGTGCAGTGGTTAGAACGCAGTATTGCAGGCTAACTCTAACGACTGACGACAGTTTGATCTTGATCAGCTCAAGGTTGACTCAGCTTTCCATCCTTTTCAGGTGGGTAAAATGGGGACCCAGATTCTTGGAGGCAAAAATCTGCTGATTCTGTAAACCACTTAAACAGGGATGGAAAGAACTATGAAGAGGTATGTGTCTATATGCTATTGCTATCGTATCCACTCCTTGTAGAACTGGACTGAAATTTATCAGTTTCTTATTGATAGGCTTTCAGTTCTGAGTCAATGGAGAATGAACCACACTGAAATATTTTATACTTCTTCTATTATATTTTATTGTTTTATATAATAATAATAATAATAATAATAATAATAATAATAATAATAATAATAATAATAATAATAATAATAATAATAATAATAATAATAATTGGAAGGGACCGTGGAGGTCTTCTAGTCCAACCCCCTAATCAGGCAGGAAAGCCTGTATATCATTTAAGACAAATGGCTGTCCCGTCTCTTCTTAAAAACTTCCAGTGTTGGAGCATTCCCAACTTCTGGAGGCAGGTTGTTCCACTGATTAATTGTTCTAACTGTCAGGTAATTTCTCCTTAGTTTTAGGTTGCTTCTCTCTTTGATTAGTTTCCATCCATTGCTTCTTGTTTAATTTAATTTAATTACTGCTGTTTAATACCATATTTTAGTTCCATTTTATTTCTGTTTTTATGTATTCTAAATCGACTTCTGTAACCCTTTATCCTCACCAAGTCCTATAATGGTGCCTCACCATTGCAGGAAAGAGAGAATCCTCCTGGGAAGCAGGAGTGAAGAAGTAGCTGGAGTGTATGCCAAGAGGATAATCCCAGCAAGTCACTGAAGCCCAGCTAAAGCCAACATCCTCTTTACTTATAAGGTGTATGTCTCCTCCACTTCCCTATCTGAATACATTCTCCTCTTTCAATCTCTGCTAAGGCATGTGCATCTTGTAACTGAACTTCTCTTGGCTGATTGCTTTGATTTATTCATTGGCATCACCTTGTCCCAACCACAATAACACCTGGAGAATCTCCTTCTACTTGGCAGCTAGGCCAGAAGAATGAATTCTGCTCCTGTTAAACGGCTTAGCTTTGCCTTGAGAATGTACAAATGATTTACTTCTTTTGTTTTCTTACTGTTGCTGGGATTTCATTACATTTGGCCATCCAATAAATGTACTCTCTATACAGTAAATTGGCTCTAGATCGCACGGCTACAACCACAGTTCTCACGGGAATTCCCATCACCAAGCAATCTGTTGATAAATATGTGGGATTACGTGACCTTATGGCTTAGGAATTGTTGCAGCGTGGGACCGCATGGAGACAATGAAGGGACAATGGTATGAAAACATCTATCTTTATTGGTTACAAGATGGAACTGGGGTTCTTCCCCCTGGTGTCCTAATATAGGTTGCCCAAGCCCCTGCAGCCAGCCAACCCATTTGCTCTATTTTCCCGCCGGCCAGGTGACACCCAACCTAGTGTCCTACATTTCCTGCCGTACAGGTTGATCAGGTCGCCTGACCAATGCCACTTGGTATTAATGTGGCATACACAACACCCCTTCCCCCCAATGTGAATACAACTATATAGACTTCTAACTAAACTCTTCTAACACACTACGCCTTACTTCCTCACATAATCCTTTAGGTATGCCAGGGTTATGTGAGTTTTGGCCGCGTAGCTTCCCGGTTGCTTCTCCGACACTACTTCTCTTCCCTGAGATGCTTCTCCTGACACTGGCTGACCCCATCCCCGTGACAGCTCTGTGGTAAGTTCCTGCTGAGGCCATTCTACTGGTACCCTGTTACTGTTGGCTTCCATTGGCATTGATTCGTGAGGTGTTGGCTTTATTCCTGCTTGGGTTGGTGTTGGCTCTGCTGCCTGAGCTGCTGCCAGTAGTAGTGGTTGCCATCCTTTCAAATGGTCAGGTGGTGTATCTTTATTCCGACCCTTGGGCTGTTGCTGTGTATCACCCTCTTGTTGTTGCTGGGAAAGGTTCTCTGGTGTCCACTTCTTTAGCTGATCAATATGTCTTCTGACCTGCCGGTCCCCTTCCCCCTCAATTGTTGTTGTTAGTTGTGAAGTCGTGTCCGACCCATCACGACCCTATGGACAATGTTCCTCCAGGCCTTCCTGTCCTCTACCATCTTCTGGAGTCCATCTAAGCTCACACCTACTGCTTCAATGACTCCATCCAGCCACCTCATTCTCTGTCGTCCCCTTCTTCTATTGCCCTCAATCTTTCCCAGCATTAGGCTCTTCTCCAGTGAGTCCTTCCTTCTCATTAGGTAGCCAAAGTATTTGAGTTTTAGCTTCAGGATCTGGCCTTCTAAAGAGCAGTCAGGGTTGATCTCCTCTAGGACTGACCGGTTTGATCGCCTTGCAGTCCAAGGGACTCGCAGGAGTCTTCTCCAGCACCATAGTTCAAAGGCTTCAATTCTTTGGCGCTCAGCCTTTCTTATGGTCCAGCTTTCACTGCCATACATTGCAACTGGGAAGACCATAGCCTTGACTATACGCACTTTTGTTGACAGGGTGATGTCTCTGCTTTTTAGTGTGTTGTCTAGATTTGTCATGGCTTTCCTCCCGAGGAGCAAGCGTCTTTTAATTTCTTGGCTACAGTCCCCATCTGCAGTGATCTTGGAGCCCAGGAAAATAAAATCTGTCACTACCTCCATTTCTTCCCCATCTATTTGCCAGGAATTGAGAGGGCCAGATGCCATGATCTTGGTTTTCTTAATGTTTAGTTTCAACCCAAGTTTTGCACTCTCCTTCTTCACCCGCAACAAGAGGCTCTTTAGTTCTTCTTCACTTTCTGCCATTAGAGTGGTATCATCTGCATATCTTAGGTTGTTGATGTTTCTTCCGGCAATCTTAATTCCAACTTTTGATTCATCTAGCCCTGCCTTTCTCGTGAAGTGCTCTGCATATAAGTTAAATAGGCAAGGCGACAGTATACAGCCTTGCCGGACTCCTTTCCCAATTTTGACCACCTCATTGTGATTATCAGGGATGTTAAGCTCATTTTTGTATAGTTCTTCTGTGTAATTTTGCCACCTCTTCTTAATCTCTTCTGCCTCTGTTAGGTCCCTGCCGTTTTGGTCCTTTATCATGCCCACTTTTGCATGAAACGTTCCCTTCATCTCTCCAATTTTCTTGAAAAGATCTCTGGTCCTCCCTATTATATTGTTTTCTTTTCTATTTATTTACACTGTTCATTTAAGAAGGCATTCTTATCTCTTCTAGCTATTCTCTGGAATTCTGCATTTAATTGGGCATATCTTTCTTTTTCTCCCTTGCCTTTTGCTTCCCTCCTTTCCTCAGCTATTTGCAAAGCTTCCTCAGACAGCCATTTTGCTTTCTTGCATTTCTTTTTCTTTGGGATGGTTTTGGTTGCTACCTGTTGTACAATGTTGCAAAGCTCTGTCCATAGTTCTTCAGGCACTCTGTCTATCAAATCTAATTCCTTAAATCTATTTGTCACCTCTACTGTACAGTATATTCAACAGGTATATAATTTAATTCATACCTGAGTGGCCTAGTGCTTTTCCCTACTTTCTTCAGTTTAAGCCTAAACTTGGCAATGAGAAGCTCATGGTCTGAGCCACAGTCAGCTCCTGGTCTTGTTTTTACAGACTGTATAGAGCTTCTCCATCTTTGGCTGCAGAGCATATAGTCAATCTGATTTCTGTGTTGACCGTCTGGTGATGTCCATGTGTAGAGCCGTCTCTTGGGTTGTTGGAAAAGAGTGTTTGCTATGACCATCGTATTCTCTTGACAAAATTCTATCAGCCTGTGCCCTGCTTCATTTTGTACTCCAAGGCCAAACTTGCCTGTTATTCCAGTTATCTTTTGGCTTCCTACTTTACAATTCCAATCCCCCATGATGATAAGAACATCATTTTTTGGTGTTATTTCTATAAGGTGCTGTAGGGCTTCATAGAACCGGTCAATTTCATCCTCTTCAGCACTGATGGTTGGGGCATAGACTTGAACTACTGTGATATGGAATGGTTTGCCTTGGATTCGAACTGAGATCATTCTGTCATTTTGAGGATTGTATCCCAGTATTGCTTTTCCTACTCTTTTATTGACTATGAAGGCTACTCCATTTCTTCTGAGGGATTCTTGCCCGCAGTAGTATACCTGATGGTCATCTGAATTAAATTCACCCATTCCTGTCCATTTTAGTTCGCTGATACCTAAGATGTTGATGTTCACCACCAGACACATCCACAGCTGAGCGTCCTTTCAGGTTTGGCCCAGTCGCTTCATTCTTTCTGGCACTACTAGTACTAGCCCTCTGCTCTTCCCCAGTAGCATATTGGATGCCTTCCGACCTGAGGGGCTCATCTTCCAGCGTCATATCGTTTTGCCTTTTGGTACTGTCCATAGGGTTTTCATGGCAAAGATACTGGAGTGGGTTGCCATTTCCTTCTCCAGTGGATCATGTTTTGTCAGAACTCTCTGCTATGACCTGTCTGTCTTGGGTGGCCCTGCACAGCATAGCTCATAGCTTCATTGAATTATGCAAGCCCCTTCGCCACAACAAGGCAGTAATCCATGAAGGGGGCTTGATTCTATGTGAACGTAAATATTAGCTTTATTTTGTATTTGTTTGTTTGTTTGTGTGTTTATTTTTTTAGCCATAACATATAATTTTTGTAAATGAGAAGAATTTGGAGTTATTAAGATATAGAGGATAATCTGCTCAAATGAGGAAGGCTCAAAATTGGTTACAGAAGAAACCGAAACAAATAAAATAACGTAATGAAATGAAATGAATAAGCAACATTAAAATAAAGAATCATTGTAACAGCCTGACCAGGAGAAAAAAGAGAGGTTTCCTGATGATTGAAAAGCTAAGGGGGATGCCGAATATAAAGAGGTCACACAGGCTTTTTGGCATCACCATTCTCCTCCTATCTTTTTTTTTATTGAAAAGTTTTACAAAGTTTTAATGAAGCCCCCCTCCCCATCAACCCTCCCCCCTTCCCTTCCCCCCCACCGGAGTTCCCAAAGCAGAATACAGGGTATTACATATAGCAATCTTAAGCACACATATGCTAAATATCTATTACAACGTTAACAAACCTTCTACCCTTTAACTCCCTTATAACAAAACTAAAATAAGTATAATAACACTTCTATAATTATTAAAAATTATTCATATGCTATTTGAAACTTTCTAGTCCCATATTTGTTTTGAATATAATCAATCCATCTTTTCCATTCCAAAATATATTTTTCTTGTGACTGGTCTTTCAAATATGCTGAAACTTTTGCCATTTCAGCTACTCCCATTACTTTAGGTATCCATTGTTTTACTGTAGGTAAATCTTCTTTCTTCCAATATTGCGCCACCAACAATCTGGCTGCCGTTATTAAATGTAACATTAATTTAATTTCTATAACAGTACAATCCGGAATAATCCCCAATAAAAATAACTGCGGGGTAAATCTTATTTTTTTCTTAAAAACTTTCTGAAAAATCCACCATATTTTTATCCAAATAGCTTTAACATTTTTACATGTCCACCATATATGATAATAAGTTGCCTCTTCATTACCACATCTCCAACACTTAGGTGGTTAATTTGGATACATACATGCTAACTTTTTAGGATCTAAATGCCATCTATAAAATATCTTATAAAAATTCTCTCTTAGGTTTTGTGCTTGTGTAAACTTTACATTTCTAACCCAATTTTTCCCTAAGTATCCATCATTATGGGTTCTTGAATATTCTGAGCCCATTTTATCATACAATCTTTAACTAACTCTGATTCTGAATCAATTTCTATAAGAGCATTATATAATCTTTTTATATGCGATTGACTTTGATCTCTAATTTGCTTTATCAAATTTTCATCAACTTTTATTATACCAATTTTCTGATCTTCCTTCCATCTAGCTTGTAATTGTATAAACTGAAACCAAGTCTATACTCTCTTTTCTTCCTTTAAAACATTTAAAGGTTTCAGTTTCAAAATATTCTCCCTCACGTGCATCTTGCATTATTTTAAGCTTTACTCTCGGTCTTTTCCCTGCCCAGATAAATTTATTAATACCTTTTTGCCACTCATTTAAATTTGCATCTTTCTTAAGTATTGGTATCATTTGAAACAATCTTTTGTACTTTTTGCCATAACAATTCATAATTGTTTTTATATAATTTCACATTCGATGCTGTGATATATACCCCCAAGTATTTAACCTTTTTTACTATTTCAAATCCTGTTGATTTTTCTAATGCTTCTCTTTGTTTTATGGTCATATTTTTTGTTAATATTTTAGTTTTTTTGCTTATTAACTTTAAATCCAGACTTGTCCATATTGTGTTATCACATCCAATAGTTCTAAAACCGATTGAGTAGGTTGACTTAAAGTAACAACCAAGTCATCTGCAAACACTCTCAATCTGTAATCTTGATGCCTAATTTTAATTCCCTTTATCTTATTTGATTCACGTATGTTAATCAATAGTATTTCCAGTGATAGAACAAGCAACAATGGTGATAAAGGGCATCCCTGCCTTGTTCCTTTTTCAATTTTACAAATTTCTGTTAGATTACCGTTAACAATTATTTGTGCCGTTTGCTCTTCATATATTGCTTTAATAGCCTGTAAAAAATTGTGAGAGGCCTCACAAGACCAATGGCTCGTTGAGGCGCTTCCAAGCAAAAGGCAGCACGCAGGGATGCAATCAGGTGAAGCTTTATTTAGATATAAAGCAGAGAGAAAGAGTTCCCCAGCATGGAGGCACCTATGCCTGCATTGAGCCCATGGATCAGTCTCAAAGGGAGCTAGATCAAGAGCTAAAGAGCAGCCCCTGTGCAGAGGTTTTTATGGGGGTCCCCGGCCCCTCCTTTACCAATGAGAGTGAGGGGGCCGGAGGGCCATTAACTCTCTCCAATGGGGCTGCAGGGACCAGAGACCCCTGACCCACCAGTGGGAGCAAAGGTGCCTCTTTGCTCCCAACTGGTGACCTTTTAAGGAACTGCCATGGCTGGCACAAAAACATCTAACAATTCCCCTTCTTGCCAGCCAAGGACAGGGACCAGTGAGTGTATGTGAGGGGGCGAGCAGGTGTCATAGACATACAGATGCATACTACACATTCAGAAGACCAAACACAAACGCTTACACAGAAGGTTGTGCCGGTCAATGGGTACAGGTTTGGTGAACAGGTCAGCTATCTGGTTAGTTGTGCTACAATGTTTGACATGTAGGAATCCCATTCTGGCAAGCTGCCTGACATTTTTAAAGTGGATGTCTATGTGGCGGGACCTAGAGCCCACCGCGTATGCCCCCGAGATCCCCATTGTGGCTGTATTGTCTTCTTGAATCTGGATGGGCAGAGGAGGAGGTGCCCAGATGCTCGTTACCAGAGCATCGAACCAAATCAAATCATTGGCCATATCCGACAGACTGGCATATTCCGCCTCGGCCGTGGAGCATGAAACAAATTTTTGCTGCCTAACATGCCAATGGATAGGACAGCCATTTAGCAATATGAGGAAACCAGAGGTACTCTGTCTACTCTTGGTGTCACCAGCCCAGTCTGTGTCCGAGTAAGCGGAGAGCTGGGCCGGCTTCCCCTTCTCTGGCTCCAGCACAAGGAGAGCATCAGCCGTGTCCCTGAGGTACCTAAGTACCCTCTTAACAGCAGTCCAGTGGAATTACGTTGGGTGTTCCACATGCCTGGATAATAGATTTACAGTTAAAGCAATGTCAGGCCTGCTCCAATTGCTAATATATAGCAAGGAGCCAATCACAGATCTGTAAAGCTTATTATCTGTGAACTCAGGACTGTCCTCGTGAGTGTGACTGTAATAGTCACTTTGTATCGGGCTACGCATTGGGTTAGATTCTGCCATTTTGCATCTGGCCAACAACTCCTCAATCTTTTCTTTCTGGAATAGGGCAAACCCCTTCTCAGTGGCCAAGATGTGCACACCCAAGTACCTGTCAACCCGCCCCAAGGACTTCAGGGTAAACCTTTCCCCCAGGGCCTTGGCAAATTCATCACACCTTTCCTTGCTAGGCCCTACATATAGGAGGTCGTCCACATGAACTAACACCCGTTCTGTGATACCCTTGGAGTTGCGTGTGAAAACGCACTCATCTGCATGGGATGCCCTGAAACCAACTCGTTCTAAACTTTTTCTAAGGCAGTCGTACCATAGTTTCCCCGACTGCTTGAGGCCATATAACCCTTTTTGGAGCAGCCATGTGTTTCCCCCCTCCTGCTGGTAGCCAGGAGGGGCCCTCACGTAGATCTGCTGGTCCAGGTTGGTGTGGAGGTAAGCCGTCTGGATGTCGAATTGGTAGACTTCCTCCCCCAGAGCAGCTGCAGTTACGAGGGTGGCCTTGACGCTCTTTGCCCAGATGGTTGGAGAGTAAGTCTCCCCGTAGTCTTCCATGTAGCGCTGGGCGAACCCCTGTGCTACCAAGTGGGCCGTATACAGGTAGCGACCATTGGCAAGTGGTTTGGCCTTGAAAACCCACCTTGTGCCAATGACTTTCCTCTCCTTCAGTGGTTGCTGGGGGGTGAAGACCTTGAGCTTTTTCAGCTCGCCATCTCCTGCTCCATCGCGAGCTGCCACTTCTCCTGTTCTTCGATGGGCAGCTCCTGGATGTCAGAGAAGGATTTTGGGGTGACCACGATGCTGTTGACAGACATGATGTGCCCAATGTCGATCCTTTTTGGCAGGACCCCTTTGTTGGACCGCTTTGACCTCCTGACCTCCTGCCACTCACCGCCCTTTTCTCCTGCGGGTTCCTCGTCAGCCGGCCATTCACAACCGGGATGTGAAGGCCCTCAGTCCCAGGTGCTGGGTATCACGGGCCTCTGAGGCGTCGCTGGAGGTGAAGAGTCGGGCGAAGATGGCGTGTCTTCCCCCTCAGGACTGGACGGCTCACCCTCCCCATCTGGACCAGGTAGGATGACCTCTTTGTCTTGTTCCTCGCTCTCATTGGTGGCAGGGTGTGTGGTCATCTCAGGTAGTGTCGTGGTCAGTGCGTCCTTGCTGGGTCGGTTGACATATGGGCCCAGATCATTTGAATGGATCTGGGTCCAATTGGAGTCCTCTTTGAAGGTGGCAGATTGGGAAGTCACAGTCCAGCCCCCCTCTCCCAGGAAATGGTAGGCCTTGGAGCCAGGAGCATAGCCCAAGAACCTTAGTCTCTGGGAGACAGATCTCCCCTTCTTCCACAGCTGCTTGGGGATGTGCACCCAAGTGTAGGAGCCAAACACACACAAGTGTCCCAGACTTGGCTTCCTGCCGTGGACCAGGAAATATGGGGTCTGGTCTACAACACTGCTCCAGGTGCGGTTTAAGGTGTAATTGGCGTAATGCAGTGCCTCTGCCCAGTATGATTCCGCGACCCCAGCGTCCACAATCAGACTACGCACCATAGTCTGCAGGATTCCATTTCTTTTCTCTGCCACACTGTTCTGAGAAGGAGTGAAGGGCGCTGTAAGAAAATGGCGGATGCCCTTATGCCTTACCCAGCCCTGGAATTTTTGGGACATGAACTCAGCCCTGCGGTCGCTCTGCAGCTCTGCGATCTTGGTCTTGTGCTGAGTCTGTACAAAGTTGTACAGTGATCTTATGGCATCGAAGGCTTCAGATTTTTCTGTGAGAGTATACACATGGACGTACCGTGAGAAATCATCGACGGCAGTGAGGAAATACTGCCTTTTCCCTAGGGACGGTGTGAATGGCCCAACCAAATCAATATGTACTAGTTGGTATGGGTATTGAGTCTTACACAGTGACACCTTAGGGATGGGGGCAGCCTTCCTCTTTGCCCTCTTACAGATGGCACAGTCCAGGAACACCTCACAATCCTTGAGCTGGACCCCCTCAGCAACCTCTCCCATCCTTTTAACCACGGGGAAGCTCACATGACCTAATCTTCGGTGTAAGAGATGGGCACACTTATCATGGAGCGGCCTCCCCACTGACACCCTCTTGGCTCTGGTTGCCTTGAGTGGTGCCGGCACCTTAGGCTCCTTTTTGGGCTTACCTGCTTTAGGTGCCTGCTGAGGCTCGGGTTTCTTGCCCACACTGGCCTTGGAAAGCCGTGGGGCCGGCTGAGGCGGCTTGGGTGCAACTGCTTCGGCCTTGCACTCCTTAGACAGCCTTGGGGCTGGCTGTGGGGCCTTTCTCTCTTTCTGTGCACAGGCCCCTTCTGAGGTGGCACCCGGTGGACTGTCCTCTGTGGCTGGGCCCTCAGGGGAGAAGTATGGCAAACCATTTATGATGGTAACACTCCCAATGACCTTCTGGTCCTGAGTGACATGACCTCCACCCTTTCGAAATAAAACCTCCACCCTGTCATCATCACATAACTTGATTATGCTTAACAGATTGTTGGCAATGGAGGAAGCATGCAATACCCCTTCAACATTTCCCAGTCCCGGTACAGAGACAGTGCCCTCTCCAACAATTAAAGCCTTATCACCGTTGGCAACCTTGACAGAGGAGTTAATCCTCTTCAACCTTTTAAACCCTTGTTTCATGTTGGTAATATGGGATGAAGCTCCAGAGTCCAGTAACCATAGGCCAGTGGGGCCACCAGCCTTCGTGGCGGGGGTGAGAGTACAAGTACATACAAAATTGCCCTTGGCACCACCTTTGCCCCCGCCATGCCCCCTTCTCTGCCCCTTGCCCCTTCCTTGATTGGAACCACGCTTGGGGCCTTGCTGGTGATGGGGGCAGTCCTTCTTCAGATGCTCCTCAGAGCCACAGATGAAGCACTTAAGTAGAGTATTGACCTGCTCTGAGTTGTGGTGCCTCCCGCTGGTGCACTGAGTGGTGGCTCTGGCATATTCTCCTGCATCTCTATGCCTCCTGTCCTCCTCATTGAGCCTCCCTGTGAGGTAGGACAGAGTCATGGCTTCCTTTCTGGTCCCCTCCAGCAAAACAATGAAATTGCTCCAATTTTTGTCCAGTGATGCCAGTGTCACTGCGTGTTTTTTAGTTTTCTGCTCTGCACTGTGTATTATCTTATCTTGTAACCATAGTGACTCCAGCTATGTCCAGCCAATGTTTTGGTTTTAAACTGTTTTGTGCGCAGGCCTAGAAAAAGTTCTCACAGTTTCTGTTTTACTTTCTCCTTCTGCCTGATGAGAAAATGTAGCCAGCCTAGGTCTTTTGTTTTTTTCATTAAAAGTTTTACTATAGAATACGCCTTGGATTTCTTTTCTTTGATATTGACCATGCAAATGAACCACGGTCCATCCACCTCTGGTCGGACTGTTAATTGTTCCACGACATTTGGTCCCCGAGGATGGTTTATTTTTATTTTCAAGATTTATTGATAGGCAATTAGCCAGGCAGTTAGTCCGGCACTGAGGAGGCTGTGATTAATTGCTGCAAATATGCTGAGGAAAAGGAGAAAGAAGAAGGCCGGTTATCTCTCTGCTGAGGAGGAGGCAGCTGTTCCACAGAGAGATCTTCCTTCAAGTTTACAGACTCCGTTGGCATCGGTTACACGTCTTTGAGAAGCAGCCTCTGAGCCAAGGTCAGTTTCACCGTTTTCTGTTTCTACAGACTCTCAAGCTGATCCCCCAGTTGTAACCTCTGCTCATGGGGATCAGGCTGATTATGAGAGGTTTGGTGCTAGACCTAAGGCTTCACTAGGGAAGGAGGTGAAGAGATTGATGTCAAAGGTCCTCCAGGTTTCCGACAGCAAGAAGGGGATACTTGGTTTCTACATAAAAGTCTTTATGGTCTGAAACAGTCTGGTTTAATGTGGTACTTATGTCTTTCTGACAAACTAAATTCAATGGGCTTTATTAAGCCCGAAACAGATGAATGCGTGTTTACAAAAAGATCTGATAATAGGTATGAGATAATTCTTGTTTATGTTGATGATATTGTTTATATTGGTCCAAATAAGCAGATGAGTGAATGTTTTGCTAACGCTTTACAACAGTTTTTCACATTGAGGTTTTTAGGACATATTAACACTTATTTAGGTGTTCAAGTTACCAAAACTCAGAAGGGGTTCAGTCTTACACAGGAAGATAAGATTGAACAACTATTGCATCACTGCAACATGAAGGATGCTAAACCTGTGAGTATACCCATGCAAACTGATTTTCACAACTTGACACATGAACCGAGTCCTGAGTTCGAGGATCAAACACTTTATCGCTCAGTCATTGGGTCGCTCCTATATATTAGTAGTTGGACTAGACCTGACATTGCACTTAGTGTTAATCTCCTATCACGACACGTAGGCAAGGCAAAACAGTTTCATTGGACATGTGTTAAGAAATTATTGAGATATCTAAAACACACCAAAGACATGAAGTTGTTGTTAGAACCCACACATACTGACTATGCAGAGTTATGTTGTTATGCAGATTCAGATTGGGCAAGTGATAAGAAATCACGTAAAAGCACTTCAGGTTTTATGATGTTTTTGAATGGATGTCCTGTTTACTGGCATGTGCGTAAACAGAATTTTGTTTCTTGTTCCTCTACAGAAGCTGAGTATGCTTGTGTTTCAGATGCATGTAATTCTCTAACGTGGTTTGATGCCTTAATCACAGATATCTGGACACCTCCGATTCGACCAATCACTGTGATGGAGGACAACGAATCTGTGGTTTATATATCTGAGAATCGCTTTACAGGTTCCAGGTCTAGACACATTGACATCCGTTACCAAAATATAAGACAAGCAGTTAAACAAGGTTTTGTCAAATTGCAGTATGTGTCTACACATGACCAAATTGCTGACATGCTGAACAAGCCACTTCCTACAGCCCAACACGAGTACTGCGCAAGAAGATGTGCCTTATCTGATTTTCTGCTTCGCTGACAAAAGAAGGGGATGTCACTGCGTGTTTTTTAGTTTTGCCAGCTTCGCTCATTTCTAATTGTACATCTCTTTCTGCTCTGCACTGTGTATTATCTTATCTTGTAACCATAGTGACTCCAGCTATGTCCAGCCAATGTTTTGGTTTTAAACTGTTTTGTGCGCAGGCCTAGAAAAAGTTCTCACAGTTTCTGTTTTACTTTCTCCTTCTGCCTGATGAGAAAATGTAGCCAGCCTAGGTCTTTTGTTTTTTCATTAAAAGTTTTACTATAGAATATGCCTTGGATTTCTTTTCTTTGATATTGACCATGCAAATGAACCACGGTCCATCCACCTCTGTTCGGACTGTTAATTGTTCCACGACAGCCAGAATGACAGCAATCATGTTCGCTTCAGTTATAGGGTAGTCCCGGAGCATCACTTCTGCTCTCAGCGCCTTCAATTTTCCCAGGTCCTCTGCCATGCTAGCCCCAAACCTCAGCTTGGTGTTATAAAACTCAGATGTGAGCCTGGTGGTCGAACCCAGGCTGTTGCTGTTGAATAAATCATATAACAAGCCCCAAACTTCACCAGCTGTGAGCCCATCTGGAATGCTGGGGTACAAGTTTGCATCCAGTGAGCTCAGCAGAGTGGTATATGCTTTCCTATGATACCACTCTTCTTGGGGTCCCCAGGGAAACTTTCTGATAATATCCTGTTGATAAACGTTTTTGCCTTTATATTCTATTTTCTCTATTATCCGAGACTTTTCTTTTTTCCTTAACAAGTAAGCTAACCATCTACCTGGCTTATTAGCATTATAAAAAGTATTATGTTTAGAGTATCATATATTAGTTGCCACCTGATTGAAAAGCTAAGAGGGATGCCGAATATAAAGAGGTCACACAGCCTTTTTGGCATCACCATTCTCCTCCTATCTTAAAAGAATTCTGCTGTTTGAATTTCTGCATGAGGATGGTTTGGATATAATTCTTAGGTGGAGATTTTAGCAATTTAAAAGTTGCAGTGGTTTAAAGAAAGAAGGAGTTTTGTCTAAGCTGCCATATGACATCTGCTACACAGTGGCTTTTGTTATAGCTACCTGATGTTTGAGAGTGACAGTGATGATTTAATGAGTCACTAGGAGATCCTGGACCTGCCCTGCTACATCCCTCACTTTGGAATCCATTTTGAAGCATTGCAGAGCCCTGCTAATTTACCCCTGATGTAGCCACTTTAATAAGGTCATTGTTTTTAGGGTGATCAGAAATTACTGGACTTAGGAAGGAATGATCTCAGACTACCGTCTAGTAACAAGGATCATAAGAAATCATAATACAGTATATAAGAATAATACAGTATTTCTCTTATTTCCCCATTCTCTTTGCCTTGTGCAAAAACTATTTTGGATTGAAAGGAACTACCTCGATTATGCCTCCGAAGAAAGCAGAACTCTTGAAACTTGCATTGTTTTAACAGGAACATTTATTGGAAGGTATTGACAGCAGGAAAGTAAAGCAGGATCTGAGGATTTCCTGCGGGAAATGTTAGATTAAAAGACACCATTCAAACCCCATCCCAACTGCCCTTCCCGACGGTTCAAACACAGCCAGTGCATAGGTGTCAAATTGTTGTGGGAAAGGACCAATAAGGTGCCACTCTCAAGGCTGTCAGGTCTCTCCACAGCTTCTTCCCTCTTGCTGGAGATAAGGCAGATGGCTGGAGCTCATTCTATTCTCATCACAAGAAAGATACTTCAAAGAGGAAGGAACAAAGCAAAAGAAATACATTGCAGAATAGCCATAGCTTGTTACCCCCCTCCCTTCACTAGAATGGCAGAGCCCCAAAATGAGGGGAAAGAATTGGTAAGAGAGGTAAACAGGGATTCTGGCAATGGCATAACTTTTGATTTCACAAGTTATTACTAAAACCAAACTTAATAAGCTTTTAATTCTACTGCCTACAGAAAGACTCTTTGGCAAGTTGTTTCATTTTTCCATAGGTTGTCTCGGTTTTCCACAATTTGCTCAGTTAAGAGGTTGAAACACATTAACACAACAGAGAGGTGGCAATAGCAGTCATATTTTAGTTCAGAATGTAATGAAAGAAGGCTGTATTCTGACCTCCTTTCACCATTCTCAGTGTGTGAGTTCCCTAAAGTTAGGCAGACTAGGTATTAAAGAGAATATTAGGGCTTAATATTATGCGAGGCTGAAGGAAACGTAAGCTAAAAAGAAAATGTTAGAACAGGGAGTTCATTTTCGAATGAGATCCAAGCTCAGGATGAATTCAAGGTCTACAAAATTTGAAAATGAATTGTGTAAGGTTATTAGGCTAGATAGAATTCAAAGCTTCCCACATCATATTTCATCTTGAATATCAAAAGAGATGTGAATGGAATTATTCATCAGAAGCAATGAAAATGAACAGAATAACTTCTAATGTGTGACTAACAAGGAATTCACCATTAATGGCCAAATTCTTCCAAGCTCAGTGGCCTTGCTTAACTTATACCCAGACTAGTAATAATGAAGATAATTAATCCAATCCTTACTCCTTTACTATTGAAAATAATCTTCTCTATTGCTTTTCAAGATGGCGGACGTGTTGGGCTGAGCTCCGTGAGCTCCAGTTGTTGGGCGTCCCTTGGGAGCCCCTCAGGGGTCCTTTTGGGCCCTCTGGGTAGGGGATTTGGACTATTAAGTCTAAGAGGCAAAGAATGAGGTAGCTTGCTGTTCTGTTTGCTCCCATCTATGAGTGGCTGTTTCCATCTGCCTTCGTCTTCCGCGGCCGCTGTGTTTGCTGTGCTCGGCTTCGGCCTGCCGGTTTCTGCAGCCTTGGTGTCTCTGGACTGCTCCACCTCGGCGTCTCCAGGCTGCTCCACCTCGGCGTCTCTGGGCTGCTCCTGGGCTGCTCCTGGGAGGTTGTAGCTGGCGGCGACAGCGCTTTCTGCTGTTTTGGGCAGCGTTGTTGTTTTTGAGCAGCTTCGGCCATTCTCAGTGGCGTCTTCGGAGTTCAGCTGATCGGCGGCGTCCTCGGAGTTCCAGCTGATCGGCGGTGGCCTCGGAGCTCCAGCTGATCAGCGCCTCCATTTTGGTAGCAGCGGCAGCGGCGGCAGCGGTGGTGACTTTTTGCTTTGCCTGGCCTGCCTCGGGCCGCTTTTGGCGGCTGCGGCGTCTTCGGGCTGTTTTGTCGGCGGAGAAGACGACCGCCGGTCAGTTTGCTGGCAGGGATGTCCCCTGTGCTGTTTTCGGGCCGCTGCCGGCAGCGGAGGCGGTGATGGTGACGGCATCCTCGGGTTGCTTTGGGCGGTGGAGAGGACGACCGTGGCGACAGCGGCGGTGTTGTTGCTTCGCTCGCTTTGTTCCAGCCTCTGACGGTGATGGCGACGACAGCGTTTTCAAGGCCCGCTGGCCCGTTCCATCGGCAGCGACATGGCGGTGGCTGGCGTTTTTATCTGGTCAGCGGTGGCCATAGCAGCTCGGGTGGATTACCAACTACCAACTATTTAACTTTACATCTGCCTCCTTTTTCCCCTTTGGATTGGGATGGACTTGGGCAAAAGCCACAGTGGGAGAGCGGCTTGTTTTACATCGGCACCCCCATAGAGGTGGGAGCTCTATGGGTTATGCCCCACCCAGGGTGTACATTCTGGACCATCCCCTGGAGCAGATTTTCGACCTGTCGTGAGAGGACGGGTTGGGGTCTGCCCCCGGGAGCACCCAACTGGGTGGCAGTAGGTTGGTTGATGACCCGAATGTTTCACTCCCTCCCTTTCGAACCTCCTACTGGACTTTCTTATTACGGGACTGCCCTCTCTGGACTTGTTGGGACTTTATGTATAGATACTCCAGCATGGACTTGTTCGCCCTCAGGGGTGCCCCCCTCTCCTGGGTGTGTCCCGCCTTCTTTGCCACTCCCAGTCTCGATGAAGGGCCCAATTATTGGGACCCTGAGAGATGGCTGGGTCAGGGCAGGGGCTCTCGATATAAATTTAATAGGAGGATTAATTTTTTAGTGAAATTTTTTATGGGGTTAGGGAGAGGGGTGGGGGGTAGTCTGACTATGGGGGGTGGCCATACAACCATGGTTCAGGCCAGGCCGGGGTCTGACTGTGCGGGAGGGGAGCGGGATGTGGTTAGCAGAATTAAATGATCAAAACAAAGAAATCCATGCATTCCTAACATCAGCAAGGAGGCAGTATACACATTATTATCTTTAGGGCCTCACCAAATGCAAGGTCCAGGACTTCTCTCTGGTGGGCTCAAGACAGGGGTTGTTCCTCTGTCCTAGTCCTATTAGATCTCTCAGGGGCTTTTGATACCATCGACCATGGTATCCTACTGCAGCATCTCAGGGGGTTGGGAGTGGGAGGCACCGTTTTACAGTGGTTCTCCTCCTACCTCCTTGGCTGCTCACAGTCGGTGTCAATGGTAGGGCAGAGATCCGCCCCGAGGCCTCTTGTTTTTGGAGTTCCTCAGGGGTTGGTTCTGTCTCCGCTCCTGTTCAACATCTATATGAAGCCGTTGGGCGAGATCATTCGGGGTTTCGGGGTGGGGTATCATCAGTATGCTGATGATACCCAACTTTTTTTCTCCACCCCGAAACAACCCAGTGATGCCCTCACCGTGATGTCCCGTTGCCTGGAGGTGGTCTGGGTCTGGATGGGGAGAAACAGGCTTCGTCTCAATCCTGCCAAGACTGAGTGGCTGTGCATACCGGCAAAGATGAGTACTATCATCTTTGAAAGCAGCGTAGTCTAATACATCTTTCTTGGGTCTATTATTCAATCCAGGAGCAGAATTTATGCAAGCTTAACAAACGAATTTCTGAAATTAAATCTTCATCTTTTAGCTAGAAATATCTCAACCATTACCACATGTTACTTAAAGAATTAGTTAAGAAGGATGGAATATTGATAATGTGAGCTTCCAAAGATCTGAATAATATATCATTGATTTTTCTTCTGAATTAAAATTGGAAATCCAATCTGATATACCACATCTAGGGACTGGAAAACCAGTTTATTCACTATTCTATTTATGTTCCATTTGAGTAAAGAAAAAAAAATGGCTACACTATACTAACCATTGAGTGAATTTACTCATATGTATTTGGACTTTTAGCAAGATATCTTGAATCAGAGAAATGACCTTTTCCCCATATATCTATCATTATGTCCTTAACAGAGAAAGCAAACTGTACATACTCCCTCAAGAAAACATTGACTCTTGGAGATTTAGTGAACAATCCAATGTACTTCTCTTTGAGAGCAGTCCAGAAGTGATGCAACCTTCTCATTTTTTCTAAAGCTTTTTTGACAACTGGGATGCCCTGAGAGTCCCTCACGCAAGTCATAACTAGCTCTCATTTATGCAGTTTTTCAAGAGCAGAAAACAGCAGCAGGGGAAAGGTTTTTTACATTAAGCAAAGAGAGAAAAATCCAGAAAAAAATCTAGCCCCAAACACCTACTAGAGTAAGCCATTATAATTCAGGATTATTTCCCAGCAATCAAAAATTTATTGAAATACTGGACAGAGTGATGTTTCCTTTGTGATGAAGCAGATTATTTCTTGTCGACTGCCTCAGTAGGTACATACGTGCCAGCCAATTTTACTCTGAGCCAGGGTTGAGAGGTGGGTTGATTTGTGATTTATTTGGGCTATTCCTTGGGGACAAGCAGAAAAAGATTCTTCTGGTCATAAGAAACTGCCTGAAGGCAAAGGAATTCTGCAGTGGTGGTGGTGTCTTGGAAGGAGAAATGTATATAAATATCAAAGTAACTTTACTCATCATCAAGCTGTCTCCTGTTTTCCATTTCACAGCGAATTCTCATCCTCTCTGTTTCCAACGAGGAGGAATATGCTTTGGTGCTCCCTGTCCCCAAACCACACATGATGTTGGAAATCAGGATTGCGGATCTCAATTGTGCTGTGGTAAGAAAACTTTCTCTAGTAGAGATGCCATAAATGTAGATTGGGATAATCTGCCTGATATTGTTTGCATTCACAAATTATTGCAAAGCTTTGACATGAACAGGAAAAGGGCTTTTCAGGCAACTCTGTGTAGGAAGGAGAGAAGGGGTTGAGGGGCAGAAGAAACATTAAACCACTTTGATCAATCTATTATTTTATCTAATTTCTATAGTTTCAGACTAAAATGTTGCCATCTCCATCTACTGCCCTGCATATCTTCAACCTCTCGACAATGACCTGACACCACTGCCTGCTGTCGCTTCATCTTCTTTTATATAAATCCAAATTGCTATCTATCAGATTTTAGAACAGTTATGCATTGAATTAAAATTTGGCAAATTTTCCTTGAAATAAAGCTTACTGAGCACTGCAGTTTTTGTGTGATATTTTTTAACAGGGTTCTGGGCAGTATGTTCATGTACCTGCATGACTTTGTTTATCTCTGTGTGTATGTGCATGTGTCTTTTTTCATTTTAATGCAGAAGACATTCCCCAGCCAGGGTCATTATTTGCCCTTTTTATTTTCTGAATATCTAAGCTATTAATGAAGAAAAAACATTCAAAACAGACATAAAATTAACTACCAATATAAGCCTTAGAACCACTGTTTACCCCATCCACTACTGTTATACAGAACTGGCCAGTTCTATGGAATAGAATCTTCCTTAAAGGATCCAATCTGAGATGGTCACAGGGATCAAAGGTTCATTTCTCCAAGCTGTGGGGCTCGTGCTGGAGCCCATCCCCAGGGAACCTCTCTCTCTCCAGAATGTGTGCTGTTGCACACAGTTGCCGGCTCCTCTATCTCTACTGGTGAATATATATTCTAATGCTGCTATAAATTCTCTTGATGTTGTACCTTTCATGTTAAGGCCTCACTGTGTCCAAGTATTCCTAATTCCCAATTCACTGTGTGCAGTCCTTTAACTTAGTGAGGCTTAGGACTGGAGGGGCCAAGTCAAGAACGGCTTGGATTGGGTGGGTTCACAGCTAATCACTTATGGAATTCAGATACCAATAGCAGCAGGAATCCTGGGCCTACCATTCCTAAGCCATATGGTCACGTGATCCCAGATTTTTATCAACAGATTGCTTGGTGATGGGAATTCCCGTGAGAACTGTGGTTGTAGCCGTGCGATCTAGAGCATATTTATTGTATAGACAGTACATTTCTTGGATGGCCAAATGTAATGAAATCCCAGCAACAGTAAGAAAACAATAGAAGTAAATCATTTGTACATTCTCAAGGCAAAGCTAAGCCGTTTAACAGGAGCAGAATTCATTCTTCTGGCCTAGCTGCCAAGTAGAAGCAGATTCTTCAGGTGTTATTGTGGTTGGGACAAGGTGATATCAATGAATAGATCAAAGCAATCAGCCAAGAGAAGTTCAGTTACAAGATGCACATGCCTTACCAGGGATTGAAAAAAGAGAATGTGTTCAGACAGGGAAGTGGAGGAGACATACACCTTATAAGTAAAGAGGATGTTGGCTTTAGCTGGGCATCAGTTCCTTGCTGGGATTATCCTCTTGGCATACACTCCAGCTACTTCTTCACTCCTGCTTCCTAGGAGGATTCTCTCTTTCCTCCAATGGTGAGGCACCATTATAGGACTTGGTGGGGATAAAGGGTTACAGAACTCGATTTAGTATACATAAAAACAGAAATAAAATGGAACTAAAATATGGTATTAAACAGCAGTAATTAAATTAAATTAAACAAGTAGCAATGGATGGAAACTAATCAAAGAGAGAAGCAACCTAAATCTAAGGAGAAATTACCTGACAGTTAGAACAATTAATCAGTGGAACAACCTGCCTCCAGAAGTTGTGAATGCTCCAACACTGGAAGTTTTTAAGAAGAGACGGGACAGCAATTTGTCTTAAATGATATAGGCTTTGCTGCCTGATTAGGGGGTTGGACTAGAAGACCTCCACGGTCCCTTCCAACAACAACAACAACAACAACAACAACAACAACAACAACAACAACAATAATAATAATAATAATAATAATAATAATAATAATAATAATAATAATAATATAATAAAATAATAAAAGATAATAGAAGAAGTATAAAATATTTCAGTGTGGTTCATTCATTGCTATATGTAATACCCTGTATTCTGCTTTGGGAACTCCGGTGGGGGGGAAAGGAAAGGGGGGAGGGTTGATGGGGAGGGGGGCTTCATTAAAACTTTGTAAAACTTTTCAATAAAAAAAAGATAGGAGGAGAATGGTGATGCCAAAAAGCCTGTGTGACCTCTTTATATTCGGCATCCCCCTTAGCTTTTCAATCATCAGGAAACCTCTCTTTTTTCTCCTGGTCAGGCTGTTACAATGATTCTTTATTTTAATGTTGCTTATTCATTTCATTTCATTACGTTATTTTATTTGTTTCGGTTTCTTCTGTAACCAATTTTGAGCCTTCCTCATTTGAGCAGATTATCCTCTATATCCTAATAACTCCAAATTCTGCTCATTTACAAAAATTATATGTCATGGCTAAAAAAATAAACACACAAACACACAAACAAACAAACAAACAAATACAAAATAAAGCTAATATTTACGTTCACATAGAATCAAGCCCCCTTCATGGATTACTGCCTTGTTGTGGCGAAGGGGCTTGCATAATTCAATGAAGCTATGAGCTATGCTGTGCAGGGCCACCCAAGACGGACAGGTCATAGCAGAGAGTTCTGACAAAACATGATCCACTGGAGAAGGAAATGGCAACCCACTCCAGTATCTTTGCCATGAAAACCCTATGGACAGTACCAAAAGGCAAAACGATATGACGCTGGAAGATGAGCCCCTCAGGTCGGAAGGCGTCCAATATGCTACTGGGGAAGAGCAGAGGGCTAGTACTAGTAGTGCCAGAAAGAATGAAGCGACTGGGAAAAACCTGAAAGGACGCTCAGCTGTGGATGTGTCTGGTGGTGAAAGGAAAGTCCGATGCTGTAAAGATTTTTTCTCCATAGGAACCTGGAATGTAAGATCCATGAATCAAGGAAAGCTGGACGTCGTCAAACAAGAGATGACAAGACTGAACATCAACATCTTAGGTATCAGCGAACTAAAATGGACAGGAATGGGTGAATTTAATTCAGATGACCATCAGGTATACTACTGCGGGCAAGAATCCCTCAGAAGAAATGGAGTAGCCTTCATAGTCAATAAAAGAGTAGGAAAAGCAATACTGGGATACAATCCTCAAAATGACAGAATGATCTCAGTTCGAATCCAAGGCAAACCATTCAATATCACAGTAGTTCAAGTCTATGCCCCAACCATCAGTGCTGAAAAGGATGAAATTGACCGGTTCTATGAAGCCCTACAGCACCTTATAGAAATAACACCAAAAAATGATGTTCTTATTGTCATGGGGGATTGGAATTGTAAAGTAGGAAGCCAAAAGATAACTGGAATAACAGGCAAGTTTGGCCTTGGAGTACAAAATGAAGCAGAGCACAGGCTGATAGAATTTTGTCAAGAGAATACGATGGTCATAGCAAACACTCTTTTCCAACAACCCAAGAGACGGCTCTACACATGGACATCACCAGACGGTCAACACAGAAATCAGATTGACTATGTGCTTTGCAGCCAAAGATGGAGAAGCTCTATACAGTCTGTAAAAACAAGACCAGGAGCTGACTGTGGCTCAGACCATGAGCTTCTCATTGCCAAGTTTAGGCTTAAACTGAAGAAAGTAGGGAAAAGCACTAGGCCACTCAGGTATGAATTAAATTATATCCCTGTTGAATATACTGTACAGTAGAGGTGACAAATAGATTTAAGGAATTAGATTTGATAGACAGAGTGCCTGAAGAACTATGGACAGAGCTTTGCAACATTGTACAGCAGGTAGCAACCAAAACCATCCCAAAGAAAAAGAAATGCAAGAAAGCAAAATGGCTGTCTGACGAAGCTTTGCAAATAGCTGAGGAAAGGAGGGAAGCAAAAGGCAAGTGAGAAAAAGAAAGATATGCCCAATTAAATGCAGAATCCCAGAGAATAGCTAGAAGAGATAAGAATGCCTTCTTAAATGAAGAGTGTAAATAAATAGAAGAAAACAATAGAATAGGGAGGACCAGAGATCTTTTCAAGAAAATTGGAGAGATGAAGGGAATGTTTCATGTAAAAGTGGGCATGATAAAGGACAAAAATGGCAGTGACCTAACAGAGGCAGAAGAGATTAAGAAGAGGTGGCAAAATTACACAGAAGAACTATACAAGAATGAGCTTAACGTCCCTGATAATAAAAATAAGGTGGTCACTGACCTCGAGCCAGACATCCTAGAATGTGAAGTGAAGTGGGCCTTAGAAAAGATGATGCAGTAAAAGTGCTACACTCAATTTGCCAGCAAATTTGGAAAACTCAACAGTGGCCACAGGATTGGAAAAGATCAGTTTACATTCCAATTCCAAAGAAAGGCAGTGCCAAAGAATGTTCAAACTATCGCACCATTGTACTCATTTCTCATGCTAGTAAAGTTATGCTTAAAATCCTACAAGCTAGACTTCAGCAGTATGTGGATCGAGAACTACCAGAAGTACAGGCAGGATTTCGAAGAGGCAGAGGAACTAGAGATCAAATTGCCAAAATACGCTGGATCATGGAGAAAGCTAGAGAGTTCCAGAAAAACATCTACTTCTGCTTCATTGACTATGCTAAAGCCTTTGATTGTGTGGATCATAACAAACTGTGGCAAGTCCTTAAAGAGATGGGCGTACCAGACCATCTTATTTGTCTCTTGAAAAACTTATATGCGGGCCAAGAAGCAACAGTGAGAACTGGACACGGAACCACTGATTGGTTCAAAATTCAAAATTGGGAAAGGAGTCTGGCAAGGCTGTATACTGTCGCCTTGCCTATTTAACATATGCAGAGCACATCATGAGAAAGGCAGGGCTAGATGAGTCAAAAGTTGGAATTAAGATTGCCGGAAGAAATATCAACAACCTAAGATATGCAGATGATACCACTCTAATGGCAGAAAGTGAAGAGGAACTAAAGAGCCTCTTGTTGCGTGTGAACAAAAAGAGTGTAAAAGTTGGGTTGAAACTAAACATTAAGAAAACCAAGATCATGGCATCTGGCCCTCTCAATTCCTGGCAAATAGATGGGGAAGAAATGGAGGTAGTGACAGATTTTATTTTCCTGGGCTCCAAGATCACTGCAGATGGGGACTGTAGCCAAGAAATTAAAAGACGCTTGCTCCTTGGGAGGAAAGCCATGGCAAATCTAGACAACACACTAAAAAGCAGAGACATCACCCTGTCAACAAAAGCCTTTCTCATTTGACCACATTATCCTCTATATCTCAAACTCCAAATTCTGCTCATTTACAGAAATCAAAATTATATATTATGGCTAAATTAATAAACACAGAGACAAATAAACAAACTAATAAAAAAACAAAGGTAATATTTATGTTCACATAGGATCAAGCAGAATTAAATGATCAAAACAAAGAAATCCATGCATTCCTAACATCAGCAAGGAGGCAGTATACACATTATTATCTTTAGGGCCTCACCAAATGCAAGGTCCAGGACTTCTCTCTGGTGGGCTCAAGACAGGGGTTGTTCCTCTGTCCTAGTCCTATTAGATCTCTCCGCGGCTTTTGATACCATCGACCATGGTATCCTACTGCGGCGTCTCAGGGGGTTGGGAGTGGGAGGCACCATTTTACGGTGGTTCTCCTCCTATCTCCTGGGCCGCTCGCAGTCGGTATTGACGGGAGGACAGAGATCTGCCCCGAGGCCTCTCATTTGTGGAGTTCCTCAGGGGTCGGTTCTCTCTCCCCTCCTGTTCAACATCTATATAAAGCCGCTGGGTGAGATCATTTGTGGTTTCGGGGTGGGATATCATCAGTATGCTGATGATACCTAACTTTTTTTCTCCACCCCGAACCAACCCAGTGATGCCCAGTGATGTCCCGTTGCCTGGAGGTGGTCCGGGTCTGGATGTGGAGAAACAGGCTTTGTCTCAATCCTGCCAAGACTGAGTGGCTCTGCATACCGGCATCTCGGGTTAACCAGTCTATTCCACCTTTAACGATCGGGGGTGAGGTGTTACCCCCTGTTGATAGGGCTCGCAACTTGGGTGTCCTCCTGGATTCATGGCTCAGTTTTGAAGATCACATAGGAGCCGTGACCAGGGGGGCTTTTGCCCAGGTTTGCCTGGTGCGCCAGTTGCAACCCTACCTGGACAGAGATGCCCTATGCACACTCACCCATGCGCTCATGACCGCCCGGTTAGACTATTGCAATGCTCTCTACATGGGGCTGCCCTTGAGGATCACTTGGAGGCTTCAGCTGTTGCAGAATGCAGCCGCGCGAGTTGTGATGGGGGTTTCCCGATACTCCCATGTAACACCTCTACTCCGCAAGCTGCATTGGCTTCTGGTTGCCCTCCGGGTGAGATTCAAGGTGCTGGTGATGACCTATAAAGCCCTAAATTTTAATTGGGGTTCTTTTTAATTGAGTACAGGGTCAATTTAATATTTTTTAATTTGGGTCTTAACTTTTGTATGTTGGATTTTTAATTCCCTGTAAACCGCCCTGAGTCCTCAGGGAATAGGGCGGTATATAAATGTAACTAAATAAATAAAAAATAAATGGCTTGGGTCTGGGATATTTGAGGGAACATCAAGTTGCCGGCATCAAGTTCCCTTCGTCCTGTGCGCTCCTACAGGGAGGGCCTTCTCAGGCTGCCGCCGGTAAAAGACTGCCAGCGGATAACACCCAGGGAGAGGGCCTTCTCTGTGGGTGCGCCTGCCCTTTGGAACCCGTGGAGCTTAGGACTGCCCCTGACCTTTGTTCATTTTGCCTGAAGACCTGGCTCTTCGAGCTTTCCGGCCCAGGGTGAGAGTTTTAATTGGGTTTTTATATTCTTTCAGGGACTTAATTTAATCTTTTTAAGTTTATTTTTAATTTTTGTATTTGATGTTTTAAGTACCTTGTAAACCGCCCTGAGTCCTACGGGAAAGGGCGGTATATAAATTCAATAAAATTCAAATTCAAATTCAAAAATTTCTGAAATACTAGAAGTTCAGCAGCAATTCAGAAAGGACTTTTGTCTGCCCGTTCTGAGGCTGCAATATTTGGAAACCACAACTGATTAACCGTTTAACTAATTTTCTTGCTTTTCCAAAGAATTTTGAAGAAGCAAACCCACATGAGTACTTCAATAGAAGGAAGATGCAACAATGCCTTATGTAAGAATGATAAAAGTAACTTCTAAGATTAGTTCATACTGTTCATACTCTGTGCATTAGTGTATAGACATTTGAGTCCTTTATTCCAACATGATGTTGGAAATCAGGATTGCGGCTCTAAATTGTGCTGTGGTAAGAAAACTTTCTCTAGTAGAGATGCCATAAATGTAGATTGGGATAATCTGCCTGATATTGTTTGCATTCACAAATTATTGCAAAGCTTTGACATGAGCAGGAAAAGGGCTTTTCAGGGAACGCTGTGTAGGAAGGAGAGAAGGGGTTGAGGGGCAGAAGAAACATTAAACCACTTTGATCAACCTATTATTTTATCTAATTTCTATAGTTTCAGACTAAAATGTTGCCATCTCCATCTACCGCCCTGGATATCTTCAACCTCTGGACAATGACCTGACACCACTGCCTGCTGTCGCTTCATCTTCTTTTATATAAATCCAAATACTATCTATCAGATTTTAGAACAGTTATGCATTGAATTAAAATTTGGCAAATTTTCCTTGAAATAAAGCTTACTGAGCATTGCAGTTTTTCTGTGATATTTTTAAGAGGGTTCTGGGCAGTATATTCATGTACCGGCATGACTTTGTGTATCTCTGTGTGTTTGTGCATGTGTCTTTTTTCATTTTAATGCAGAAGACATTCCTCATCCAGGGTCATTTTTTCCCCTTTTTATTTTCTGAATATCTAAGCTATTAATGAAGAAAAAACATTCAAAACAGACATAAAATTAACTACCAATATAAGCCTTAGAACCACTGTTTACCCCATCCACCAAAGTTATACAGAACTGGCCAGTTCTATGGAATAGAATCTTCCTTACAGGATCCAATCTGAGTTGGTCACAGGGATCAAAGGTTCATTTTTCCAAGCTGTGGGGCTCGTGCTGAAGCCCATCCCCAGGGAACCCCTCTCTCTCCAGAATGTGTGCTGTTGCACACAGTTTCTGGCTCCTCTATCTCTACTGGTGAATATAGATTCTAATGCTGCTATAAATTCTCTTGATGTTGTATCTTTCATGTTAAGGCCTCACTGTGTCCAAGTATTCCTAATTCCCAATTCACTGTGTGCAGTCCTTTAACTTAGTGAGGCTTAGGACTGGAGGGGCCAAGGCAGGAACGGCTTGGATTGGGTGGGTTCACAGCTAATCACTTGTGGAATTCAGTTACCAATAGCAGCAGGAATCCTGGGGCTATGATTCCTGTTGTGTGTGCCACATTAATACCAGGTGGCATTGGTCAGGCGACCTGATTGGTCAACCTGTATGGCGGGAAATGTAGGACACCGGGTTGGGTGTTACCTGGCCGGCGGGAAAATAGAGCAAACGGGTTGGCTGGCTGCAGAGGCTTGGGGAACCTATATTAGGACATCAGGGGGAAGAACTCCAGTTCCATCTTGTAACCAATAAAGATAGATGTGTTCATACCATCGTCTCTTCATTGTCTCCATGCGGTTCCACGCTACAACACTGGCGACAAAGGTGGGATACCGTGAAGCGCAATAAATCAGAACCTCAGAAAAGCCGGAGAGCGACTGCCGTGAAGGCAGAAAGACAGCTGCACAATGCGGGAAATTTGAAAAGCCGGCAACCCAGGCAGGGAAATGGCGAAGCTAGGCATCGTGAGGGAATTTGATACCCGTCACCCTGAAGACTGGGAGGATCATGTGGGGCAAGTTGAAGGCTACTTGTTAATCAACGGCATCACTGAGGACCATAAGAAAGCAGCGGCACTATTGTCCCTCAGTGGACTGGCGGTCTACCGGATAGCTGTGGGAGTGTGCCAACCAGATGTGGTCGCCTCAGTAGAGTACGCGGAGCTTAAAAAAAGACTGAGCCAACACTTCATGCCAAAACGTTCTGAGCTTTTTTGGAGGAGAATATTTGAGCGTAGGAACCAGAGACTGGGCAAATCCATCACCGACTTTGTGGCCGCGGTGCGAGAAGCTGCGTACCGCTGCAAGTATGAGGACTTAGATGTGCGGATACAGGACAGAGTGGTTCTGGGGCTCAGAGATGAACACTTACAAAACAAAGTGATCGCAAAGCCCACTGGGAGCCTACAAGAAGTCCTGGATGACCTACTAACACATGAGATCTCTGACCAACGCGACTCCCCCTGCAATAGCAACGGCACGAGCAGATCGATCCACCAAGAAAGCCTTGTGGACGGCGGGGTGGGAGACTTCGATTTCGACATAGAGATAGATGTAGTCACACAGAAAGTCGAAAGATTTCCCATCAGGAATGACCGCTGCGACACCGCAGAGAGACAAAGGAGACCGACAACAACCACATCAACCAGATCACAGAGGGATGTGAACAACAGGCGCAGAGAGGGAGAACAAAAATGTGGCAGCTGCGGAGGAAGCCACTCCAGAGCATTGTGCTGGTTCCACAGTGCTAAGTGTCAGAACTGTGTTAAGATGGGCCACATCCAGGCCATCTGCAGGAGCTTAGTCCGGGACAGCCTCCACGACCTAGAAGCGTGGGCACCAGGTACCAAAACCCCTCCACGTTGCGGCACCGAGTTTCCTCAGCCTCAGGCATGAACCTCTAACCTGGGGGAAGGTGATTTCCGTAGGCCACACTGCTATCAATCAAATGCTAGGCCCAAAAATTAGAATCGATGTCCGGTTGCAAGGAATTCCTTGCAAGATGGAGATCAATTTGGGGGCTTCGGTTTCAATAATTTTGTGGGAGACCCTGTCCGAAATTGAGGGAAAAAGTGGCCGTCAGATCCACCTCGAACCCACCCCCATTTGGTTAACAGATTTCCAAAGGGCCCCAATCAAACTTAAAGGTAAAGCCACCATAGAAATCTGTTTTAAGAAATTTAAAAGCCCATTGGAACTCCTGGTAACAGAAGGGAGGAGAGCTAGTCTGGTAGGGCTTAACTTGTTCGGGGCGCTAGGGGTCTGGTTAGGGGGAATAAATTCCATACAGAATCCATTTGCAAAAACTTTGCAGATGTATTCGATGGGACATTGGGCAAATACAAGGGGCCCCCTATTAAATTAAATCTAAACCCGCAGGTACTCCCCATCAGGATTAAGGCTAGGAGACTTCCCTTCACTCTCAAACATAAAATTGAGAGCGAACTGGAAAGGTTAGTAGGCTAGGGAGTATTAGAACCGGTAGAAGGGGGCCCCTGGGAAACACCTATCGTCACCCCCCTCAAACCCAACAGGGAAATTAGAATCTGCGCTGATTATAAAGCCACAGTAAACAGGGCTTTAAATCTGCATGCCCTGAAGCGTGTCCTCTCCGCCATACAGAAGGGCGCCATCTTTGCTAAATTGGATTTAGCACAGGCGTACCAGCAATTAACAGTAACAAAAGAGACTGCAGATGCACAGATGATTGTTACCCACAAGGGGGCGTTCAAAGTCAACAGATTGCAATTTGGCATAGCAGCAGCCCCAGGCATCTTCCAAGAAGTGATGGAGAGAACATTAAAAGGTATTCCTGAGGTTTGCCCTTATTTTGATGATGTGTTAATTGCAGGGGAGGATGAAGAAATATTAGCTAACAGGCTAGAGGTTGTACTTGCAAGATTTAGAGCTGCTGGCCTGAAGCTAAAAAGGGAGAAGTGCTCTATTAGAGTAGCATCCACAGAGTTCTTGGGCTATAGAATTGATGCTCAGGGCATTCACCCTACTGAATCAAAAATAAAAGCAATACAATTGGCCTCAGCACCAAAGAATAAGGCAGAGCTGCAAGCATTCTTGGGGTTAATAAATTTTTATCATACATTCTTGCCACACAAGGCTGCAATAGCTGAACCCTTACACAGGTTGCTTGACAAACAAACTCCTTGGGCATGAAAGGAGGTCCATGCTAAGAGTTTTGAGAACCTTAAGAATTTAATGTCGAGTGCCTCCACGGTAACACATTTTATTGAGAATAAGCCAATATGCCTAGCATGTGATGCATCTCCTTACGGGGTGGGTGCTGCTAAAACAATATTGCTCTGCTCTGTTACAATGGTTCTTTATTTTAATGTTGCTTATTCATTTCATTTAATGACTTTATTTTATTTGTTTCAGATTTTTCTGTAACTAATTTTGAGCCTTCCTCATTTGACCACATTATCCTCTATATCTTAAACTCCAAATTCTGCTCATTTACAGAAATCAAAATTATATATTATGGCTAAATTAATAAACACAGAGACAAATAAACAAACTAATAAAAAACAAAGCTAATATTTATGTTCACATAGGATCAAGCAGAATTAGATGATCAAAACAAAGAAATCCATGCATTCCTAACATCAGCAAGGAGGCAGTATACACATTATTATATTTAGAGCCTCACCAAATGCAAGGTCCAGGACTTCTCTCTTATACTTCTAAGCTGTATAATGGCAATTCCAAAACTTTGCAACACTGTTGAATGTGGTTAAACATTATCTTTCTGAAATACTAGAAGTTCAGCAGCAATTCAGAAAGGACTTTTGTCTGCCCGTTCTGGACATGGCAAGCCCTGAGGCTGCAATATTTGGAAACCACAACTGATTAACCGTTTAACTAATTTCTTGCTTTTCCAAAGAATTTTGAAGAAGCAAACCCACATGAGTACTTCAATAGAAGGAAGATGCAACAATGCCTTATGTAAGAATGGTAAAAGTAACTTCTAAGATTAGTTGCAAAATTTCACTGAGGTGATGTAATACAATAATTATAACTCTATAAATTTAGAGCTACGTTCTGTTCCCAGAGTAAGATTTGGTCCAGAACCAATTCCAACATGAAGATCTTTTGCCTGTTCTTTGCATTCCTTTTCCTTGCATCCCTGTCTGAAGCAGGTAAGAATCTACACAATGATAATTTAGAAAGGACTGATAGCTCACTCCTTGCTGAATGAGTACTATCATCTTTGAAAGCAGCGTAGTCTAATACATCTTTCTTGGGTCTATTATTCAATCCAGGAGCAGAATTTATGCAAGCTTAACAAACAAATTTCTGAAATTAAATCTTCATCTTTTAGCTAGAAATATCTCAACCATTACCACATGTTACTTAAAGAATTAGTTAAGAAGGATGAAATATTGATAATGTGAGCTTCCAAAGATCTGAATAATATATCATTGATTTTTCTTCTGAATTAAAATTGGAAATCCAATCTGATATACCACATCTAGGGACTGGAAAACCAGTTTATTCACTATTCTATTTATGTTCCATTTGAGTAAAGAAAAAGAATGGCTACACTATACTAACCATTGAATGAATTTACTCATATGTATTTGGACTTTTAGCAAGATATATTGAAGCAGAGAAATTATCTTTTCCCCACATATCTATCATTATGTCCTTAACAGAGAAAGCAAACTGTACATACTCCCTCAAGAAAACATTGACTCTTGGAGATTTAGTGAACAATCCAATGTACTTCTCTTTGAGAGCAGTCCAGAAGTGATGCAACCTTCTCATTTTTTCTAAAGCTTTTTTGACAACTGGGATGCCCTGAGAGTCCCTCATGCAAGTCATAACTAGCTCTCATATATGCAGTTTTTCAAAAGCAAAAAACAGCAGCAGGGGAAAGGTTTTTTACATTAAGCAAAGAGAGAAAAATCCAGAGGAAAATCTAGCCCCAAACACCTACTAGAGTAAGCTATTATAATTCAGGATTATTTCCCAGCAATCAAAAATTCATTGAAATACTGGACAGAGTGATGTTTCCTTTGTGATGAAGCAGATTATTTCTTGTCGAGTGCCTCAGTAGGTACACACATGCCAGCCAATTTTACACTGAGCCAGGGTTGAGAGGTGGGTTGATTTGTGATTTATTTGGGCTATTCCTTGGGGACAAGCAGAAACTGATTCTTCTGGTCAGAAGAAACTGCCTGAAGGCAAAGGAATTCTGCGGTGGTGGTGGTGTCTTGGAAGGAGAAATGTATATAAATATCAAAGTAACTTTACTCATCATCAAGCTGTCTCCTGTTTTCCATTTCACAGCGAATTCTCATCCTCTCTGTTTCCAACGAGGAGGAATATGCTTTGGTGCTCCCTGTCCCCAAACCACACATGATGTTGGAAATCAGGATTGCGGATCTCAATTGTGCTGTGGTAAGAAAACTTTCTCTAGTAGAGATGCCATAAAGGTAGATTGGGATAATCTGACTGATATTGTTTGCATTCACAAATTATTGCAAAGCTTTGACATGAACAGGAAAAGGGCTTTTCAGGCAACTCTGTGTAGGAAGGAGAGAAGGGTTCAGGGGCAGAAGAAACATTAAACCACTTTGATCAACCTATTATTTTATCTAATTTCTATAGTTTCAGACTAAAATGTTGCCATCTCCATCTACTGCCCTGCATATCTTCAACCTCTCGACAATGACCTGACACCACTGCCTGCTGTCGCTTCATCTTCTTTTATATAAATCCAAATTGCTATCTATCAGATTTTAGAACAGTTATGCATTGAATTAAAATTTGGAAAATTTTCCTTGAAATAAAGCTTACTGAGCATTGCAGTTTTTGTGTGATATTTTTTAAGAGGGTTCTGGGCAGTATGTTCATGTACCTGCATGACTTTGTGTATCTCTGTGTGTATGTGCATGTGTCATTTTTTCATTTTAATGCAAAAGACATTCCTCATCCAGGGTCATTTTTTGCCCTTTTTATTTTCTGAATATCTAAGCTATTAATGAAGAAAAACCGTTCAAAACAGAAATAAAATTAACTACCAATATAAGCCTTAGAACCACTGTTTACCCCATCCACCAAAGTTATACAGAACTGGCCAGTTCTATGGAATAGAATCTTCCTTACAGGATCCAATCTGAGTTGGTCACAGGGATCAAAGGTTCATTTTTCCAAGCTTTGGGGCTCGTGCTGGAGCCCATCCCCAGGAAACCTCTCTCTCTCCAGAATATGTGCTGTTGCACACAGTTTCTGACTCCTCTATCTCTACTGGTGAATATAGATTCTAATGCTGCTATAAATTTTCTTGATGTTGTACCTTTCATGTTAAGGCCTCACTGTGTCCAAGTATTCCTAATTCCCAATTCACTGTGTGCAGTCCTTTAACTTAGTGAGGCTTAGGACTGGAGGGGCCAAGGCAGGAACGGCTTGGATTGGGTGGGTTCACAGCTAATCATTTATGGAATTCAGTTACCAATAGCAGCAGGAATCCTGGGCCTACCATTCCTAAGCCATATGGTCACGTAATCCCACATTTTTATCAACAGATTGCTTGGTGATGGGAATTCCCGTGAGAAGTGTGGTTGTAGCCTTGCGATCTAGAGCCAATTTACTGTATAGACTGTACATTTCTTGGATGGCCAAATGTAATGAAATCACAGCAACAGTAAGAAAACAAAAGAAGTAAATCATTTGTACATTCTCAAGGCAAAGCTAAGCCATTTAACAGGAGCAGAATTCATTCTTCTGGCCTAGCTGCCAAGTAGAAGGAGATTCTCCAGGTGTTATTGTGGTTGGGACAAGGTGATGCCAATGAATAAATCAAAGCAATCAGCCAAGAGAAGTTCAGTTACAAGATGCACATGCCTTAGCAGGGATTGAAAGAGGAGAATGGATTCAGATAGGGAAGTGGAGGAGACATACACCTTATAAGTAAAGAGGATGTTGGCTTTAGCTGGGCTTCAGTGACTTGCTGGGATTATCCTCTTGGCATATACTCCAGCTACTTCTTCACTGCTGCTTCCCAGGAGGATTCTCTCTTTCCTGCAATGGTGAGGCACCATTATAGGACCTCTATGGGGATAAAGGGTTACAGAACTCAATTTAGGATACATAAAAACAGAAATAAAATGGAACTAAAATATGGTATTAAACAGCAGTAATTAAATTAAATTAAACAAGAAGCAATGGATGGAAACTAATCAAAGAGAGAAGCAACCTAAAACTAAGGAGACATTACCTGACAGTTAGAACAATTAATCAGTGGAACAACCTGCCTCCAGAAGTTGTGAATTTTCCAACACTGGAGGTTTTTAAGAAGAGACGGGACAGCCATTTGTCTTAAATGATATACAGGCTTTCCTGCCTGATTAGGGGGTTGGACTAGAAGACCTCCACGGTCCCTTCCAACTATTATTATTATTATTATTATTATTATTATTATTATTATTATTATTATTATTATTATTATTATTATTATTATTATTATTATTATTATTATTATATAAATAATAAAAGATAATAGAAGAAGTATAAAATATTTCAGTGTGGTTCATTCTCCATTGACTCAGAACTGAAAGCCTATCAATAAGAAACTGATAAATTTCAGTCCAGTTCTACAAGGAGTGGATACAACAGCAATAGCACTTAGACATATACCTCTTCATAGTGCTTTCCATCACTGTCTAAGTGGTTTACAGAATCAGTAGATTGTTGCCTCCAACAATCTGGGTCCCCATTTTACCCACCTGAAAAGGATGGAAAGCTGAGTCAACCTTGAGCTGGTCAAGATCAAACTGTCGTCAGTCGTTAGAGTTAGCCTGCAATACTGCGTTCTAACCACTGCACTACCACAGTTCTACAGAGAATCATACTATCGGTCTTCACAAAGCACCAAAGTGACCTTTCCACCTGAAACACACCCAATGAATAACAAATCTAACCCATTTAGAACAGGGCTTTTCAACCAGGGTACCACCTCTAGTACATTGGCGCCTGGCAAGTGGTATGCAACCATCCTAGAAAAGTGGTAGCGGGGGAGGGGAATGAGCTGAACCGGTGGCTGTACCACACAAGCCTGAGCAAGAGATGGCTGGAGCTTCAGGGCTGTCAGGGCTCAGCGGAAGTGCCAGGATGAATGCTTCTTTGGGGCTGTCAGTGCTCAGTGGAAGCACCAGGATCAGTGCCAGGTTCCAGGGGTCATCAAGTTTTTGACACCTTGCTAGGCTGAGGGGTTGAGGCTTCCTTGCTACTAGTAGTATCTGACCATTATTTGTGAACATGAATTCCTTGTATTTACATGTTTCATTTCTTAACAAACGCTTTCCTTGATTTCCTTCAGCCTCGCACAATATTAAGCCCTAATCTCTTTAATACAGAGTGTGCCTAACTTTAGGGAACTCACACAATGAGAATAGTGAAAGGAGGTCAGCATACAGCCTTCTTTCATTACATTCTTTACTAAAATATGTCTGCTATTGCCACCTCTCTGTTGTGTTAATGTGTTTCAACAGAGCAAAATAGTTTTTGCACAAGGCAAAGAGAATGGGGAAAAAACAGAAATACTGTATTATTCTTACATACTGTATTATGATTTCTTATGATCCTTGTTACAAGACGGTAGTCTAAGGTCATTCCTTCCTAGGTCCAGTAATTTCTCATCATCCTAAAAACAATGACCTTATTAAAGTGGCTATATCAGGGGTAAATTAGCAAGGCTGTGCAATGCTTCAAAATGGATTCCAACGTGAGGGATGTAGCAGGGTAGGTCCAGGATCTCCTAGTGACTCATTAAATCATCACTGTCACTCTCAAACATCAGGTAGCTATAACAAAAGCCACTGTGTAGCAGATGTCATATGGCAACTTAGACAAAACTCCTTCTTTCTTTAAACCACTGCAACTTTTAAATTGCTAAAATCTCCACCTAATAATTATATCCAAACCATCCTCGTGCAGAAATTCAAACAGCAGAATTCTTTTAAGATAGGAGGAGAATGGTGATGCCAAATAAGCTGTGTGTCCCCTTTATATTCTGCATCCCCCTTAGCTTTTCAATCATCAAGAAACCTCTCTTTTTCTCCTGGTCAGGCTGTTACAATGATTCTTTATTTTAATATTGCTTATTCATTTCATTTAATTACGTTATTTTATTTGTTTCAGTTTCTTCTGTAACCAATTTTGAGCCTTCCTCATTTGAGCAGATTATCCTCTATATCTCAATAACTCCAAATTCTGCTCATTTACAAAAATCAAAAATTATATATTATGGCTAAAGAAATAAACACACAAACACACAAACAAACAAACAAACAAACAAACAAATACAAAATAAAGCTAATATTTACGTTCACATAGAATCAAGCAGAATTAGATGATCAACGCAAAGAAATCCATGCATTGCTAACATCAGCAAAAGGGCATTATTATTATTATTATACTTTATTTAGCAGGGTTCTTTTAAGACAGGAGGAGAATGGTGATCCCAAAAAGGCTGCGTGACCTCCTTATATTTTGTATCCTCCTTAGCTTTTCAATCATTAGGAAAACTCTCTTTTTCTCCTGGTCAGGCTTCATACACCCAGAGGAAATCCTCAGCTCCCTCTACACTTGTGCTCTACTGAGTAACTGTTCAAAATACTCATAGATATGACTCCATGAAATGTGTCCCCTTAGTCCTGACTAGAGTGAAGCCATATACAGAATATTTATTCACTTTAGTATATTTTACTTATTGTATAGATTGCTAGAACACTTGAAAACTACTCCGCGAGCTGCATTGGCTTCTGGTTGCCCTCCGGGTGAGATTCAAGGTGCTGGTGATGACCTATAAAGCCCTAAATGGCTTGGGTCCAGGATATTTGACGGAAGACTTGCTGCCGGCATCAAGTTCCCTTCTCTGTGGATGCGCCTGCCCTTTGGAACCAGCTGCCAGTGGAGCTTAGGACTGCCCCCGACCTTCATTCATTTAGCCAGGACCTGAAGACCTGGCTCTTCGAGCTTTTAATTGGGTTTTTATATTCTTTCAGGGACTTAATTTAATCTTTTTAAATTTGTTTTAAATTTTTGTATATGATGTTTTAAGTACCTTGTAAACCGCCCTGATTCCTATGGAAAAGGGCAGTATATAAATTCAATAAAATTCAAATTCAAATTCAAATCTTTCTGAAATGCTAGAAGTTCATCAGCAATTCAGAAAGGACTTTTGTCTGCCCGTTCTGGACATGGCAAGCCCTGAGACTGCAATATTTGGAAACCACAACTGATTAACCGTTTAACTAATTTTCTTGCTTTTCCAAAGAATTTTGAAGAAGCAAACCCACATGAGTACTTCAATAGAAGGAAGATGCAACAATGCCTTATGTAAGAATGGTAAAAGTAACTTCTAAGATTAGTTGCAAAATTTCACTGAGGTGATGTAATACAATAATTATAACTCTATAAATATAGAGCTATGTTCTGTTCCCGGAGTAAGATTTGGTCCAGAACCAATTCCAACATGAAGATCTTTTGCCTGCTCTTCGCATTCCTTTTCCTTGCATCCGTATCTGAAGCAGGTAAGAATCTAACAATGATAATTTAGAAAGGACTGATAGCTCACTCCTTGCTGAGTGAGTACTATCATCTTTGAAAGCAGTGTAGTCTAATCGATCATTCTTGGGTCTATTATTCAATCCAGCAGCAGAATTTATGCAAGCTTAACAAACGAATTTCTGAAATTAAATCTTCATCTTTTAGCTAGAAATATCTCAACCATTACCACATGTTACTTAAAGAATTAGTTAAGAAGGATGGAATATTGATAATGTGAGCTTCCAAAGATCTGAATAATATATCATTGATTTTTCTTCTGAATTAAAATTGGAAATCCAATCTGATATACCACATCTAGGGACTGGAAAATCAGTTTATTCACTATTCTATTTATGTTCCATTTTAGTAAAGAAAAAGAATGGCTACACTATACTAACCATTGAATGAATTTACTCATATGTATTTGGACTTTTAGCAAGATATATTGAAGCAGAGAAATTATCTTTTCCCCACATATCTATCATTATGTCCATAACAGAGAAAGCAAACTGTACATACTCCCTCAAGAAAACATTGACTCTTGGAGATTTAGTGAACAATCCAATGTACTTCTCTTTGAGAGCAGTCCAGAAGTGATGCAACCTTCTCATTTTTTCTAAAGCTTTTTTGACAAGTGGGATGCCCTGAGAGTCCCTCACGCAAGTCATAACTAGCTCTCATATATGCAGTTTTTCAGGAGCAGAAAACAGCAGCAGGGGAAAGGTTTTTTACATTAAGCAAAGAGAGGAAAATCCAGAGGAAAATCTAGCCCCAAAGTTCAAAGAAAATTATCCATAGTCTCCCAAGTTATCTACATCCAAACACCTACTAGAGTAAGCCATTATAATTCAGGATTATTTCCCAGCAATCAAAAATTCATTGAAATAGTGGACAGAGTGATGTTTCCTTTGTGATTGTGAAATAGTTTCACGAGGTCGATGGATCGTTAAGGTGCTTCCAAGTAAAAGGCATCACGCAAGAATGTGATCATTCAAAGCTTTATTTAATGATAGATTAGAGAGAAAGAATTACTTGGCATGGAGGCATCCATGCCTGCGTGAGAGAGAGAACAAAAGAAAGGAACTAGAGAACTAGAGGGAGAGCAGCCCCTTGAGCAGAGGTATTTATGGGGGTCTCAGCCCCTCCCTAACCATAAAACTCTCTCGCCAATGGGGCTGCAGGGGCCGGGGACCCCTGACTCATCAGTGGAAGCAAAGAAGCCTCTTTGCTCCCATCTGATGACCTTTTTGGGGAACTGCCATGGCTGGCACAAAACATCTAACAATTCCCCTTCTTGCCAGCAAATGACAGGGACCAGTGAATGTGTGTGAGGGGGCGAGCAGGTGTCATAGACATGCATAAACACATTCAGAAGACCAAACACAAACGCTTACACAGAAGGTTGTGCTGGTCAATGGGAACAGGTTTGGTGAACAGATCAGCTATCTGGTCAGTTGTGTTTCAATGCTCAACATGTATAAAACCCTCTTTGGCAAGCTACCTGACATTTTTATAGCGTATGTCTATGTGGCGGGACCTAGAGCCCACAGCATATGCCCCCGAGATTGCAATTGCGGCTGTATTATCCTCTTGAATTTGGATGGGCAGAGGAGGAGATGCCCAGATGCTCGTTATCAGAGCATTGAACTAAATCAAATCATTGGCCGTGTCTGACAGGCTGGCATATTCAGCCTCGGCCGTGGAGCAAGAAACAAATTTTTGCTGCCTAACATGCCAATGGACAGGACAGCCATTTAGCAATATGAGGAAACAAGAGGTGCTTCATCTACTCTTGGTGTCACCAGCCCAGTCTGCATCTGAGTAAGCGGAGAGCTGGGCCGTCTTCCCCTTCTCTGGTTCCAGCACAAGGAGAGCATCGGTCGTGCCCCTGAGGTACCTAAGTACCCTCTTAACAGCAGTCCAGTGGAATTCCTTTGGGTGTTCCACATGCCTGGATAATAGATTCACAGCTAAAGCTATGTCAGGCCTGCTCCAATTGCTGATGTATAGCAAGGAGCCAATCACAGATCTGTAAAGCGTGTTATCTGTGAACTCAGGACCGTCCTTGTGAGTGTGATTGTAATAGTCACTTTGCATCGGGCTATGCGTTGGGTTAGATTCTGCCATTTTGTATTTGGCAAATAACTCCTCTATCTTTTCTTTTTGAGATAGAGCGAACCCCCCCTTAGTGGCCAAAATGTGCACACCCAAGTACTTGTCAACCCGCCCCAAAGACTTCAGAGTAAACTTTTCTTCCAGGGCCTTGGCAAATTCATCACACCCTTCCTTGTCAGGCCCTACATATAGTAGGTCGTCCACATAAACTAACACCCGTTCTGTGGTACCCTTGGACTTGCGTGTGAAAACACATTCATCTGCATGGGATGCAGTGAAACCAACTCGTTCTAAACTTTTTCTAAGGCAGTCATACCATAATTTCCCCGACTGCTTGAGGCCATATAACCCTTTGTGGAGCAACCATGTATTTCCCCTTTCCTGCTGGTAGCCAGGAGGGGCCCTCACGTAGATCTGCCGGTCCAAGTTGGCGTGGAGGTAAGCCGTCTGGATGTCGAATTGGAAGACTTCCTCCCCCAGAGCGGCTGCAGTTACGAGGGCGGCCTTGACGCTCTCTGCCCAGACGGTTGGAGAGTAGGTCTCCCCGTAGTCCTCCATGTAGCGCTGAGTGAACCCCTGAGCTACCAAACGGGCCTTATACAGGTAGAGGCCATTGGCAAGTGGTTTGGCCTTGTAAACCCACCTTGTGCCAATGACTTTCCTCTCCTTTGGTGGTTGCTGAGGGGTGAAGACCTTGAGTCTTCTTAGGCTGTCCATTTCCTTCTCCATCGCGAGCTGCCATTTCTCCTGTTCTTCGATGGGCAGCTCCTGGATGTCAGAGAAGGGTTTTGGGGTGACCACAACGCTGTTGACAGATGCGATGTGCCCAATGTCGATTCTCTTTGGCGGGATCCCTTTGTTGGACCGCTTTGATCTCCTTACCTTTTCTTCCACGGGTCTCTGAGGCGTCACTGGGGGTGAAGACAGCGTGTCTTCCCCCTTGGGACTGGACGGCTCATCCTCCTCATCTGATCCAGGTAGGATGACATCTTTGTCTTGTTCCTCACTTTTGTTGGTGGCAGGGTAGGTGGTCGTCTCAGTTGATGTCGTGGTCGGTGTCTCCTTGCTGGGTCAGTTGATATATGGGTTCAGATCATTTGAGTGGATCTGAGTCCAATTGGAGTCCTCTTCGAAGGAGGCAGATTGGGAAGTCACGATCCTGACCCCTTCTCCCAGGAAGCGGTAGGCCTTGGAGCCAGGAGCATAGCCCAAGAACCTCAGTCTCTGGGAGACAGATCTCCCCTTCTTCGGCAGCTGCTTGGGGATGTGCACCCATGCGTAGGAACCAAACACACGTAAATGTCCCAGACTTGGTTTCCTACCGTGGACTAGGAAATATGGGGTCTGGTTCATAACACTGCTCCAGGTGCTGTTTAAGGTGTAATTGGCATATTTCACCGCCTCTGCCCAGTATGATTCTGCGACACCAGCATCCGCAATCAGACTACGCACCATAGTTTGCAGGATTCCATTTCTTTTCTCTGCTACACCATTTTGAGCAGGGGTGAATGGCGCAGTAAGAAAATGGCGGATGCCCTTACGCCTTACCCAGTACTGGAATTTTCGGGACATGAACTCAGCCCCGCAGTCGCTCTGCAGTTCTGCGATCTTGGTCTTATACTGGGTCTCTACAAAGTTGTACAGTGACTTTATGGCATCAAAGGCTTCGGATTTTTCTGTGAGGGTATACACGTGGCCGTACCATGAAAAATCATCAACGGCAGTGAGAAAATACTGACTTTTCCCTAGAGATGGTGTGAAAGACCCAACCAAATCAACATGTACTAGTTGGTACCGGTATTGGGCCTTATGCAGTGACACTTCAGGGATGGGGGCAGCCTTCCTCTTTGTCTTCTTGCAAATGGCACAGTCCAGGAACACCTCACAATCCTTGAGCTGGACTCCCTCAGCAAATTCTCCCATCTTTTTAACTACAGGGAAGCTCGCATGACCTAATCTTCGGTGTAAGAGATGGGCACACTTATCGTGGAGCGGCTTCCCCACTGACACCCTCTTGGCTCTAGTTGCCTTGAGCGGTGCTGTAGGTGACTGCTGAGGTTCGGGTTTCTTGTCCACACTGCCCTTAGAAAGCCGTGGGGCTGGCTGAGGGGGCTTGGGTGCAACCGCTTTGGCCTTGCGCTCCTTAAACAGCCTTGGGGCTGGCTGTGGGGCCCCTTCTGAGGTGGGTGGGTTCTCAGGGGAGAAGTATGGCAAACCATTTATGATGGCAATACTTCCAATGACCCTCTGGTTTCGGGTGACATGACCTCCCCCTTTGCAAAATAAAACTTCCACCTTGTCATCGTCACATAATTTGATAATGCTTAATAGGTTGTTGGCAATGGAGGGAGCATGCAATACCCCTTCAACTTTTCCCAGCCCGGGTACAGAAACAGTGCCCTCCCCAACAACTAAAGCGTTATCACCGTTGGCCACCTTGACAGATGAGTTAATTTTCTTTAACCTTTTAAACCCTTGTTTCAAATTGGTAATGTGAGATGAAGCTCCAGAGTCCAGTAACCATAAGTCAGTGGGGCTATCAGCTTTTGTGGTGGGGGTGAGAGAACAAGTATGCATAAAATTGCCCTTGGCACTACCTCTGCCCCCGCCACGCCCCCTTCCTTGCCCCTTCCTTGATTGGGACCACGCTTGGGGTCTTGTTGGTGATGGGGGCAGTCTTTCTTCAGATGTCCCTCAGAGCCACAGATGAAACACTTAAGTAGAGCATTAACCTGCTCTGAGTTGTGGCGCCCCCTTCTGGCTTGCTGAGTGGTGACTCTGGCATATTCTCCTGCATCTCCTCGCCTTCTATCTTCTTCAATGAGTCTGCCTGTGAGGTAGGATAGAGTCATGGCTTCCTTCGCTGTCCCCTCCAGTGAAACAATGAAGCTGCTCCAACTTCTGTCCAGGGAAGCCAGAATGACAGCGACCATGTTCGCATCAGTTACAGGGTGGTCTCTGCACACCAGTTCTGCCCTGAGTGTCTTCAACTTTCCCAGATGTTCAGGCATGCTAGCACCAAATCTGAGTCTGGTTGTGTAAAACTCAGTTGTGAGTCTGGTGATCGAACCAATGGTGTCACTGTTGAATAAATTGTATAATAACCGCCAAAGTTCACCAGCTGTGAGTCCATCTGGAATGCTAGAGTACAAGTTAGTATCCAGTGAACTCAGTAGAGTGGTGTATGCTTTCTTATGATACCACTCTTCTTGGGGTCCCCACAGGGAAGAGGTGGGGGGTCCAGAACCATCTCTAGAGTCCCTTGCTCTAATAGATATACCTGCACTTCTTTATTCCAGCTGCTGAAATTTCCCCCTCCAAGTTGGTGTTTTTCAAAATTATTTGAGAAAGCAGGGGCAGATAGAGGGGAATCTTTCATAGATCTATATGCATTGTCATAGATCTGTGAACTTTCCATTGATGTGAATGGAAGAGGGATCCCTCTGCTGGCAGGTGGTGGTATTTTTTTCTGATTTTTGGACTGCTCCAACTGGGCATGCTCGGAAATCTTGTGATCCGGGGGAGGGCGGTACCCAAGTCTGCTGGCCAGCATTTGAGTTTGAGAAGGCTGCAGATGCTCCAAAGATTCCCCCTGGAGCCCCCCGGGACTGGAATACTCACCGGGGGGCAAGGATTGCAAGATGGAGGCTGGATGGCACATGGATTGCCCGGATTGCCTTGAGAAGCCCATCGCTGGTCCTGAAGAACCTGGGGGTGGCTGAAGACGGATTTGGAGGGGGGGCCCTCTTCTGAAGCCCCCCCAAAGACCATCTGGCAAGCAGGGCGACTGGGCGGCAGCAAAAAGTAGGCTGGGGGCCCCGGGGGTTCACTAGGGGCCCTCTGGGGTTGCTGGACGTAGTTGGGAGGCTCCAGGCTAGACGCCTCCTGGCAGTTAGGCCCCGGGGAGAGGACTGGAGGCCGAGGGAGGCTGGCTACCCCCGATGTTGAGGCTGAAGTCATTTTAGCCTCCAGAGCTGCAACCAGGGTCCAGGTAGTTGCTCCAATCTCTGCTGCAGTAGGTGCAGCTGGACAGGCTTCATTGTCATCATAGGCCCTAAGGCTTTCTGGTGGGGAGGACCAGGGGGTTTCCATGCTGCTTTGGCTGGATGCTACAGATTGCTGGGCCTCCAGGCTTGGTTGAGGCCTATCTTTATTAGACCATGTGGGTGTACTTGGGGCCGCCATCTTGTTTCCAGTATCAGGCCATGTGGGTGCCCTAGGGGGCCGCCATCTTGCTTCCAGTTGCCCCAGGAAGCTGTAGGTCACAGTTTGGCGGGAAATTTCGCGCCAAAAGCTCTGGGGTCCCGGGGTCACTCAGGTTGGCCGGCGCCATATTAGGGGGACTCGTGGGCGCTGGGGAAGGACTCACCAGGTGTCCAGAGGCTTCCTGCGCTGGGATACCCCGTGGAGAGGCTTGTGGCGTCCTTTGTGTTGCAAGGAACTTTAGAAGCAGCTCCTTGCATTCTTGTTCAGTCATTTGGTCCACACGGTGCCTGTCTTGGGCCCGGGCCGCTTCTGCTGCATCTGGGCAGTCTTGGGCGGACTGCAAGCCTTCCATGCTTCCCTCTGTGGCTTGCAGCTGTAGGGAGGCATGCGAAGGGGTCCCTGGCACTCCGCTGGATCCTCTGGGGGAATGGAGGTCATCTGTGCTCTCACCTGGAGCGGAGTTTGCTTCAGGGGCTGGAGGCAGGGCTGCCGTCTTTGATTGAAGACTCCTGGTCACAATCGGAGACTTCCTGCCATCCACTTTAAATGGGTTCTTGCTCAGCTGGCTTGGAAGCGTTGCCTTAAACCATCCTCTGCTACCAACTTGTGAAATGGTTTCACAAGGTCGATGGATCATTAAGGTGCTTCCAAGTGAAAGGCATCACGCAAGAATGCGATCATTCAAAGCTTTATTTAACGATAGATTAGAGAGAAAGAATTACTTGGCATGGAGGCATCCATGCCTGCATGAGAGAGAGAACAAAAGAAAGGAACTAGAGAACTAGAGGGAGAGCAGCTCCTTGAGCAGAGGTATTTATGGGGGTTCTCAGCCCCTCCCTAACCATAAAACTCTCGCCAATGGGGCTGCAGGGGCCGGGGACCCCTGACTCATCAGTGGAAGCAAAGAAGCCTCTTTGCTCCCATCTGATGACCTTTTTGGGGAACTGCCATGGCTGGCACAAAACATCTAACAGTGATGAAGCAGATTATTTCTTGTCGACTGCCTCAGTAGGTACACACATGCCAGTGGGTTGATTTGTGATTTACCATATTTTCTGGCGTATAAGATGACTTTTTAACCCATGAAAATCATCTCAAAAGTTGGGGATCGTCTTATACGCCCAGTCGTCTTATACGCCAGAAAATACTATTCACCTCTCTGATCTTTTCTCTTTTCTGCTGGACGGTGGGATCACTGGGTGAATGGAGGTAGGCGATGGTGACCCGTGGTTAAGCAGCTGATGGCAAACGGGTGATGGAGGGCAAACTCTTGTCAGCTCCTGGGGCGGCTACTGCAGCCGCCGACGTTGCTCTCTGTAGGACTGGCCATGCTGGCGCTTCCAATGCTGGCTGTCAGGTCCCCGAAAAGAGGAGGGGCAGGCGGTCCCCAGAGGCACGCTGCTCGACAGTAGGAAGGGAGCACCGGTCCCCAGAGGCACCGCCTGACTCGTGCTGACTGGGAGAATCGCTTCTCCAGTCACGGAGTGTGGAACAGCGGTACTTGGCGCCCCTCTTGCCCGCAGACAATACAGCGGCCCTCGCCAGCCGGCCTCGGCATGGCCGCCCCAAGCCCGGCTCTCTAGCGCGTCTTCCGGGCCTGCCTGGCCAACCATCTCCTGGGCGGGGCTTGGCTCCAGACGCAGTGGCTGCTCCGTCTGCAAATGCTATCTCAAAGCTGGATCGCGCTTGGCTGTGCAGGCTACCGAAAGGTGGGACTCAGAGTTCCCACGGTGGTTGAAGCTTCTGGTGTGCTGTTTGCAGAGTCTGGCCTGGAAGAGCACGTTGTGTGCATGCAGCTCTTGCGTGTATTCCAAATGGTGGGTGGAAGGAAAAGCCCCTTTGGGCTTCAAAAGGGTGGCTTTGCACCATTTGCATCAGACAGGGCTGAATCGGGCTTCTGTCGGACACTTGGCAACTGGCATGTAAGTATTTTCCGGCGTATAAGATGAAAAATCTTGAAAATCTTCTCAAAAGTCAGGGGTCGTCTTATACGCCCAGTCGTCATATACAGCGGAAAATACGGTATTTGGGCTATTCCTTGGGGACAAGCAGAAACTGATTCTTCTGGTCAGATGAAACTGCCTGAAGGCAAAGGAATTCTGCAGTGGTGGTGGTGTCTTGGAAGGAGAAATGTATATAAATATCAAAGTAACTTTACTCATCATCAACCTGTCTCCTGTTTTCCATTTCACAGCGAATGCTCATCCTCTCTGTTTCCAACGAGGAGGAATATGCTTTGGTCCTCTCTGTCCCCAAGGCACACATGATGTTGGAAATCAGGATTGTGTATCTAAATTGTGCTGTGGTAAGAAAACATTCTCTAGTAGAGATGCCATAAATGTAGATTGGGATAATCTGCCTGGTATTGTTTGCATTCACAAATTATTGCAAAGCTTTGACATGAACAGGAAAAGGGCTTTTCAGGGAAAGCTGTGTAGGAAGGAGAGAAGGGGTTCAGGGGCAGAAGAAACATTAAACCACTTTGGTCAACCTATTATTTTATCTAATTTCTATAGTTTCAGACTAAAATGTTGCCATCTCCATCTACTGCCCTGCATATCTTCAACCTCTCGACAATGACCTGACACCACTGCCTGCTGTTTCTTCATCTTCTTTTATATAAATCCAAATTGCTATCTAATCAGATTTTAGAACAGTTATGCATTGAATTAAAATTTGGCAAATTTTCCTTGAAATAAAACTTACTGAGCATTGCAGTTTTTGTGTGATATTTTTTAAGAGGGTTCTGGGCAGTATATTCATGTACCTGCATGACTTTGTGTATCTCTGTGTGTATGTGCATTTGTCTTTTTTTTTTCATTTTAATGCAGAAGACATTCCCCAGCCAGGGTCATTTTTTGCCCTTTTTATTTTCTGAATATCTAAGCTATTAATGAAGAAACAACATTCAAAACAGAAATAAAATTAACTACCAATATAAGCCTTAGAACCACTGTTTACCCCATCCACCACTGTTATACAGAACTGGCCAGTTCTATGGAATAGAATCTTCCTTACAGGATCCAATCTGAGTTGGTCACAGGGATCAAAGGTTCATTTTTACAAGCTTTGCGGCTTGTGCTGGAGCTCATCCTCAGGGAACCCCTCTCTCTCCATAATATGTGCTGTTGCACACAGTTTTTGGCTCCTCTATCTCTACTGGTGAATATAGATTCTAATGCTGCTATAAATTCTCTTGATGTTGTACCTTTCATGTTAAGGCCTCACTGTGTCCAAGTATTCCTAATTCCCAATTCACTGTGTGCAATCCTTTAACTTCGTGAGGCTTAGGACTGGAGGGGCCAAGTCAAGAACGGCTTGGATTGGGTGGGTTCACAGCTAATCACTTGTGGAATTCAGTTACCAATAGCAGCAGGAATCCTGGGCCTACCATTCCTAAGCCATATGGTCACGTGATCCCAGATTTTTATCAACAGATTGCTTGGTGATGGGAATTCCAGTCAGAATTGTGGTTGTAGCTGTGCAATCTAGAGCCAATTTACTGTATAAACAGTACATTTCTTGGATGGCCAAATGTAATGAAATCACAGCAACAGTAAGAAAACAAAAGAAAGAGGGCACTGAGCATGCAACTGCTTGTCAAAACTATAATTTCAAACTAGGGCATGAAGGTTATGAATCACTTGCAATTTCATTGTGGAAAAATCTTGTATTCTCATGAATATAAACTTCTTTTTCAATTGATGAATCTGTATACGGAGGGGGAAGCAAAAAATCCAAATCAAGTATTTATTGAATAGTAAAATTTAACAAATGTCTCCCAAGAAAGGAATACTGATGTGACATCATCGCCTGCTATCGCTTCATCTTGTTTTATGTAAATTCAAATTGCTATCTATGAGACTCTAAAACATTTATGCATTTAAATAATATTTGGCATTTTTTTCTTGAAATAATAGCTAAATACTTTTTTTAAAAGAGTGGCTCTGGGCAATATATTCATGTGACTGCATCACTGTGTGTGTGTCTCTGTGTGTATCTCTTTTTCTACATTTCAGAGTGGAAGATATTCCCCAATATTCAACCAAATGTTATACCATAAAATCACATAGTATCATTCTTTCCCCCTTTTATTCACTGAAAAAAAGCATTTAAAATACAAATGATAAAGCAACTTCCAATATAGGCCTTAGACCAACTGTTTACCCCTATCAACCACTGTTATATAAAACCTAGCCCAGGGTAGGGAACCTATTGTGTACTGGGTTCTTTATTGAAAGGCAGGAACTGAACTGGGAAAACAGGGCTGCAATGCAGCTATTTATACCCTGGCCTCTAGGTGGCAGCCAATAGGTTTAAAGCAACCTATTGCCGCCCTAGAGGCAGCCAATGGCAGCTCCGGAGACAGGTTGTCTGAGATGCTGGGAGCTGTTAGCCAGCTACTTGCTTAAGCAACCTTCCAGCATTCAAAACCCATGTGATACACTCAGTTAAACCAGGCCCAATACATTACAGAACCTTGGCTCTTTTATGATTTGTGTACTTCAGTACCCAGAATTCCTGAATCAGCCATGCTGACTCAGGAATTCTGGGAGGTTTTTTTTTAATCCCATTTATATTCCGCCCTTCTCCGAAGACTCAGGGCGGCTTACAATTTTAAGCACAAACCAATGTGCTTAGCAATAACTTTCATTCTATGTATATGCCTGCTTATTAGAGCTTTCCCCCCCCCAAGCGGCATTATTACAAAGTCAGCTTATTGCCCCCAACAATCTGGGTCCTCATTTTACCTACCTTGGAAGGATGGAAGGCTGAGTCAACCTTGAGCCTGGTGGGATGCGAACCTGCACTAATTGCAGGCAGCTGGTGTTACTTAAGGAGGCATTAGCCTACTGCTCCACCAAGGCTCTTTTAGTTGAAGTCCATGAGTCATAAAAGTGGCAAGGTTCCCTACCCCTGACCTAGCCAATTCTATGGAATAGAATCTTCCTTATCTAATAGAAGAAAAACATAGGAGCAGGGCTTTTTTTTCTCATAGAACGCTCAGAACGGTGTTCTGGCACCTTTTTTTGCAAAAAAAAAAAAGCTACCTCTAGTGGCTTTGGAAAGCCTATTGCAATCTTGGCTCTTTTTTTATGACTCATGGACTTCAACTCCCAGAAATCCTGAGCCAGCCACGCTGAGGGGAAAGAGAGAGGTTTCCAAGCTGAGCCATGCTGGCTCAAGAATTCTGGAAGTTGAAGTCCTTGAGTCATAAAAGAGCCAAGTTTGCCTACCCTGCAGTAGATGACATTAAAAATATTTACAAGGTTACTTCTTTAGGAACTAAACTTTTAGAATCTAAAACAGCTAATTCAAAAAAACCAACAGAAAAGAACCTCACATTTTTCATCTGCTTCTGTCTTTTGGAAGGTAAAATTAGATAACAAAATAATCTATTTCCTATGTTAACATCTCTTCAATGAAATCAATAAACCAATAAGGAAAGAAATGAGAAACATTTTTCTCAATGTAATATGTCTAATTTAGCTGATGCTAGAAAAAATAGTATATTTTGTAAATACTCTTGAAAACTATTTTGAATCTATAACCATCTATTACAACTAAACCACTTTAAATTAAACAATTCTTAAGAATGAAATATTCTTAATTTGGATTTTACTTTTACTGTTTGGATTGTTGTGTGTTTTGAAAAATAGATTATTTAGGATCTAGTTATGTTGCACTTCAGTCTTTAAATAATTAACCTAGTATATACATAACAATACATGATGTTTTCCATGGTGAGCTTAACATCAATAACATTTATTAAAAAGGCTAAAATATTTTCTGGTGGTATTTTCTGTACATTAAAATTTTGTTTAGTCACAATCTTTCACTTTTCACATTCTGGGCAAGCAGTAGTCATGTATCCTAGCAAAAGATGTTACATATGTGCATAAGCGTAGTCAGTAGCATATGCCTTTTTAAAAATATGAAACATGCAAGGAAACAAAAATAAGTCCAAAATATCTGTATTACATCCAGAAATGGCAACTTTGCAACCAATATTTCTCATCCATAACTATGGCACCCTAAGGATACCTGCATACATGCAAATGCTTCTCTGGAATCAGTAGCGCAGCAGGGATTGCTTTTTCCTTCCAGTAACATATACCTAAAACCAGTTTATTGCATTTGGCAATTGTACTAAAAAAAATCTCATTGTCAACCAATATAATTCATTTAATTTGAAATCAAGTGAAAAATTGATTTAAATTATTTTATTAAAACAAATTAATGGCAATTCTTTTATAAGAAGTTGCCTCAAACAAAATGAGTTTGACATGCCTGCTCTAGATAGCTGAATGCTCCAAAATAAATTCTAGACCAGGCCTGTACATGCAGCCTACCAAGCACCCTTGGACAGAGCATAGACTTTTTTAAAAAAATAATACTAATAAAATCACCACCACTGCCCTCAAATCATGTTGCCTAGTGCCTCCATAGCTTACCATGACCACGAGCTCCAACACTGTAGATGCTCCTCTAGTCACCAAATCATTGATTAGCCTACCAGCATTCTTTTGCAGACCACAAAGATTTTTAATTTATCAGTGTGGGCCTTTCCCTTCTACAAGTTGCACAGATCTCTTCTAGATTTTCTTCTTGCCTTTCCGAGTTAACTCCTTGGTCTGTCATTGAGCAAGAATTAACTTTGTAGGGAAGCATATTATCATTTGATGTATATTTAACATATGTTCTACCTTTATTTACCAATTATATAATATTTGTATGCAATCCACATGGCGAGGTTGGGGGCAACTTACAATAGAAAAAAATATATTTTTAAAATCAGAAGATTAAAACATAAAAGCAGGGCTATTTTTTCTCATAGAACGCTCAGAATGACGTTCTGGCACCTTTTTTTGCACAAAAAAAAGCTTTTGCACAAGCTATGCTACCTCCTCTATTGGCTTGCAAAAGCCAATAGGAGTTGCTGCTGAGCACGCCAAAAGACCTGGCCGGCAAACGTTGCACCGGCAAGTTGTCTGCAACGAAGGCGAGTTGGCAGGAATGTTGCATCCCTCCCTGCTGCCCAACTACACCATCTCAACTAGGTAAGTAAGAGAGGACAAGGAGTGGGAGGTGGATTCTGTGGAGTCCATGTGCACTTCTTCCTTGTACTCACCTGTGTCAGCCAGGCTGGTGGCTTACCCAGTGCTGGACCTGCGCCACCATCGCCTCGCCCTGCGTGCCTAAGTGGCTGCCCTACATCGTCTGGCCTGCACCGCCTCCGCCGCATGCCCTGCACAGCCGCACCATATAGGGCCCCGCTGCTCCCACAGCACCAGCTGCACTGGCTCCAGCCGTGGGGGGCAGCCCACCACCAACACCCCTCACACCCGTGACTGCAGCAGTGCCACCCTCCCACCCTCCCCACCTCCTGCGCCCACCAAGATGTGAGTTCCGGCGCCTTTTTTTAGAAAAAAAGCCTTGCATAGGAGCACATATGAAAGATGAGCCTTCTTTTACACTGTAAGAGAAGATAGTGTAACATCACACGAAGGATGAAATCAACCTGAACCATTCACATCAGGGCCAGGGTGACTGGCCATAGGACCATTTTAAGTATGTGCTGTGGGAAACTATAAAAAAATATTGGGAGTCCATACAAAAAGCCAGTAAGTTTTGGATACATTGTTTGAAGCAATGATGTGAACAGAGCTCAATTTCTGAAATAATTACAGAAGAGAGCTAGATAGGGTTTAAAAATGAATCAAGTAATAATGTGTTATTTACACTTTTGTATAAGTCAATTGACTAATAAGGGGGACACTGAAACCTCTATGCACCTTGGTGTATAGTCATGCTGGCCACATAACCAGAGAAGTGTTTTCAAACAAAGCTGCCTCCTTTGACTAAGAAACAGAAATGAGATCATCCCCTAAAGTCAGACTGGATTGGACATGGAAAACCTTTACTTTTTCTTTACATGAAAGTGATCAACAACTTAGTCGGGTGACTATTCCAATTTTATTGTTGGGCTGATTTTTTTCCAAATGCTCCTGTCTCCATTCAGAAACCAATAGATTTTATGCAGCCCTTGCCAAATGGGAAAGCTACTGGCCTGAAGAGCTTAGCAGGGAAATGAGATATTTGCAACTTTCCTGGATTCTAGACTTTTGGAGATATATAATGAATCTGTTAAGGATAGCAAATGGTCACCATCATTTTATGTGGTATATTTAAGGTTGGTTTTAAAACCAAATAAAGATCCCAAAGTCTGTGCTAATTACAGGCCTATTTAATTAATTCAAGTGTATGGCAATATCTTAACTACTACACTGAATAAAAAGGTTGCAAAACACATTATTCACCCCTCTCAATTGGAGTTCATAAAAATGCCCCCAAAGCAGACAATTTACTCCTATTAATCAATTTGTGGAATATGGCCAAGAATTGGATTCTGCTGTACTAGTATACTGAGACCAAGAAATAGTCTCTGACTAGGTTCAGATTTCCCCTTCATGGATTACTGCCTTGTCGTGGCGAAGGGGCTTGCGTAAGTCAATGAAGCTATGAGCTATGCCGTGCAGGGCCACCCAAGACGGACAGGTCATAGCTGAGAGTTCTGACAAAACGTGATCCACTGGAGAAGGAAATGGCAACCCACTCCAGTATCTTTGCCATGAAAACCCTATGGACAGTACCAAAAGGCAAAACGATATGACGCTGGAAGATGAGCCCCTCAGGTCGGAAGGCGTCCAATATGCTACTGGGGAAGAGCAGAGGGCTAGTACTAGTAGTGCCAGAAAGAATGAAGCGACTGGGCCAAAGCCGAAAGGATGCTCAGCTGTGGATATGTCTGGTGGTGAAAGGAAAGTCCGATGCTGTAAAGATTTTTTCTCCCTAGGAACCTGGAATGTAAGATCCATGAATCAAGGAAAGCTGGACGTCGTCAAACAAGAGATGACAAGACTAAACATTGACATCTTAGGTATCAGCGAACTAAAATGGACAGGAATGGGTGAATTTAATTCAGATGACCATCAGGTATACTACTGCGGGCAAGAATCCCTCAGAAGAAATGGAGTAGCCTTCATAGTCAATAAAAAAATAGGAAAAGCAATACTGGGATACAATCCTCAAAATGACAGAATGATCTCAGTTCGAATCCAAGGCAAACCATTCAATATCACAGTAGTCCAAGTCTATGCCCCAACCACCGGTGCTGAAGAGGATGAAATTGACCGGTTCTATGAAGCCCTACAGCACCTTATAGAACTAACACCCAGAAATGATGTCCTTATCATCATGGGGGATTGGAATGCTAAAGTAGGAAGCCAAAAGATAACTGGAATAACAGGCAAGTTTGGCCTTGGAGTACAAAATGAAGCAGGGCACAGGCTGATAGAATTTTGTCAAGAGAATACGATGGTCATAGCAAACACTCTTTTCCAACAACCCAAGAGACGGCTTTACACATGGACATCACCAGACGGTCAACACAGAAATCAGATTGACTATATGCTCTGCAGCCAAAGATGGAGAAGCTCTATACAGTCAGTAAAAACAAGACCAGGAGCTGACTGTGGCTCAGACCATGAGCTTCTTGTTTCAAAGTTTAGGCTTAAATTAAAGAAAGTAGGGAAAAGCGCTAGGCCAGTCAGGTATGAATTAAATTATATCCCTGTTGAATATACAGTAGAGGTGACAAATAGATTTAAGGAATTTGATCTGATAGACAGAGTGCCTGAAGAACTATGGACAGAGGTTCACAACATTGTACAACAGGTAGCAAGAAAAACCATCCCAAAGAAAAAGAAATGCAAGAAAGCAAAATGGCTGTCTGAGGAAGCTTTGCAAATAGCTGAGGAAAGGAGGGAAGTGAAAGGTAAGGGAGAAAAAGAAAGATATGCCCAATTAAATGCAGAATTCCAAAGAATAGCTAGAAGAGATAAGAATGCCTTCTTAAATGAACAATGCAAAGAAATAGAAGAAAACAATAGAATAGGGAGGACCAGAGATCTTTTCAAGAAAATTGGAGAGATGAAAGGAACGTTTCATGCAAAAATGGGCATGATAAAGGACCAAAATGGCAGGGACCTAACAGAGGCAGAAGAGATTAAGAAGAGGTGGCAAAATTACACAGAAGAACTATACAAGAATGAGCTTAACATCCCTGATAATCACAATGAGGTGGTTACTGACCTCGAGCCAGACATCCTAGAATGTGAAGTGAAGTGGGCCTTAGAAAAGCTGAGCAACAACAAAGCTAGTGGAGGTGACAGTATTCCAGCTGAGCTATTCAAAATCTTAAAAGACGATGCAGTAAAAGTGCTACACTCAATTTGCCAGCAAATTTGGAAAACTCAACAGTGGCCACAGGATTGGAAAAGAGCAGTTTACATTCCAATTCCAAAGAAAGGCAGTGCTAAAGAATGTTCAAACTATCGCACCATTGCTCTCATTTCTCATGCTAGTAAAGTTATGCTTAAAATTCTACAAGCTAGACTCCAGCAGTATGTGGATCGAGAACTACCAGAAGTACAGGCAGGATTTCGAAGAGGCAGAGGAACTAGAGATCAAATTGCTAACATACACTGGATCATGGAGAAAGCTAGAGAGTTCCAGAAAAACATCTACTTCTGCTTCATTGACTATGCTAAAGCCTTTGATTGTGTAGATCATAACAAACTCTGGCAAGTCCTTAAAGAGATGGGCATACCAGACCATCTTATTTGTCTCTTGAGAAATCTATATGCGGGCCAAGAAGCAACAGTGAGAACTGGACACGGAACCACTGATTGGTTCAAAATTGGGAAAGGAGTCCGGCAAGGCTGTATACTGTCGCCTTGCCTATTTAACTTATATGCAGAGCACATCACGAGAAAGGCAGGGCTAGATGAATCAAAAGTTGGAATTAAGATTGCTGGAAGAAACATCAACAACCTAAGATATGCAGATGATACCACTCTAATGGCAGAAAGTGAAGAAGAACCAAAGAGCCTCTTGTTGCGGGTGAAGAAGGAGAGTGCAAAACTTGGGTTGAAACTAAACATTAAGAAAACCAAGATCATGGCATCTGGCCCTCTCAATTCCTGGCAAATAGATGGGGAAGAAATGGAGGCAGTGACAGATTTTATTTTCCTGGGCTCCAAGATCACTGCAGATGGGGACTGTAGCCAAGAAATTAAAAGACGCTTGCTCGTGGGGAGGAAAGCCATGGCAAATCTAGACAGCACACTAAAAAGCAGAGACATCACCCTGTCAACAAAAGTGTGTATAGTCAAGGCTATGGTCTTCCCAGTTGCAATGTATGGCAGTGAAAGCTGGACCATAAGAAAGGCTGAGCGTCAAAGAATTGAAGCCTTTGAACTATGGTGCTGGAGAAGACTCCTGCGAGTTCCTTGGACTGCAAGGCGATCAAACCGGTCAGTCCTAGAGGAGATCAACCCTGACTGCTCTTTAGAAGGCCAGATCCTGAAGCTAAAACTCAAATACTTTGGCCACCTAATGAGAAGGAAGGACTCATTGGAGAAGAGCCTAATGCTGGGAAAGATTGAGGGCAATAGAAGATGGGGACGACAGAGAATGAGGTGGCTGGATGGAGTCATTGAAGCAGTAGGCGTGAGCGTAGATGGACTCCAGAAGATGGTAGAGGACAGGAAGGCCTGGAGGAACATTGTCCATAGGGTCGCGATGGGTCGGACACGACTTCGCAACTAACAACAACAGGTTCAGATTAAATTTTTAAAGTAGTTTATGATTAGATACCACAATGCTGGGGCGTTAGTTTAGGGGATTAAGGGAACAGTGAAGGGGACCATTCAGAAGTAACTCTTGTCTCTATGTGTGTTGGTGAAGTAACTCTTGTTGGTGAAAGGAAAACTTGAATCCAAGATGGCGGCTGCATAGGAAGCAGTATCATATCATGGGAAAGAAGTTACTAAACTAAGTAGGAAGTACAAGGAAGGGAGGGAAGGGAGGAAAAAGCATCAGAAATTTAAATAAGGAAGATAGAAAGTGTAATGTATTGGGCCTGTTTCACTTGAACTGTACCACGTGTCTTTGAAGACTGTGTAATGGTCGCTGGCTTCTGAGACAAGCAGTCTCCAGGACCACCATTGGTTGGCTCTAGGGCAGCAATAGGCTCCTTTAAACCTATTGGCCGCCACCTAGTGGCCAGCAGTATAAATAGCTGCATAGAAACCTTGGTTACTAGTTCAGTTCCTGCATTCAATAAGGCATGTTCCTGCCTGAACTCTCACCTCATCTCCTGCTTGCAACAAAGAACCTAGTACACAATAGAAAGGATAAAGGAAAAGAAGAAATTGAGGTAAGGAGGAAAATAACAGCAAAACAGCAATGCAGTGAATGAAGGCCTGCACATGGAGTCGGAGGCAGCCGGCTAAGCAGAACAATAGATCCAGCTGAGGAGCCCAACTAAACAGCCCAATGCAAGAAGGGAGGCTCTTGGAGGCAATGAACTGATGGCTCACAGTATATTCAGTAATTGCCTAGACCCACACTCCAATCTAGGCAACCAACTCAAGGGGTCAGCCAGGCATCCTGATCCATGGCCCAGCAAACTATAGGCAGCCTGACTACCACAGCCCTCCCTGTGCTTCTTTCCAGCCCAGCAGCCCTCCCCAGTGACCTGCCCCATGTAGAGGACTTGTGGAGGACTTGATCAACATTCCCTCCCCAAAGAGATCAGCAGCCGTTTTGGGACTTTTATGGAATTAAGAAATATTTATTCAGAGGCAGTAGTGTGGATACCAAATTACTTATGATGGTGTTTAGGATTTTTTATATTACCTGTTATAATACCTTATTGTTGATGTTGTGTATATTGTCATGCAAATGTTTGTTTTTCATATTGTGGTTGTTGTTTGTACCTTGAAGTCATTACTGAAAACTGGAGCCTGCCTATGGAAGTCCCTGCAGTTTTATGGATGAGATTTTTTGAAGAGCTTTACCATTGCCTTCCTCTTCCTGGAGCTGAGAGTGAGGGACCAGCTCAAAGTCCCCAGCTGGTTTTATGCCTTCAAAAGGACTGGAATTCACAGGCTCCCTGTTTCTAGCTTTCTACCTCAAACCATTGCACCAGACTGGCTTACTGTTTTCCATGTACAGTGCCTCTTATTTTGATCAGTCAGCAGGGAAGATACAAGAGGCTGAAAGTCATTCCTGCATGTCACTCCTGCTCTGGCCATGTTTTATTCCGAAAAGCCCTGTCTATAGCCTCAATCCATTTGGAACCCAGTAATGCCCAGCAAGAGCATTCACCTACCCACCTATATTTCTTATCTGCCAGGCTGCTTACCAAGGACACACTTTTGGCAGTCATGCAACCAGATGATTTCATATTTTATGATGTCTTATAGCAATGTGCATTCTGGTCCCAACAGCCAGTGTAAAACAAGGACTACTTATAAAATAATTCAGATAATTGTGGGCTAATTGAATATAGTCTCACGTTGTGATAATACTGCTCTATCCTGTACTAGTGAGGCCACATTTGCAACACTACATCCAGTTTTTATCTCCATGATACAAAACCAAAGCTGAGGCCCCATAAAAAGAGCAGAAAATAGCAAAAAAAGGTGATAAGGGATCTGAAGACTAAATCATACAGTGCACAGGTATGTTTAGTTTAATGAAGAGAATGCTCAGGAGATGTAGCAGCAGTCTTCTAATACTTGAAGGACTACAGGGAAAAAGCCATCAGTTTACTTACCTTAGTGCCTGAGAGAGGACAAGAAGCAATACTTGGAAGCTTGACTGAGGGAGATTCAACCTGGAAATAAGGAGGAACTTTCTGACAGTGACAATGATTCATCATTGAAACAGCTTGCCTCCCAGAGTTGGGGCTATTCCATTACAAGAGATTTTCAAGAAAAGATTGTCCAGAATAGTATCAGGACTCCTTGCTTGGACAGGGGAATGAACTAGAACAGGGTCCCAACTCCTGGCCATGGCCTATTGAGAACCAGGCTGTACAAGCAGTGGACGAGCAAGTGAGCACGCTAAACTCCATTTGAGCAAGCCCTGGTTGGGGCCCAGTCACACGGGAGAGTGGGTCTGCATGCAAAACCCCAGTTGTGCAAATGGAACTTCACACATGAGTGTGTGCACTGCTTTCATGGAACCATCACCTTTCCCCCACACACCGCTGCTGCCACCACTGGTGGTCCGCAAAGCTGGAAAGATAAGGGACTGCTGGATTAGATGACCTCCAAGGTCCTTTTCATCCCTATGATTATACGATTCTATGAACACCAAGATAATGGAAGCTATGAATTCTACCAAGCCCAATAATCTCACATAAATCATTTTCAAATTTTCTATCCTTTGAACACATCTTGAGCTTGGATTTCATTTGCAAACTAACTGCCTATTGTAACATATGCTTATTATTTAGCTTAGGAATTGTGATTGCTAAATTCCAAGTCAGTTGAGGCCTTCTGGTTTTGTCATATTCCACACTTTCACACACACATTACATCAGATAGCCTGAGGTTTACTGGTTACCGTTGGTATATCACCGTTATTTCTGAGCATGAAATTGTTGTATTCACATGCTTAATTTCCTCACACATCCTTCCTTGGCTTCCTTCATTGTTGCATAATATTAAATTCTAATATTTTTAATCCAGAGTTTGTATTATTTTCAGAACCTCATACATTTAGAATGGCTTACCAGTACAATGACTATTAAATTAGGAATTGTGATTGCTAAATTCCAAGTCAGTTGAGGCCTTCTGGTTTTGTCATATTAAATTCTAATATTTTTAATCCAGAGTTTGTATTATTTTCAGAACCTCATACATTTAGAATGGCTTACCAGTACAATGACTATTAAATTCTCATTAACACTAAAAAGGGCCCAAAATACAGCCCTCTTTCACTGCATTCTCAACTTAAACATGGTTGCTATTTTCACATTTCAGTTATGTTAATGTATTTCAGCCCCATAATTGATCAAAGTATCCAATCTATGGATGTATGAAAAAACTTCCAGCAGAGACTTTCTCGAGGCAAAAAAAATAGAAACTTTAGCTTTATTTAGTTCTACCATAGAATTTATTTCATTTTACTGCCTTTTTGTAAAAACATTTCAATAAAGAACACAGACTGTAGCATCTTCATATATTTCACTCACTAGAACAGACATGTCAAACTCGCGACATCACATGACGTCGCGTAAAGTATTGGGACTGTTTCGTCATTACTGTCAACAAGGTGGGCAAGGCTTCTGCGTGATGCATCCGGCCTGGGGGCCAGCAATTTGACACCCCTGCACTATAGTTAAAGAGGCAGCAAATAATAGCATGCCACCGTTAGTAAAAATTACTCCATGTCCAGAGTAAAACTAGGGTGGAAAACTAGGCTCATTTCTGCTACTTTGTTTACTCAAAGGGATCCTTTGCAATAAGGTAAATATTATGGACTGTGTCAAGTCCCATGGGCTTTCCACTTCAGAGAGGGGGGAGGGGGACAGCCGAGGGGCTGCAGCCTAGCAGCAAGCCACTGACGCTACAAAACACCCAGGGAATCCCTGACTCTCAGCCGCTGAACAGCAGGAGCCCTGTCGGCAGTAGGCATTAAGGACAGCACGCAGGGGAGTGATGGGAGTGGCCATACCTGCAACGCCATGCCCTTGAACAGCCAGTGTGTTGAACAGCTGATCCATACAAGGGATTGCACAGCCAGCCGGAGGAAGAAACCAGAAGCCAGTGTTGCTGTTTTTGAGGATGGACACTAGATGCTGGCTAGCTGATTGGGGGGGGGGGTGGAGCTAAGGGTGCTGACTGCATGTAAGGCACTGGGAGCAGATCACTCCCAGCGCTGACTATATTTGTGGTTATTTGCTGTCAATAAATGCTGGTCACAACGTTCCTGCCTAGGTAGCTACCTTGTCGACCATCATTTGTCATGTGTGGGACCAGGGCGGGTAAGGAAATTCAGCGCTCCCTTTATTTGTTCCTCCCCATTACCCTTGTGCTTACTCAGGGAATGGCTGAAGGGACACAGGTGGTGGCACCTGTGGGTGACAGAGGAGAGACAGCTGAGCTGGCAGCACCAAATCCTGTTGAGGGAAATGAAGGTAATCAGCCAGTGTTGTGGCTCAAAATGCATGAGGCTCAACCTGCAGGTCTGGTGAGTGATACACAGACAGCTTCAGAGGTGGCACAGGGTGCAGGGGCCTCAGGGGAATGGTGGCAAGGTTCAGCTGTCACCGGCTTGGCTACTGGCCCAGTAAAACCACCATGATGAAGTGGAGAGAGAGGTATCTGACGGACGATGACAACAAAGATTGGAGCTATTCCATGGCACCTGGATGATATACACTGGACACTCTGAGGGACTGGTTTGGGGACGCTGGGGTCCAGGATCACCCCCTATGGCCAAGGTTGGAGGCGGGACCTGAGACGGCTTCGTGACCACAACTGCAGACACAGCCAACCCAGGCGGGGCTGGCCCAGTTCTATTTGGACAGCCCAAGGTTGAGGGTAGGGGCTAGCCACGCTCCTCACATCCCATTGGTAAGGGCCCCCAACCTCAGTGTAAAGATGGGAAAACTGCGGGCAGCATGGGATGGCAGGTCATCGATGGATCCAGGTAGAGCCCCTGCCAGGCAAGCAGTCCCAATGGATGGATCCTTGGCCTGGCACTCTATGCCTCCATTGGACACTCTGCAAGATACGGGTTGGGCCTTGGGGCCATGGGATCAAGGAATGGCCTGGGGTCCTCCACCATTGAAAGTGACCTTTGATGGAGACCCAGACTGTTTGGAAATGTTCCTCTGCCAGATCATTAGCCATGTAGACCAATATGCTTGCTTCTACCTGTCCCAGTGGGCATTGATGGTGGCAATAAAAGCAGGGTTTCAAGGCAAAGCCATGGAATGGGCAGCATATCTACTGTATATAGCAACCATGCCAGAGAATTGGCCATCGGTTTATTCCTGGACACTCTGCAGTCCCATTTTGAAGACATCTCACAAGTCCAGTGGGCCAAAGGGGAATTGCTGGCACTGAAGCAGTGGGGCCGGTCCGCAGTCAAGTATGTATGTGAGTTCCAAAGGGTGGCCGGTAGGTTGCGGTCATGGCCTGAATGCTTGCTGATCCACCACTTCTGGGCTGGTTTGGGCTGAGACCTGCACCAGGCATGTGTCTTCCGAGGCATCCCAAGTCAGCTACAGGTCTGGTTCTGGGTGGTGATGGACCTGGATGCAGGCCTACAGGAATTTTGGCCAAAGAGGGAGGGCCTACTGGCATTGGACAAGGCCACAGAGAAGCTGAGGGATGATGGACAAAAGACCCACGGTCCAGGTCTGGGGTTCCCTGGGGCCAAACTCTGGCCGTTGTTTAGATGTTTTCATTGCAACCAGCTGGGACATCGGGTAGCAGAGTGCCCAGTCCCCATTACCCAGGGGACTCAGGGGACTCCCGGGAAACCTGGAACCACACCCAAGAAGACCAAAGAGAAGCTGTGGGTGGTGCATCAGGTGGAAGGGTCCATCCCTTGGAGGGCTATCCCAGAGGAGGAGGAGGTGACTACTGCCACAAGATACCAACTCAAGAATGAGCCAATGGAGGATACGATGGTGAGTGAACCCATACAACCATTTGTCATCCCCATCCCCATTGACGAGTCCACAAACAGGTCATTGTGCAGAGTACAGGGCCGTAATAGATTCTGGCTGCACCCATTGCCTGATCAGCAAGTCCGTAGTGACAGAGGTAGGGATCAGAGTGAAGCAGCTGGCCAACCCTGTTTGCTTTGAGCAGGTGGATGTCTCCCTCCTGGGGGGGAGGGCACTGGCCACCCTTATAATAGAGCTGGTGAGGCTACAGATGGGGGCCCATTGGGAAGTCCTCCGATTCATCGTGTTCCCCTCCAAGACTGAGGCCATTATTTTGGGGCTAGCATGGCAAGACAAGTGGGGTTCTACGATTTGGTGGTACCGCAAGCTATGGATCGGTGTTGGCTCTCTACTGCCTGCTCCGGAGTAAGCAAACAAGGGTGGAGAGAGAGCCAGGGAGGCACTAGTAGGACAGGAAAGCATGAGGGGGGAGGCCCCCTTTCCAGCAGTGTATGCCGACCTTGCTGAGGTGTTCAGTGAACATGAGTGTGATGCGTTACCCCCCCCCCACCGGCCAACCGACTATGCGATTGACATCTTGCCGGGGGCCAAGCTGCCAAAGCCCTGGATGTATGTCATGACACCCAAAAAAATGAAGAAACTGTGTCAATATATTGATAAGAACTTGGCAAAGGGGTTTCATCCAACCAGCATGATCATGGATCGCAGCTCTGGTGCTCTTCAAGGAGAAGAAGGATGGATCCCTGTCCCTGTGTGTAGACTTTCATGGCATCAACAGGGTTTGCATTGAGAACATGTACTGCCTACCACTGATGAAAGACCTCTTGGCCAATCTGGCAAAGGGGAAGGTGTTCACAAAACTCGACCCTATTACAGGGTCCAGATCAAAAAATGAGACAAGTGGAAGATGGTGTTCAACTGTCCACTTGGCAGCTACCAGTTCCAGGTCATGCCATTTGGCTTGCAGGAAGCCCCTGCAGTGTTCATGCAGTTCATTAATGAGGTATTGCATGAACACCTGTACCGTGGGGTGCTTGTGTATTTAGATGACATCCTGATCTATACCTCCAACATGGCAAACCATGTCCGACTGGTACAACAGTTGCTAGTAAAACTGCTAAGGGCACACCTGTATGTGAAGCTATCCAAGTGTGAGTTCCACCAAACCTGGTTGGACTATTTAGGGTACTGAATATCAGGGGAAGAGGTGGAGATGGACCCAGGAAAAGTAAGGGCCATGCTGGAGTGGCAGGCCCATGAACCTGCCCTCAGCTGCAAAACTTCCTGTGCTTTGCCAAATTTTACCGGCAGTTTATCCCCTCATTTGCTACGGTGGCCATACCCCTAATGGACCTGCTCCGCACCCGACAGACAGAGGCCAAGCCATGCCCCAGTCAACCTCTGGCATGGTCATTAGCCTGCCAAAAGGTCTTTGAGGACCTGAAGGCCCTCTTTGCTAAGGAGCCAATTTTACTGCATCCGAACCTCGACTTGCCGTTCATCATTCAAGCTGACTCCAGCGACATCACGGTGGGAGTGGTGTTACTCCAGATGAACAGCCAAGGGACGTTACAGCTCTGTGCTTACACCTCCCGTAAGCTAACAGATACAGAACAAGAATGGGCAATATGGGAGAAGGAGGTGTTTGCCGTACGGTGGGCATTGACAATGTGGCGACACTTCCTGGAGGGTGCAAAGGAACAATTCAAGGTGTGGATGGACCATAAGAACCTGGAGACTTTGTAGATGCCGCAGTGCCTGTTCCCAAACGTATACTGTGGGCACAATACTTTCAGCACTTTTGCTTTTGGCTGCTGTATGTACCAGCATGCCCCAATATAAAAGCAAGTGGGAGGATTTGGTAGAAGCCAGTATGCCTCCTTTCAGGCAAGCGGTGGTGGAAGTGGTTGCATGCCACTCAGCTAGCGACCTGGTCCAAAAACTGCAGAAAGCAACCCAGGATGATCCCTGGCTGCAGGACCACCAAGCCTTGCTAACAAAGAGGGATGGGCTGGCTTGGAAGGGCAACAAGCTATATGTCCCACAGGCGGTGAAGCTAAGTGTGTTGCAACAGTGCCATGATGTAAAGCAGGTGGGGCACTTTGGGTTCCTTAAAACCCTGCATCTAGCGAGACGGGGGAGGAGTGGTACCTATGGTGCTACATCTCCTACCAACAGAACGACTGGGCTGACATGCTACCATTCATGGAAGTGGCATATAATAATACAGTGCACAGCAGCACCGGTTTCACCCCTTTTCGGATGGTACATGATCTGGACTTCATCCCGATCCCCGATTGTTCTCAGCAGGATCCCTCTCCCTGTCAAAACCATGACTGGCTAGCTCACATTGGGGGGGAGAGATTGGGGGAATGTGAAAAGGGCCTTAGTAAGAATGGAGGAGGCCGCAAAGGCACAGGCAGACGACAAAAGGACTCCCCAAAAGCCTTTCCGAGTGGGGCACATGGTATATTTATCAACCAAGTACCTCCACTTGTGGGTGCCTTGCAAAAATCTGGCACCAAAATATCTAGGGCCATTCCAGATCATACAGATCATCAATCCGGTAGCTACCCTGGTTCATGGGGAAGATACATCCAGTCTTCCATTGTAGCCTGCTGAAGCTGGTAGTGGGGACCTCCTTGAGGCCTGTGCCAAGGGCACCAGGGTCCATTACAAGAGCCCATTACGAGGTGCAGGAGATACTGGACTCCCGGTTCTGTCAAGGACGTTTGCCGTACTTAGTGCAGTGGAAGAGATATCCTGTCACATAGGGCTTGGGGGTGGGGGAAGCGGATGTCCACGCCCCCCCGATTGGTGAGGAGATTCCACCAAAAGTGTCCCAGGAATCCTGGAGGGAGGTCAGCTGAACCATCCGCCACAGTGGGTGACTGATCATATATTTCTTCTTGCTTTCCAGGTGGAGCTATGGTAGAGGGGGCTGCCTGTCAAGCCCCATGGGCTTGCCACTTCAGGGAGGATGGAGGGGGACAGCCAATGGGCCGCAGCCTATTTCCAGCCCTTGGAGATATTGAAAAGGAATACCACAACATTATCAAAAGCTTCTGGGACATCAAGAAGTACAAAGATTCATGCTCCCTCTTTAATGCAGGCTCTACTGTTGGAAATTTACAAGCATACAGTATTCAAAACTGTCTCCATCTTAAATCTAAGCCTGAAACACAGCTAAAGTGATTCTAGATAATCTGCTTTTTCCAAGGAAATTTCCTCCAAAGGAAGGTCCAATCTGACAACATTCTCAATTTGATAAGGTTGAAACAGATTTACTCTCCTTTGCTGTCTTGGTCTGGGGCTTTCTCACTCTTAGAATTTGCCCATCTCTGGGATTGCTATCTCCCAGTGGCTGCAATACTCAAATTTGGGGTATTAGTTGTTGCCCTTTAATTTGTTTTCATGTTTATTAACTGAATAGAAAAAACAAAATAAAAATCAATATTATAAAAAATTGTGAACATATAAAGAGAAAGGGAAAGGGAGAAACCAGAAAAAGAAAATAAACATACAAAGGAAGGAGGGAGAGAGGGAGAGAGAGAGAAAAAGAACACACAGGGAGACTGAGCAAGATGCAACTTTTATATAATTGAACCTCAAAGTGTATAAAAATAAATTTGAAGAAGTTAGACTAAAGCCAGGCCTAACAATAAAAGTACTGCTATCAAGAAAAGTACAGAGATCAGTTCCAGTCCTGTTCATATAGATTCAAACTCTATGTTTAGATTAAGAAAATAATAATTATACCTATTATAGAAGTGCCTGTACATTGTTAATCTAGGGAGAGAAATTCCAGTTAAATGTGTCCAATTTTTAAAATGACGCTTCCCTTCCCTTTTATCAATCACTTTCCGGCACTAAGGAAAGTGTGGAACTTAGTAGTCCAGATGGCCTTTTCCAACTTTTTAATTCTATCATACTGCTGAGAAAGATAAACAATTAAAGCGTTTAAATGAATATTTTCACAGACTGAAAATATCCAACTGATGGAAATGCTACTGAACTCATTGGGATAATGAACTACATTGCATGTGACAAATTAATTGATTATTTGTTAATATGTAATTTTTGATTGTTGGTGACCAGGTAGATAGATTTGCTCCATGATAATCTGTTCCTAACTTATAATGGTCCATTCATTACTACTGTAATTGAATCCGTTCACCTTGATTCAGGTCATTCCCTTCTTCCCTTTCCTGCCTCCTTTTCCAGCATTTTATCCTTTCTTACTATATGCTGTCCTATTACTTTAATAATGATTTGATTGTGTGGTAGCTAATTTTACAGAGAGCTGGGTCTTCACATAATATGTCTGAAGGAGAATAATTTGATTTTGGTTATTTGTGCCTTGAGTGAGAACTCTGGGCTCATTCATTTGATAATTTATTTGTTTGTCTTCTTCATTGCCCACCATATTATTGGGAGTCTTCTCCAACTCAAAGGTTTAAAAGGGTCACTACTGAATAACAGAATAACAGACTTGGAAGGAACCTTGGAAGTCTTCTAGTCCTACCACCTGCTGAGGCAGGAAACCCTATATTGCTTCAAAGAAATAGTTGTCCAAACTCTTCTTAAAAACATCCAGTATTGGAAAAACCAAAACCTCTGGAGGCAAGTCATTCCATTGATTAATTATTTTAACTGTCAGGAAATTTCTCCTTAGTTCGAGGTTCCTTCTCTCCTTGATTAGTTTCCATCCATTTTTTCTTGTCTGGCCTTCAGGTCCGTTGGGATTGACCACCTCTTCTTTGGAACATTATTATTATGTCACCCCTACTCCTTCTTTTCATTATACTAGACCAAGGTTCAGCAACCTGAAACAGTGAAAGAGCCACTCGGAATCGGTTCCCTCACAAAAGGAAAAACTGGGAGCCGCAAAAAATGTGTGCACATGCGCGTACATGCGCGCATGCGCAGAACAGGGTTTGACTGAAGAGTGGAGCGAAGGTGAGATATGCACCTACCCTGCATATTTGAATTGATTGGTTGAACTTTTTTAGTCCCACCTTTTTTTTTTGGACTGCACATGGCAGAGGACTGGGAGCCGCAGGAGACGGCTGAAAGAGCCTCATGCGGCTCCAGAGCCGCGGGTTGCAGACCTGTGTACTAGACATACCCAATTCCAGCAGCCGTTCCTTAAATGTTTTAGCCTCCAGTCCCCTAATCCTCTTTGTTGTTCTTCTCTGTACTCTTTCTAGAGTCCCAACATCTTTTTTAAATTTTACATTTTTAATTGTGGTGATGAAAACAGAATGCAGCAATCCATGTGTGGTCTTACCAAGGCATTACAGAATGGTATTAACACCTTCGTGTGATTTTGATTCTGTCCCTCTATTAATGCAGCCTATGACTGTGTTGGCTTTTTTGGCAGCTTCAGCAAAATGCTGACTCATATTTAAGTCATTGTTCACTAGGAGTCCAATAAGGTACCACCTATGCGAAACCTGTACATTTGATTTTTCTTGCTTGAATATATACTTTTTTCACCATTGAATTACATTTTGTTAGATAGGGCCCAATGTTGAAGTTTGTTAAGATACTTCTTATCTTAAGCATATCTTCCAGTACGCTCACACAGAGAGGGCCTCCTCAGGGTGCCATCAGCTAGACAATGTTGGCTGGTGACCCCCCAGGGGGAGGGCCTTCTCTGTGGGAGCGCCAGACCTGTGGAACCAACTTCCCCTTGAGCTCCGGATGGCCCCGGATCTCCGGTCCTTTTGCCGCACCCTCAAAACACTTCTTTTCCATCAGGCTGACCTGGACTGACAGGGATTTTAAAATGTTTTTTAATTTTTAACTTTAATTTTAACTTATTCTATTGGGGCTATTAATTTAATTTTTTTAACTTTTGTATCATTGTATTTTATTGTTGTTAGCCGCCCTGAGTCCTTCGGGAGATAGGGCGGCATATAAGTCCCAATAATAAATAAATAAATAAATAAATAAATAAATCTTGGTGTTGCATACAAATGTGTGGTCTTACCAAGGCATTATAAAATGGTACTAATACCTTTGTGTGATCTTGATTCTGTCCCTGTGTTAATGCATCCTACAACTGTGTTGGCTTTTTTTGGCAGCTGCAGCACACTGCTAACTCATATTTAAGTTATTGTTCACTAGGAGTCCAAGATCCCTCTCACAATTACTACTATTGAATGAGGTAGCACATATACTACACATGTACATTTGGTTTTTCTTGCCTAAATATACAACCTTACTTTCATTTTGTTAGATAGGGCCCAATGTTCAAGTTTGTCAAGATCCTTCTATACCCTAAGCCTATCTTCTGGAGTGTTCCTGCAAGCTTGTTGTCACCTTCAAATTTGATGAGTTTTCCATCTATCCCCTCATCTAAATAATTAATGTAGTTATTGAAGAGTATTGGACCTAAGACAGGGGCTTGATATACCCCACTGCATACTTCCATCCATGTAGATGCAATTGCATTGAGGATTACAAGTTAAATGTGGTTGGTAAGCCAATTACAAATCCATCTGCTGGTGATGTTTTCTAACCTACATTTTTCTATCATATCTATCTACTCTACTCTACTCTTGCAATCTTGCTTCTTTCAATTTACAACTTTTGTCTCTATAGATTAGCTCAGTGAATACATGACTTGTTCAATTCCGATCTTTGTAAGTATGGACAACTCATGTGAATATTTGTTGAAATACCTTCATGGCTGTTCTACCCATGCTATTCTGGGGCATATTTTTGATTCAATTTCCCAAACCATTGATCCTAATAGAAACTGGCCAACATTTCAATATCTTCATGGTTAGTTCTAAGGCAACACAATATCATTTTTTTAGTCTTTAATTGTAGTCCATTTTTCCCCTTATCATTCATTCCACATACATAGATTGAATACATAAGGTAGAATACACAACCTTGTCACATTCCTTTGCCAACATTAAGGCAGTGTGTTTGACCATGTTCTTTCTCTACTGTAACTTCCTGACTTTTACATGGGTTTCTCTTTAGGAAAATGAGATGTTCTGGGATTTCCATTTTTCTGGGCACTATCGTTCTCCTGATGTCATCAACACAATAAACAGTCTTTCTAAAATCAATTAGACAAAGAGGGACTTCTTTTGAATATTAAAAACAATGCAGACAAACCTCCTTGCTTTCTTTGATATTGTGACTAAATTCCTCGGATTTCAATGAGGCATTTGATAACGTAGACCACAGCCAACGTCTTGGTAACATAGAACAATGTGGAATAGAGAGTATCACCACCAGATGGATTTGCAATTGTCTGACTAAAACTCAACATACAAAACTCAGTGGAGCTACATCTACATGAAACATTCTGTGGGGTACTTCAAGATTCTATCTTGGGTTCAGTGGTCTTCAACATCTTCATAAATGATCTAGGTGAGGGGATAGATGGGAACTCATTAAATTTGCAGATGACACCAAGAAAGACTGCAGAAAAGAGCAACAAAGGTGATAAGGGATCTGAAGGCTAAATTGTACCGTGCACAGGTAAGGAAATTAAGTATGCTTAGCCTAATGAAGAGATGTCTCAAGGGAGACATGATAGCAGTCTTCCAATACTTGAAGGAGTATCACAGGGAAAAGGCCATCAATTTATTTGCCATAGCACTTGAGGGCAGGGTAAGAAGCAGTGCATGCAAACTTGTTAGAGGGAGATTCAACCTGGAAATAAGGAGGAATTTTCTGACAGTGAGAATGATTCGTCATTGAAATAGCTTGCTTCCCAGAGTTGTGGCTATTCCATTGCAAGAAACGATTGAACAACCATTTGTCCAGAATAGTGTCAGCTGTTCTGAACCAGCCTGCTACCGGCCTTGCAATAAGGCAAACCCCTGTTCAAACAGTAGAGACTGGAGAGCGTCTGAGGCTGGAAAGCATCTGCCAAGATTTATTACACAAACAACAGAACAAGAAACAAAACACTGGAACTTGAATCCTCAAACAGAACGGTTGCTTTCAGCAACCAGCCCTTCCCCAAACACTCCTTTTATTTAGAGTTCAGGGCGTGGTCTCCCTGTGCCTCCTCCCGAGGAGTCCCACAGCCTTTCTCTGCTTGTTCCTGCTCGACTGCCTCCTGCGTCGGGCGTCCTTGAACAGGGCCAGCTGTGGGTCATCATCCTCCGCACTATCGGGCTCACGCAGCTGAGAAGAGGGTCCCGGCTGGGGGCTCTGCGAAGCCTCCAAGCCATCATCAGCCAGTTCGTCTTCCACACCCTCCTCCTCCCCCTCATCTGAGTCATCCGAGACATCTGAGCCGGCTGCCGGACCCACAGGCTGGCCCTGAGTCACAACATCAGCACTCCTTCCATGGGCAGGCAAATGAACTAGAACAGGGGTCCTCAACTCCTAGTCATGGCCCGTTGGAGACCAGGCCATGCAAGCAGTGGGCGAACAGGAGAGCATGCCAAATTTCATTTGTGCAAGCCATGGTTGGGAACCAGTCCACGCAAGTGGCGGGTGACCATGCAGAACTCCAGTTGTGCAAATGGAGCTTCACATATGAGCTTGTCCACTGCTTTCACAGAACCATCCCCTTTCCCCACCACCACCACTGCTGCCACCACTGCTGGTCCACAAAATTGGAAAGATTGGGGACCATTGGATTAGAAGACCTCCAAGGTCCTTTCCAGGCATATGATTCTAGGATTGAATGAACACCATGATAACAGAAGCTATGAATTCTACTAAGCCCAATAAACTCACAGAACTCATTTCAAATTTTCTAGCCCTTGAACTCACCTTGAGCTTGGATTTCATTTGCAAACTAACTGCCTATTGTAATATATGCTTATTATTTAACTTAGGAATTGTGATTGCTAAATTCCAAGTCAGTTGAAGCCTTATGGTTTCTCCATATTGCACACTTTCACACATAGATTACATCAGATAGCTTGAGTTACTATTGGTTACTATTGGTATATTACCGTTATTTGTGAGCATGAAATCATTGTATTCACATGCTTAATTTCCTCACACATCCTTCCTTGGCTTCCTTCAATGTTGCATAATATTAAACTCTAATATTTTTAATCCAGAGTTTGTATTATTTTCAGGACCTCAGACATGTAGAATGGCTTGCCAGTACAATGACCATTACATTTTCATTAACACTAAAAACGTCCCAAAATACAGTGCTCTTTCACTACATTCTCAACTTAAAAATGGTTGCTATTTTCATATCTCAGTTATGTTAATGTATTTCAGCCTCATAACTGATCAAAGTATCCAATCTATGGATTTATGAAACAACTTCCAGCAGAGTCTTTCTGGAGGCAACAAAATTCAAACCTTTAGCTTTATTATTATTGTGATATGTGATTTCTAACACTCAGTTTATTTTATTTTTACTGGCTTTTCATAAAAACATTTCAAGAAAGAATACAAACTGAAACATCTTCATATATTTCAGTCAACAGGGTTAAATAGACAGCAAGTAATAGCTTGCTAACGCTAATAAAAATTACTCCAGAGTAAAACTAGGGTGGAAAAGTGAGAGAAAATAGATTGAGTCCCTCAACCATTCCCACTAGAGGCTCATTCCTGCTACTATGTTTACTCAAGGGGATCCTTTGCAATGCAGTAAATATTATGGACTGAATCTTGCAGAATGGAAAAGTCTCATTTTTACTTTTTAATTCAAAGATTCTGTTCTGATCATCTGTGGTTTGGATCCTTGCTTTTCCAACTAATGAAAGCCTCCTCTTTTTAGGAATATTGTTGAGACAGGGTGGGGGAGGTGGTTGCATAGCGTTCTGGCGGAAAACAGTTACCCAGATCTCTTCTAGTCTGATTGTAACACTATGTATGGTATTGACGCCATATACTGTAATATTGTTTTGAGGATAACCTGCTGTGAGACTGAGTACAAGAGTTATCACTGTCTTTCTCATATTTCTGTACCTATCACTGGCTTTTGATACTGTTAATCCTTGCATTTTAGCTTCTTCGTGAGATGGGAATGATATCTTTGTCTTATAACTAGGAAATGAAGTGAGTCTACATAATAGAAGCTATGAATTCTACCTTCTCCCAGTCACTCATACTTTTACATACCCAGCCAACAATGACCACAATCAGCCCTTGAGAAATTAACTTATAATGGTCCATTCCTTACTACTGTAATTGAATCCATTCACCTTGATTCTGGTCATTCCCTTATTCCCTTTCCTGCCTCCTTTTCCAGCATTTTATCCTTTCTTACTATATGCTGTCCTATTACTTTAATAATGATTTGATTGTGTGGTAGCTAATTTTACAGACAGCTGGGTCTTCACATAATATGTCTGAAGGAGAATAATTTGATTTTGGTTATTTGTGCCATGAAACATTCTGTGGGTACCTCAAAATTCTATCTTGGGTTCAGTAGTCTTCAACATCTTCATAAATGATCTAGGTGAGGGGATAGAAGGGAACTCATTAAATTTGCAGATGACACCAAGAAAGAGTGCAGAAAAGAGCAACAAAGGTGATAAGGGATCTGAAGGCTAAATTATACCGTGCACAGGTAAGAGAACTAGGTGTGTTTATCCTAATGAAGAGATGTCTCAGGGGAGACATGATAGCAGTATTCCAATACTTGAAGGGCCATCACAGGGAAAAGGCCATCCATTTATTTGCCATAGCACTTGAGGGCAGGGCAAGAAGCAATGCATGCAAACTTGTTAGAGGGAGATTCAACCTGGATATAAGGAGGAATTTTCTGACAGTGAAAACTATGTATGTTTAGCCTAATGAAGAGATGTCTCAGGGAGCTTGCCTCCCAGATTTGTGGCTATTCCATTGCAAGAGATTTTCTAGAAATGACTGAACAACCATTTGTCCAGAATGGTATAACATTTTAAAAGAAGAAAAGATTGTACAAACCTGGTTTCAGTATGGGCAACTACAGGCTAGGTGGAAAGAGGACCAGAAAACTGGTTTTTCAATGATTGATGAAAATTTGGTAAAGCAAATTAGAGATCAAGGTCAAGCACATATAAAAAGGATATATTTTGCATTGATAGAAATTGATTCAGAGACGGAACTTGTTAAAGATTGTATGATAAAGTGGGCTCAGAATTTTCAAGAAGTTATTACAATGGATACTTGGGAAAAGATCTGGGTGAGAAATGTAAAATTTACACAGGCCCAAAATCTAAGAGAGAACTTTTACAAAATGTTTTATAGGTGGCACTTAGATCCTAAAAAATTAGCAAGTATGTATCCGAACTGCCAGCCCAAATGTTGGAGGTGTGGTTGTGAGGATGCAACGTATTTTCATATATGGTGGACTTGTAAAAGGGCTAAAGCTTTTTGGATTAAAATTTGGTGGAATTTGCAAAAAATATTCAAGAAAAGGATAAAGTTTTCTCCGCAACTGTTTTTATTGGGTATTATCACAGATACTACCGTTGTCGATACTAGGTTGATGTTGAATTTAATTACGGCAGCGAGACTTTTGGTAGCGCAATATTGGAAGAAGGAAGAACTGCCGACTATAGAAGAATGGACTTTAAAAGTTTCCAACTTGGCGGAAATGGCAAAGATCTCAGCGTATTTGAAAGACCAATCGCAACAGAGATACATTGTGGAGTGGAGAAGATGGATTGATTATATCCAGAATAAATATGGGACTAAAAAGTTTCATTTAGCATTTGAATAAATAGCGGATATAATGTATAACTAGCTTGTAGTCATTTTACTAAGAGTTAAAGTGCGATAGAATTTAATATTTTATAGTTGTTTGCATATTTTAGATTATGTTTGTTTGTATTTTTATACCCTGTATTTTGCTCTGTGAAGTCGGGGAGGGGGGAGGGGAGGGGGGGTTGGGGAGAGGGGAGGGGGAGGGGGGGTTGTATTTAAAAATGTATTGTAAAACTTTTCAATAAAAAAAAAAAAGATCTTCCGCTCCAAGGGATAACAAACTGTCCAGATTCCGGGCAAGGTCGCAGAACGGAGAGGTTCGATGACTAGTTTAGTTTAGTTTAGTTTTATTATATTTGTATACCGCCCTTCTCCTGAAGGACTCAGGGCGGTGAACAGGGCATATATAAAAATACAGAATACAAAAATTAAAAAGAATTAAATAGTAGCCCAGCTAAAACAATCAATAATAATATAAAAATCCCCATTAAAACCCCAACACATCCCCCATCAGGCCAGGCCGGCTTGTTCAAATAGATGGGTCTTCAGACCGCGTCGGAAGGAGCGAAGGTCAGGTGCCATCCGGAGCTCGACCGGCAACTGATTCCATAAAGCCGGAGCGCCCACAGAGAAGGACCTCCCCCTGGGGGCCACCAGCCAACATTTTCTGACCGGAGGCACCCTGAGGAGGCCCTCTCTGTGGGAACGCACAGGGCGGAGGGAAGTTGACGCCGGCAGCAGGTGATCCCCGAGGTACTCCGGACCCATGCCATGTAGGGCCTTAAAGACCATTACCAGAACCTTGAATCTCACCCGGAAGACAACTGGTAACCAATGCAGCTCGCGGAGCAAAGGTGTAACATGGGAGTACCGGGAGACTCCCAAGACAACTCTCGCGGCTGCATTCTGTACCAGCTGGAGCCTCCGAGTGGTCTTCAAGGGGAGCCCCATGTAAAGAGCATTGCAGTAGTCCAGGAGTTTAGGTTGCCTCTCACTCTATTGTTTATTTCAGAAAAATGTTATTTACAAACTGTCTCAGAATATATTAGCTATGACAGGGAATGGATCTAAAAGCTGCTGCTAAAGCACTGTTGCTCTGCTCTCTTACAGTGATTCTATATTTTAATGTTGCTTATTCATTATATTATATGGTATTGCATAATATTGTGTCATAATATAATTTTATATCGTATCATGGGTTAGGGTTAGGGTTAGTGTACAAGTCTATCAAGATCATTCTGTATGTTAAGCCTATCTTCTGGAGTGTTGAGTATTCCTGCCAGCTTGGTGTCATCTGCAAATGTGATGAGTTCCCCATCTATCCTCTCATCCATAATATAACATAATATAAAGTAGTATAGAGTAGTGTAGTATAGTGTAGTGTAGTGTAGTGTTGTTTTATATTTTATTTTATTTATTATTTTATTATTTTATTTTATTGGTATAACCCATTTTGAACCTTTGCAATTTGAGCAAATTATTCAATACGTTCCAAAGTTCAAAATGTATTCTTGCACAAAGACCAATATATTTAATATAGTAAATAAATAAATAAATTGCAAACAGCCTGCCTTCCGTTGACTACCTGCTCAAAACTCAACACTGCATGAGTCAGAAAAAGAAAATAACTAGAGAAAATAACTACAGTCCCATCACAACATGGATATAAACTGTTTCAGCTCCTGTTCTCAGGATGCAGTTATAGTGCATTGCATGCCAAAACAACTATACACAGAGACATTTTTCACCTTGGGCCATCACTCTGCTGAACACCAAACTCCCACAGCACTGTTTAAAGATATTTAGTATATAGGAGAGTTGTATTACTATTATCCTCCTCATCTTTTCAACTATCTTCTCCTATTGGTATCCTATTGGTATCTTATGATTATATTACCTTATTGTTTGTATGTACACTGATTATATTAATTTGTTTGTATGTACACTGAAAGCTTATGCAGCAGAGACAAATTCTTTGTATGTCCAATCACAATTGCCAATAAAGCTATTCTATTCTGTTCCATTCCATTCAAAACAGAGAAATACATGCATTAGTAAGAACAGCAAAGGGGCAATAAACACATTTTTATTTGTGAGATCTTCAAAAAATACAACTTGCTTGTAGATAGTCATGCAACTGAAAATGAATAAACAAAATATTGCTACTCACCACTACAAACTGATACAAACATTTAAAAATAGTGATGACAGAAGCCGTGACCAGGCCAACCACTTGCTTGGACGATGAGCTGTCAAACAGCTTTTAAGAATTTAAAAAGACTATTTGCTGCTGAACTAGTCCTAAAGCATCCATGCCCAGGGGAGCCCTTCATAATCCAAGCTGATGCCAGCGACGTTGCAGTCGGAGTTGTATTACTGCAAAAGAACAAAAGTGGAATCCTACAACCCTGCGCCTACACCTCCAAACAATTCACTGAAAGCAAGAGGAGATGGGCAATCTGGGAGAAGGAGGCCTTCACTATTAGGTGGAGCCTGTTAAACTGGCAACACTATTTAGAGGGGAGTAAGGTGCCATTTGAAGTATGGACAGATCACAAAACCTAGAGGCACTGAAGACCCCCTGCAAACTGTCCACAAAACAAGTGCGGTGGGCACAGTACTTAAATTGTTTCAACTTCACTCTAAAGTACATACCTGGAGGAAAAAACTTGTTAGCTGATGCACTATCTTGATTGCCCCAGTACAAAAGCAAATGCGAAGAGGTCAACAAGGCAATTATCCCCAGTTCACAACCTGTGGCACAACTCACACCTCACAGAAGCCCTAATCCTGATGACCCGGGAGCGAAGAAGATAAAACGAGAGCTCCTCACCGATCAATGGTTCAAAGATAATCAAACCTCCTTAACATGCAGGGATGTTTTGGCATACAAGGGGGGGGGACTGTATCTACCTGAAGCCCTCCATTTCAATGCTCTCAAACACAGGCATGATGTAAAACAGGCTGGATACTTCAGATATTTAAAAACTCTACACCTCATCCACCGGCAATTTTGGTGGGCAGGGCTAAAATGAGATGTAGAAAACTATGGCAGGAGTTGTACCATATGTGCCACCATGAAAAGAATTCCAGGGAAAACCCCTGGGTTACTGCAACTGGTGGCAGACCCTTCTCAACCATGGGAAGAAATAGCTATGGACTTTATTGTAGACCAACCTGAAAGTAGAGGAAATACTGTCATCTGGACTATGATAGACCTGTTTTCAAAGCAGGCTCATTTTATTGCCTGCAAAGGACTCCCATCAGCCCAATGACTGACTAAATTGTTCCTGAAACATATCTACCGACTGCATGGCACCCCTAAGCGAATAATTTTGGATAGAGGAGTGTAGTTCACAGTGAAATTTTGGAGGAGTTTCCTTAAATTAATTGGATCATCTCAAGGCTTATCATCTGCTTTTCATCCAGCTACCAATGGGGCTGCAGAATTTGCTAACAAAATGGTGGAGCAATATCTCAGATGCTATGTTTCCTACCAACAGACAAACTGGACTGACCTCCTTTCTTTCACCGAGGTGGCTTACAATAATTCTGTTCACAGCAGCACCAGCTACATGCCTTTCAGAGTAGCCACAGGAAAAGAGTTCAGCCCAATGCCTGAGTACCCTCAGGTGCCCTCCACTTCCCAGACACTTGATCAATGGGTGAGGGAGTGGGAAGAGGATTGGAGAAACACAAAAACGGTGTTAAAAAGACTTCTGAGACTTACAAAAAACAGGCTGATAAAGAGAGGGCTCCTCAAAGAACATTCCAAGTTGGGGAAAAGGTTTATCTGTCAACTAAATATTCACACCTCAAATTACCCAGCAAGAAATTAGGACTGAAATTCGTGGGGCCTTTCCCCATCGTAAGGATCATCAACCCCATCACAGTAGAATTAAAACTCCCTATGCTTTTAGGGAAAGTTCACCCTATCTTCCATTGCAGCCTGCTGAAACCTTTTTGGGACTCCACCTTAAGACCTCCCCCTAAGACGGCACCTGGGCCCCTTGTAGTAGTGGGTCAGAGACACTATGAAATGAAAGGCATTCTTGACTCTAGAATCTTTAAAGGGAAATTACAGTACCTAGTACAGTGGAAGGGGTACTCGCTGTCTGAAGCTACTTGGGTGAAATCTAGCGATGTGAAGGCTGACCGACTCATCAAAAAGTTTCATGAAAAAACCCCAACAAACCAAGAGATAATCCCTGACATATGCTTTTGTTTACATTACAGGATCTATCCTTTTTTGGGGGGGTGGATGTCAATGCTGCAAACATTGGATGTTTTTGCTCTGACAATATAAGAGGCAGCCTTTTCCTTTAAACTGTTTTGCTTTGAATCAATGAAGCTGGGGGGGGGGGGAAATGTTAACCCAGTTGTTTTAATTAAGATAAGGGATGGCGTGCTGCAGAAAGGAAGTGAAACTTTGCATGTTAAACTAATTGGAGAATGTGATTTATGACGTGTAATTAAGGGAGGGAATTGTGTATGATACGATGTGTTCAGGGGAGGAGAATTCAGACTCTGGCATCCATCCATGAATGCCGATGCTTCGTTCTCATTATTATAGACTTTTTAGAATAAACAATGCTGGAATGTTCTTTGATCTGTCTCATTAGTCGGAACCATGACATCGAGATCATTTATGGGAAAAGATTTATGTGATGATGAATTACATGCAGAACCAAAGCTTTATAATTTTATTTACTGCTAGAAATTATTGTTATGTCATGCATGGTGGTGGCTGGAAAAATAATTCTAAGAAATTTAAAAAGTGATCTTATACTATAGTTAAAGGAATGGCTTTTGGAAATACATTTTAAAGATAATGAAATATAATAAAAGGTTAAGATAAAATCATAAATTCTACTTTGGTGCAAGTTTCATGATATTTTAGAATTATATTTTGTATTTGGTTAGCTATTATATCCTATGGCATTTTTCAGCAAACCATTGACTATGTTTAAATATATGGTAAGAGGGTTTTTTTAAGGGGGAGACTTTCCTTCACTTTTGGTTTATATATTTTTAATCAAAGGAGTTTTATATTTGATTTATTATTTTAGTGTATTTTGTTTATTGTTTATATTGTTCTAAAATAAAGAATAACTGTATAACACAAGGGTGTTATACTACCGGCCTGTGGGCTGGGTGCGTCATGGAGAAACCACGCCCACCCCATTGCCGGCAATGAAAAAAAAAGTCGTGCTATGTTGTGTCATGACATGTCATGTGACATTGCAAGTTTGATACCCCTGGTATAACAGAATTGGAAGGGATCTTTTAGTCCAAACTGTGCTCAAGCATTTCGGGCAGATGATTGTCCAATCTCTTCCTAAACAGCTCCAGTGAAGGAGCACCCACAACTTCTGAAGGCAAGCAATTCCTCTGATTAATTGTTCTGCCACAAAATCTCTCCTTATTTCTAGGTTGGTTCTCTCTTCAATTACTTCCCATCCTTTACTTCTATTCAATCCAGGGCCAGAATTTGCAGAAGATTTAGGAATGAACCTCTGGAATTAAATTTTCATTTTTTAACTACAAATATGTCAGTCATTCATGCCTTTTAGGGTTTTTGAGATATTGACTATTGACAATGTAACTGTCACTGATTTTCATTCTAAATTAAAACTAGAGAGCCAATATAATATAGGACATCAAGGAGGGACTGGAAAACCAATTTATTTATTTATTCACTGTTCATTTATATTCTATCTGAGTAAAGGGGAAAGATAGCTATACTATACAGTAATCCTTGATCTTGACATACTTAGCATTTGAAAAAATAAATAAATAAGGAATTCTGTAGACTTGCAGCAAAATATCTAGAAGCAGAGAAATTATCTTTTTCCCACATATCTATTGTTATTTCCTTAATGTAAAAAGCAAACTCCCTGAAGAAAAGCTTGACTCTTAAAGATTATGGGAACAACCCAAAGCAGGTCTCTTTCAGAGCAGTACAGAAATGGTGGGTCCTTCCCATATTTTTTGTTCTATTTCATTTCATTTATGTATTTGATCGTTGCTGTATCCTGAGGGTCCTTTATGCAAGTCACAATTAGCTCTCTTATGTATAGTTTTTCAAACGCAGAAAAATGCAACAGTGGAAATGTTTTCTACATTGGGCAAAGAGGGGAAAATCCAGAAGAAAATCAAGCCCCACAGTTAAAAGAAAAATATCTATTCTTATCCAGATTTTCTCCATCCAAAACACCTACTAGAGCCAGCCATTGTAACTCAAGGTTATTTTCTAGCAAGCAAGAATCCATTGTAATAGTGGGGGGGGGGGAGAGAGAGAGATCAAAGCAATATCTCCTATCAGCTACCTCAATAGTTCACTTATGCCAACCAAGTCTTCTCTGGGCCAGGGTTGAGACTTGGCTTGATTTGTGATTTATCTGCTGCAAGGTGAGCAGCAGAAACTGATTCATCTAATCAGATGAAAATGCCTGAAGCCATAGGAATTCTGCATTGGTTATTGTTTCTTGGAACAAGGGATGTATGCAAATATCAAAGTAACTTTACTCATCATTCACCTATCTCCTCTTTTCCTTTTTACAGGGAATGCTGGCCGCCTGTGTTTTGATGAAGGAGGGAACTGCTATTCCAAATGCCCTCCTGGCTACACCTCACTTGGAGAAGTAGATTGCCATAGGAAATTATGCTGTAAAAAGTAAGAAAACCCTGTCCTGATAGAGACATCACAGAGGTAAATTGGGACAATCTGCCTGATATTCACAAGGCATTGACATGAACAAGAAAAGGGTTTCAAGATAAATCTTGTGTAGAAAGGAGGGCAGGAGAGAGTTGTTTTTCTGGTTAGGGGGCAGAAGAAACACACTTTGATTAACCTATTTTTTATCTCATTTCTATTGCCACTCAAGAGAATAATGCCATATCCATCTACATGCCTGGATATCTTCAACATCTGGCTGATGACCTGGCATCTCCACCTGCTATTGCTTTATCTTCTTTTATATGAATTGCTATCTATCAATCCCTAAAACATTTGTGCATTGAATTAAAATTTGGCAAAAAAAATTGAATTAAAGTTGAATGAGCATTGCAGTTGTATGACTTTTTAAAGAGGGTTTGGGGCAGTATATCCATGATACTACATGACTCTGTGTTGTGTGTGTTTGTGTCTGCGCAATTGTGTATATACCTCTTTGTTGTGAGATGTAATGGTTCAGTGGCTTAATGACACTGGAGATAGATAGTCTCAGCTCTGGTGATTCAAGCCCTAGCATTTATTCACCTAAACCTCTGTTCACCTATCAATTCAAAAACATATTCAATGCAAGTAGGTACCATTTCAGGGAAGAGATAAGCTGGTGTTCCTTGTAGTCAGTCAGATTCCTGATGGGTTTGAACCTTCTCATTTGCATTGCTTGTTTGAAGAGCCATTTTGGTGAAAAGCCAGCTTACCCTCATGGGGTGCACATTGGGAAGTGCACGTGTGTCCTATAACAGGACTAGTACCTTGGCAAGCCAAACTACTACTCTGCTATACTCTGTGATTTCCTGGTTACTGTAACAATGCCATAATAATTGTAATCATCATCATCATCATCTCTTTGTTTACATTTAAGTGTAGAAGTCATTCCTCATTCTTCAACCACATATTATGCCATAAAATCACTGGATTTCATTCCTCCCCCTTGTTTATTGACTGATTATCTCAGCTATTAATCACAGATCACTGGAAAAAAATAAAATACAAAGAATAAACAAATATAAGCCTTAGACCAATTGTCTAAATAAATAAAACAAAATAAACAAAGTTATAACAAGAAGCCAGCATGGGTTTGTTAAAAACAGATTATGCCAAACCAGTCTTATTTTGTTCTTTGACAAAGTGACTAAATTAGTAGAGAAATGTTATGGACGTAATATACTAAGTTTTCAGTAAGGCATTTGACAAAGTTGACCACAACCTACTTCTTGATAAGCTAGAAAAATGTGACATAGACAGTATCACTGACAGATGGATACTACTGCACTCAATGAGTAGTCCTTAATGGTACTACGTCAACATGGAGGGAGTAAGCAGTGGGGTACCACAAGTTTCAATCTTAGACCCAGTGCCAAGATGGCGGTGCCTGGATCAACTGCGGCTGCATTGGCTCTTAAAGGTGAAAAGTTTTTGGAGTGATATAAGGAATATAGGCCACATGATCAGGAAGTTTTAAGAGATTGGTAAAGGACTACATGGTTTCATGCCTTCCCCCTACATTTGACTCATTACGATTTGTCTATCAGAAGAACCACTCTGTACAAGATGCACTTTCCAGTGTGCTTCATCTTAGCTTGGCATACCTGGAGGGGAAGAATACTCATGTGTGAATGTTGTTCGTGGATTTTAGTTCAGCATTCAGCACAATCATCCCTCAGCATCTGGTGAACAAACTGGGCCTATTAGCTTTTAATATGCCTTTATGTAATTGGATACTTGATTTCTTTATTGATAGGCCCCAGGTTGTGTGATTTGGAAAGAAAGTTTCCAATTCCATCTCCTTGAGTACCGGTTGTCCACAGGGCTGTGTTCTGTGTCTGCTATTGTTCACTTTGATGACCCATGACTGCTGTGCCAAATCTGCTATGAATCATATTGTGAAATATGCAGATGACATAGCAGTGGTGAGTCTTATCCGGGACGACAATGAAGTTGCTTAAAGGGAAGGGGTGAAGGCTCTGGTGGATTGGTGCAATAAAAGTAACCTCATTCTAAATGTTGATAAAACAAAGAAGATCATTGTAGATTTCAGAAAGAGTCAGCATAGTCATATTCGGCTCAGTATTAAAGATGTAGCTATAGAGGTGGTCAACAGTATTAAGTATATAGCAGATAACTAACAATCTGAATTTGTCTCTTTACACATCATCCTTAGTGAAGCATCCAAACCAGCATCTGCATTTTCTGCGTCGGATGAGGAAACCATATCTTTCTCCTTCTGTCCTGGCCACTTTTTACAGATGCATGACTAAAAGCATTTTAACAAACTGTCTGGTTTGGTGGCAGCAGTGCCTCAGCTAGAAAGTCCATACAGAGAATGATAAGGACAGCAGAGAAGATCATAAGAAGCTTGCTCCCTGCTATTCAGGATGCTGCTTATAAGAGTTATGTGCTTAGAGCTCAAAGCATTGTTAGAGATCCCACATATTCACTTTATGGTCTGTTTCTGTTGCTCCCCTCTGGAAGGAGGTTTTGAAGTATTTCTATCAGGACTACCCAATTCTGTAATAGCTTTGTTGTCTCTGCCATCCATCTGGTAAACTCACAAGATTTGTTTCTCTCACCACGCACATGTATACATAACCTAAACTAGACTCTTGTTTCTGTGTCATATAATATATGTGGGTATATGCATAATTCTGTATTTATTTATTTATTTATTGTCATATTTATGTAGTGTATATTGGAGGTGGTGACCCTTTGAGAGCTGAATGCAATGAAATTTCATTTTAATGTATGCCAATTAGTGTACATCAAAGTGACAATAAAGTTATTATTCTATTCTACTCTTCAATAACTTCATAAATGACTTATATCAGGGGTGTCAAACTCGACACGTCACATGATGTGTCATGACGTATCATGACTTTTTTCCCCCTAGCCAGAGCTGGGGTGGGCACTGCTTCCACATGACGCATATGGCCTGTGGGCCAGCAGTTTGACACCCCTCACTTAGATGGAAAAGAATAGAAGGGGAACTCATCAAATTTGCAGATGATACTAGGCTGGCAAGCGTAGCCAACACCCCAGAAGACAAGCTCAGGATACAAAAAGATCTTAACAGACTTGAACAATGGGCCCTATCCAACAACATGAAATTTAATGTGGAGAAAAGCAAGGTTTTACACCTGGGCAGGAAAAACCAAAGGTAAAAGGATAGATCAGTTGAAACCTGGCTGAAAAACAGTAATTGTGAAAAGGACCTTGGAGTCCTAGTGTACGATCACTTAAATATGAGCCAGCAGTGTGTGGCAGCAGCCAAAAAAGCTAATACACTTCTTTTTTTATTGAAAAGTTTTACAGTACATTTTAAGTATACTCCATCCCTCCCCCTCCCCCCACATCGCCATCCTCCCACCCTCCCCCCAACTTCCCAGAGCTGAAAACAGGATATTGCCTCTAACAAGCTTAAACTAAAATATTCTAACCAACTGTGAATACACTTTAAATCCTATCGCACTTTAACTCCCCTTATACATAGGTAAATAATAGTACATCTTATAATTCTAATATTCATTCATATGCTAGGTGAAATTTTTAGTCCCATATTTATTCTGAATATATTCAATCCATCTTCTCCATTCCGAAATATATCTCTGTTGTGATTGTTCTTTCAGGTATGCTGAAATTTTTGCCATTTCTGCCAAGTTTGAAACTTTTAAAGTCCACTCTTCTATAGTAGGCAGTTCCTCCTTCTTCCAATATTGCAAAACCAAAAGTCTTGCTGCCATTATTAAATTCAACATCAATTTAATATCTATAACAGTACAATCAGGAGTAATACCCAATAAGAATAACTGTGGGGTAAACCTTATCTTTTTCTTAAATATCTTCTGCATATTCCACCAAATTTTAATCCAAAAAACTTTAACTTTTTTACAAGTCCACCACATGTGGTAATAGGTTGCATCCTCACAACCACACCTCCAGCATTTAGGCTGATAATTTGGATACATACATGCTAATTTTTTAGGATCCAAGTGCCACCTATAAAACATTTTATAAAAATTTTCTCTTAAATTTTGAGCCTGAGTAAATTTTACATTTCTGACCCAATTTTTCCCCAAAACATCCATCGTTATTGGCTCTTGAATATTCTGGGCCCATTTTATTATACAATCTTTGACAAGTTCCGTTTCTGAATCTATATCCTTCTTATATGCACTTGACTTTGATCTCTAATTTGTTTTACCAAATTTTCATCTGTTGTTGTAATACCAATTTTCTTATCTTCTTTCCATCTAGCTTGTATCTGAGCATACTGAAACCAAGTTTGTACTATTTTCCCTTCTTTTAAGATATTAAATGGCTTTAATTGCCATACATTCCTCTCCAGTCTAAGAATATCTTTATATGTAGTCACATCATGTTTAAATCCCAGACTTATATTTTCTATTGCATGCTTAGGTATTGCCCAAATTGGTATTTTATAATTTAACTTATATCGATATTTTTTCCAAACTCGCAACAGGGCATACCATAATATATGTGTCTTAAAGATATTATCCACCTTTTTATCATACAATAAATATGCTTGCCAACTATATAATAAATCATGTCCCTCAATATTCAACAATCTTCCTTCTGTTAAATTAAACCAATTACTAATTGATGATAAAACCGCAGCTTCATAATATAATTTAAAGTTGGGCAATTTAAGACCACCTCTTTCACGTATATCTTGTATTATCTTGAGTTTTACTCTCGGTCTTTTCCCTGCCCAAATAAATTTATTAATGCCTTTCTGCCATTCTTCCAAATTTGAATCTTTTTTAAGTATAGGTAACATTTCAAACAAAAATAAAAATTTTGGTAAAACATTCATTTTAACTGCTGCAATTCTTCCCAATAAAGACAATTGTAGTTTCCTCCAACTATCTAATTCTTTTTGTATTTTTAACCATAACAATTCATAATTATTTTTATATAATTTTACATTTGAGTCTGTAAGATATACCCCCAAATATTTAATCTTTTTAGCTATCTCAAATCCTGTTAATTTTTCTAAAACTACCTTTTGTTCCATAGTCATATTTTTAGACAAATTTTTAGTTTTTTGTCTATTAAACTTAAATCCAAAAACTTGCCCATATTGCGAAATTATTTCCATTAAATCTATAACCGAATGAGTCGGTTGAGCTAATGTAATAACCAAGTCATCTGCAAACACTCTCAATCTATAATCTTGATCTTTAATTTTAATTCCCTTTATTTTATTTGAGTCACATATCTTAATCAATAATATTTCCAATGTTAAAACAAACAGCAATGGTGACAACAGACATCCCTGTATTGTACCCTTTTCAATTTTACAAGCTTCTGTTAAACTACCATTAATTATTATTTGAGCTGTTTGTTTCTGATATATTGCCCTAATAGGTTGTAAAAACCTATCGCCAAACTCCATCTTCTCTAAAACTTTAAATAAAAATTGCCAATTCAATTGATCAAACGCCTTTTCAGCATCCAAGAAAATAAGTGCTGCAGGGACTTGATTATTTCTTTACAAATATTCTAATAGATTTACAATATGTCTCACATTACTCTTCATTTGTCTACCACTTATAAATCCTGTTTGATCACTATAAATCATTTGCTGCATAACCTTCATTAATCTATTTGCTAAGATCTTTGCAAATATCTTATAGTCTGTATTTAAGAGTGATATAGGTCTATAATTTTTTGGTTCGGTAAGATCTTGATCTTCCTTTGGAATCAACGATGTGAATGCTGTTCTCCATGATGGAGGCACTTCCCCTCCAGATTGAATTGTCCTAAATAATTCTTTTAAAGATTCCACCAACTCTAATTGTAAATTTTTATAATAAATGGCTGTCAAACCGTCTGTTCCAGGTGATTTACCCACTTTTAATTGTTTAATTGCTAAAATAATTTTTTCAGCAGTTATCGGTTGGTTCATCCCTTCCCTCTGCTCCTGTGTAAGTATAGGGATATTCACTTCTTGTAAATACCTGTCTATATCTAAACCTTGAGTTATATCCCTTGCATATAATTTAGAATAAAATTCACTAAAAGCCTTTTAAATAAGATTTTGCTGAAACACCTCTTTACCCTTATATTCTATCTTATCTATGTTGCGTGATTTTTGTTTTTTCCTTAACAAATAAGCTAACCATCTACCTGGCTTATTAGCATTATAAAAAGTATTATGTTTGACATATCGTAAATTGGTTGCCACCTGATCTGCCATCAGCATATCAAACTGCCCTCTTAGCAAATTAATTGCTTCTTTCAACCTTTTATTAGATGAATCCAAAATAAAAGCCTTCTCTTTCATCTTTATTTCCTCCTCTAATTCTTTACGCTTATATTCCAATCTACATTTATATTTATTATTCAAATATATTAACACTCCTCTCATATAAGCTTTACTTGCATCCCAGACCATTTCAATGGGTGTACCCTTATGCATATTTATAACAAAAAATTCTTTCATTTGTTTTTTACATTCTTCCAAATTTTCTTCATATCTAAACAAGTTTTCATTTAACCTCCAAGATCTCCTATCTCCCTTCTCCTTGTCCAATTCCATCCATACTGGACTGTGGTCTGATAAGGTTCTTAGACATATCTTGATATTCTTAACCCTAGAAAAAAAATCATTAGTAGTTAATACAAAATCAATCCTAGAAAGGGATTGATGTCTATCAGAAAAAAAAGTAAAATCTCTTTCATCCATGTTTCATTGTCTCCAAACATCTCTCAGTTCCAAATCATCTATCATGTCAAAAAAGGATTTAGGCAATTTAGCATGATTTGGTGTACTTTTAAAAGGTCCTTGTTTATCAAGCTAATACAATTCTTGTTTGTATAAACAGAGGCATAGAATCAAAATCACGTAAAGTACAGGCTTCTGGTTTTGTGCAGTAGTGCAAGTAGCTGATGGATTGTGGGGCTCCACACCCTATGGCTTATTCCTCTTTGTTTGGGAACCCTAAATGGGCCAAAAGTTGCCCTGAAGAGGTGGCAAAGAAGGAAGGAAATCCTGGTGACTGTGGAGAGATATCAGTCAATCCGATTGATTGGGGAAAGCCCTCCAGAAATCAACAGAAGAAATGCTAGCTTTACTTCAAAGTCTAGCCCAAGCTATAAGCAGCTGAACCCAAAATGATGATGATGATGATGATGATGATGATGGTGGTGGTGGTGGTGATGATGATGATGATGATGATGATGATGGAAGGTACCTTGGAGGTCATCTAGTCCAACCCCCTGCTCAGGCAGGAAACCTTATATCAGTGAAGGCCAAACTTTTAGAACCCGAGTGCCCAAACTGCAACCCCAAACCCACTTATTTATCGCAAAGTGCCAACACAGCAACTCATACATTAACATCTTTTGTCTTAAAAGAAAAACACAATAACAAAGCTTTCAATGATACCAACAACTTTTTACTGAAAGGTAAAAGTTTGCCTTTGGCATGCTTTTGAACAATTAATGTGATTTTTGCTGTTGTATGCATGCTGATAATTTGTCTAACATTGGCTTATACTTTGTAAGTTTGAGAACAACACCTGCAGGACTCAGGCCATCTGTTAGTCTGTTTCTGGTCAGATTTGATACAATTCAAAGCTGAAAACAGGGTGCTCATTCCGGAGGCTTGTTTTGGCTAGGAAGGGGCTTGAAAAATGTCTTCTTCCTGCGAAAACATAGCCAAAGAGCAAGGCGTGCATGGCCACAGAGAGGGTTCCAAGCACCCCTTCTAGCACACATGCCATAGGTTCACCACCACTGCCTTATACCATTGCACAGAAAGAGCTGTCCAATCTCTTCTTAAAGATTTGCAGTGTTGGAGCATTCACAGCTTCTGAAGGCAGGTTGTTCCACTGATTAATTGTTCTAACTGTCAGGAAGTTTCTCCTTAGTTCTAGGTTGCTTCTCTCTTTGGTTAGTTTCCATCCATTGCTTCTTGTCTTGCCTTGCATAAGTCAAGCTTGATAGTAAACAATGTGTTTGGAACTGGGTAAGCATACTGATTCTCTTTCTTCTATCTGATTGATTTCCTGGAAAAAAATAGAAGCAAAAAAAAAAATTCTCCGATTTTGGTTACCATGTCACAAAAAAGATGTTGAGAGTTTGGAAAAATACAGAGAAGAGCAACTAAGATGATTAAAGGTCTGCGGGACTTGCAGAACAGCAGAATGGCTGCAGGACTTGGGTTTGGCTAGTTTAGAAAAAAGAAGGATTAGAGGGGATATGATAGCAGTATTCCAGTATTTGAGAGGTTGCCACAAAAAAGAGGTGGTCAACTTGTTTTCCAAAGCACCAGCAGGCAGGACAAGAATCAATGGATAGAAACTAATCAAGGATAGAAGCAACCTGGAATTAAAGAGAAACTTCCTAACAGTGAGGACAATTAACCAGTGGAACAGCTTGCCTTCAGAAGTTATAGGTGCTTCATCACTGGAGGTTTTTAAGAAAAGACTGTCTGAAATGGTATAGGGTATCCTGCTTGAGCAGGGGTTGGACTAGAAGACCTCCAAAGTCCCTTCCAGCTCTATTCTTATTGATTGATTATTTATAGCTATCCACCTACTTTATTATACAAAACCTAGCCAGTTATATGGAATAGACTCTTCCTTACCTAATGGAAGAAAGTCAACCTAAATTTCCTCAAGCTGATTGAAGGACATGGGAAAAGACAAAAGATGATCATTCTCTAAATATTGTTATAAAAAGAACAATGTAACCACAGGTGAAGGACTAAAATCAACCTAAACCTTCATCAGAGCATGTTTGACTGGCCATAGGAACCCTATTAAAAATGTGCTGAGGAAAAGCTGTTAAAAGTATTGGGAGTCCATAGAAAAAACCAAAATGTTTCTGGTTCACCCTTCAAAGCAACAACATAAACAGAGCTCAATTTCTGAAATAATCACAGAGCAGAGCTAGACTGGGTTTCAGTATGTCCCTATTAATAATCAAGTTTTTTTTCTCTTTCTAAAGATAATATATAGTTTGTTTGATAAGGGGGAACCTACATGAATCTAATCAATTATTGAGACATGTGGCTATTCCGATTTTATTGTCTGACTGATTGATTTTCCAAAATATCTCTCTATGCAAAAACTAATGGATTCTTTGCAGCTGTTGCCAAATGGGAAAGGTGTGCCTCCGGAAAGGGTGCCTCCGGTCAGAGAATGCCGGCTGGTGGCCCCCAGGGGGAGGGCCTTCTCTGTGGGCGCCCCGGCTCTGTGGAATCAACTGCCGGTTGAGCTCCGGATGGCACCGGATCTCCGCTCCTTCCGGCGCGGGTTAAAGACCCACCTATTCGAACAAGCTGGCCTGGCCTGATGGGGAGTTAATTTAGGGTTTTAAATATTTGTATATTTTATTGTTTTATTTTGGGCATTAATTTAATTCTATTTTAACTTTTGTATTTTTGTATTTTTTATTATATGCCCTGTTCACCGCCCTGAGTCCTTCGGGAGAAGGGCGGTATAAAAATTTAATAAAACTCAAACTCAAAACTCAAAGGCTTTCCTACTAAATTAGATGAGGAATTTGTAGGTTTTCTGTATTTAAGACTTTTGAAGGAGTGTCATGAATCTTTTAAGGATGGCAAATTACTACCATCATTTTATGGGATGTATATAGTGTTGATTTTAAAACCAAGTAAGATTTACCTCTTGTTTGTTTGATAAATCTGATGCAACCAAATAGGACAGGTACAGACTTGAACAGACAATTTGTTGTTAGTTGCAAAGTCGTGTCTCACCCATCGCAACCCCATGGACAACTTTCCTCCAGGTCTTCTTGTCTTCTACCATCTTGAGGAATCCATTTAAGCTCATGCCTACTGCTTCAGTGACTCCATCCAGCCACCTCATTCTCTGTCGTCTCCTTCTTCTATTGCCCTCAATCTTTCAACAGATAATTAGGATGGCAGAAAAAACAGTTGCAACTAGCCTGTCTTCCATTGAAGAGCCAGAAAGAGGGCTGAGAAAATATCTACACATCCCTTATATCCTGGACATAAACTGTTTAAATTCCTTCCCTCAGGGTGCTGCTATACAGCATTTCATGCCAGAGCAACTAGACAGAGACAGTTTTTTTCCCTCATGCTAATCACCTAATTCCCACAACACTGTCTTATGCCTAAAGATATTTATCCATGTAGTTGGGCTATTATCCTTCTCATCTTTCCTATTAGCTTTTCCTATTGGTATCTTATGATTTATCACTTTATTGTTTGTACTGCAAGCTTATCCATAGGAAACAAATTCCTTGTGTTCCAATCATGCAAGATAATAAAGAATATCCTATCTTATCCTATCCTATCCTATCTTATTGTTCCAACTGAGAGACAGTACGGCTGTGAGGTGACCCACCTCTCAGGTGTCCCAGTGGCCCATCTGAGAGTGGTCCAGTGGCCCATGTGAGAGATAGCCCAACAGCCCAGATGAGAGATGACGAGGCAGCCTAGCACCCCAGTCTGTCAGCTAAGCAGAGGAGGAGAGGTACAATTAAAGGCCACTGAGCAGAGGTGAAATGGAGCATCAGGTCAGCAGCTGAGAACAGCATGGCAGATCCTGAGCAACGGTTGTGCAGACCTAAGTGGCAGAGGAGCAGAGTGCCCAGAGCAGTGACTGAGAGCAGTGCAGTGGACCAGCAGCAGCTGAGAACAGCATGGCAGACCAACTGACCAGCAGCAGTACAGAGGTAAGTATGACAGCAGGCTGGAGTACCCACAGCAGTGAGAGCAACACGGAAGACTAGCAACAGCTGAGAACAGCACGATGGACCAGCAGCAGCTCAGAGCAAATTGGTGGAGCCACCGATCAGTGGCTAACCACCCAGACAAGCACATCATGCATGAAAAACCCGGCAGTTGCCAGGCAACCTAAGGGAAGAAGGCAGGGAAGAAAGGGATAAGTACATAACACTTGTGGACAGGAAGGAAAGGGATAAACTTTTAAGGAAGGGAGTAGAAATGAGATGCACTGCATGGGTTTTGGTTGAAACATTTAACTGTTATATACCCACTCATTGCCAAGCAGTTCAACAATATACTACAAGGAGGAGAAATTGAAAAGAGGCTAACAACTTGGAAAACCTACCTAATAATGAAAAATCCAGCAAAAGGGGCAATATCAGGCAACTACAGGCCAATTACCTGCTTACCAACAACTTTCAAATTGCTGGTATGGTAGCTGCTGCAGTACAACAGCATTTAGTTGAAAACAATCTCTTTCCACCCTAACAGAAAGGAAACTGCCCCAATAGTAGAGGAACAAAAGATCAACTCCTAATAGACAAGGAAGACCAACCTGAATGTGGCATGGATTGACTACAAAAAGGCATTTGACTCTCTGCCACTTGACTGGGTAATAAAGTGCCTAGAAATAACAGGAGTCAGTAGAAACATCAGAAAATGTTTGCAAAGATCGATAGCACAATGGAAGACACAGTTACAGGTCAATGGTGAAAGACTGGGAGAGGTTAATATCAAGAGAAGGTTAATTACTTCATGATTTTTAGTTGCTGTAGCAGACTGGGCAGCATCATAGATTGCTTGTAGAATCACTTGGGTGTCCTTCTGTTGAGTATCAGTCTTTTCCTGTTGTAGCATTGTAGTAATTGATTTCTGGTAGACCGGGCTTGCAGAAGTCGAAGCAGAAGCAGAAGAGCCTTTTTTCCAAGTTTGGATAAATTAGAGCTGCTCATCTTTGTCTTCAGATTGTATGATATCTCTGCCTAATGGCCAAGTTTTGTAATCCAAAGGGGTCCTAATAATTAGAAGTGCGCCATCAAAAATAGTAAAAATAGTAAAGAGTAAGGGGAACCAAAAAAATAAAAATCCAAAAAAAGTGAAAGGGGAATAGGGAAAAAATATACCCAAAATTAAAAGATGGAGAGGCAAAACAGAGAAAAAAATAAAAAGCAAAAAGCAAAAGCAAAAAAGGCAAAAATAGCAATAAAATGATAAAGTTAAGTAATAAAAATAAGTAAAAGGTAATAAAAATAAATAGAATAAATAGAATAAGTAAAAGCATCAAAATTATAATCCAAAAAGTTGTACTCAAAAACAGATAATAACCATTGCAAACCTCTTTGTATTTATAATCCAGATAGCTTCAAAAACAGACTTGTTTAAGCAGTAATCTATCTTTTAAAAAACACCAGGCAGGGAAAAGAAAAAGAAAAAAACAAGAGTTTTTTCTTTCTTTCTTTCTGAAACAAAGTTTCCAAGGACCTTCAAAGGAATGTCTGGGTAAACAGCCATGTTCCAAACTAAAATAGCTCCATTCAGGAAGGGTGGATGAAATTTTCAAGTTTCACCACTAGATGGCATTAGCTATCCATTCCACCCTATTCACAGGGAAAGTAAGAGGAAAAAATAACTTTTGACTTTAAAGTATTTAAAAGGAAAAAGAAAAAAGAATAACAATAGAAAGCAAAAGTTGTGATGGCTTTCACACAAAATGCCCAGTTCTATAGAGACAAAAGCTTTCCCAAACTTTTATGCTACAGACAGCCTTGTAGTAAAATAATGTTCTCACTTAGCCAGAAGCTTAAACCGCCGCTTGTAGATCGGGAGGGGGGAGATAAAAGAAAAAATTCCACCCCCTCCCTAAAACTAAGGGCTTCGCTCTCAAAGTTTGGAAACAGTGCTATCTGCTAAGGGTCTTGAGTAAAAGGAGTTTTCTCAACCAGCTCAGCTGTTTGCTTTCAAACTTCAGGTTTTTTGTCTGTGCCGAGCAGCTGACAATGGCAGACTGCTTAGATGTGGTCCGCCTTTCTCCTGCCGGTTCCAGGGGCTTCGTTGAGACCAGCAGTCCAGCTGCCGCCTAGCCATGGTCCTCAAACATTTGCCCTTTGTGGGCTGCCTCTACGGGGTGGTTTTCAGTCCATTTGGACCCACCAGCTAGTAGAATTTGGACCTGGGGAGAAGAAAAACCTTTCCCTGAGTCTGTCTTCAGCGACGTCCTAGCATTGTGGCCATACTTATAAATCCAAACAAGATATGAAAAAGATGTGAAAACAATGGGACTTTACAAGGAACAGACAGAATTTGATCTTTTATTGTTAAAAACAGATGAAAAGCTGATTAAAAACCTCTATAGATTTCTGCTTAATTTAAAGATGGAGGAAAAACAAGTAAAAGAAACAATGATAACCTGGGCAAAAATGTTGGACATACTATAGAGCTTGAAGAATGGGAAAAATTATGGGACAGAAATATTAGATTAACTAAAGCTGTATCATATAAAGAAAATTTGTACAAAATGTTTTATAGATGGCACATGACACCAGTAAGATTAATGAAAATATTTAAAAATACTCCAAATTCTTGTTGGAAATGCAATCAAAGACCAGGTACTTATTATCATATCTGGTGCATATGTCCTAAGGCTAAAAGGTTCTCGCTTAAGATACATTCGTGGTTGGAGAAGATGATTTAAAAATAAATAGAATTTAAAGCAGAATTGTTTTTGTTAGGAATGATAGGTCCTAACTATGATAAAGAGAGCAGATATTTAATATTACATGTACTAACAGCAGCGAGAATTATGTATGCCCAATATTGGAAAAATGAAAATTTACCGACTGAAGAAGTACTAATAAAAAATATTAGATTGTGCAGAAATGGACAGATTAACTTTAGAGATTAAAGAGAAAGAGCATTCAGTTTACTATAGAACTTGGAATAAATTTTATCAATGGCTAGATAAACGAATTAGAGAGAAAGGAATGTGATATGTAATTTTGACTTTATTTTAGCAAGAAAAATACTATGGATTGAAAACTTAATATTGATTATGATAACTTATTATACTTATTATAGTTACGAATTATTAGTTTTATTATTCTTATTTATATATATTTACCCAGACAATATGCTGTTTGCCAAATATTGAATGTTATTAGGGGAAACCCCAACCCTCACCCAACCTTCCCTGCACCCAAACTCTAATCCCCACCCTTTCATCCTCTTTCCCAACCTGATAAAAACCAATAAAACTTTTTCAAAAAAAATAAAAAAAAATATGCTTTGGCTGTATCTCATACATTTTGTAATGTTGTATCTTCTTTTTTATTTTCTTTGAAGAAAAATTCCATTTCTTTTTTCGCTAGCTCTATGAATTCTCTTTCTTTTAATATGGATTGATTTAAAGTCCATCTTGGTCTTTATTTGTGTTCCTTTCCAAGCCACTTTCAGCTGGTCATGGTCTGCCCATGTGCCTATTTCTATCTCGATATCCTGTATGTTCAGTCTCATGTCAGCAGTCATCCAAATCATATCGATCCTTGACCAAAAAGAGCACTTTCCCCTTCTTTGTAATTACTCACCATTTTTTAAAATAGTTCTTCTGGTGAGTCTTTACTTTTCAGCCATTTCCCATCAGGGGCTCAACATTTATAATCCTCAAGGAGAAGGAAAGAAAATTCTGGCTCACCCAGCCTCAGCATGCAGTTAAGAATCAGCTGTTGGAGATGACTTGGGCTGCCTCAGCTCACCCGGAAGCCTTTCCTCCACCTTTTCACAGGGGTCTTCAGTCTGCTGTGCTCCACTGTCACATGATCCAAGCTCTTCAGGTGTCCCTCCTTCTTCGTTGCCCCTTCAGAGCAACTTTCTGACCCTTTAAGGGTTGCTAGGTGAAGAGAAACCGGACTGGAAAGCCAGAGCACCAGCTTTTTTCAGTCATCCCATCGGCAGCCAAACAGGAAGATCCTAGAAATGGATAAGGCAGAATACTATTTAAAATTTCAAAATATTCCTGAGGACAGAGAAGAAAAAATAGCAGTGGTTATTATTGACATCCTGGAAGAGGCTTTAAAGGCAAACAGAGGAGAAATTCAACTAGAGGTTGATGAAATATTCCGTATGAACTCAAGCTACGCAAGAAGAAATAAACTGCCAAGAGAAGTACATGTAAGGTTCATAAAGAAGACAACAAGAGATGAAGTATTGTGGAAAGTTAGAGATGAGCCAATACAAGATAAAAATAAAGAAATTGTAGTTTTAAAGCCGATACCTAAGAGAGTAAGAGATACTAGAAGACACTATCATTTTCTGACTACAAAGCTGATTGCCAAAGGCATAAACTTTAGATGGCTGATGTTGGAAGGCATTTTAATAAATTGGAACAATACAAGATATCATTTGAATTCAGTCTGGAAAGCAGAAGAGATTGAAGTAAGGAATAGAGCAACTCTAGATGAAGGAGTGAAACAAAGACAAGGGGAGAGTAAGGAGCAGAAGCAAATGGAAGAGATGACTCAAGTAGCAACTGCACAAACAGGAGAACAGAAAGAAACTGGAAGAAGAAGACTATCCAAGACATTTTTTGATATGGTGGAGGAAAAAGAAAAAAACTGCAATACACCTTTTATTCAAACAGCCAAAAATCTTGGTCAAGGATCGATATGATTTGGATGACTGCTGACATGAGAATGAACATACAGGATATCAAGATAGAAATAGGCACATGGGCAGACAATAACCTGCTGAAAGTGGCTTGGAAAGGAATACAAAAAAGACCAAGGTGGACTTTAAATGAATCCATATTAAAAGAAAGAGAATTCATAGAGCTAGCAAAAAAATGGAATTTTTCTTCAAAGAAAATAAAAAAGAAGATACAACATTACAAAATGCATGGGATACAGTCAAAGCGTATTTTAGAGGCATAGCTATAACATATATGGCAAAGAAAAAAAACTGAGAAGGCAGCAATATGTATTACTAAATTTCTTTTTGGAAAGTTAGAATCAGAACTACAAAAAAATCCACAAAAAAGACTTTGAAAAGGGAAATGGACATAATAAAACATAAATTAAATCTGTTGGACTCAGAAAAAGTGGCAGAACAGATAAAGAGAGCAAAACAGAACTTTTTTGAAAATGCCAATAAACAAGGAAGATTGTTAGCTTATAAACTTAAAAAACAGAAAGAGAAGAAAATGATACATAACTTACTAGATGGGAAAGATCATCTACAATATAAAAATGAAGAAATAAAAAAGATAATCAAAGAATACTACAAGGAATTGTACAGTAAGGAGAAAACTTTGAGAGAACTGTAAAATATCTGGAAGAAAATAATCTTCCAAAAATCTCAGAGACATTTAAAACTATGTTAGATGAAAGGGTTACAATAATGGAAATATCAGAGGCCATAAAAAGACAAAAAAATGGGAAAACACCACGTCCAAATGGGCTTCCGGCAGAGTTATATAGGAATCTCCAAGAGATACTAACTGAACCACTGAAAGATGTTTGTAATGGACTTTTTGTTGTTGTTGTTAGCTGCGAAGTCGTGTCCGACCCATCGCGACCCTATGGACAATGTTCCTCCAGGCCTTCCTGTCCTCTACCATCTTCTGGAGTCCATTTAAGCTCACGCCTACAGCTTCAGTGACTCCATCCAGCCACCTCATTCTCTGTCGTCCCCTTCTTCTATTGCCCTCGATCTTTCCCAGCATTAGGCTCTTCTCCAGTGAGTCCTTCCTTCTCATTAGGTGGCCAAAGTATTTGAGTTTTAGCTTCAGGATCTGGCCTTCTAAAGAGCAGTCAGGGTTTATCTCCTCTAGGACTGACCGGTTTGATCGCCTTGCAGTCCAAGGGACTCGCAGGAGTCTTCTCCAGCACCATAGTTCAAAGGCCTCAATTCTTTGGCGCTCAGCCTTTCTTATGGTCCAACTTTCACTGCCATACATTGCAACTGGGAAGACCATAGCCTTGACTATACGCACTTTTGTTGACAGGGTGATGTCTCTGCTTTTTAGTGTGCTGTCTAGATTTGCCATGGCTTTCCTCCCCACGAGCAAGCGTCTTTTAATTTCTTGGCTACAGTCCCCATCTGCAGTGATCTTGGAGCCCAGGAAAATAAAATCTGTCACTACCTCCATTTCTTCCCCATCTATTTGCCAGGAATTGAGAGGGCCAGATGCCATGATCTTGGTTTTCTTAATGTTAAGTTTCAACCCAAGTTTTGCACTCTCCTTCTTCACCCGCAACAAGAGGCTCTTTAGTTCTTCTTCACTTTCTGCCATTAGAGTGGTATCATCTGCGTATCTTAGGTTGTTGATATTTCTTCCGGCAATCTTAATTCCAACTTTTGATTCATCTAGCCCTGCCTTTCTCATGATGTGCTCTGCATATAAGTTAAATAGGCAGGGTGACAGTATACAGCCTTGCCGGACTCCTTTCCCAATTTTGAACCAATCAGTGGTTCCGTGTCCAGTTCTCACTGTTGCTTCTTGACCCGCATATAGGTTTCTCAAGAGACAAATAAGATGGTCTGGTACTCCCATCTCTTTAAGAACTTGCCACAGTTTGTTATGATCCACACAATCAAAGGCTTTAGCATAGTCAATGAAGCAGAAGTAGATGTTTTTCTGGAACTCCCTAGCTTTCTCCATGATCCAGCGTATGTTGGCAATTTGATCTCTAGTTCCTCTGCCTCTTCGAAATCCTGCCTGTACTTCTGGTAGTTCTCGATCCACATACTGCTGAAGTCTAGCTTGTAGGATTTTAAGCATGACTTTACTAGCATGAGAAATGAGTGCAATGGTGCGATAGTTTGAACATTCTTTGGCACTGCCTTTCTTTGGAATTGGAATGTAAACTGATCTTTTCCAATCCTGTGGCCACTGTTGAGTTTTCCAAATTTGCTGGCAAATTGAGTGTAGCACTTTTACTGCACTGTCTTTTAAGATTTTGAATAGCTCAGCTGGAATACTGTCACCTCCACTAGCTTTGTTGTTGCTCAGCTTTTCTAAGGCCCACTTCACTTCACATTCTAGGATGTCTGGCTCGAGGTCAGTGACCAACTCATTGTGATTATCTGGGACGTTAAGCTCATTCTTGTATAGTTCTTCTGTGTAATTTTGCCACCTCTTCTTAATCTCTTCTGCCTCTGTTAGGTCCCTGCCATTTTGGTCCTTTATCATGCCCATTTTTGCATTAAACGTTCCCTTCATCTCTCCAATTTTCTTGAAAAGATCTCTGGTCCTCCCTATTCTATTGTTTTCTTCTATTTCTTTGCACTGTTCATTTAAGAAGGCATTCTTATCTCTTCTAGCTATTCTCTGGAATTCTGCATTCAATTGGGCATATCTATGTTTTTCTCCCTTGCCTTTTGCTTCCCTCCTTTCCTCAGCTATTTGCAAAGCTTCCTCAGACAGCCATTTTGCTTTCTTGCATTTCTTTTTCTTTGGGATGGTTTTGGTTGCTACCTGTTGTACAATGTCGCGAACCTCTGTCCATAGTTCTTCAGGCACTCTGTCTATCAGATCTAATTCCTTAAATCTATTTGTCACCTCTACTGTATATTCAACAGGGATATGATTTAATTCATACCTGACTGGCCTAGTGCTTTTCCCTACTTTCTTCAGTTTAAGCTTAAACTTTGCAAGGAGAAGCTCATGATCTGAGCCACAGTCAGCTCCTGGTCTCGTTTTTACTGACTGTATAGAGCTTCTCCATCTTTGGCTGCAGAGCATATAGTCAATCTGATTTCTGTGTTGACCGTCTGGTGATGTCCATGTGTAGAGCCGTCTCTTGGGTTGTTGGAAAAGAGTGTTTGCTATGACCATCGTATTCTCTTGACAAAATTCTATCAGCCTGTGCCCTGCTTCATTTTGTACTCCAAGGCCAAACTTGCCTGTTATTCCAGTTATCTTTTGGCTTCCTACTTTAGCATTCCAATCCCCCATGATGATAAGGACATCATTTTTTGGTGTTAATTCTATAAGGTGCTGTAGGGCTTCATAGAACTGGTCAATTTCATCCTCTTCAGCACTGGTGGTTGGGGCATAGACTTGGACTACTGTGATATTGAATGGTTTGCCTTGGATTCGAACTGAGATCATTCTGTCATTTTGAGGATTGTATCCCAGTATTGCTTTTCCTACTCTTTTATTGACTATGAAGGCTACTCCATTTCTTCTGAGGGATTCTTGCCCGCAGTAGTATACCTGATGGTCATCTGAATTAAATTCACCCATTCCTGTCCATTTTAGTTCGCTGATACCTAAGATGTCGATGTTCAGTCTTGTCATCTCTTGTTTGACCACGTCCAGCTTTCCTTGATTCATGGATCTTACATTCCAGGTTCCTATGGAGAAAAAATCTTTACAGCATCGGACTTTCCTTTCACCACCAGACACATCCACAGCTGAGCGTCCTTTCGGCTTTGGCCCAGTCGCTTCATTCTTTCTGGCGCTACTAGTACTAGCCCTCTGCTCTTCCCCAGTAGCATATTGGACGCCTTCCGACCTGAGGGGCTCATCTTCCAGCGTCATATCGTTTTGCCTTTTGGTACTGTCCATAGGGTTTTCATGGCAAAGATACTGGAGTGGGTTGCCATTTCCTTCTCCAGTGGATCACGTTTTGTCAGAACTCTCAGCTATGACCTGTCCGTCTTGGGTGGCCCTGCACGGCATAGCTCATAGCTTCATTGAATTACGCAAGCCCCTTCGCCACGACAAGGCAGTAATCCATGAAGGGGTACCTTCTGTTACCTTTAATGGACTTTTATTAGAAGCTAAACTCCCATCTACATGGATGGAAGCAAATATTACTCTAATACCAAAAGAAGACACCAATTTGACCCAGATTAAGAACTACAGACCGATTTCACTGCTCAATGTGGATTATAAAATTTTTACTTCAATAATGGCTGAGAGACTGAAAAAATACTTAGTTGAATTTATACATCCAGATCAAAGAGACAAATTAAAAACAACTTAAGAGTGATAATAGACGTATTACAATATTATGAGCTACACCCAGGGAAACAACTGGCACTAGTATTCTTAGATGCCCAAAAGGCATTTGATAATGTCTCCTGGCAATTTATGATTCAGCAATTACAAATAATGGACTTTGGATAGAATTTCATAAATATGATAAAAACAATATATAATAAACAGACAGATAGTGAATGGGGATTGTACTGAGAGATTTGAGATAAGAAAAGGCACAAGGCAAGAATGCCCACTATCCCCTCTGTTATTCATCTTCACTCTGGAAGTTTTAAATAGAAATATTAGACAAGATGCAGAAATTAAAGGGCTGGGATAAAAGGTGAAACATATAAGTTATAAGCATTTGCTGACAATTTAGTATTTATTTTGGAAGAACCTCTGGAGACAATTCCTAAATTATGGGCAAAGATAGTACAGTATGGAGAAATGGCAGGATTAAAAATAAATAGAGAAAAAACTAAGGTAATAGTTAAGAATCTTACAGATAAGCAAAAAAAAGAATGTCAGAAACAATAGAGGTACAGATAGTGAAAAAGGTCAAATATTTGGGTATATACTTATCGGCCAAATGCTCAAAAATAAAAGAAGACAACTATATAAGGCTATTGAAACAAATAAAATTAGACTTGGAAAAGTGGAAGAATTTGCAACTGTTAATACTAGGAAGAATTGCTAGTCAAAATGAATATATTGCCGAAGATTTTATTTTTATTCCAAACAATTCTGATATAACTTGAAGAAAAATTCTTCCAAGATTTAAATTCATTAATTTTGAAGTTTGTTTGGTAAGGAAAGAAAGCTAGAATAAAGATGAAAATGTTACAAGATGCTAAGGAAAATGGAGGTTTTGGGCTACCTGAGTGGGCTTTGTACTATCAAGCATCTGTATTAACATGGGTGAAAGAATGGATAACTCTCAGAAATAAAAGGTTCTTATACAGTATTTGGAGGGAGACGATTTACAATTGGGGTGCGATGCTTTTTGTGGTATGGGAAAAATGAAATTCATAAGCATTTCCAAAATCACTATATAAGAAATGCTTTGTTAACAGTATGGGGAAAAATTAAAACTAAAATATATGTAAAAATTCCAGGGTGGCTATCAACGATGGAAGCTTTTCTACATCCAAACTTGGTAGACTTTGAAAAAAATTGGACATATAGAGATATTCTAAATACTGATGGGACTTTAAAATCGAGACAAGAACTGGAAAATCAGGGTATCAACCTGTCATAGTGGGCACATTTACAGATGCAAAATAGATATGAAAAAGACGTGAAACTGTGTGGGTTTTATAAAGAACAAATTATATTTGATAAGATATTGTTAACTTCTGATGAGAAATTAATTAAGAAAATGTATAATTTTTGTTAATTTTGGAGATGGAAAGTGAACAAGTTAAAGAAACTGATAAGGTGGGCGAAAAATTTTAGTTATAATATAAAACTAGAAAAATGGCAAAAATTATGGGAGAGAAATTATAAATTGACAATGTCAACTTCGTATAAAGAAAATCTATATAAAATGTTTTATAGATGGCACTTGCCACCAGCAAGATTAGCAAAAATGTTTAAAAATATGTCAGATAGATGCTGGAAATGTAAACATAATTCAGGCATGTATTATCATATTTGGTGGACATGTGGTAAAGCAAAGGCTTATTGGAAAAAGATACATGCTTGGTTAGAAAAAAATGTTGGGAGAACATATAAAATTTAAACCTGATTTTTTTATTAGGTATAATGCCAGAAAAGATTAATAAACAAAGTTTATATTTGGTTCTACATGTCACAACACCAGCAAGAACAGTCTTCGCGCAGTACTGGAAAAATGAAGGAGTACCACCAGAGGAAGAAATAATTAAAAAAATATTGGAATGCACAGAGATGGACAGATTAACTATGAGACTGAAAGATAAAGAAGAAACAGAATACTACCAAATCTGGGAGTCATTCTACAAAGGGCTAGAGGAAAGAACCAAGGATTAGGAATTGATTATGTATTAGCGCTTTTGAATCCAGACAGCACGCTGATTGAAAAATTAACATATGTATGTAAGAGAAAAACTAATAAAATCTTTATTTAAAAAAAATGAACAGAGAATTCAGAAAGTTGAAGAAAAGTCTGAGGACATTGATAAAAAATGGAAATGTTATTGCAAGAAAATGAAAAAATAGAACAAGCAAACAAAGACTTAGAGGGGCCTGACAAAGACTTTACTTTTCTCTACATCACAGGTGTCAAACTCAATCGTGTCATCTGATGTATCATGATATATCATGAAGTTTTTTGCCTTTGCGGAGCATGACGCATCTGGCCTGTGGGCCGCCAGTTTGACACCCCTTCTCTACATTGAATTTCATTTTATTAGATAGGGACCAGTGCTCACGTCTGTCAAGATCCATCTGGATTTCTATCAAGATCCATCTGGATCTTGAGCCTATCATCTAGGGCAGGGGTAGGCAACCTTGGCTCTTTTATGACTCGTGGACTTCAACTCCCAGAATTCCTGAGCCAGCCATGCTGAGGAGAAAGGGAGAGGTTTCCATGCTGAGCCATGCCGGCTCAGGAATTCTGGGAGTTGAAGTCCACGAGTCATAAAAGAGCCAAGGTTGCCTACCTCTGATCTAGGGTGTTGAATATTTGTGCCAGCTTAGTATCATCTGCAAATTTGATAATTTCTATTCCTTCATCTTAGTCATTTATGAAGACAATCATAATCACTAGTGGACAATCACTCAAATATAAGCCAATACTGTGCAGTAACAGCCAAAAAAGCCAGTGCAATCATAAGCTGCATCAATAAAGATATAGAATCGAGATCATGCGAAGTTCTAGAACCACTTTATTATGCCTTGGTAAGTCCATACTTGAAATACTCCATCCAATTCTGATCACCCCAATATAAAAAAATGGAAAGAATACAGAGAAGATAAAAATGATTAGGGGACTGGAGGCTAACACATATGAAGAACAGTTACATGAATTGGGTATGTCTAGTCTACTGAAAAGAAGGATTATGGGTAACATGATAGTAGTACTCCAATATCTGAAGGGCTCCTACAAAGATGAAAGAGTCAAACTATTTTCCAAAGCACCCAAATGCAAGACAAGAAGCAATGGTTGGAAACTAACCAAGAAGAGAATCAACATAGAAGTAAGAAGAAATTTCCTAACAATGAGAGTAATCAGCCAATGGAATAGCTTGCCTTCAGAAGTTGTGGGTGTTCCATCACTAAAGGCTCTTGAAAGAGATTGGATAATCATTTTTCTGAAATGGTATAGGTTTTCCTGCCTGAGCAGGGGGTTGGATTAGCAGACCTCCAAGTTCCCTTTCCACTCTATTATTCTACAGTGCGTGGTCTATGAGATCAGGAGCAGGAGGAAGAAGTGAGCAGCTAACAGTTACTAGTGGTTATCCCAGATTAGAGAGTTCCATTAGTAAAATAAAAATAAAAAATCTATCTTGCAATAGCTCAAATTTTCACTTCTGCTATAAGAAGAGATACTTTTCTTAAGGAGTGAAATATTTTCTCTCAAAATACTCTTGTGTTGGTTTAAAATGCCCTTCTTAATGTAAATAGCAGTGAGTTAGGGTTAAGGTTACTGCTGGTTTTGTGGCTTTCAGGGCTTTTTTTCTCATAGAACGCTCAGAACGGAGTTCTGGCACCTTTTTTGGATGGAACCTTATAGGGTAGGCAAGGCGGCTTGTATGACATGTGTGAGTTCCAGCACCTTTTTCTTTTACAAAAAAAGCACTGGTGGCTTTCTCTTACTGTGAAAAAGCCCCTAAAGAGGAGGTCCCTCATTTTATCTCATTTGGGATAGGTCTGAAGTGTCACATGCCATGGATTTTATAGAGTCAGAGAGATAATTTCAAAGTGAAACACAAGACATTGATTGCCCCATACTCCTAGTGACCTTACAACATAATGCCTGTCTTCACAATATTATGAGTTAGTTATGCAGTCAACATCATCTTAGATGCAAACTAAATACAGCTACCCAATATTTTCCTGGAACATAATTATGGGCTGCCACCTGGTGAAAGTATTTATGTACAGTAGCAACAGGCTTAGTTCCTTGGATCATCAGGAAGAGCCACTAGGTATATGAATTTCTCACTCTTCCATTGGACTTTTTTATTCAGCAGAATAAGAAGGTGTAGAGAAGAGAGGAGAACATTTCAGGGTTTACTAGACCCAAACCTCCTTTCTTCTCCCTGCCAGTGATAGAATTGGAGTTAGAAAGGGCTCTTTGCCTTGAGGGTGGAGCCCATTTCTGTGGACTCTCCTCTGCCAACCTTGGCCTCACATACAGTGAATATTAGTGGGTCAGTGACATTACAAATGGCAAAACTAGCCATTGTGAAAAGAAAGTCAATTATTAGTAATGTAGTTCTTTGCTCAACAACCACAGGGAGCAGGTAGAGGCCAGCTGTATTTCTAAAAGTGCATTGAAGTCTAGAAAGAATGTTGAGCTCCTGGTATTACCCCAGAAATGGTCAATTATTTTGTATAATGAGTACTGTATGTGCACAGAGGGAAATGAGGACATAGCGGGGACAAACTGACATGTTTAACAATGAAGTGTCAAGGTATGAAGATCCCTGGCTTTAGAACTGCCATGATGCTTCTAGCTTGCCTACAGTCTGGGGGGAGGGGCAGAAGGTTTAGTATGCACAAGTGGTTGCTATCAGTGTGAGAGCCAAGGTCATTGAAGAGATGTTTTGGCAAATTAAGGTTTTCTTCTCAAACAAGGTCACCTGAACTATCAGAGAGGGGAGGAAAGCTTTTACCCTTTTAATTAAATTTTTCCTACATATTGCCAATGCTGGTATTTTTTCTACTGTGCTGGTATGCTATGCCTAATAAAGATTTGCATTAGCGATCGCAATGTCTCTGGTGGATTTAATTCATTGGCCTTTTTAACTGGACCATTCACATAAAATGAAATAACGTAAAGAATACAATACTATTCACCATATTATGACCATATTATGATGCCATTATGCACCTAGTGTTAGATTCATATTAAATATTTCAACATTTACCAGAAACCTAATTGTGAGCTTCCAGCTGAGGAAAGTATGTATTTACCTGTTGTAGCAACAGACTTGGTTACCTGAATCATCAGAAATATTGAAAAGTAGCAGAGACCCTGATTGGATCTGTTTGGATCTCCATTGCATTTAAACTGCCCAGGGCTTGTTGGGAAGTGCTACAATATGTAAGGTGGAGCAGAAAAGTAGCAGAGATCCTGACTGGATCTGATTGGAACTCATCATCATAATAAGTTGGAAGGGACCTTGAAGGTCATCTAGTCCAACAACCTGCTCAGGCAGGAAACCTTATACCATTTCAGGCAAATGGCTGTCCAGTCTCTTCTTAAAAACCTCCAGTGTTGGAGCATTCACCACCTCTGGAGGCAGGTTGTTCCACTGGTTAATTGTTCTAACTGTCAGGAAGTTTCTCCTTAGTTCTAGGTTGATTCTCTCCTTGACTAGTTTCCATCCGTTGCTTCTTGTCCTGCTTTCAGGTGCTTTGGAGAATAGCTTGACTCCCTCTTCTTTGTGGTAGCCCCTGAGATATTGGAACACTGCTGTCATGTCACCCCTCACTCTTCTCTTCGTTAAACTACACATACCCAATTCCAGCAACCGTTCCCTATATGTTTTAGCCTCCAGCCCCCCAATCATCTTTGTTGCTCTTCTCTGTACCCTTTCTAGAGTCTCAACATCTTTTTTACATCGTGGTGACCAAAACTGGATGCAGTATTCCAGGTGTGGCCTTACCAAACCATTGTAAAGTGGTATTAGTACTTCACGCGATCTTGATTCTATCCCTCTGTTAATGCAGCCTAGCACTGTGTTGGCTTTTTTGGCAGCTGCAGCACACTGCTGGCTCATATTGAAGTGATTGTCTACTAGGACTCCGAGATCCCTCTCACAGTTACTACTATTGAGCAAGGTACCACCTATACTATACCTGTGCACTTGATTTTTTCCTGCCTAAATGTAGAACCTTACTTTTTTCACCATTGAATTTCATTTTGTTAGATAGCGCCCAGTGTTTGAGTCTGTCCAGATCCTTCTGTATCTTAAGCCTATCTTCTGGAGTATTGGCTATTCCTGCCAGCTTAGTGTCATCTGCAAATTTGATGATTTCCCCATCTATCCCCTCATCCAAATCGTTAATGAAGATATTGAAGAGCACTGGGCCCAGAACAGAGCCCTGGGGCACCCCACTACACACTTCCTTCCATGTAGATGCAGTTCCATTGAGGACCAGCCACTGAGTACGGCCTGCCAGCCAGCTACGAATCCATCTGGTGGTGATGCTATCTAACCCACATTTTTCTATCTTATCAAGTAGTAGGTTGTGATCTACTTTATCAAATGCCTTACTGAAGTCCAAGTAAATTATATCTACAGCATTCCTCTGGTCCACTAATTTTGTCACTGTTGTGACTCAGGGCCAGCCTGTGGGTCCGACAGCCGGCTCTGATGTATCGGATGACTCTGAGGGGGAGGAGGGAAACGAACCGGCTGATGATGGTTTGGAGGAGGGAAACGAACCGGCTGATGATGGTTTGGAGGCTTTGCAGAGTCCTCAGCCGGGGACCTCTTCTCAGCTGCGTGAGCCCGAGAGTGCGGAGGAAGATGACCCACAGCTGGCCCTGTTCAAGGACGCCCGACGCAGGAGGCAGTCAAGCAGGAACAAACAAAGAAAGGCTGCAGGACTCCTCGGGAGGAGGCACAGGGAGACCACGCCCTGAGCTCTCTATAAAAGGAGTGTTTGGGGAGGGGCTGGTTGCTGAAAGCAACTTTTCCGCTTGAGATGACAAGCTCTAGTGTTTTTGTTAACTGCGTAATTAAATCTTGGCAGAAGCCTTTTAGCCTTGGACGCTTTCCAGTCTCTTCTTTTTGAATAGGGGTTGCGAGAAGAGGGCTGGTTCAGAACAGTCACTTGGTCAAAGAATGCAATAAGATTTGTCTGGCATGATCTGTTTTTGAGAAACCCATGTTGGCTTTTAGTGATGACTTTGTTTGCATCAAGGTGTTCGCTGATTTGTTGTTTGATTATCTTTTCCAGAATCTTCCCAGGTATTGAGGTCAGGCTGATAGGTCTGTAGTTTCCTGGATCTATTTTTTTCCCTTTTTTGAAGATGGGAACTACATCAGCTCTCTTCCAGTCCTCTGGTAGTTTCCCAGTGCTCCAGGATATTTGAAAAATATAGTTCAGTGGTACTGAGATCACGTCTGCCAGTTCCTTGAGAACTTTGGGGTGTAATCCATCTGGTCCTGGTGATTTGAACTCGTCTAGGCTGGACAGGTGTTCACTTACCAGTTTTTTTCCTATCTTAACTTGCGTTTCTATTCTGTTTTTTATGGCACTGGTTTTGGTAGGTTGGACTGTTTTTTCACTTTGTGTAAAGACAGATGCAAAAAATGAGTTAAATAGTTCTGCTTTCTCCCTATTGCTTGTCACCTTCTTGCCACTTTCCCCCACTAATGGACCAATCATTTCCTTCACTTTTTTCTTGTTTTTTATATGTTGAAAGAAGCATTTTTTGTTATTTTTGACTTTGGTCGCAAGCCTTAGTTCATTTTGAGCCTTAGCTTTCCTCATTTCATCTTTGCAGGCATGGGCTATTTGCTGATATTCTGACTTAGTTATGTGCCCCTCTTTCCAATTCTTATACTTGTCCTTTTTATCTTTCAATTTATCAGAGAGTTCTTTATGCAGCCATGCTGGTTTCTTTTGAGAGCTGTTATTTTTTTTCTTTGTTGGTATTGTACTAGACTGGGCCTTTATTTTCTCACTTTTCAAAATTTCCCAAGCTTCTTGAGTTGTTTTCCCCTTTAGGATTCTCATCCATGGAATTCTTCCATTGGATTCTTCCATTCTTCCAAATCCATTGCATTTGAACTGCCAGGACCTTGTTGGAAACTGCTACAATCTATATGTTTGTGGGGGGTGGAGCAGAAAAGTAGCAGAGACCCTGATTGGATCTGTCTGGATCTCCATTGCATTTAAAATGTATTTAAACTGCCTAGAGCTTGTTGCGAAGTGCTACAACTATAAGTTTATGTGTGGTGGAGCAGAAAAGAGCAGAGACCCTGACTGGATCTGATTGGATCTACATTGCATTTCAACTCCATTTAAACTGCGCAGAGCTTGTTGGGAAGTGCTACAATCTGTAAGTTTTTGGGGGTGCAGCAGAAAAGTACCGTAGTTTCCGGCGTATAAGACGACTTTTTAACCCATGAAAATCTTCTCAAAAGTCAGGGGTCGTCTTATACGCCGGGTGCTGAAACTTTAGGGACAGGGCTGGCTGGAAAACCTGGAGCAGATCTTCCATTTAGTCTGAGCAGGGAAAGCGGGACCAATTGGAGTAGAAGCTGCAGTCTGTGATTTTTTACAGGCTGGGGTCTGGGCGTCTTTCCTTCTAAAGTTGAAAAGCAGCTGTAGGCAGGTGGGGAATGCAAGAGCAACTTGAAAGGCAGGTGGGGAATGCCAGAGCACCTGCTTAGCTCTAAGGACACATTTGACTCAGGAACTGGGCTGGTTGGAAAACCTGGAGCGGATCTCCCATTTGGTCTTTTTTTTTAATCCCATTTATATCCCGCCCTTCTCTGAAGACTCAGGGCGGCTTACAATTTAAAGCACAAATCAATGTGCTTAACTATAGCCTTCATTCTATGTATATGCCTGCTTATTAGAGCTTTCACCCCCCCCCCAAGCAGCATTATTACAAAGTCAGCTTATTGCTCCCAACAATCTGAGTCCTCATTTTACCTACCTCGGAAGGATGGAAGGCTGACTCAACCTTGAGCCTGGTGGGATGAGAACCTGCACTAATTGCAGGCAGCTGGTGTTATTTAAGGCTCTGCGCAGGGAAAGCTTTAGAGTGAATTAGGAAAAGTGAAAAAGTGAATTAGGAAAATAGGAAACGGTTGCTGGAATTGGGTATGTGTAGTTTAATGAAGAGAAGGGTGAGGGGTGACATGATAGCAGATCCAATATCTCAGGGGCTGCCACAAAGAAGAGGGAGCCAAGCTATTCTCCAAAGCACCTGAAAGCAGGACAAGAAGCAATGGATGGAAACTAGTCAAGGAGAAGCAACCTAGAACTAAGGAGAAACTTCCTGACAGTTAGAACAACTATCCAGTGGAACAACCTGCCTCCAGAAGTGGTGAATGCTCCAACACTGGAAGTTTTTAAGAAGAGACTGGACAGCCATTTGTCTGAAATGGTATAGGGTTTCCTGCCTTAGCAGGTGGTTGGACTAGATGACCTACAAGGTCCCTTCCAACTTATTATTATTATTATTATTATTATTATTATTATTATTATTATTATTATTATTATTATTATTATTATTATTATTATTATTATTATTATTATTATTAAAGTTTAATCCACTTGCACTGTTTTATGTTTACATGTTTGATGACAAACAGCCTTATGTTTATAAGTGACAGTTTTCCTACTAAGTACCTGCATGTCATAAGCATTTGAATTAAAATTACCATATTAAAATCAAATCTGATGTTTTTTAATTTTTATTTGGTGTGCGTTGCAAGAGGGGTAGTCTTATACGGCGAGTATAGCCCAAACCCTATAATTTAACAGGAAATGTAGGGGGTCGTCTTATACGCCCAGTCGTCTTATACACCGGAAAATACTGTAGTAGAGACCCTGATTGATCTGACTGGATCTACATTGCATTTAAACTGCCGAGAGGTTGTTGGGAAGTGCTACATTCTGTAAGTTTGTGGGGAGTGGAGCAGAAAAGTAGCAGCCCACGTGCAAATTATATAACTAAAAATCAAATCAGCAGTGGTACATTCAGAGTAAGTGTGTCTGAGATTCCTTGTATCTAAGAATGTCTTGCTTAGTTCAGTGCAACACTTGTTTTGCAGCTGTCCTTTGCAGTACACTTTTCAAACTTGGAAACTGTCCTATCTGTAAACAAATCACTAGTCTACAAGGACAGATTATTTATCTAGGGTCTGTAATATGTGCTCTTCAGACAGAAATTGTATGTCCAGTTCTGCCGTTTTACTCTATAGAGCCTCCGTGCTATCAGCCCCCTCTACCACAAAGATCATGCAGGAGTGTGGACAAACATGGGATCTGGCAGGGTGAGAGCTTTGAACCATAAATACAAAGCTTTTGCTGTGTCCCTGCACAACAGATACAGTGCCATTGCTGACCTTAATAAGAACATTAAGGAGACAGGTAAAGGTATTTGTGATGATAACTCAAATAAGCAGGGGATTGTGGTCTGAGATGAAGAACTTGCTTTTGACAGGGAGAAGTGTGAATCAGGTATTACACATCAATCATGCAAGAACAGAAAGGCATCCAAAAACAGAAGCCACCTTCTGGTTGGTGATTCAGTTATAAAGGATGTAAATTTAGGAAAGGACACAGAGGTTCCAAAAGAGGTCAGGTGTCTTCCAGGTGCTACTGCCAGTAGGGATAAGAAGTATATTTCTAAAATAATCAAGAATGCCAGCAAGGATTGTGATGTGGAGGCTATTGTACATCTTGGCACTAACGATCTATCCCAAAAAGATGTACTCTCAGTGCAGAATGATTTCCAGAGCTTGGGGCAGGAACTTAGCAGAATAGGCTGTAGGCTTACTTTTTCAGAGGTTTTACCAGTGTATAAGGAGCAAAATGGAAAAGGCCAGCATATAGCACAATTCAATATGTGGCTAAAGGACTGGTGTAAAGGGGAAGGCTTTGGATATATTAGACACTATGTCAGTAGCTGGTCCAATGAAAAAATGTACAAAAGAGATGGTTTGCATCCATCAAAGAAAGGGACTGAGTTACTCAGCTATAAATTCACAGATTTTCTGGAAAAATATTTAAACTAAACAGCAGGGACAGTTAATTGATACAGAACATCCCTGTCCCCAGCAATCTAAAAATTATAGTGATATCAGTGCATGTAACATAGATGTGTGCATGTGTGTGAACAAGAATATCAACCTTGCTGTCAAGCAAAATCAAGCTTTTAATAGCAAGTGCCACACAAAGTGCACTAACCAAATAGGTGGTAAGACAATATTTATATTTATATTATTTATATTTATATTTATATTTATATTTATATTTATATTTATATTTATATTTATATTTATATTTATATTTATATTTATATTTATATTTATATTTTTTATATTTATATTTATATTTATATTTATATTATTTGTATTTATATTTATATTTATATTTATATTTATATTTACATTATTTATATTTATATTTATTTGATTTATATACCGCCCTTCTCCCGAAGGACTCAGGGCGGTGTACAGGGCAATAAACAACAAGAATACAAGATACAAAAGTTAAAAAAAATTAAGTAATTGTGCCCGATGCAATAAATTAATTAAAATCAATGTTAAAACCCCAAACCCATCAGACCAGGCCGGCTTCTTCGAATAGATAAGTTTTTAGATCACGTCGGAAGGAGTGAAGGTCGGGAGCCATCCAGAGCTCAACCGGTAAGCAGTTCCAAAGGTCTGGTGCGCCCACAGAGAACGCCCTCCCCCTGGGGGCCACCAGTCGGCATTCTCTGACCGGTGGCACCCTGAGGAGGCCCTCTCTGTGGGAGTGCACTGGACGAAGGGAAGATGACGCTGGCAGCAGGTGCTCCCATAGGTAATCCGGACCCATGCCATGTAGGGCTTTATAGGTCATCACCAGCACCTTGAATCTCACCCGGAGGGCAACTGGAAGCCAATGCAGCTCACAGAGCAGAGGTGTAACATGGGAGTATCGGGAGACCCCCAACACAACTCACGCAGCTGCATTCTGCACCAGCTGAAGCCTCCAAGTGGTCCTCAAGGGCAGCCCCATGTATAGAGCATTGCAGTAGTCTAAACGAGAGGTCACGAGCACATGAGTGACTGTACGCAAGGCATCCCGGTCCAGATAGGGCCGCAACTGGCGCACTAGGCGAACCTGGGCGAAGGCCTCCCTAGTCACAGCTCCTATATGATCTCCTCAGGAGAGCTGTGAATCTAGGAGGACACCCAAGTTGCGAGCCCTATCTATGGGGGGTAATAACTCACCCCCCATAGTAAGAGATGGAATAATCTGAATTTCCCGAGATGCCGGCACGCACAGCCACTCAGTCTTGTCAGGGTTGAGCCGAAGCCTGTTCCTCCCCATCCAGACCCGGACCGCCTCCAGGCAACAGGACATCACGTCAAGGGCATCACTGGGGTGGTTTGGAGTCAAAATGAAAAGCTGGGTATCATCAGCATACTGATGATATCATCAGCATACTGATGATACCCCACTCCAAAACCACAGAACTCAGTCACCACACAGGTTATATAGAAAGTAAACACAGGGCCAGTCATAAAGGACTCAAATGTCTATACACCACAAACAGGGTGAACTAGAAATTCAAGTTAATGAGGGCAGATATGATATTGTTGCCATTTCGGAAACATGGTAGGATGAAACCCACAAATAGAATGCATAGCTAGAGGGATTTAAATTATTTAAAATAAACAGACCCAATAAAAGAGGAGGTGGAGTTGCTCTCTATATAAGAAATAACTACATCTCAAAGACTTCCAGTTCCTGTTTCCAGCGGAGCAGTCGGAAGATTCGGAATGCCGAACCCTTCGGCTGAAATTTCTTTTTGTTGGGGACCCTAAGGGGCCAGAACCAACCCTGAAGGGGTGGAATGAATGAAGGAAATCCCAGGGACTTAGGAGAGAGGGCGGTCCCCCCAAATGGTCCAGGAGAAGCCTCCCAGAAACCAACAGAAGAAAAGGCTGGCTAACTCCATTGTCCAGTCATAGCTGAAAACAACGGAAGTCATAAGCTTTTAAACTAAGCGTGCTTGAATCTGGGTAAGAATATTGATTTATCCTACCTATTTTCTTGAAGAAGAAAGTCTCAAAAATAAGAGATCTCCAGAAAAAAAGGAGGGTGATTCTACTCCCTCCTTTTGGTTACTGGAAGTGGCGAAACTTACCCTTTAGAGAGAGAGAAAAAAAAAAGACTAGAAAGATCTGAAAAATGAGCAAACACTGACACATACTGGTGGGTAAGGATTTTTTTTCTCTGACCCTCAAAGTTCTTAAAATATGCAGCTGTGTAAACAAAGTGAGAGTAACAAATCTGAAGCAATGAATACTTTACAAAAGGAAACATATGAGAAGCAGCAACCATTTCAAAGGACAATGATTTTAAACCACAAAGAAATAGAGAACAACTTTGAGAGTATGAATCAACTTATCTCTAACTTAATTTCACTCCAAGAAATTTCCCAGGAAAATACAGTAGAGATGACTGAACATAATTCTGAGGATAGAGACTTAAAGATGGAACCATATAAAATAAAAAAATCATGATTTAATTTAATTTAATTCATGTGGGAAATATTTCAACACATCCCAGTAACTTTGAAGATAAGGAAAAGAATGAGAAAAAATACTTTACAGGGAAACAAATGATGCAGCAAAACATACTGATTAAGAAAGGCAATGGCCAGAGAAAAAAGATTAAAATGGAAATCAAGAAAACAGATGATGGGACTTATCAGAGAGAATACTTAAAAAGAAACATTTGTTTGAATATGGCTAAAATTGGAAAAACTTTGGAATATATTACTCTTAGAGAGATGATTGTTTTTGGTTAACTAATACAATAAGAAACATTTGTGAATATGGCTAAAGAAATGGAAAAACAAGTTTGGGAAAAACTATAGATGAAAGCTAACTTGTAAGCTATTTTTATGGGCAATAATGAAACACGTAATAGAAAATATAAAAATGATGTGATTATATATAAAAAAATTAAGTTTGGAAAGTAATGTATGGTACTTGAAGCTGTATAATATATTAAGAGAAGGAAAGATTGCATAAACTTGGTTTTAGTATGGAAATTTAAAGCCCAGCTGGAAAGAAGAATAGAAAATTGATTTTTTTAATGATTGATGTAAATTTGTTTTGTCTGTAATTGTTTTTATTGGGTATTTTTATTGACACTATTGTTGTGGATATCAAGTGGATGTTGAATTTAACTATGGCAGTAAGACTTTTAGTAAAAAGGAAGAACTACCAATTATAGAAGAATGGACTGTAAAGTTTTCAATTTCGAGGATATGGCAAAGACTTTAGTGTACCTGAAAGACTATTTGCAACAGAGAGATACTACGGAGTAAATATGGGACTAAAAAGTATTATCCAGCATTTGAATAATTATTGATGTGATATTTATACTGTTTGGAGTTAATTTATATGAGTTAAAGTGCGATAATTTTAATAGTTTATGATTGTTTGCATAAGGTAGATTATGATTGTTTGTATTCTTATACCCTGTACTTAGCTCTGGGAAGTCGGGGAGGGGGAAGGGAGGGAGGGGCTGGGGAGGGTTGGGGAGTGGGAAGGGGAAGGGGATGGGAGGGGAGGGGGTTGGGAGGGGTTTTGTTTTGTTTTGTTAAAGATAAAATGTATTGTAAAACTTTTCAATAAAAAAAAGAAACGGAAAAACTTTAGAATACATTACTCTTAGAGGGATGATTTTTTTAAATTAATACAATATGTTTTTTTCTTTTTACTTTCTGTAAAAAAAGTTGAAATGATTTAAACAAAGCAAACATTTTAGTTATTTAAATGTGATGATAAGAAAAGTATAAAAATGTGTTTTGAATGAGAGTTAAAGGATTAGATGATTAGATCTATTGAATGGAATGCTTAAAGTTTAAATAGATTAAAAACATTCTCAGCTAAGGTAAAAAAGAATACGAAATTGAGGGAATAAATATATATTAAATTAGGAGGGATACATATTTTAACAACAACAACTTTATTGATTAGCCCTTGGGCCATATCAAAGTGCAAAGTTCCAACAACAAACCTGTTGTGTATTACTAATTGTTATTTACATTAGTTAAACAGAAGTTACAGAACTGAGGTAAAACCGCGGCAGCTTTTGACAGCTGTCAAAAGCTGCCGGGCGAAACCGCGCAAGCGCCAAAAGTGACAGCTCAACACGCGCTACAGATGACAGCTCCGAGCTGTCAAAACCAAACGAACCCGATTGGCGGAGACCACGGCGCGGGAGAAGACTCACCCGGGATTGGTCGATCCGCCGGCAGCTGTCAGTATAAATAGATGTCATGTTCCCTTGTTCTTTGCCTGGTTCAGAATAAAAGTTAAACTGTTAACTTGCTGTCTCGCCTGCTTCTTAGCTAAAGCACTGGCGACGAAGGTGGGATGCTGCTTGCTTAGCTGAAGTCACTACCTAAGGGGAGAAGAGATTTTTTCCCTTAGCCGAGCTGGTCACTTGCTGAAGTCACTGGAAGTCAAACTTCCATTCAACGCAAGCAGCGGCACCTCAAATACAGACAGCATGACGAACCACGGCCACATTCGAGAATTCGATACCCGCCACCCAGAAGGCTGGGAATCGCATCTGGGCCAGGTAGAAGGGTACCTGGTAGTCAAGAAGATAACGGATGACCGGGCCAAGGCGGCCGCCCTCCTCTGGCTCAGCGGCCCCGCCGTTTATGATGCCGCTGTGGGGATCTTCACCCCGGAGCCGGTCGCCACCATCTCTTATGCAGACCTTACTGAGGGGCTGAGTAAATACTTCATGCCCCTCAAGTCAGAACTCTACTGGAGAGTGAACTTCGCTCGGAAACTCCAGCTTCCTGACGAGCCAGCAAATGACTTCATAACCAGGGTCAGGCATGCCGCACGTCGGTGCCGGTTCCCGGATTTGGAAGACCGAATCCGGGACCAGATTGTCATAGGGCTAAAGGACGAACGGCTGAGGAAGAAGCTGATCGCCAAGCCTGAAATGACAATGACCGATGTGGCTAGAGAAGTCATCGCATACGAAGACTGCCACGGAGACGACCGACGGGTACCGGACAGCGGACCACGGGGGTCCGTGCACCAGGAAGACGGCAGGTTCAGCGGTTCTGAGGACGACGACGGCCGCACAGATATAGACGCGGTGCAACGGCGGTTCGAGAAACTGAGGATGCAACGCAACTACAGGGGGGGCCCTGCCAACAATCAGAGGGGGCCCAATTTCCCGACAAACAGGGCGAAATGTGCCAGCTGCGGCGGAAGCCACCCCAGGGCAACGTGCCGGTTCCGCAGTGCCAAATGCCACGGGTGCGGGAAGACAGGTCACCTCAAAGCCGTATGCCGCAGCCGGAGCCGGGAAAACCTGCACGACCTGGAGGTGACAGCCGAAGGTATGGCCCCATATACACTAAGAGCTAGGCACAGCCCCAGAACCCCAGTGTCTAACGTAAGGGGGAGGGCGGAGAAACATACAGTCCACAACATCCTTAAGCCCAAAATCAAGGTGGACGTCCGGATTCAGGGAATTCCCTGTGAGATGGAGGTGGACTCTGGGTCCTCCGTCTCACTAATCTCTTGGCAAACGTACAGGGACATTTGTAACCGTAGTAGGGAAGGGCCCACCCTTAGACCCACCAAACTCCGCCTAGCCGACTTCCAGAAAACGCCCATTAAACTCCGGGGAAAAGCTTCCGTCCCCGTAGAGTTCAAAAAATTTAAAGGATCCCTTCCTATTTTGGTGACCCAAGAAAACAGAATAAGCCTGCTAGGATTAGACTGGTTTGAGGCACTAGGAATAGCGTTGACAGGTGTCAACGCCATTCAGCTGTCAAAATTGGAATCCGTCTGCCGTCAATTCGCGGACGTTTTTGACAGCTCACTAGGGAAATACACGGGACCGCCCGTATCACTTAAACTGAACCCAAATGTGATGCCTGTCAGAATCAAGGCCAGAAGGGTTCCCTTCGCTTTGAGGGAAAAAATAGAAGCGGAGCTCGACAGATTAACAAACTTAGGGGTCCTCGAACCGGTAGAAGGGGCCGAGTGGGAGACACCCATAGTGACCCCAGTTAAACCAAACGGCCAAATAAGATTATGCGCCGATTATAAAGCGACCCTCAACCTCGCTTTAAACGCACATGCCTACCCGGTCCCGGCTGTCAAAGACATCCTCGCGGCCATTAAGTCAGGCGCCATATTTGCCAAATTAGACTTGGCGCAGGCGTATTTACAGTTGCCTGTCACCCCTGACACTGCTTTGGCTCAAACAATAGTCACCCACAAGGGAGCATTCAAAATTAACCGCCTTCAATTTGGCATCTCTGCAGCCCCGGGAATCTTCCAGGAAATCATGGAGAAAACACTTAAGGGAATCCCCGGGGTCTGCCCATATTTTGATGACGTCCTAATTGCAGGGGAATCAGAAAATGACCTGGCTGACAAACTAACTAAGGTACTCCTAAGGTTCAGGAAGGCCGGTCTCAAATTAAAAAGAGACAAATGCTCCATCGGGGTGCCCTCAACAGAGTTCTTAGGTTTTAAAATAGACGCTAAGGGAATTCACCCCACGGACACAAAAATTAAAGCTATCAAAACAGCACCGACCCCCAAAAACAAACAAGAACTTCAGGCTTTCTTAGGGTTAGTCAACTTTTACCACACCTTCCTACCGCATAAAGCCTCCATTGCAGAACCCTTACATAGATTACTAGACAAGGGCAAACCCTGGACGTGGACCCCTGAGCATGATAAAAGTTTTAACCTCCTAAAAAACTTACTCTCCAGCAGCACAACTGTAGCCCTGTTTAACGAGCAGCTGCCCTTATGTCTCGCCTGTGATGCCTCCCCGTACGGCATCGGAGCGGTCCTAAGCCATCTAACTACAGAAGGAATACAGACCCCTGTAGCGTTCTATTCGAGAACGCTGTCAAAACCTGAGCGGAATTACGCTCAAATCGATAAAGAGGCTCTAGCTATAGTGGCCAGCGTAAAAAAATTTCATGATTACCTGTATGGCCGACCATTTACTATTTATACTGACCATAAGCCCCTGTTAGGACTCTTTACAGTAAACAGGCTAACACCACAAATATTATCTCCCCGCATCCTGAGATGGTCTACATTTCTCTCAGCCTATTCATACAAACTAGAATACAGGCCAGGGAAAACCATGGGCCATGCAGACGGCCTGAGCAGACTGCCGCAGCCAATTGTTGACCCAGACCCAGCACCAGCTGGAAGGATACTGGCTATCTCAGAGCTGCCAGAATGCCCCTTAACTGTCAAAGATATCTCCGCAGCTACCGCGGCAGACAAAATCCTAGGCAGAGTCCTAGGCTATGTCACAACGGGCTGGCAATATGCACCCCAGGAACCACAATTCCAACCTTACTTCTTAAAACAAAAGGAATTATCCACCCATCAGGGATGTCTCTTATGGGGCTGCAGAGTAATCATCCCTGACAAACACAGGCTTAAGGTGCTAGATAGCCTCCACGAAGGGCACCCGGGCACCGTCAAAATGAAGGCTCTGGCCAGGAGCTATGTGTGGTGGCCGGGTATAGACAAACACATTGAGGCACACGTAGCTGGCTGCTATTCCTGCCAGCTAGTTAGGGCAGCTCAGCCACAGGCGCCCGTACATAGATGGGAAACGACAAAGTCACCTTGGTCCCGCATTCATATAGATTATGCAGGTCCGTTCCAGGGACAATCATTCCTAATTGTCGTAGACAGCTTTTCAAAATGGCTTGAAGTGGCGCCGGTAACCAATACAACCTCCTCGGCCACTATACAAGTTTTAAGGGGATTATTCGCCACACACGGCCTCCCTGATGTTATAGTTTCCGATAACGGGCCCCAATTTACCTCCTACGAATTCCAGAGTTTCACAACGGCAAACTCTATTAGGCACACCACCTCGGCTCCCTTTCACCCATCTTCGAACGGCTTGGCAGAGGTGATGGTAAAATCAACCAAGGAGGCACTGCGCAAGATCATCTCCGGCAACTGGCACCAACGACTGGCACAATTTCTTCTCTCCCAACACACCACGCCTTGCACAACTACCGGAAAGTCCCCAGCAGAGCTTCGCTGGGGCAAAAGATTGACCACCAGACTGGACCGTCTCCACCCAGACAGATCCCCTCCAGACCCAGACCTACCCCTCCATCATAGAACTCTCACCACTGGGCAAGCTGTCTGGGCGAGAAACTACGGGGGAGGGAACAAATGGACACAAGGGGTGGTCATCGAACAAACAGGCCCTTTGTCTTACATCATTGACATCGGACAAAATATACACATCCGCAGACACATAGACCAACTACGCCAACGCAGTCCTCAAAACATAGGGGGAAGGGGTGACGACGGAATACCGACAGAAGCACCGGCGCAAAGACTGGCACGACAGGACTCCCCTGATCGGAACATACCAATTCAACACCCCACTCCAATTAACGCAGATCCTGCAGAGCCAAACCCCCCACCTCCGGAACCGACCCAAGAGGCGCCAAGAGAACCAGAACATACTACCGAGGCTACCCCCCGGCGCTCCGAAAGATTAAAGAAACCTCCCACATACCTGAAAGACTATGAATGGGGAAAACCAAAGAAGAAACAGTTGGGGTAAAATCAACTCAATCAGAGGGAGGGGGAAGGGGTGTTGTGTATTACTAATTGTTATTTACATTAGTTAAACAGAGGTTACAGAACTGAGGTAAAACCGCGGCAGCTTTTGACAGCTGTCAAAAGCTGCCGGGCGAAACCGCGCAAGCGCCAAAAGTGACAGCTCAACACGCGCTACAGATGACAGCTCCGAGCTGTCAAAACCAAACGAACCCGATTGGCGGAGACCACGGCGCGGGAGAAGACTCACCCGGGATTGGTCGATCCGCCGGCAGCTGTCAGTATAAATAGATGTCATGTTCCCTTGTTCTTTGCCTGGTTCAGAATAAAAGTTAAACTGTTAACTTGCTGTCTCGCCTGCTTCTTAGCTAAAGCAAAACCATCAGCAAAACTTGATAAAAGCAATCCAAAATGTAATTTGATAAAATACAATTTAAAATGGAATTTGATAAAATACAATTTAAAATGGAATTAAAATAAAATACAATTTAAGATGAAATAGTAATAAAATACAATCTAAAATGAAATTGTAATAATGTACAATAATTTAAGATATAGATAAAATATGATAACATTATATTTCGGAGTCGCCCTTGCAATCTACCCCAATCAGTCCCACATATGCAGATCTTAACCGGATCATTTTGTTTAAATACTGTGCTACGTTAAATGTTATTTTCAAGTTCTGACCGGACATAAGGTAAGTTATTTTGATATGGGGATCCCAATGGGTCATTCGTTTGGTATATAGACCAAGATACCTGTCTCTTACCCTCTTATACAGACAACAGTCAAATAGGATGTGATCCAGGTCCTCTACCTCTGCCGCTCCGCAATAGGATGTGATCCAGGTCCTCTACCTCTGCCGCTCCACAAATGCAGAGATGCTCATTGTACGGTTTAGCATGAAATCTCCCATATCTGACCATTGTGTCAAGCTGTTCGAATCTCGCTCTCGTAAATATCTCCCTAAGATGTTTTGGGAGTTGTAACTTCAAATAACTGTCCACTTGAAAAGTACATTTGTATTTACTCAGCCATTTCAAGTTACCCACCTTACTAAGGATAGCTATATCAGTTTGTGCTTCTATATCCTTAATTCTTTGGGCAACTCTGTTTTTAGATTGTTCTCCTGTTACGCAAGAGACAGGAAGGCCACAGCTTCTTACAAAATTTGTTAGTTTAGTGATCCAGGAGATTTGTGATTGTAGTTTTATTTGCTCTAGTAGGCATAATTTGGGGAGTCTATCAGTCTCCATTTCATTAACTTTGCACCAGTAGTTATAAGCTCTAATTTTAGATAATGCCTGAATTGTATGAATTCCCAATTCAGCTCTAACTGCTGCAGCAGATGTTCTTGGATCTACACCCAAAATACATCTCAAATGCTGGGACTGTGTTTGTTCTAGGACTGTGGTTGAGTAAAGACCCCAAATTTCTGCTCCATACAAGAGCATTGTGGTAACTTTAGCCTTATAAACCTTGAGTAATGGAGCTAGGGACCCTGGGTAACTATGGTTCTTTAGTTTGAGCAATAAATTCAAATGGGCTTTTGCTCTAAATATACTCCGTTGATGATGGCAGGCCCAAGATCCAGTCTTGGAAAAAGTTACTCCCAAATATACCTGCTCAATTGGTTCACCATCTAATTGCCACTTATGTCTCTGATGGTTTCTTCCAAACACCATTATTTTCGATTTAGATTTGCTAATGATTAGGGAGTTATCCTGGCAATAAGAGCTGAATCTTCTTAATAGCCTACATAATCCTACTTGTGAGTATGATAATAAAATCATATCATCAGCATAAAGCAAGCTGTTACAGTAAGTATTTAGGATCATCATCATGTGTACCATCGTATCTTTCATTAACCCTGGCAAGTCATTGATGTATAAATTAAATAATAATGGGGGCAGGATACACCCTTGCCTTATCCCTTTATTTGTGTGAATCCTGTTAGTCAGGGCCCCATTAACCCCATACCGCACCCTCAAACAGGTATTTGTGTAAAGGGCTTTAATCAAAGCCAGGGGTCTGGGTTCTATTTTAAGAGATGTCAATTTACTCCATAGTACGTCTCTATTTACCATATCAAATGCTGCTGTAAGGTCTATGAAAGCAGCAAACAGGGGTCTCCTCTTATAGGCATATTTGGCAATTAGATGGTTCAAGACAAAGCATTTATCAATAGTAGATCTGTTTTGTCTAAAACCTGCTTGTTCTTCTGTGAGGATGTTGTTTTCCTCTACCCAGATTTCAATTCTGTTCAAAAGGTACCTAGCATATATTTTTGCTACAATGTCAATCAGGCTGATGGTCCTATAATTACTAGGATCCTTTTTATTCCCTTTTTTATATATGGGGACAACTATTGCCATCTTCCACACATCTGGTATATGGCAGGTGTTATTTATGTGTGTAAAAAAACCTGCTAATACAGGGCCCCACCAGTTGGGAAATTTCTTAAATAATTCTGCTGGTAAAAAAATCCTTGCCTGGGGCTTTATTGCTCTTTAAGCTTTTAATGATGAACTGTATCTCCTTTTCTGAGACTTGTGGCCAAGGGGGGAGAGTTCTAGGATTTACCAAATCACTGTTTAAAAATAATTTCTTTACCGGTTCGGTGGGGGCAAACAAGCACTGATAATATTTCTCCCAGTCCGCAGCAGAGATTGGTATGTCAAATGCAAATCTCCGTTCCTTCAGGATACCTGCTACAGAATGCCAAAATAATACTGAATTATGACTTCTGGCAGCCAACTCAAGTTCTGACCAGATTGAAATGGCAAAACGTTTTTTCTTTAATGTTATAGTTTTTTTATATTCCCTTCTTGTGTGCAGCATCTTAACTTGTATATGGGCAGTAGGATTCCTCTGGGCAAGCCTCATGGCTGCCTTCAATTTCTTTTTCTGTCGCTGGCAATCAGGATCAAACCAGCGAGGTCTACCCACTTGGGCTCTTTTTGTAGTACGTTTAGCTGTTAGGTGTTTCTTCAGTATGTTACAAAGATTGGAGAATGCATTGAAGGCTGACATCCAGTCAGTAGTAGATGACTGTATTGTTCTAGCCCACTTAGTAGCATTCTCTGTTTTAAGGCATTCTAATATTGCCTTAGTATCAACTTTGGCCCAAATTAACCTTTTATTTTAGGTCACCTCTACCTTTTTGGTGAGCCATCTGTCAGCCATGTTATATGGTCTTAAATCTGAGCGGCCTTGCAAAGTCACACTTACAGGCTGATGGTTGCTATTGTCACTAAGGTGTACTGTGACCTCTGAGAAGAGGTCAGCCTTATCTCTAGACACACAAAAGAGATCCAGTACACTACCTGAATTGTCTGAGTGGTATGTATAAGGGTATGTATAATTCTTGTCCTTACCTCCCAAAATTTGGAGATTACCCTTAAAAATTAAGGAGACTAGGAGCAGGCCAGCGGCATTACTTTTACAGTCTCTCAAGAGCCACTGAGGATGGTTATCAAAGAACTCCCCTGGGATTCCCTTCTTCTGGGCAAGCTCATGCAGAGAGGGACCCAGTCTAGCATTCAGATCTCCTCATAATACCACTATGGACTGAGGGTACAGTATAGATATATCTTCTAAGATAACTTCCAAACCATGGAGGAATGTACACATTTACCAATACCAGTTTGGACTCCGACTGGGCAGAGTCTGAAGATCAGGACATGGGCGGTCTTGTTGATGTTATCTGGGAGGAGTTCGACCCTGTGACTCTGTATGATGTGGACAGGATCATGGGGAAGCTGAGCTCCACCATGTGTTTATTGGACCCGTGCCCCTCCAGGCTGGTTTATGCGGCTTGGGATGGGACACGAGGCTGGCTCCAGGCAGTGATAACTGCTTCCTTGAGTGAGGGTAGTTTCCCCGCCGCCTTGAAGGACGCGGTGGTGAGACCTCTCCTCAAGAAGCCTGCCTTGGACCCAGCTGTATTAAACAACTTCCGTCCGGTCTCCAACCTTCGCTTTCTTGCGAAGGTTGTTGAGAGTGTGGTGGTGCATCAGCTCCCTTTGTTCCTGGAGGAAGCTGACTATCTGGACCCGTACCAATCGGGTTTCAGGCCCGGGTACAGCACGGAGACGGCATTGGTTGCTCTGGTGAATGATCTCTGGAGGGCTCGAGACAGGGGTTGTTCCTCTGTCGTAGTCCTATTAGACCTCTCAGCGGCTTTTGATAACATCGACCATGGTATCTTGCTGCGGCGTCTCAGGGGATTGGGAGTGGGAGGAACGGTTCTTCAGTGGTTCTCCTCCTACCTCCTGGGATGTTCGCAGTCGGTGTTGGCAGGGGGACAGAGGTCGACCTCGAGGCCTCTCGTTTGCGGAGTTCCTCAGGGGTCGGTCCTCTCGCCTCTCATGTTCAACATCTATATGAAGCCTCTGGGTAAGATCATTCATGGCTTTGGAGTTGGTTATCATCAGTATGCTGATGATACCCAGTTTTTTATTTCGACCCCAAACCACCCCAGTGATGCCCTCGATGTGATGTCCCGTTGCCTGGAGGTGGTCTGGGTCTGGATGGAGAGGAACAGGCTTCGGCTCAACCCTGACAAGACTGAGTGGCTGTGCGTGCCGGCATCTCGGGAAATTCAGATTATTCCATCTCTTACTATGGGGGGTGAGTTATTACCCCCCCCCCGTAGATAGGGCTCACAACTTGGGAGTCGTCCTAGATTCACAGCATTCCTTAGAAGATCATATAGTAACTGTGACTAGGGGGGCCTTCGCCCAGGTTTACCTGGTGCACCAGTTGCGGCCCTATCTGGACCGGGATGCCTTGCGTACAGTCACTCATGTGCTCGTGACCTCTTGGTTAGACTACTACAATGCTCTCTACATGGGGCTGCCCTTGAGGACCACTCGGAGGCTTCAACTGGTACAGAATGCAGCCGCACGAGTTGTGTTGGGGGTCTCCCAATACTCCCATGTTACACCTCTGCTCCGTGAGCTGCATTGGCTTCCATTTGCCCTCCGGGTGAGATTCAAGGTGCTGGTGATGACCTATAAAGCCCTACATGGCATGGGTCCGGAGTACCTAAGGGAGCACCTGTGGCTGGTGTCAACTTCCCTCCGCTCAGTGCGCTCCCACAGAGAGGGCCTCCTCAGGGTGCCACCAGTCAGAGAATGCCAACTGGTGGCCCCCAGGGGAGGGTGTTCTCTGTGGGCGTGCCAGACCTTTGGAACCATTTAGCGGTTGAGCTCCAGATGGCTCCCGACCTTCGCTCCTTCCGACGTGATCTAAAAACTTTTTTATTTGAACAAGCCGGCCTGGTCTGATGGGTTTGGGGTTTTAATTACTGATTTTAATTAATTTATTGTATTCGGGCAGAATAGTTTAATTTGTTTTTAATTTTTGTATTTTGTACTTTTGGTATTTATTGCCCTGTACACTGCCCTGGGTCCTTCGGGAGAAGGGCGGTATACAAATTAAATTAAATAAAATAAATAAATAAATTAACTCAAACTGGTCATATTCAAATTTGACAGCTAGAAAGTACGGATACTTATCTTCGTTATATAATTCTCTCCCTGCCATTGCAACTCTTGCTTTATAAGAATGCATAGCCCACTAGAGGGTCTCCCTTTGTTCTTTGTTTTTAGGGCTGGGGAGGCCCATCCCTGAAAGCCTGGCAATTGTACTGGTTCATCCACTTCGGTTAGCCAGGTTTCTTGAAAGGCTATTATGTCAAATCTAAAGAGAAAGCTCATTAGTCCACTACCAACCATCCCTTTCCAGCCAGCTATGTTCCAGGTCATCAACTGTATGGGGTTCTCAGAGGCAAGGTGGCCTGGCTTGGTTGATTGGCTAGATGGTAAAAATGCCAGATGTCAACTTGACATTGGAGCTGGGTCAATATCATCTAAGCTTCCCATATAAACACAGTTGTTGTGAGGTTTGATATTTCTCCTCATGGGTTGCAGAACTTGTTGTTGCTCCTCTATATCTCGGTTGCCAGTGTGCCTCTGCTCTTGCTCCAAGAATGATTTTTTTTCCAATGGACAGGTACTCTGGCTTAAGTCTATAAATGTAGATTTATGTCCATTTTTGGAGGGGTATAGCTGAGGGTTCATCTTGTGGAAAGATGTTGTGGGAACTTCTAAATCAAATGAGGATGGAAGCTGGATTGTATCCTTAGTGTTTGTCAGCTTAGGGAGCACTGTGTGATAAAGCCCTTTGTCTTTCAGTTGTTTCTCAGAGGCTGGGTCAGTCAGTGCAGTTACCCCACTCTCAGCCTGTGTGACAGCACCTTTTTTTACTGTTGAGGTAAAGGCAGATTGTTGATTAAATATCTTGTCACAAGGTTGCGTGGTTAGTGGAGCCAAATTAAATAGAGGCTTTGCTGTAGATTGAGTTGTTGTCAGTGCCTCTTTTAGGTCATCCAATCTTTGAATGATGTTAACTTGCTCAGGTTCTGGCAATGCACTGAATAGGTCAATCAACATTTCCTCTGGCACATCCTCAGCAGTTCCTGCAGCTGTGGGTAACACAGTCCGTATATTGCTTCTTTGCTTTCTCAGGGTCAGTTCAGTTGCAGCAGCCTCAGGCTTAGTAGTGTGAGGGCTGTTGCAGCCTAGATTTAAAGTGACAGTTCCCTCTTGGTGACGCTGTTTCAGGAGTGGGCACACTTTTTCTGAGCAAAAGACCCTTATTGGAAATATTGAGCAGATGCTCAGAAAGGGCTTCATTCTGAAGAGTATGGAGGGAATTGTGGGCTGCTTGAACAATAGAATTCTCATACATTGTGTTCTTGCTGGCAGCCACTCTGCATGTAGTAGATCTATCAGAGTGAATTCACAGTGGAGCAGCTGGCTCAGGGACAGCCTAATAGCTTCTCTATTGCTCCAAAGCCCTCTATTTACTCTCTTGTCATAAATTTGCAAAGTAACCTGGTTAGTTTGCAGACTGTAGTTATATTGGTCATCTCTTAGGCCTTTGCCTGATTGAGTGTTTTCTCTGTGGGTGTTCAAATTTTTGGGAGGAGAACAAGGTCCTTCTCTAGTTTCATTTTCTGAGTTAGCCATCCCATGTCTGTCCATGGTTATCCTCCCAAGTCCTTCTACAGTATTTGGGTGGCTCCTAACAAACTTTGCAAAAGATTCTTTCAGGCAGCCGACCTTATTTATGACAATTGACAAAAGATCATATATTGAGTTTACAGTTTGAGCTGTAAGCAAACATTGTCTAGAGAGGAAGTCTGTCACATATTCCCCCTTCAAATTTACTACATCTCCCTCCTGTGCAAAAAAGGCTGTTGCTGGGTTCCAAGGAGGGGAGCCATTCTCCAAGAGATAGGAGGACAACTCCACATGCTGTCTGCTCTCCAGTTCGGTTTGTAAGTCCCATTCCAATGAGTCACATAAATTAAATTTATCTGATAATGTGCCTGTGAATGAGTTACTTACTGGAGCAGACTGTCTGTTTGCAATATAATCCTCCATTTTCTGCTGCTTCAAAGGCTTGGATATACTTTCTGCTGCAGAGTGCTGTCTCTTCCTTCTTTTCCCCATTCAAGTTTGTTAAAACAGGTTTAAAAATAAGTTTAAAACTATAGTTTAAAAGGTTTGTTGTTGTTAGTTGCGAAGTTGTGTTCAACCCATCGCGACCCTATGGACAATGTTCCTCCAGGCCTTCCTGTCCTCTACCATCTTCTGGAGTCCATTTAAGCTCACGCCTACTGCTTCAGTGACTCCATCCAGCCACCTCATTCTCTGTCGTCCCTTTCTTCTATTGCCCTCAATCTTTCCCAGCATTAGGCTCTTCTCCAGTGAGTCCTTCCTTCTCATTAGGTGGCCAAAGTATTTGAGTTTCAGCTTCAGGATCTGGCCTTCTAAAGAGCAGTCAGGGTTGATCTCCTCTAGGACTGACCAGTTTGATCGCCTCCAAGGGACTCGCAGGAGTCTTCTCCAGCAGTTCAAAGGCTTCAATTCTTTGGCGCTTTAAAAGGTTAAAATGGGTTAAAAATGGGTTTAAAAAGTTTAAAAGGGGTAGGTTAAAATACAATATTAAAAGAGGTTAAAAAGTTAAAATAAAAATAAAGTAAAATAAAATAAAACTTTTACTTTTGGAGGAGCTCTTTACAGTGGCTCCGCCCACCCCTCCCCTGCCTTTGTCATTTGGAGGATACATATTTTAAGTAGTATGTTATTTTTTGTAATTCAGTGCTTTTGTCTTTTTTCCTTTTCTTTTTCTTCTTTTTCTCCTCTTATTTGTCTCTCTCCTCTTTTCTTTTCTCTTTCTACTTTTTTACCTATTGATTAAGAAATATAAAAGTATGAGAGGGCTTATATGGAAAAAAATTGAATTAAATTCACCAATGTAAATGTAGTTAATTGTTGAGAAAATTGTCACTAGTAAGAATATTTAGAATTTGGGGGGAGAAATAAGCTGAAATAAGCACGGTAACAGGATTTACAATAAGGCAACTAAAATGACAAATAGGAATATTGGAAAAACTATATACTTAATTGTTGTTTATCAAAATAAAGAAAATTATTTTAATCTAATGTTTGCAAAGAAAGATACTTTGGGGAAAGGGGAAATCAACTGAAATTAACACATGGAATATAGATTATAGAAATCAATTGCTAAAGATTGTCTTATAAATGTTACCCAGACAACATACAGTTTACAAATTACTGAATGATTTATGTTATGTTAAAAAAATACCAATAAAATATATATAAAAAAGAAAGAAAGAAATAACTACATCTCTACAGAAATAGAGCACAATAATGATAAAAACTGTCTTGAACGCACTTGTGTCAATATAAAATGGGAGAAAAATAACATTACCATAGGTGTATACTATAGGCAACCCAACCAAACAGAGGAAATTGATGAACTTTTTGCTCGTCAGCTAACTAAGGTATGTAGGAAATAGTAATGGACAACATTACCTACCCAGACATCAACTGGGAGACAAACTCTGCACCAAGTGGAAAATCAAAAAGATTCCTGACAAACCTAGCAGACAACTTTGTCTCCCAAAAAGTAGAGAAGGGAATTAGGGGGTTAGCCATTTTGGATCTAATTTTCACTAACAGAGATTAAATGATAGAAGGTGTTGAAGCCACAGAAACCTTGGGAGGAAGTGATTATGCAATATTGGAACTCAACATTCTGGAAGCAAGAACACAGTCAAACTAGAGTCTTGGACTTTAAGAAAGCTAATTTCAATAAACTTAGAGAGGGCTTGGGAAGAATTCCATGGATGAGAATCCTAAAGGTGAAAACAACTCAAAAAGCTTGAGAAATTTTGAAAAGTGAGATAATAAAAGCCCAGTCTAGCACAATACCAACAAAGAGGAAAAATAACACCTCTCAAAAGAAACCAGCATGGCTGTATAAAGAACTCTGATAAATTGAAAGATAAAAAGGACAAGTATAGAAAGTGGAAAGAGGGTCACATAACTAAGTCAGAATATCAGCAAATAGCCCAAGCCTGCAAAAATGAAGTGAGAAAAGGTAAGGCTCAAAATGAACTAAGGCTTGTGACCAAAGTCAAAAATAACAAAAAAAGCTTCTTTCAACATGTAAAAAACAAGAATAAAGTGAAGGAAATGATTGGTCCATTAGTGGGTGAAAGTGGCAAGAAGGTGACAAGCTACAGGAAGAAAGCAGATCTATTAAACTCATTTTTTGCATCTGTCTTTACACAAAGGGGAAAAAACAGACCAACCTATCAAAGATAGTGCCATAAAAAACAGAATAGAAACAGAAGTTAAGATAGGCAAGAAAATGGTAATTGAGCACCTGTCCAGCCTAGATGAGTTGAAATCACCAGGACTAGATGGATTACACCCAAGGTTCTCAAGGAACTGGCAGATGTGATCTCAGAACCACTGAACTATATTTTTCAAAGATCCTGGAGCACTGGGGAAATACCAGAGGACTGGAAGAGAGCTGATGTAGTTCCCATCTTCAAAAAAGGGAAAAAAATAGATCCAGGAAACTACAGACCTATCAGCCTGACCTCAATACCTGGAAAGATTCTGGAAAAGATACTCAAACAACAAATCAACGAACACCTAGAGGCAAACAAAGTCATCACTAAAAGCCAACATGGGTTTGTCAAAAACAGATCATGCCAGACAAATCTTATTGCATTCTTTGACCAAGTGACAAAATTAGTGGACCAGAGGAATGCTGTAGATATAATTTACTTGGACTTCAGTAAGGCATCTGATAAAGTAGATCACAAACTACTACTTGATAAGACAGAAAAATGTGGGTTAGACAGCATCACCACCAGATGGATTCATAGCTGGCTGACTGGCCGTACTCAGTGGGTGGTCCTCAATGGATCCGCATCTACATGGAGGGAAGTGTGTAGTGGGGTGCCCCAGGGCTCTGTTCTGGGCCCAGTGCTCTTCAACATATTCATCAATGATTTGGACAAGAGGATAGATGGGGAACTCATCAAATTTGCAGATGACACCAAGCTGGCAGGAATAGACAACACTCCAGAAGACAGGCTTAAGAAACAGGAGGATCTGAAACTGAAACACTGGGCACTATCTAATAAAATGAAATTCAATGGTGAAAAAAGTAAGGTTCTACATTTAGGCAAGAAGAAACAAATATACAGGTATAGTATAGGGCTGTGATGGCGAACCTATTGCATGGGTGCCAGAGGTGGCACGCAGAGCCCTCTCTGTGGGCACGCATGCCATCGGTCCAGTCCTAGGCCTTCAGCTGGGTTTTATAAAATATTTTCACTTTAGGCCTCCACCACCGTGTGCAAAAAAAAAGTTCAATCAATCAATTTCAACTACAAGCGGGGGAAAAAAAGTCCTCACAAAGTAGGAATTGATTGATTGAACTTTTTAGTCCCAACCAGTCTGCCATTACCACTGCAGCCACACCCACCCAATGGGCCACACCCACCCAGCACCCAATGATACATAAGTGGGTTTTGGGTTGCAGTTTGGGCACTTGGTCTCTAAAAGGTTCACCATCACTGGTATAGGGGATACCTTGCTCAATAGTAGTAACTGTGAGAGGGATCTTGGAGTTGTAGTGAACAATCACTTAAATACGAGCCAGCAGTGTGCTGCAGCTGCCAAAAAAGCCAACACAGTGCTAGGCTGCATTAACAGAGGGATAGAATCAAGATCACGTGAAGTATTAATATCACTTTACAATGCCTTGGTAAGGCCACACTTGGAATACTGCATCCAGTTTTGGTCACCACAATGAAGAAAAGATGTTGAGACTCTGGAAAGAGTACAGAGAAGAGCAACAAAGATGATTAGAGGTCTGGAGGCTAAATCATCTGAGGAATGGTTGCTGGAATTGGGTATGTCTAGTTTAATGAAGAGAAGGATGAGGGGGGACATGATAGCAGTGTTCCAATATCTATGGGGCTGCCACAAAGAAGAGGGAGACAAGCTATTTTCCAAAGCACTGAAGGCAGGACAAGAAGCAATGGATGGAAACAAATCAAGGAGAGAAGCAACCTAGAACTAAGGAGAAACTTCCTGACAGTTAGAACAATTAACCAGTGGAACAACCTGCCTCCAGAAGCAGTGAATGCTCCAACACTGGATTTTTTTAAGAAGAGACTGGACAGCCATTTGTCCGAAATGGTATAGGGTTTCCTGCCTGAGCAGGGGGTTGGACTAGATGAACTCCAAGATCCCTTCCAACTTTATTATTATTATTATTATTATTATTATTATTATTATTATTGTTGTTGTTGTTGTTGTTGTTGTTGTTGTTGTTGTTGTTGTTGTTGTTGTTGTTTTTTACTGGGCTCTTGTGATACATCAAGTGGGTTGCTGGAGGACCTAACGGCTCTCCAGCAACCCAGACTAACAGTCTCCTGTCCTGCAATTGGCTAGCCCCAGGCGGCAATGGTTGATTCAAACCTATTGGCTGCCACCTAGGGGTTAGACTATATATTGCGACTGGTTGCAGCCCTTGCCTCAGTACACTTCCAGCAAGAAATAAAGTATGAGTTATCCTGTACTCAGCCTCGCATCTTCATTCCTGCACCAAAGAACACGCTATTTAATGATGATGATGATGACGATGATGATGATGATGAATGAATGAAAACCACTAAAGGAGATGGAAAAAACATGTTGAGGTGTATTACGCTATCCCACCTCCTTTGAACTCCGTGCTATGATAGGATTGATTTGAGAAAGGACCTTAAACATGAGGGATGAGGATAAAAGTGGAAAAGAGAAATCTAGCTGATTTCTGTGTTACATGTACCCTGCCTGTGTTGTAAAAAATGCTGCATTAAAAGGCTAATAAAGAATAGATATATGTAAACTATTGGTCCTAGACTTACTCTGGAAATTACTATTTGTATTTTAATAATTCTTTTCAGTGAAATCTGATTCATAGCTGAGATTTTAACATTTTATAGGATGAGTTATGCCACAAGTTAAATATTTATATCCCCTTATAAATTTAGACATTGCAATAAAAGAGAAATAGAAAGTGTGTGAATGAAAGTTGAGGGGGGGATTAAATAGGTTCAGGCTTGTATGGATACTGGTTGTGCAAATTATGTTTTCACCTGTGTACATTGTTAGATCACACCCCTTTATTAGCATAGGTATAATAGTGTCCACAATAGTATCCCTCACATGTTGGCTGTGTGTGTTTGTCTGCATCAGGTCCTATGTGACTCACTCTCTGATAATGTGGTTTTATTGTGTAGTCTATCTATTAGTTTAGATGGTATCTAAAATCAATTTCATAACATCTGTTGGTCTGTCTATTTAACAAAAAGAATGGGCCAGGAAAGGATCCTCTCTCTTGTGGATTTCCTATGGCTACATCTTCATTTCCTTTATCAAGATCCAGGCTGTGCTGATATTAAGTCATCAGACAAAGTCATTCTTATTCTAAGTTGTATCTAATGGTATTTAACTTGAGAAAAAATAATCTTAAGAATTTTTGTTCTGCTCCTTTCCAAGCTTAAATTTGATTTTATACTATTTCTGCCCAAGCAACTACATTAGCTGGAAGACATCAGTGACAAAGTAATCGCTATAATAAATAAACAAACTGAAAGGGAAGAATGAGACTATGTGAAATTATAGCATAATATGTGGTTGAAGAGCAGGCAACACCTCTCTCTCTCTCTCTCTCTCTCTCTCTCTCTCTCTCTCTCTCTCTCTCTCTCTCTCTCTCTCTCTCTCTCTCTCTCTCACCAGTAGTCATAGGAATGTACTGCTCCCAGGTACTTTTTAAAGAAGTTGCACAATGTCTGCAATGCTCATTTAGCTTTATTTCAAGAAATATTTGCCAAATTTTACTTCAATGCACAAATGTTTTAGAGTTTGATGGGTAGCAGTTTGATTTCTATAAAGAAAGATAAAGCGATAGCAGACTGTAATCTCAGGTCATTGGCCATATCTTGAAGATATCCATGGTCGTAGATGGAGATGGCATTATTTTCCAGGTTGGCTATACAAATGAGAAAAAATAATAAGTTGATCAAAGTGAGTTTAAAGCTTTGTGAATGCAAACAGTATCAGGCAGAGAATCTCATTATGTACTGTATCTGTAGAGGAGAGTTTTCTTACCGTTTACAGCACCTCAATCCCTTCACACAGTCCTGCTGCCCAAGGTCAGTGCGAGGAAGACACGAAATGAGAGAGCAGATTCCTCCTGCATGATAACACTTGCTGTGAGCATTGCCTATGAAAAGAAAAAGAGGAGACAGGTAAATGATGAGTAAAGATTCCTTAATATTTAAATACATGTTTCCTTCCAAGACACTACCTTCTTCTACAGATTTGCAGGATTCCTTTATCAATTTATAATTGTATTCATTTCTAACATAAAAATATGAAAATAAAAAGCAAATAGTAAGGAACAACAACAGGGAAAGAGGAAAAAAGGGAAAATGTGGACAGTGGGGGGGGAGAAACAAAAGGCGTGGACTTCCAAATCCCTCTGTTGCAGGGATTATAATAAGGCATTATAATCGAATCTCAAATTTTTACATTTCTGTAGCAGTATGAACTACCCATTTCTCTAGCAACAAGTTAGTCTAATCAGTAAACCCCAAAATCATAGTATCATTTGTTCCACCTCAAGCACAAAGTCCAGAAGCAGTTTCCAAATAGAAACAAAAGTAGTTATATTCTTTTCTTTCATCAAAACAGTCAGTTTAGCCATATCTGCTAACTATATGTGTGATTTTCGCCCGAAACAGCGCCGATCAGCTGTTCGGGCGAATTTGAAGCCCCCTCCTCGGGAGAAGAGGAGGGGGTGAGCTCCCAGGTAGGGGTAGAGTTCTCCAGGGCTGCCTGAGCTTTGAGCTTGGGCGGCTGAAGGATTGAACTCCCCCGTAGCCTGGGTTGCTCCCAGCTGGCCAGCGTCTCTGCTCTGGATTTTATGGAGCAGAGCCAGGCGTCTGTGACCATCCCTGCCTGAAGGAAAGACTATGAAAGGAAAAGAGCAGGCAGAGCGGTACAAGAGGGAAAGATGAAGAGGATTATTTTATTCTACTCTCGAGCTTGATGGACTTTTTCTAAAACTTAAAGTGAAAGTGCGTCACAACTGTAAGTAAAAGATGGCGGCTAAACCTCCTCCTAAAACTTTCCGGAGTGCAGGAAATTCTCCGGTGCAACAACATTCATTATTGCAGGCGCTGCATTCTTCTGATGTATTGACATTGAAGGATCTTGAAAAGCATACCCAGTTAATTTTGGAATCAATGGGTGTTAAATTTCTACAGATGGAGGAGAAATTGCAGAAATTGGAGGAGAGAATGGAAGAGAGGATGGAACAGAAATTTAGAGAGATGAAGGTAGACATTTTGACTTCAGTGCATAAAGTAGCTGTATGTGTGGAAGATCTGGAGGAAAAAGTGGAAGATTTGACTCAAAAGAATGCTATATTAGAAGCAAAAGTATTGGAAATTGAAGAGTTAAAAGACAAAATGGATAACGAACTGAGTCTGGCTCAATTTTACCAGATGCAGTTTGCTGTTAGAATTAGAGGTTTAAAAGAGAATATTAAGGAAGACCTAAAGCAGCTGGTCTCAGAGGCTTTTGAGGTGGTATTGAATCAGCCAGCATCTGAAATAAAACAAGGCATGGATAAAGTGTTTCGTGTGAACTCGTGGATTGCTAAACAGAGAAAGCTGCCTAGAGATGTGGTGGTTTATTTTTTAAAAAGGGAAATTAGAGATGAAGTTATACAAGCTGCCTATGATACTAAAGTTGTGATTGCTGATCAAGAAGTTCTGGTTTTAAAAGAAATTCCTCCAAAGATTTTAAAGAGAAGGAAGGACTTTATATTTCTTGTGCAAGAGCTTAAGCAACGAGATATAAGGTTCAGATGGGAGATTCCACTTGGTTTGAGCTTGACGTATGAAGGCAAAAGGTATTGTTTGGTTACTGTGAAGCAAGCGCGTGATTTTTACAACAATGTTTTAAAAGTAATCCCATCAATACTTTCGGAAGATGCAGAGGGATCTGGAGAAGGAGAATATCAAGAGGATGAAGATGGACAAACAGATGAGAAGGGTGTAGGAGGAGATCAAGCCATAAATCTTTTGGATGACCCTAGAGAACAGAGAGTGACGCGTGCTGCTTTAAAACGTTCAAAGAAGATTAAAAAATAAGACTTGCAGAAATCTATGGAACTTCTATAATGTACTTACAGCTAAGCAGTGGACAATGGACTAAATTTACTAAATACTTACAGTTAAGCAGTGGAACTAATGGATTAAATTTACTACAGAGGAAATGGAAGAAAGCTTTATGGGCTAATGTGGGTTAATTTGTGTAAGAATTATCTATTATAGACTATTTTGGTTAGAGAGTGATTAGGATAATAGGGATAGGTGTTTGTGGTGTGTAAATGAGAATTTGTTTAGTAAATAGACAATTGTGGAAGAATGTAGACAGTGGAGGAAGGTTTTCTGTTTTTTTTTTCTTTTTTAACATGAATGACGCTAGTTTTTTTTTTATCTTAGTTTTCTATATATATTTAATATTATTAAGGATTGGTTTATTTTATATAAGCTAGAGAGTGATGGATTTTAGAGTTTATAGTTGTTAGTATATGATTGTTTATGATTGTTTTTTTTAGATATATACCTTGTATTTAGCTCTGGGAAGTCAGGGGGGGGGTAGGGGGGAGGGGGGGAAGTAGGGGGGAAGGAGGGTGGGAAAGGGGGGAGTTAGGGGGGGGAGGGGGAGGGGGGAGGTAGGGGGGGAGGAGGGCAGGGGAAGGGGGGTTTTTTAAAGGAAAACTGTATTTTAAAACTTTTCAATAAAAAAAAAAAAAAAAAACAGTCAGTTTAGTCATCTCTGCTAACTCCATCAGCTTTTGTAACCATTCATCCAAGGTGGGAATGGAAACATCTTTCCAAGAATTGCAGGATTCCTAGGACTACAGCAAGTTTTCTCTGACCACAGAGATCCATTTCTGCTGATCTCCTGCAGCAGCTCAAATAAATCAGCTATTAACCCAGGTTTGAAGTCTAACTCAGAGATGAATTAGCTAGTAAGCCTACATTTATCAATGTAGGAGGGAAGAAATAATCTGATTCATACGAAGGATAGGCCTTGCTGTGATATATTTCTCTCCAGAATTGCCATAGATCCTTGCTGAGTTACAGTGGCCAGTTGCATTGTGTGTTTTGGATGAGTGAGAAGGTTTAACTTCCTTTAAACTTCCTTTAAACTTTAAACTTTAGGACCTGGTTTTCCTTTGGCTTTCTTCCTCTTTTCTTAATGTTTTTATCACTGCTCTTTTCTGCTCTTGAAATGCTGTGCATTTATGATATTTTGCTGCAATTTCCTCTCTTTTTCCCACATTAAGTACAAATATATTCACTAGATCATTAATATCTTTTATTTGAGAGAGGGAGAGAGAAAGAGAGAGAGAGAGAGAAAGAGACTGGTCCAAATTCACTCAGTCAGCTTTCAGGCCCAAGGTGGGACTAGAACTCAGTATCCAGAATTTTGCTCTAACCACTAGATCAAACTGTTTCTTCATTGTGCCTCTTTATTCAAACAGAACATATTTGGCTGAGAATTTGGTAAACCAATGCTAAAGTGAAGCAAATCAACAAAAGTAAGCTACAATAACAAAAACCCCAATAAAGTTCTTTCAAGAATTGTGAATCAAAAGAAAAATCAATGGCATATTTTTCAAATGTTTGGAGGCTCATGTTGTCAATAGTCTATACTGTTCAAAGCTATTTCTGTAAAGTAAAACAAAAAGATGTTGAAGATTATCCTGCTTTCAGTGATGATCACACCTGTTTAAAAAGTGAGTTACCAATCCTTTGTAAATTATCAGTAATTTTGTTTCTTACCTGGTTCAGACAGGAATGCAAGGAAAAGAAATGTGAACAGCAGATAAAGGATCTTCATGGTGAGATTGGTTCTGGATCAAATCTTACTCCTGGGAGAGACATGGCTCTCTATTTATGGAGTTATGATGTTTGCATCACATCACCTCAGTGAACAATTGCAAAATAGTTCTTGCATAAGGCAATGGTGCATCTTCCTTGGATTGAAACGCTCCTGTTTGTTAGCTGTTACAAAAGTGCATAGAAGAGCAGCAGACTTCGTTGAACATCTATCATGCTATGGTTATAAAAGATTGGAGGCTCAGGACTTGCAGTGTCCTAATGGGGCAAAGAAAATTCCTTACTGAATTGCTGCCCAAACTCTACAGCCCACAATGGTAAAGCTTGGCCATGTTCACTAATGGCTGGAGTTTGGGAAGAGCCCTTAGAACCAAGTGGTAGAAATCTGGGGTTGGCACTGCTATCATGGGTGACACAGACTGATTTGGCTTCCATTGAAGTATTCTTCCCTCATCCAGGTGATTTCTATTTCCCTGAAAACAGAGAACATATGCAGAGTTGGAAATATTCCTGCAGCCTTAATTGAGGGTTATTAGGAGTCCTGTCCCCTTCATGGATTACTGCCTTGTCGTGGCGAAGGGGCTTGCGTAATTCAATGAAGCTATGAGCTATGCCGTGCAGGGCCACCCAAGATGGACAGGTCATAGCAGAGAGTTCTGACAAAACGTGATCCACTGGAGAAGGAAATGGCAAACCACTCCAGTATCTTTGCCATGAAAACCCTATGGACAGTACCAAAAGGCAAAACGATATGACGCTGGAAGATGAGCCCCTCAGGTTGGAAGGCGTCCAATATGCTACTGGGGAAGAGCAGAGGGCTAGTACTAGTAGCGCCAGAAAGAATGAAGCGACTGGGCCAAAGCCGAAAGGACACTCAGCTGTGGATGTGTCTGGTGGTGAAAGGAAAGTCCGATGCTGTAAAGATTTTTTCTCCCTAGGAACCTGGAATGTAAGATCCATGAATCAAGGCAAGCTGGACGTGGTCAAACAAGAGATGACAAGACTAAACATTGACATCTTAGGTATCAGCGAACTAAAATGGACAGGAATGGGTGAATTTAATTCAGATGACCATCAGGTATACTACTGCGGGCAAGAATCCCTCAGAAGAAATGGAGTAGCCTTCATAGTCAATAAAAAAAATAGGAAAAGCAATACTGGGATACAATCCTCAAAATGACAGAATGATCTCAGTTCGAATCCAAGGCAAACCATTCAATATCACAGTAGTCCAAGTCTATGCCCCAACCACCGGTGCTGAAGAGGATGAAATTGACCGGTTCTATGAAGCCCTACAGCCCCTTATAGAACTAACACCCAGAAATGATGTCCTTATCATCATGGGGGATTGGAATGCTAAAGTAGGAAGCCAAAAGATAACTGGAATAACAGGCAAGTTTGGCCTTGGAGTACAAAATGAAGCAGGGCACAGGCTGATAGAATTTTGTCAAGAGAATACGATGGTCATAGCAAACACTCTTTTCCAACAACCCAAGAGACGGCTTTACACATGGACATCACCAGACGGTCAACACAGAAATCAGATTGACTATATGCTCTGCAGCCAAAGATGGAGAAGCTCTATACAGTCAGTAAAAACAAGACCAGGAGCTGACTGTGGCTCAGACCATGAGCTTCTTGTTGCAAAGTTTAGGCTTAAATTAAAGAAAATAGGGAAAAGCGCTAGGCCAGTCAGGTATGAATTAAATTATATCCCTGTTGAATATACAGTAGAGGTGACAAATAGATTTAAGGAATTAGATCTGATAGACAGAGTGCCTGAAGAACTATGGACAGAGGTTCGCAACATTGTACAACAGGTAGCAACCAAAACCATCCCAAAGAAAAAGAAATGCAAGAAAGCAAAATGGCTGTCTGAGGAAGCTTTGCAAATAGCTGAGGAAAGGAGGGAAGCGAAAGGTAAGGGAGAAAAAGAAAGATATGCCCAATTAAATGCAGAATTCCAAAGAATAGCTAGAAGAGATAAGAATGCCTTCTTAAATGAACAATGCAAAGAAATAGAAGAAAACAATAGAATAGGGAGGACCAGAGATCTTTTCAAGAAAATTGGAGAGATGAAAGGAACGTTTCATGCAAAAATGGGCATGATAAAGGACCAAAATGGCAGGGACCTAACAGAGGCAGAAGAGATTAAGAAGAGGTGGCAAAATTACACAGAAGAACTGTACAAGAATGAGCTTAATGTCCCTGATAATCACAATGAGGTGGTCACTGACCTCGAGCCAGACATCCTAGAATGTGAAGTGAAGTGGGCCTTAGAAAAGCTGGGCAACAACAAAGCTAGTGGAGGTGACAGTATCCCAGCTGAGCTATTCAAAATCTTAAAAGACGATGCAGTAAAAGTGCTACACTCAATTTGCCAGCAAATTTGGAAAACTCAACAGTGGCCACAGGATTGGAAAAGATCAGTTTACATTCCAATTCCAAAGAAAGGCAGTGCCAAAGAATGTTCAAACTATTGCACCATTGCACTCATTTCTCATGCTAGTAAAGTTATGCTTAAAATCCTACAAGCTAGACTCCAGCAGTATGTGGATCGAGAACTACCAGAAGTACAGGCAGGATTTCGAAGAGGCAGAGGAACCAGAGATCAAATTGCCAACGTACGCTGGATCATGGAGAAAGCTAGAGAGTTCCAGAAAAACATCTACTTCTGCTTCATTGACTATGCTAAAGCCTTTGATTGTGTGGATCATAACAAACTCTGGCAAGTCCTTAAAGAGATGGGCATACCAGACCATCTTATTTGTCTCTTGAGAAATCTATATGCGGGCCAAGAAGCAACAGTGAGAACTGGACACGGAACCACTGATTGGTTCAAAATTGGGAAAGGAGTCCGGCAAGGCTGTATACTGTCGCCTTGCCTATTTGACTTATATGCAGAGCACATCATGAGAAAGGCAGGGCTAGATGAATCAAAAGTTGGAATTAAGATTTCTGGAAGAAACATCAACAACCTAAGATATGCAGATGATACCACTCTAATGGCAGAAAGTGAAGAAGAACTAAAGAGCCTCTTGTTGCGGGTGAAGAAGGAGAGTGCAAAACCTGGGTTGAAACTAAACATTAAGAAAACCAAGATCATGGCATCTGGCCCTCTCAATTCCTGGCAAATAGATGGGGAAGAAATGGAGGTAGTGACAGATTTTATTTTCCTGGGCTCCAAGATCACTGCAGATGGGGACTGTAGCCAAGAAATTAAAAGATGCTTGCTCCTTGGGAGGAAAGCCATGGCAAATCTAGACAGCACACTAAAAAGCAGAGACATCACCCTATCAACAAAAGTGCGTATAGTCAAGGCTATGGTCTTCCCAGTTGCAATGTATGGCAGTGAAAGCTGGACCATAAGAAAGGCTGAGAGCCAAAGAATTGAAGCCTTTGAACTATGGTGCTGGAGAAGACTCCTGCGAGTTCCTTGGACTGCAAGGCGATCAAACCGGTCAGTCCTAGAGGAGATCAACCCTGACTGCTCTTTAGAAGGCTAGATCCTGAAGCTAAAACTCAAATACTTTGGCCACCTAATGAGAAGGAAGGACTCACTGGAGAAGAGCCTAATGCTGGGAAAGATTGAGGGCAATAGAAGAAGGGGACGACAGAGAATGAGGTGGCTGGATGGAGTCACTGAAGCAGTAGGTGTGAGCTTAAATGGACTCCAGAAGATGGTAGAGGACAGAAAGGCCTAGAGGAACGTTGTCCATAGGGTCGCGATGGGTCGGACATGACTTCGCAACTAACAACAACAAAAGGAGTCCTGTGGGACACAGAAGGTTAACTGAAATTGAAAGGAGAGCTGGGTTCCAAAAGCTGTGAGTGTTGGTTACATTGAATGTTTCCTGCTGCTTCAGCTACAAAGGATCTCATGAGGGCCATATTTTTTATTACTTATCCCTAAATTTCAGTGGTGAGAACAATATGGCTTTACACTTAGGCAAGAAAAAGTGAATGCACAGGTACAGAATAGGTGATACGTGGCTCAATAGCAGTAACTGTGAGAGTTTGGCTCCAGAGGTTTTGGGTGCTCCATCACTGGAGGTTTTTAAGAATAATTTAGAAAGCCATTTGTCTGGAATGGTACAGGGTTTCCAACTTGAGCATGGGATTGGACTAGAAGGTCGCTTCCAACTCGGTTATTCTGTAAGCTCTGTTGGTTCTGAGGTGTCAGATCCAGTTGCCATGGATGCTGTAGAGATTTAGAGATGATTTCAAAGTGAACCAAAAGCATTTCCCCATACCTTGAATAACACAGTAACTTAAAATCTGTTTTCATAAAACAAAATACTCAGACTTAGTTATATATAAAATCATCCTAGTTACACAAACTAAATATCACTTTTCAACATTTGCCTATTTTTCAACATCTTTTTCTCTTCTATCTTTTTTTCTTCTCCCAATCTGCGATACAATTGCTCTGAGAAAGGATCCTTAGAGTGAAGGATGAGAAGAAGAATTTTTTAAAAAGCTACTGAGAGATTTAACAATTTCTGTATTAGATGAAGAAATACAGTACAGAAAATGATAAGTGATCAAGATGCAAAGAATTGCTGCAGTGAAAAAGCATACTTGGAGGGTCCCTCAGGGAGTCAAGTATTGAGCCTAGTTGTTGGTGAGCAATGGATTGAAAGTTCCCAACAATGAGTGGAAAAGTTGTTTATTGAGCCACATCTCCTAAGCTTTGCCTTGAAGGTTGGAGCCAATTTCTGTGGACTCCCATCAAATAGCCTTGATACAGGACCTCATAGAAGATGAACATGCAAAATTAGAAATCAATTAACCACAGGTACACTAAATAGTAGGAGACCAATGAAACTGAAATGGTAAAATTGGCAGCCCTAAAAAGAAAGGAGATCCGTATTTAATAATGTGGTTCTTTGCCCAAGAACCACAGAAAGCAGTTAATGAGGAAATTGGGGAAGTCAGCTGCATCAATAAAAGTGCCTTGAAATCTTGAAATAATGTCAAACTCCTGCTATTTCCCAAGAAATGGACAATTACTTTGTGTAATGAGTGGGTGCAGCAACAGTAATGAGGAAACCACAGATGCAAACTCACTTGGTGTTTAGTAATCAATTTAAGGTAAAGAATAATAAAATAAGTGGAGACTATTACTTAAATTTAGGTTTAAAAATAATTGAGGAACACTATTTGAAAAGAAGCTGCCTAAATTTCTGTGTGAAGAGGTTGATACTGTTCAGCAGTTGTTAGAAAGACATTTGAATTGACCAGGGCTTTTATTTATTCATACTTATGGCATTTTGCTGTTTGGGACTAATAGTTAAGCTTGAGAGAAGGAACATGTTAGTTTCAGTTATCTCAGTGAACTTGCCAAATGGAAGGTGAAGGAAAGCTTCATGAGGACATTTCACATATCCTGCTTCCACCCTGTACTCCCTCAAAGGCATTTTTAAATTGACCAAGCTAAACTCCTCTGAAATACTTAAAGGAATTTGTGGTGCTTCTGTCAAAGAAGAAGGAAGTTTGATAAGTCTCATGCTTCCTCCTCCAAATCTCTCACAAAGCTCTTTGAATTTGATCCCTGATTATTCACACTGTATTGCAGAGAATGTGAGGAGAACACCATAGAGTGTTCAAATGTGGCCCATAGGAAACTGCATTTGTTTGGGGTTTTTTTAAATGGGTTTTATGAAAAACTATGTGACAGCAAGTTGATTACCCAATATACATATCAAATTTAAACTCCTGTGTCTTCTGGAGGTGAAATGATATATACATAAAATATATATATACATAAAATTTAAACTCCTGTGTCTTCTGAAGGTGAAATGATGGCATGTCAACTTCTTTAGGTTTAATCCTGGCTGCATAATCCTGACTGACTAGAGATGCTAAGTAGAGTTGACTTTGATTAGTACTTGGATGGTGGACTAGACCTTGAGGTACACACAGTTACACTTGGCCCTTGCAAAGTATATATATGATGCATATATATGATGAAAAACTGTTTGGATGTGTAACCACAGGTACACTCAATCTGTCAAAGCAAGAACATCCGATGTTAGCAGCATTGAGCTCAGAAGGGAGAGAGGAAGAAGGGCCAACAGCTAGGTCAGGGTCTACAAACTTAACAACTTTAAACCTGTGGACTTCAACTCCCAGAATTCCTCAACCAGCCATGATGGCTGAGGAATTCTGGGAGTTGAAGTCCACATGTGTTAAAAGTGCCAAGTCTGAAGACCCCTGAGCTAGCTGGTAGTGGTGCATATTAATAAACATGGATAAATTCATCATACATTTGTCAGTGCAAAGGGAATGTGATTCAGCAAAGGAACAGCCACTGAAGAAATTAAAACTGGTACTTTTTTACTTTTTTCCTACAGTTTGCAATATTTTATTAGATTATAAAATGAAATACAAAAATACAAAAGCAAATAGGAGGACACAGTGGGGAGGAAAAAGGGGGGAAAGTGAGGGGGAGAAGGGAAAAAGAACAAACTTCCTCTGTTGCAGTAGAAGGAAGCATTAACATTGAACCTCAACTTTTTACTTTCCCATAATATTATACAGAGTGAGCGCCTGTTACTCGTCCCAGCTTCTGCCAACCTAGCAGTTCAAAAGCACGTAAAAATGCAAGTAGAAAAATAGGGACCACTACGGTGGGAAGGTAACAGCGTTCCATGCGCCTTTGGCGTCTAGTCATGCCGGCCACATGACCACGGAGACGTCCTCGGACAAGCGCTGGCTCTTCGGCTTTGAAACGGAGATGAGCACCGGCCCCTAGAGTCGGAAACGACTAGCATGCATGTGCGGGGGAACCTTTACCTTTACCTTTTAATATTATAAACTAGCCATTTCTATAACAACAAATGAATCTAATCAGTAAAACCCAACTTTTTTTTAGTCATCACATTTTTGACACTTTGCTAAGCACTGGTAGTACTTAAATATTGTCATGTCCTAAAGGTGGTACAAACTGTGAAAAGGTTGAAAAGCCCTGTCCTAGGGGACAAAGAAAAAATATCTGCTGACAACTCTGCATAGCATCAGGAAGGGCATCCAGCCAGTAAATGTTCAGTTCCACCCAGTCACCTTGACTCAACCATAATTGAGGGATTACAGAGTCATAAAAATATGAACATGCAAATTTAGAAATCAATTAACCACAGGTACACTCAATCTGTCAAAGCAAGAACATCCGATGTTAGCAGCATTGACATAGGTCAGTGACACTAAAAATGGTAAGATTGGGGGGCTTAAAAAGAAAGGAAATCAATGTTTAATAATGTGGTTCTTTGCTCAAAAACCACAGAAAGCAGTTAATGAGGAAATTTGGAAGTCAGCTGCATCTCTAAAAGTGCCTTGAAACCTTGAAACAATGTCAAACTCCTGCTATTCCCCAAGAAACAGATGATTACCTTGTGTAATGAGTGGGTGCAGCTACAGTAATGAGGAAACCACAGATGCAAACTCACTTGCTGTTTAGAAATCAAGTAAGTAAGGTAAAGAATAATAAAATAAGGAGACTATTACTTACATTTAGGTTTAGAAATAATTGAGGAACACTGTTTCGAAAGAAGCTGCCTAAATTTCTCTGTGAAAAACATTGATACTGTTCAGCAATTGTTTGAAAGGCATTTGAACTGACCAGGGCTTTTATTTATTCATATTTATGGCATTTTGTTGTCAACTTCTTTAGCTTTAATCCTGGCTGCATAATCCTGAATGACTAAAAAGGCTAATTAGAGTTCACTTTGATTAGTATTTGGATGGTGGACTGGACCATGAGGTACACACAGTTACACTTGGCTTATGCAAAGTATATAGATGATGCATACATATAATGAAAAACCTTTTGGATGTGTTCTTCTAAAAATAACTTTGGGGGATAATACCCATATAAGAATTTTGGGAGTCAATCTTATTTTATACATATTCCATACCCTCAACACTGCATGGCTAATGAAAAGATTATTGAAATCTACATTAACTTTACCATAAATATAAAGAATCATGTTACCCAAATCTCAATTTAACTTCTTCCAACTCCAACAACCTCAGAAAACAGAATAGCCAAGTTGAAAGGGACCATGGAGGTCATCTATCCCAACCCCCGGTTTATGCTGGAAACCCTATACCATTTCAGACAAATGGTTGTCCAATCTATCCTGTTTCTCAGCATCACTCAATCTTTCATCCATGCCAAACAGCAGGTGTCATCCTAATGCATCTTTTTTTAGCATCTTGCAATAATTTATATTTAATTTGGGATTTTTTTGCCATATAAACTTGTAAAAATCTTTTGCCATTATTTAAATCGTACATATATTGTCAATATCAGTATTGTCCAAAATAAAATAGTAACAATCTATGCAAAACCAACCTAGCTGATAACTTTGTCATCCAAAAGGTGGAGGAGGGAACTAGATGTAAATCTATACTGGACTTAATTCTTAATTCTAATAGAGGGAGTTGAAGTTGCCAGAACTTTGGGAGAAAGTGACCAGGTCATCCCCTTCATGGATTACTGCCTTGTCGTGGCGAAGGGGCTTGCGTAATTCAATGAAGCTATGAGCTATGCCGTGCAGGGCCACCCAAGACGGACAGGTCATAGCTGAGAGTTCTGACAAAACGTGATCCACTGGAGAAGGAAATGGCAACCCACTCCAGTATCTTTGCCATGAAAACCCTATGGACAGTACCAAAAGGCAAAACGATATGACGCTGGAAGATGAGCCCCTCAGGTCGGAAGGCGTCCAATATGCTACTGGGGAAGAGCAGAGGGCTAGTACTAGTAGCGCCAGAAAGAATGAAGCGACTGGGCCAAAGCCGAAAGGACGCTCAGCTGTGGATGTGTCTGGTGGTGAAAGGAAAGTCCGATGCTGTAAAGATTTTTTCTCCCTAGGAACCTGGAATGTAAGATCCATGAATCAAGGAAAGCTGGACGTCGTCAAACAAGAGATGACAAGACTGAACATCGACATCTTAGGTATCAGCGAACTAAAATGGACAGGAATGGGTGAATTTAATTCAGATGACCATCAGGTATACTACTGCGGGCAAGAATCCCTCAGAAGAAACGGAGTAGCCTTCATAGTCAATAAAAGAGTAGGAAAATCAATACTGGGATACAATCCTCAAAATGACAGAATGATCTCAGTTCGAATCCAAGGGAAACCATTCAATATCACAGTAGTCCAAGTCTATGCCCCAACCACCAGTGCTGAAGAGGATGAAATTGACCGGTTCTATGAAGCCCTACAGCACCTTATAGAACTAACACCCAAAAATGATGTCCTTATCATCATGGGAGATTGGAATGCTAAAGTAGGAAGCCAAAAGATAACTGGAATAACAGGCAAGTTTGGCCTTGGAGTACAAAATGAAGCAGGGCACAAGCTGATAGAATTTTGTCAAGAGAATACGATGGTCATAGCAAACACTCTTTTCCAACAACCCAAGAGACGGCTCTACACATGGACATCACCAGATGGTCAACACAGAAATCAGATTGACTATATGCTCTGCAGCCAAAGATGGAGAAGCTCTATACAGTCGGTAAAAACAAGACCAGGAGCTGACTGTGGCTCAAACCATGAGCTTCTCCTTGCAAAGTTTAGGCTTAAACTGAAGAAAGTAGGGAAAAGCACTAGGCCACTCAGGTATGAACTAAATCATATCCCTGTTGAATATACAGTAGAGGTGACAAATAGATTTAAGGAATTAGATCTGATAGACAGAGTGCCTGAAGAACTATGGACAGAGGTTCGCGACATTGTACAACAGGTAGCAACCAAAACCATCCCAAAGAAAAAGAAATGCAAGAAAGCAAAATGGCTGTCTGAGGAAGCTTTGCAAATAGCTGAGGAAAGGAGGAAAGCGAAAGGCAAGGGAGAAAAACATAGATATGCCCAATTGAATGCAGAATTCCAGAGAATAGCTAGAAGAGATAAGAATGCCTTCTTAAATGAACAGTGCAAAGAAATAGAAGAAAACAATAGAATAGGGAGGACCAGAGATCTTTTCAAGAAAATTGGAGAGATGAAGGGAACATTCCATGCAAAAATGGGCATGATAAAGGACCAAAATGGCAGGGACCTAACAGAGGCAGAAGAGATTAAGAAGAGGTGGCAAAATTACACAGAAGAACTATACAAGAATGAGCTTAACGTCCCAGATAATCACAATGAGGTGGTCACTGACCTCGAGCCAGACATCCTAGAATGTGAAGTGAAGTGGGCCTTAGAAAAGCTGAGCAACAACAAAGCTAGTGGAGGTGACAGTATTCCAGCTGAGCTATTAAAAATCTTAAAAGACAATGCAGTAAAAGTGCTACACTCAATTTGCCAGCAAATTTGGAAAACTCAACAGTGGCCACAGGATTGGAAAAGATCAGTTTACATTCCAATTCCAAAGAAAGGCAGTGCCAAAGAATGTTCAAACTATCGCACCATTGCACTCATTTCTCATGCTAGTAAAGTCATGCTTAAAATCCTACAAGCTAGACTTCAGCAGTATGTGGATCGAGAACTACCAGAAGTACAGGCAGGATTTCGAAGAGGCAGAGGAACTAGAGATCAAATTGCTAACATACGCTGGATCATGGAGAAAGCTAGGGAGTTCCAGAAAAACATCTACTTCTGCTTCATTGACTATGCTAAAGCCTTTGATTGTGTGGATCATAACAAACTGTGGCAAGTTCTTAAAGAGATGGGAGTACCAGACCATCTTATTTGTCTCTTGAGAAACCTATATGCGGGTCAAGAAGCAACAGTGAGAACTGGACACGGAACCACTGATTGGTTCAAAATTGGGAAAGGAGTCCGGCAAGGCTGTATACTGTCGCCCTGCCTATTTAACTTATATGCAGATCACATCATGAGAAAGGCAGGGCTAGATGAATCAAAAGTTGGAATTAAGATTGCTGGAAGAAATATCAACAACCTAAGATACGCAGATGATACCACTCTAATGGCAGAAAGTGAAGAAGAACTAAAGAGCCTCTTGTTGCGGGTGAAGAAGGAGAGTGCAAAACTTGGGTTGAAACTTAACATTAAGAAAACCAAGATCATGGCATCTGGCCCTCTCAATTCCTGGCAAATAGATGGGGAAGAAATGGAGGTAGTGACAGATTTTGTTTTCCTGGGCTCCAAGATCACTGCAGATGGGGACTGTAGCCAAGAAATTAAAAGACGCTTGCTCCTGGGGAGGAAAGCCATGGCAAATCTAGACAGCACACTAAAAAGCAGAGACATCACCCTGTCAACAAAAGTGCGTATAGTCAAGGCTATGGTCTTCCCAGTTGCAATGTATGGCAGTGAAAGTTGGACCATAAGAAAGGCTGAGCGCCAAAGAATTGAGGCCTTTGAACTATGGTGCTGGAGAAGATTTTAATTTAATTTAATTTAATTTAATAACATTTATATACCGCCCTTCTCCCTGAGGACTCAGGGCGGTTCACAGGGCAGAATAAAATAGCAAATACAAACATTAAAAAAGATTAAACAATTGCCCTAGTTAAAAACAATATAAATACAACGCTAAAAACCCCCAGAAAAATTAAAAAGCGAAAGATAAAACAACCCCAACACACCCCCCTCAGGCTAGGCCGGCTTGTACAAACAAAAATGTCTTGAGATCGCGACGAAAGGAGCGAAGATCAGGCGCCGTCCGGAGCTCTACCGGTAGCTGATTCCACAGCTCCGGAGCGCCCACAGAGAAGGATCTCCCCCTGGGGGCCACCAATCGACATTCTCTGATCGGTGGCACCCTGAGGAGGCCCTCTCTGTGGGAACGCACAGGGCGCAGGGAGCTTGATGCCGGCAGCAGATGTTCCCTGAGGTACTCCGGCCCCATGCCATGGAGTGCTTTGAATACCGTTACCAGTACCTTGAATCTCACCCGGAAGACAACTGGCAACCAATGCAGCTCACGGAGCAGAGGTGTAACGTGGGAGTATCGGGAGACTCCCAACACCACTCTCGCGGCTGCATTCTGTACCAGTTGGAGCTTCCGAGTGGTCCTCAAGGGCAGCCCCATGTAGAGAGCGTTGCAGTAGTCCAGACGAGAGGACACGAGCGCATGAGTGCATAGATCATCCCGGCTAAGATAGGGCCGCAACTGACGCACCAGGCGAACCTGTGCGAAGGCCCCCCTAGTCACGGCTCCTATATGATCTTCCAAGGCGAGCCGTGAATCTAGGAGGACCCCCAAGTTGCGAGCCCTATCTACGGGGGGTAATAATTCACCCCCCATAGCTAGAGGTGGAATGTCCGAATAAACCCGGGATGAAGATATGCAAAGCCACTCAGTCTTGTCGGGGTTGAGCTGGAGTCTGTTCCTCCCCATCCAGACCCGAACCGCCTCCAGGCAACGGGACATCACGTTGAGGGCATCACTGGGGTGGTTTGGGGTCGAAAAGAAAAGTTGGGTATCATCAGCGTACTGATGATACCCAACTCCAAAGCCACGAATGATCTCACCCAGCGGCTTCATGTAGATGTTGAACAGGAGAGGCGAGAGGACCGACCCCTGAGGAACTCCACAAATGAGAGACCTCGCGGTCGACCTCTGCCCCCCTGCCAACACCGACTGCGAACGTCCCAAGAGATAGGAGGAGAACCACTGTAAAACTGTGCCTCCCACTCCCAATCCCCTGAGACGCCGCAGCAAGATACCATGGTCGATGGTATCGAAAGCCGCCGAGAGGTCTAATAGGACTAGGACAGAGGAATGCCCCCTGTCCCGAGCCCTCCAGAGATCATTCACCAGCGCGACCAATGCCGTCTCCGTGCTGTGCCCGGGCCTGAAACCCGATTGGTACGGGTCTAGATAATCCGCTTCATCCAGGACCAGAGGGAGCTGATGCGCCACCACACTCTCAACAACCTTCGCAAGAAAGCGAAGGTTGGAGACAGGACGAAAGTTGTTCAATACAGCCGGGTCCAGAGCAGGCTTCTTGAGGAGAGGCCTCACCACCGCCTCCTTCAAGACGGTGGGGAAGATACCCTCACTCAAAGAAGCCGATATAACTGCCTGGAACCAGCTGCGTGTCCTCTCCCTGGCTGCATAAACCAGCCAGGAAGGGCACGGGTCCAGTAAACATGTGGTGGTGCTCAGCCTCCCCATGATCCTGTCCACTTCCTCCGGAGTCACAGAATCAAACTCCTCCCAGATGATATCGACAAGACCACCCGTGTCCTGATCGTCAGACTCTGCCCAGTCAGAGTCCAAACCGGTCCGAATCCGAGCGATTTTGTCCGACAGATGTTGGTTAAACTCCTCGGCACGTCCCTGCAAGGGATCCTCCCTCACCTCCTGATTTAGGAGGGAGCGAGTCACCCTAAACAGGGCAGCCGGGCGATTATCTGCGGACGCAATAAGGGTGGCGAAGTGGTTGGACCTCGCCTCCCTAATTGCAGCGAGATAAGACCTAATAAAGGCTCTTAGTCGCAATCGGTCGGGTTCAGATCGGCTGGACCTCCAACCGCTCTCTAGGCCCCGTCTCCGACGCTTCATCTCCCGGAGCTCCGCAGAAAACCATGGAGCCCGACGGGATCTGCACCGGGTCAGGGGCCGCAAGGGTACAACTCGGTCAAGGGCCTCAGTGGCCGTCCTTTCCCAGGCTTCCACTAAGGCCTCGGCCGAGCTGTGAGCGAGGGAGGCAGGTGGGGACCCCAGCGCCGCCTGGAACCTCTGGGGATCCATTAAGCGTCTGGGGCGGTACCATTTAAGTGGTTCCAAGCACCCACGGCGGGGGGTGGCAAAACGGAAGACCAGCCGCAGGAGATGATGATCGGTCCATGACAGGGGCATAATAATTGGAGAGCCCCCACCAAGATCATCTAACCACCGTCCAGACAAGAAAACAAGGTCAAGGGTGTGGCCTCCTTCATGAGTCGGTCCCGTAATTACTTGCGTCAGGTCCATGGCCGTCATGGAAGCCATGAACTCCCGAGCCAACTCAGATGATCCTCCCAGCGATGGTAGGTTGAAGTCCCCCAAAACTATAAGATTCCTACGGGTTCCTTGGACTGCAAGGCGATCAAACCGGTCAGTCCTAGAGGAGATCAATCCTGACTGCTCTTTAGAAGGCCAGATCCTGAAGCTAAAGCTCAAATACTTTGGCCATCTAATGAGAAGGAAGGACTCACTGGAGAAGAGCCTAATGCTGGGAAAGATCGAGGGCAAGAGAAGAAGGGGACGACAGAGAATGAGGTGGCTGGATGGAGTCACTGAAGCAGTAGGCTTGAGCTTAAATGGACTCCAGAAGATGGTAGAAGACAGGAAGGCCTGGAGGAACATTGTCCATAGGGTCGCGATGGGTCGGACACGACTTCGCAGCTAACAACAACAAAGACCAGGTCATACTGGAATTTAATATAACACAAACACTAGCAATAGAAAACAATCCAACCAGTGTCTTAAACTTCAAAAGAGCTGATTTCAACTAACTCAGAGAGAACCTAGGAAAGATTCCATGGATGAAAATCCTAAAGGGGAAAACAACCCAAGAAGCATGGGAAACTCTGAAAAATGTGATCATAAAAGCCCAGACCAGCACAATACCACTGAAAAAGAAAAACAAGAAATCCATGGCTGCACAAAGATCTCTCTGACAAACTGAAAGACAAAAAGGACAAATACAAAAAATGGAAAGATGGGCACATAACTAAGGCCGGTAATCAGCAGACAGCCAAAACATGCAAAGACAAAGTCAGGAAAGCAAAGGCCCAGAACGAACAAAGACTTGCAACAGAAATCAAGGATAATAAAAAAAAACTTCTTCCAACATATTAACAACAAGAAAAAAGTCAAGGAAACTGTAGGCCCACTAAAGAGAGAAAATGGCAAGGAAATAGCACACAACAGGGAGAAAGCAGAACTGCTTAACTCATTCTTTGCATCAGTCTTCACACAAAAGGGAACTATAGCCCAGCATACAAAAAAAACAGTGCAAAAGACAAACTAGAAACAAAAATTAAAATAAGCAAGAAAATGGTAAGATACCACGTATCCAACTGTGACAAATATAAATCACTGGGACCTGATGGATTACATCCCAGAGTTCTGAAGGAGCTGGCAGATGTTATCTCAGAACCATTGCACCATATCTTTCAAAAATCCTGGAGCACCGGGGAAGTACCTGAGGATTGGAAAAGGGATGATGTGGTTCCCACCTTCAAGAAAGGGAAAAAACATGGACACAGGAAACTATAGACCAATCAGTTTAACATCAATACCAGGGAAGATCCTAGAAAAGATAATCAAAAAACAACTAGAAGCAAACAAACTTATAACTAGCAGCCAGCATAGGTTTTTTAAAAAACAGATCATGCCAAACCAATCTTAATTCATTCTTTGATAAAGTGGACTAAACTAGTAGACCAGCAAAGTGTTGTCTATACTTAGATTTCACTAAGGCACTCAAACAAGTAGACCACAACCTACTCCTCGGTAAGCTAGAAAAAAGTGGAATAGACAACATCATCAGCATCTGGATCCATAACTGGCTTACAATCCATACCCAATGAGTAGTCCTCAATGGCACGACATCCATACAGAGAGAAGTAAGCAGTGGGGTACCAAAAGGTTCCATCCTAGGCCCAGTACACTTCAATATCTACATAAATGACTTAGATGAGGGAATTGAGGGGGAACTCATCAAATTTGAGGATGAACCTAAACTGGCAGGAGTAGCCAACACTCCAGAAGACAAACTCAGGATCCAAAAAGATCTTGACAAACCTGAACAATGGGCCTTATCCAACAAAATGAATTTCAATGTGAAGAAAAGCAAAGCTTTACATTTAGGCAGGAAAAACCAAAGGTACAAGTACAGACTAGGGGAGACCTGCCTTAAAAACAGTAACTGTGAGAGGGACCTTGTAGTCCTAATGGATGATCAATTGACAATGAGCCAGCAGTGTGCAGCAGCAGCCAAAAAAATACTAATACAACCATGGATTGTATAAACAGAGGCATAGAATCAAGTACTGCTTTATAAAATCCTAGTAAGACCACACCTGGAATACTACATCCAGTTTTGCTCACCATATCACAAAACAGATGTTCAGAGAAGAACAACTAAGATGATCAATGGCCTGTAGGCTAAAACATATGAAGAACGGCTGCAGGACTTGGCTTTGGCTAGTCTAAAGAAAAGAAGGAATAGACGAGACATGATACATATTCTAGTATTTGAGGGGCTGCCACAAAGAAGAGGGGGTCACATTATTCTCCAAAGCACCAGAGGGCAGAACAAGAAATAATGGTTGGAAACTGACCCAAGAGAGAAGCAACCTGGAATTAAGGAGAAACTTCCTGACAATGAGGACAGTTAAGCAGTGGAACAGCTTTCCTGCAGAAATCATGGGCACTCCATCACTGGAGATTTTTAAGAAGAGGCTGGATAGTCACCTCCAAGATCTATTCTATTCTATTCTATTCTATTCTATTCTATTCTATTCTATTCTATTCTATTCTATTCTATTCTATTCTATTCTATTCTATTCTATTCTATTCTATTCTATTCTATTCTATTCTATTCTATTCTATTCTATTCTATTCTAACATTCATCTTAATTACCAAAATTCTACCCAGCAGTCACAGTAGTAATTTACCTCATCTCAATACATTTTTTTAAATATTAACCCATTACCTTATTCTGAAATAAATATTATTCTGAAATAATATTATACTAATACTACAAATAATATACTTCAAAACCTCCACTATTTCAGCTTTTTAAGAAAAGATTGGATGGTCAGTTGTCTGGAATGACATAGGTTCTCCTGCTGGAGCAACAGGTTGGACTAGAACAGGGCTTCTCAACCGATGGTACATGTACCACTGGTGGTACGTCAGCACCTGGCAGGTGGTATGGCGTATGACTGACAGGTTGAAAAGCACTGAAAAATAAAGTGTAAAGGTGGATGAGGTGAAGCGCTGGCAGTGCCACACAGGCCTGTGGGAAAGAAATCTGGAGCTGCGTGAGATGTTGCCTGGGTACTCCTGAAAGGCCAGGATTAGCGTGCGCAGCTCCAGCTGATTGCTGGCAGCCTTGAGGGTGGCAGGAGACCCATGCAGTCTTCAGGCATAGATTCAACTGGAGCTGCATGAGGTGTTGCCTGGGTTCTGCTGAGAGTACAGGATCAGCACACACATCTCCAGATGATTGGTGATGGCCTTGAGGGTGGCAGGCAGCACCACACAGTCTTCAGGTGGAGATTCAACTGGAGCTGCATGAGGTGTTGCCTGGGTTCTGCTTCTCCAACTGATCGGTGCTTCCAGAGAACCCAGAAGAGAAAAGAAGCAGGGGAAGAGAGAAGAAAGGCTGTAAAAGGAGCAGGTTTTGGTGGGAGAGGGAGAGAAAAAATAGACAAGGGAGGGGGAAGAAAGTGCTGCCTTGAGGAAAGCAGTCAGCTGGAGGTGCACTGAAGAGAAAAGGGAGGGAAGAGGAGATGATATAAAAGGATGAGGGGAGAGAAAGGATATAAAAGAAAGATGGGAGAGAAAGGATATAAAATAAGGGGGGAGAGAAGAGAGGATATAAAAGAAGGAAGAGAGAGAAGAGAAGATAGAAGGGGAGACAAGAGATGATATAAAAGGAGAGTAGAGAAAGGATATAAAAGAAGGCAGAAGAGAAGAGAGGATATAAAAGGAGGGGAGAGAAGAGAAGATATAAAAGAAGGGGGAAAGAAGGGAAGATATAAAAGAAGGAGGGGAGAGAAATGATGTAAAAGAAGGTAGAGAGAAGAAAGGATATAAAAGATGAAGGGGAGAGAAATGATATAAAAGAAGGGGAGAGAAGAGATTTATTTACTTATTTACTTATTTACTTATTTACTTACTTATTTATTTATTTATTTATTTATTTATTTATTTATTTATTTGATTTATATACCGCCCTTCTCCCGAAGGACTCAGGGCGGTGCACAGGGCAATAAAAATAAGAATACAGGATACAAGATTTAAAGTTAAATGATTGTGCCCAATGTAGTAAGTTAGTTAAAAACAATGTTAAAACCCCAAACCCATCAGACCAGGCCGGCTTGTTCGAATAGATAAGTTTTTAGATCACGCCGGAAGGAGCGAAGGTCGGGGGCCATCCGTAGTTCAGCTGGTAAGCGGTTCCAAAGGACTGGTGCACCCACCGAGAACGCTCTCCCCCTGGGGGTCATCAGTCGACATTCTCTGACCGGTGGTACCCTGAGGAGGCCCTCTCTGTGGGAGCATACAGGACGGAGGGAAGTTGACGCCGGCAGTAGGTGCTCCCGTAGGTAATCTGGACCCATGCCATGTAGGGCTTTATATGTCATCACCAGCACCTTGAATCTCACCCAGAAGGCAACTGGAAGCCAATGCAGCTCACGGAGCAGAGGTATAACATGGGAGTATCGGGAGACCCCCAAAAGAACTTGCATGGCTGCATTCTGTACCAGCTGAAGCTTCTGAGTGGTCCTGAAGGGCAGCCCCATGTAGAGAGCATTGCAGTAGTCTAAACGAGAGGTCACAAGTGCATGAGTGACTGTACGCAAGGCATCCAGGTCCAGATAGGGTCGCAACTGGCGCACCAGACGAACCTGGGCGAAGGCCCCTCTAGTCACAGCTCCTATATGATCGTCTAAGGAGAGCTGTGAATCTAAGAGGACACCCAAATTGCGAGCCTTATCTACGGGGGGTAGTAACTCACCCCCAATAGTAAGAGATGGAATAATCTGAATTTCCTGAGATGCCGGTATGTACAGCCACTCAGTCTTGTCAGGGTTGAGTTGAAGCCTGTTCCTCCCCATCCAGACCCGGACCGCTTCCAGGCAATGGGACATCACGTCGAGGGCATCACTGGGGTGGTTTCGGGTTGAGATGAAAAGCTGGGTATCATCAGCATACTGATGATACCCCACTCCAAAACCACGGATGATCTCACCTAGCGGCTTCATATAGATGTTAAACAGGAGAGGTGAGAGGACCGACACCTGATGAACTCCATAAACGAGAGGTCTCAGGGTCGATCTCTGCCCACCCGCCAACACCGACTGTGAACGTTCCAGAAGGTGGGAGGACAACCACTGAAAAACAGTGCCTCCCACTCCCAACCTCCTGAGACGCTGCAGTAAGATACCATGTTCGATGGTATCAAAAGCCGCTGAGAGGTCTAATAGGACTAGGAGAGAGGAACAACCCCTGTCCCGAGCTCGCCAGAGATCATTCATCAGAGTGACCAATGCCGTCTCCGTGCTGTGTCCGGGCCTGAAACCCGATTGGTACGGGTCTAGATAATCAGCATCTTCCAGGAACAGAGGAAGTTGATGCGCCACTACACTCTCAACAACCTTCGCAAGAAAGCGAAGGTTGGAGACCAGGCGAAAGTTGTTTAAAACAGCTGGGTCCAGGACAGGCTTTTTAAGGAGGGGTCTCACCATCGCTTCTTTCAAGGCGGCGGGAAAACTACCCTCTTTCAATGAAGCAGTTATCACTGCATGGATCCAGCCTCGTGTCCCATGATAGATAGATGATAGAAGGGTAGAGAAGAGAGGATATAAAAGAAGGAGGGGAGAGAAGAGAGGATATAAAAAGGGGAGAGAAGAGAAGATATAAAAGAAGGAGGGGAGAGAAATGATGTAAAAGAAGGGGTGGAAAAAAAGAAGATATAAAAGAAGGGGAGAGAAAGGATATAAAAGAAGGGGTGGAGAGAAAGGATATAAAAGGAGGGGTGGAGAAAAGAGAGGATATACAGTTGCAAGAAAAAGTATGTGAACCCTTTGAGATTACGTGGAGTTTTGCATGAATTGGTCATAAAATGCACTCTAAACGTCATGTAAGTCACAACAATAGAAAAACACAGTCTGCTTAAAATAATACTACACAAACATTAGCTGTTGTCATGTTTTAATTGAAGATAAGATGGAAACATTCACAGTGCAGGGTGGAAAAAGTATGTGAACCCCTAGCCTAATGACTTCTCCAAGAGCTAATTGGAGCCAGGAGTGAGCCAACCTTGACTCCAATCAGTGTGATGATATTGGATGTGTTGCTGACAGCTGTCCTGCCTTTTAAAAACACACACCTGTTTTGGGTTTACTGGTCTCAAGAAGCACTGTCTGATGTGAACCATGCCTTTCAGAAAAGAGCTCTCAGAAGACCTACGATCAAGAATTGTTGACTTGCATGAAGCTGGAAAGGGTTACAAAAGTATCTCCAAAAGCCTTGATGTTCATGTGTCCATGGTAAGACAGACTGTCTACAAATAGAGAAAGTTTAGCACTGTTGCTACTCTCCCTAGGCGTGGTCGTCCTGTAAAAATGACTGCAAGAGCACAGTGCATAATGCTTAATGAGGTAAAGAAGAATCCTAGAGTGTTAGCCAAAGACCTACAGAAATCTCTGGCACATGCTAACATTTTTGTTGACACATCTACAATAAGGAAAACATTATACAAGAATGGAGTACATGGGAGGACACCACGGAGGAAGCCATCGCTGTCCAAAAAAAATATTGCAGCACGTTTGAAGTTTGCAAAAGAGCACCTGGATGTTCCACAGCACTGCTGGCAAAATATACTGTGGACAGATGAAACCAAAATTGAGTTGTTTGGGAAAAACACACAACACTATGTGTGGAGAAAAAAAGGCACAGCACACCAACATCAAAACCTCATCCCCACTGTAAAACACGGCGGAGGGAGCATCATGGTTTGGGGCTGTTTTGCTGCCTCAGTGCCTGGACGGATTGTTGTCACTGATGGGAAAATGAATTCCAGAGTTTATCAGGACATTTTGCAGGAAAACGTATGACCATCTGTCCGCCAACTGAAGCTCCGCAGAGGATGGGTGATGCAACAGGACAATGACCCAAAGCATACAAGTAATTCAACAAAACAATGGCTTCAACAGAACAGAATATGCCTTCTGGAGTGGCCCAGTCAGAGTCCTGACCTCAACCCAATTGATATGCTGTGGCATGACCTTAAGAGAGCGATTCACACCAGACATCCCAAGAATATTGCTACACTGAAACAGTTTTGTGAAGAGGAGTGGTCCAAAATTACTCCAGATCGTTGTGCAGGTCTGATCTGCAACAACAGGAAACATTTGCTTGAGGTTATTGCTGCCAAAGGAGGGTCAACCAGTTATTAAGTCCAAAGGTACACATACTTTTTCCACCCTGCACTGTGAATGTTTCCATCTTTTGTTCAATTAAAACATGACAAAAGCTAATGTTTGTTGTGACTTACATGACACTTAGAGCACATTTTATGGCCAATTCATGCAAAATTCCATGTAATCCCAAAGGGTTCACATACTTTTTCTTGCAACTGTAAAAGAAGGGGGGAGAGAAGAGAAGATACAAGGGGAGAGAAGAGAGGATATAAAAGAAGGAGGGGAGAGAAGAGAATATATAAAAGAAGAAGGGGGGAGAAGAGAAGATATAAAAGAAGGAGGGGTGAGAAATTTGTTAAATGAGTTTTGACCCATTTTATGACTTTTCTTGCCACATTTGTTAAGTGAATCACTGCAGTTCTTAAATTAACAACATGGTTGTTAAGTGAATCTGGCTTCCCCACTGACTTTGCATGTCAGAAGGTTGCAAAAGGGACATGACCTGGGACAATGTGACCATAAAAAATATGAATCAGTTGCCCAGCATCCGAATGTAAATCACATGACTTTGGGGATGCTGCAATGGTCATAAATGTGAAAAATGTCACAAGTCACTGTTTTCAGTGCCGTTGTATTTTCAAACAGTCACTAAGCAATCTGTTGTAAGTCGAGGACTACCTGTACTTTATCACTTTCTTGCTGTATTTTTGGTCATAAAGTTTTGGGGGTTTTGTACAAGCTTTATTATTTTTTTAATTTTACATGCAGGTATTTGTGAAGCAATACTGTGGTTGGGTAATCAAAAGTAAACAATAGCAAATAACAAATTATTTGTAAATAGCTCAAGTTACATCAACAAAGATTCCCTCTCCAATTCCCTTAGTTATAACATAATCAAATTAATCAAATTAATACATTTCTAATTGTGACATAATCAACTAGAAGAATTTTCAATATATTTTCACTTATACATATCCATGCCCTTTCTTCAGGTACTATTGTTTTTTGAGTTGTAGATTTTATAGTTGAGGTCGCGGTTTGGGCTTCAAGGTTCTCTGTAAATTGTATTTGTTGTACTTTAGAGTCTCCTATTTTAATGTTAGTTTCCACTTCTTCTGTTTGTTTTTGTATTGTCAATTCATCATTTAAGGTCAAAGTTTGGTTTGGTAGCTTTAAGCTGTCAGATTTATCTTGCAGTTTGCCTTTGATTTGCTCACTCATTGCCAAGATTGTGTCTAGTATCCGTTTGTAGTTAAGTGGTGGAATATATTCTTCCATTTGGTTGATGTTTGCAGATAGGTCTTTCATGGAGGCTGTTTTAATAAGAGTCAATGATTGTGCACCTCCAGTATTCCTAAAAATTGTTTTCAATGCCAGGTGTTCCCAATTCTTATCTTTGAAGATAATGTCAAGGAGAGCTCTGTTATTCAGTCAGCTCTCACAATAAAAAAAGAATAAAATTATTTGCTATACCAAGTATCACCACAAGATGTCATCAATAGAATAAGATATAAAATCTTTTCCCAAATTAATATAAAGCTTTTGTTCAATTAGTCCATTTTTTCTTCCCTTAATCCATAGCTTAAGCAGAAAATAGGGTAGTACATCCCCACAAAAATAAGAGCTTATTAATAAGTACAAATAAGGTTGCTTAATTTCTTTGCTTAGTCATTTGATTTCTTTTGAGGCTTTAAGACTTTTAAAGTTTGTTCCCCAAGTATGCAGTTGATGGTCTTTCCAAAGAGGGGGAAAAATTTCAGTAAAGTCCCACATGAAAATAGTTAGGGGAATAAGAAAGGTAAGGTCTCACCCAGGTTCTCCAGATTTCTTCATTGTGCTAGATGGTGCTTTCGGCTTTTGGCAGGGAATGGCTTAATGATCAGCCATCTTAATGACCGATCTCTTCTTTGGACAAAAGGAGCTGCTCCGGATTCAAGCAGAGGGCTGCTGCCCTTCTGCAATCACAAGGAGGACCTCCTTGCGCCGCACACGCAAACCAGAAGCCATCTAGTTTTTGACACCTTCCTAGGCGACTGGTGCTACTTGAATATTGCCATATCCTAAAAGTGGTACAATCTCTGAAAAGGTTGAAAAGCCCTGGACTAGAAGACCTCCAAGGTCCCTTCCAACTTAAGCCTCCTCCTTACCCTACTAAAAGCAGGTGACAGGCAGACATGGTGAGAACAAGACTTTCAGAGTCTGGAGAAAGGGGGCTTTTAGCCAGGGTGTGGTTAAGGCAAATAGAGAAACACTCAAACTCTTCAAACATTTTTGAATGACATTTATAAACCATTTGCTGGTTTTTAACCCTTTGCCAGAGCAACTATTTTTCAATATACTGATGATGTGGTGATTATTCTGAGAAAGAAGATGTTTATAAAGGAGTCGTTTTGGCCTTGAGGAAGACTGCAGAGTGAATCAGAACACTTTACAGTTTGCTCAAACTGTCACTTTTATATACTTAAACTGTTTAGAGGCCACATAATATCACATGGCCATAAAGCTATTCTTCCTGTACATCTGAGGTCTTTATTTTTAAAAAATGGGCTATTGTGGACAATACATTTCCTCACATGATAGAAATTTTATTAATTTTTATCAAAGTATAAAATACAAGGAAAAAATGTGGAAAACTAAAAGAAGAGGGAGGGGAAGGGGGCTAGTGTAAAGGAGGAAAAAGAAAAAAGAAAAAGGCAGTGATGTCTCTCTTTAACACAGTAGAAAGCAACAACATTACAACCACAACTTTTTGCTTTTGCACAATAGATGTACAAGCCATTTCTATAACAATAAGCCCATCTAGAATCAAAATTTCATATATTTTTTTCTCATTGCAAGGACAAAATCCGGAAGCAATTTCAAAATAGAGACAAGATTAAGTATATTCTCTTCTTTGGGTAAAGGAATCAATTTAACTATCTCTGCTTCTTTTTCCTGTGGGGAATACTATATCTTTTTTCTTTTAACCTTAAAGGAAGGAGACACTTTTTTTTTAGTTTTAGTAATTTACTAAATCTAGGGAGTATTCAGTATTATATATAAAGGAGAAAAGAGAAAACCTTTCATTTTATAACTAAACCCCAAAGTTAGCTTATTAAGTTCAACTCTCTCCCACGAGTTTAGTCCCCATAAAATGGATCTTTTTCTTCTCATATTTTCAAACCCAGTCATTAGTATTTTACAAACTTTGGAAATTATTCAACTTTGTTTTAAAAACCAGAAAACATGCCTTTACATACATACTCATGTTATACATACAAAACTAACTTAAAACTTTCTTCAGTACATAACTTTTTAAAAAATGCATCCTAATTAATTAAGACGTTAATTTTAGGTCACTCCCTCCAGCTTACCTTCACAGAGTAGTCTTTTTCTTGTTCTCAAGAGATTCTGTCAGATCCTTCATTCTTGAATAAATTCTCGGCTTTATCTATATCCATATAAAGAAAGTCCCAAAGATGTTCTATTTGACATTAAATACTAGTCTGAGGCAAATCTTCCCAGAATAAGGTTTCCTTCACTAAAATGGCTATCACATCTTTTTTTTTCTCAAAGCATTCTCAATCTTGTTAGTATCCATAAAGCAAAAGTCCCAAACCTGACCTCTTCAGAATTGTGAATTTACTTGATTCTCTTCTTTCAGTTCCACCGGGAGGCTTATACTCACATCATCATCCAGGGAAAAGCAGAGGTCAGATTTGTATTCTGAAGTTACAGTTAGGTTATTTGCATTGTTCAATATTTATAAGGTTGACACAGTAGGTTGATAATTTTCAATATCCTCTGTATAATTAATATATTTTGCTTGATTTATGAAATTAAAGATCTTTTGTAATGACAATTTGGTAATAACAAGCAGCTCAGGATTAATCATACTCATAGCTCCTTCTAGTGGTTAAAGACTATTGTTTATTTATTTGTTTTTCTTTCTAATCAGAATGCATAAAAATCAGCAAATTTCAAACACCCACCTCAAAACAATACAGAGCAACTAATTGTTCAAAAGTTAGTACATTAAAAGCACTTACCCTCATATTTCAGGAGAAAAAATACTCCATGCCTCCTCCTTCAGCAACCCTCTTCCTTGTCATTTAACAACAAATGGTGTATAGCTTCAAAAAGGAATATTAAGCTGTAGTTAAAGAAAGCCTCTTTTAGCTCATAAAGATAAAGACTCATAAATTGATTAAGAAATGAAGGGCACAGCTTATTGTCCAACTGAAAAATAAATTCAAAAACGGTTGTTTTATCCAACACCGATGTGATTTCTACCCTGCCCACCCCCCACCCCCACCCCCAAGCTTCAGCTCACCCACTGTTTTGGAGCTCAGCTTCTAAAATGGCTTGCAGACTGGTGCTTTATTGAAGGATCATGAGGACTGATTCAGAGATACTCCCTAATCCAGGAGGATCAAAAAAAAAAGAAACAAGAGGAAGCCTGTTCTTTCTGTTGTTGAGTTGAAAAAAAGACAGTCCAGAGAGAGGAGCTTCAACTGCCAGCCATGTCTTCACAGGAAGTCCCCCCAGACAATACATTTCCTAACTCTTGAGAGTGATCGACAACCAAGTCTGTGAAGGGGCAGAAACACTAGCTCAGAGGTTCAAGTAATGCTTGTCTAGATTGAGTATCTGGTCTGCAGGCTATAGTTTCTGTTCCCCTAAGAATTGAATCCCCTATCACCAGAACTCATCTGTTTTTCCCTAGGGAAGTCTGGGATACTTTTCTTCCTGTCACAGGAAAGCCAGCTAAATAGTTTTTAGAAACTATTGATGACGGCTCTTTTATAGGTGTCTGCATATTTTCTTCCAGAGGGAGGCTATGGAAATAATTGTTCATTTCCAGAGGGGCTTCTTTGGAGTGGGCTAGGGTAGATAGAAGGGGTTTTCCTCTTGGTTGTTGTTTTCTTCTAAAAGTGACATATTTCTATCAGTCTTCCTCTTTAGGTTCATATATGGGGTCATTTTTACAAAGCTGTTCTCTGTTGTGTTCAGTTTGGGTCTATCCGTATTGTTCTTTAGCTTCATATATAGTGTCATTTTTTTTAGAAACTGTTTGTTTCCTATTGTGTCTAATTATGGTGTGGTCTTCTTGCTTAGTTTGGGGTTTCCCACTTTGTTCACTGAGTTTCAGAGTGGCTAGAGTTGCCTCTCGACCTTTTACTTTTCTTCTAGTAATCCATGTAATTTACATTTGAGATATCATAGTTTGGGTCTTCTGTGGGCACAAGCTCAAACGTATGACACATTTTGCATGTCACTATAATGTCAGTTTCTTTTCCATGATTTTTATTAGTTCACTAAAATATTAAAAAATTCTAACAATTAATATGTTTCCTGGTGTGAAGTGTCAGTTTAAAATATTTACAAAAGTTCTTGGCCCTTTATTCTCTGCCTTGGTATTGCATCTCTATCTTTCCTATTCTGAAGTATCGGTCTTTTTTTCTGTGATTTTATATTTTTTCCACCGCTTACATGGTTAAGAACTTAATTTTTTTAATGAATTAAATAAACTTTTTTTAAAAAAATGTAATTGAAAAAAGGAATTAAAAAATGTCAAAATATTGAAAAAAGTATTTTCAAAATGTGAAAAAGAATTTTTAAATTGAAAAAAGATTTAAAAATTGAAAAAAGATTTTTAAACTAAAAAGGAAATTGAAAATTTGAAGATACAAATTGAAAAATACTTTAAAAATTGAAAAATTTAAAATTTTGAAAAAAGATTTTTTTAAAAAAACAGATTTAAAATTTTTAAAAATTTATGAAAGTTTTTGTCCTCTATAAAGTGATATTCATTTTAATTTTTTTGCTGGAAATCTGGCTGTTTTCTAGGAGATGCTTTGCTTTTAAGTCTGCATTCCCTGACTTGAAATTTTAACCCTTTCCTGCCTGTCCAGGAGTGTTTTGTACTTATCATTCCTTCCCTGCCTTCTTGCCCTTTGTTGGGGTTTTGGGTATGCTGCTCTCAGCTGCTGCTGTGGGCAATCCAGTCTGCTGTCATGCTTAGCTCTGCACTACCAATGCTACTCAACTGGTCAGCTGCACTGCTCACAGCAGCTTGTCTGCTGCCACTTAGCTCTGTTTCACTGCTGCTCAGCTGGCCTCTGTTTGCATTGCACTGCCTCCTAAGTGAAGTAAGTGAAGATAGCAATAGCACTTAGACTTATATACCACTTCACAGTGCTTTAAAGCCCTCTCTAAGTAGTTTACAGAGTCAACATATTACCTCCAACAATCGGGGTGCTCATTTTACTGACCTCGGAAGGATGGAAGGGTGACTCAACCTTGAGCTGCTGAGACTACAACTGCCAAACTGCTGGCAGCTGGCAGTCTGCAGAAGTAGCCGGTAGTACTGTGTTCTAACCACTGCACCATCAGGGCTCCTAAGATGAAGTAATGGCAAGTGGCAGCAAGGATCCATGGGCCAAATTCCAAAGGTCTCTGAATAAATAGGTAGTAATATTACTGCAACATGTAAAAAAAAGAATGAAAATGGTTTTTACATGTAAATACTTTATTAGCAAAATATAACAACTAAAATGTAAAAGAAAATTAAAAAGAGTGAAAGGGGATTTGGGCCACTCAGTCCAGGCACCAGTTCTATGCTGGAAACTGGTATGAAGAGGGACCATGAAGGCAAGCTTTTAAAAACTATTTTGGTGAAATTTCCAAGCACCATAATTTATAAATGTTTTTAAAGTTCATGCTAGAGATGGGACCCATAAATTATGTCCATGGTAAAATCGTCCATAAAAATTTAAAAAATATACCGTATTTTCCGGCGTATAAGACGACTTTTTAACCCATGAAAATCACCTCAAAAGTTGGGGGGGTCGTCTTATACGCCCAGTCGTCTTATATGCCGGAAAATCAGTGGGTGGTGTCTGGCGGGAGCCGGCAGGGCAGTCCTGCGCACGCGCGCACTCCCCGGCTGCTCCTTAGCAGCTGGGGAGTGCGGGCGTGTGCAGGACTGCCCTGCCGGCTCCCGTCCGACGCTTTTCCCTCTTGAGGCAGCAGCTGCCTCAAGAGGGAAGAGCGTCGGACGGGAGCCAGCAGGGAAGTCTTGCACATGTGCGCGCATGCAGGACTTCCCTGCCGCATCCCGTCCGACGCTCTTCCCTCTTGAGGCAGCTGCTGCCTCAAGAGGGAAGAGCCGGCTCCCGTCCGACGCTTTTCCCTCTTGAGGCAGCAGCTGCCTCAAGAGGGAAGAGCGTCAGACGGGAGCCGGCAGGGAAGTCCTGCACATGCGCGCGCACGCAGGTCTTCCCTGCCGCCTCCCGTCCGATGCTGCTGCCTCAAGAGGGAAGAGCCGGCTCCCGTCCGACGCTTTTCCCTCTTGAGGCAGCAGCTGCCTCAAGAGGGAAGAGCATCGGACAGGAGCCGGCAGGGAAGTCCTGCACACGCGCGCGCACGCAGGACTTCCCTGCCGCCTCCCGTCCGACGCTTTTCCCTCTTGAGGCAGCAGCTGCCTCAAGAGGGAAGAGCATCAGATGGGAGCCGGCAGGGAAGTCCTGCTCCTGTCGGACGCTGCGCTTCGCCGGGCGGTGCTCTCACTGGAATAATAGTACTGGGTACTGTAGTTGTCCAGATAGTTATTAAGCTGTATTATGCAGCTTCTTTTTTTTAAGCTAATAAGTGTAAGGTGGGTGGCAGAAATGGCTGAAAATAGTCTACAATAGTCTAGAATTACATATTAAAAGTCCAGTAAAAGATATCACAAAGTTAGAAATGTGTTTTTCTGTTATTATGCATTGTCATCAGTTGCTTAAAATATTTCACAATTAAGCAAAGCATGTACTGGGTAGGTAGTATGGATTGTTGGCTTTCCAAGCATAATATCCCTGGATTAAAGTATCTTGAGTTTCCTATTTCTAATTGTTGAACCAGATACTTATGTGACCCAGGATTATAATAAATTATAACAATCTAAAATTTACTCATAAGCTAAATGGAACTTTTTAGTCCCATATTTTTTCTGAATATAATCTATCCATCTTCTCCAAACCAAAATGTATCTTTCTTGTGAATGATTGTTCAAATAAGCAGAAATCTTAGCCATTTCTGCTAAGTTTGACACTTTAAGCATCCATTCCTCTATAGAAGGCAGGCAATCCTTCTTCCAATATTGCCCTACCAATAACCTTGCAGCTGTTATCAAATTCAACATCAAGTTAATTTCTTTAGTATCACAATCTGTAATAACACCCAATAAAAATAATTGTGGGGTAAACTTTATCTTTCTCTTAAAAATCTTTTGGATGTTCCACCAAATTTTAATCCAAAAAGCTTTTATATTTCTACAAGTCCACCAAATATGAAAATAAGTAGCGTCCAAACTACCACATCTCCAACATTTGGGCTGTAAATTGGAATACATACAAGACAGCTTTTTAGGATCTAAATGCCATCTATAAAACATTTTATAAAAATTTTCTCTTAAATTTTGGGCTTGAGTGAATTTTACATTTCTAACCCAAATTACCTCCCATACATCCAAAAGGATCGGTTCTTGAATATTTTGAGCCCACTTTACCATGCAGTCTTTCACTAATTCCATTTCCGAATCCAATTCTATTAAGGCATTATAAATTCGCTTTATATGCGCTCGAGTTTGATCTTTAATCTGTTTTACCAAATTTTCATCCATCAGTGTCAAACCAACCTTCTGATCTAACTTTCACCTAGCTTGCAGCTGAGTATACTGGAACCAAGACTGTACAATGTTTTCTTGTTTTAACTCAGCTAATGACCTTAATTGCCAATCATTCCCTACCAATCTAAGTACCGGTAATTCCTTATAAGAAATCATATCCAAGTTCACACCCATAGATACACCCTCTATTGCGTGACCAGGAATCCCCCAGATTGGTATTTTATAATTCAACTTATAATAATACTTTTTCCAAACACACAATAAAGCACTTCTTAAAATATGAGATTTAAAAGCCTTATCAACTTTTTTTATCATAAATCAAATATGCATGCCACCCATATAATAAGTCCCATCCCTCAAGATGAAGTATACTTTTATTTGTTAAATTAAGCCAATCACTAACCAGTGTTAAAACCACTGCATCATAATATAATTTCAAATTAGGCACCTTAAGTCCTCCTCTTTCCCGTGCGTCTTGTAAAATCTTAAGTTTAACTCTCGGTTTTTCCCCATCCAAATAAATTTATTAATACCCTTCTGCCAATCATCCGAATTAGCATCCTTTTCCAAAATAGGCGTTGCGTTAGCAGGACGGCGACTCATACACAAAATGGGCGCTGCCTGCCATTCCCAGAGCCGCTCGGCCCCGGCTGCAGCCCACACACACGCGGGTCTCTTTTGAAAAAGTTCAAAATGATCATTTCAGCCTCCCTAAAATTCTTTATTAGCAATTTGAATAATTTACACACACACACACACACACACACACACAGTGTGTGTGTGTGTGTGTCTTGGCGTATTCGCATCTTTTCCCATGTAAGATTGAGAGTGTCTTGGCAACATTTCGACAAGGTCCCAATCGTCATCTTCAGGTGTCTTTGGCTTCGTGCTTGTGCAAAGACACGAAGCTGAAGACACCAGCCTGAAGATGACAAGTGGGACCTCATCGAAACATCACCAAGACACTCTCAATCTTACACGGGAAAAGACCCAAATACTCCAAGACCTACACACCTGTACCCATGACAATCTACGAAAACACACACACACACACACACACACATATATACATATACATATACATATACATATACATATACATATACATATACATATACATATACATATATATATATAAACATATATATATATATATAAACATTTATATATTTTACCATTAAAGTCTAATTTTCATCTTAGCAAATCACCAGTTGTTAGAAATATATTTTTTGCGTTAACCATTCAACAATTATTAAAATGCTATCTTTTTATATAAAATTCTAAATTCTATACTATAGTTCAAAAATAGCCACTAAATATTCTATAAGGCATCTTAAGTGTACATCAATTATTAAAATATTATCTTTTGATATATCATTGTAAATTAAATAATATAGTTCAAAGTTATATTTCCTTTACAAATCTAAAAGCAAAATATAAAATCAGTGATATATTCCCCTTAATCCATAGAGAGATATTTTTATAGTCTATCTTTAGGAATCCCAAAAAAGAAACAAGTTCAGTCTTTTAGGTCTAACTCTTGCCTTCTTCTTGTGCCAATCAAGCTTTGAACTTGGTATCTTTAAATTCTCAGATGTATCTTCCTTTCTTCCTATACCCCTTATTTGAATCCAGAGAGTGTATCCAAATGTCAGTTTTGCGAGAAACATGTCCCCTTTTTAATCATTGTATTTTTGCTTTAGTAGTTCAATTTTTGGTGGTTGATATAATATACTGTAATTGTCATTAAATCAGTCAAATCTTTTGGTTCTTCCAGTTCTATCTGGGTTAGGTAGAAAGTAGTAGCTGGAATTGTGTTTGTCATTTGATTAATTGAATTCTCAATATATTGTATTTGAAGGCCTTTAGTGTCTTCACTCTTGGTGTTGCTTTCTTCAGGTGCTGTTGGTTTTTGGCTTGAAAGTTTTGTAGTTACTATCAAGGTTTGGACTTTAAGGTTTTCTGTAGGTTGCTTTTGTTGTTCTATGAAATCTCCTGTTTTAGTATTAGTTTCCACTTCTTCTATTTGTTTTTGGGTTATCTTTTCCTCATTTAAGGCTAGAGTTTGATTTAGTGGCTTTAAATTGTCAGATTTTTCACGGAACCTGGCTTTAATTTGCTCTGTCACTGCCAAAATCATGTCCAGAATCAGTTTATAATCAAGTGGCATGATGTAATCATCCATTTTGTTGCTTGTTGTTGTTAGTTGCGAAGTCGTGTCCGACCCATCGCGACCCTATGGACAATGTTCCTCCAGGCCTTCCTGTCCTCTACCATCTTCTGGAGTCCATTTAAGCCCACACCTACTGCTTCAGTGACTCCATCCAGCCACCTCATTCTCTGTTGTCCCCTTCTTCTATTGCCCTCAACCTTTCCCAGCATTAGGCTCTTCTCCAGTGAGTCCTTCCTTCTCATTAGGTGGCCAAAGTATTTGAGTTTTAGCTTCAGGATCTGGCCTTCTAAAGAGCAGTCAGGGTTGATCTCCTCTAGGACTGACCGGTTTGATCGCCTTGCAGTCCAAGGGACACGCAGGAGTCTTCTCCAGCACCATAGTTCAAAGACCTCAATTCTTTGGCGCTCAGCCTTTTTTATGGTCCAGCTTTCACTGCCATACATTGCAACTGGGAAGACCATAGCCTTGACTATATGCACTTTTGTTGACAGGGTGATGTCTCTGCTTTTTAGTGTGCTGTCTAGATTTGCCATGGCTTTCCTCCCAAGGAGCAAGCGTCTTTTAATTTCTTGGCTACAGTCCCCATCTGCAGTGATCTTGGAGCCCAGGAAAATAAAATCTGTCTCTACCTCCATTTCTTCCCCATCTATTTGCCAGGAATTGAGAGGACCGGATGCCATGATCTTGGTTTTCTTAATGTTAAGTTTCAACCCAACTTTTGCACTCTCCTTCTTCACTCGCCACAAGAGGCTCTTTAGGTCTTCTTCGCTTTCTGCCATTAGAGTAGTATCATCTGCATATCTTAGGTTGTTGATATTTCTTCCGGCAATCTTAATTCCAACTTTTGATTCATCTAGCCCTGCCTTTCTCATGATGTGCTCTGCATGTAGGTTAAATAGGCAGGGCAACAGTATACAGCCTTGCCAGACTTCTTTCCCAATTTTGAACCAATCAGTGGTTCCGTGTCCAGTTCTCACTCTTGCTTCTTGGCCCACATATAGGTTTCTCAACAGACAAATAAGATGGTCTGGTATGCCCATCTCTTTAAGAACTTGCCACAGTTTGTTATGATCCACACAATCAAAGGCTTTAGCATAGTCAATGAAGCAGAAGTAGATGTTTTCCTGGAACTCTCTAGCTTTCTCCATGATCCAACGTATGTTGGCAATTTGATCTCTAGTTACTCTGCCTCTTTGAAATCCTACCTGTACTTCTGGTAGTTCTCGATCCACATACTGCTGGAGTCTAGCTTGTAGGATTTTAAGCATAACTTTACTAACATGTGAAATGAATGCAATGGTGCGATAGTTTGAACATTCTTTGGCACTGCCTTTCTTTGGAATTGGAATGTTAACTGATCTTTTCCAATCCTGTGGCCACTATTGAGTTTTCCAAATTTGCTGGCAAATTGAGTGTAGCACTTTTACTGCATCGTCTTTTAAGATTTTGAATAGCTCAGCTGGAATACTGTCACCTCCACTAGCTCTGTTGTTGCTCAGCTTTTCTAAGGCCCACTTCACTTCACATTCTAGGATGTCTGGCTCGAGGCCAGTGATCACCTCATCGTGGTTATCAGGGACATTAAGCTCGTTCTTGTATAGTTTTTCTCTGTAATTTTGCCACCTCTTCTTAATCTGACTCTGTTAGGTCCCTGCCATTTTGGTCCTTTATCATGCCCATTTTTGCATGAAACATTCCCTTCATCTCTCCAATTTTATTGAAGAGATCTTTGGTCCTCTCTATTCTATTGTTTTCTTCTATTTCTTTGCACTGTTCATTTAAGAAGGCATTCTTGTCTCTTCTAGCTATTCTCTGGAATTCTGCATTCAATTGGGTGTATCTTTCTTTTTCTCCCTTGCCATTTCCTTCCCTCTTTTCCTCAGCTATTTGCAAAGCTTCCTCTGACAGCCATTTTGCTTTCTTGCATTTCTTTTTCTTCTTTTCTTTGGGATGCTTTTAGTTGCTACCTCTTGTACAATGTTGGGGCATAGACTTGTACTACTGTGATATTGAAAATTTTGCCTTTGATTCGAACTGATATCATTCTGTCATTCTGTTCCTGGAACATAATTATGGGCTGCCACCTGGGGGAAGTATGTATTTATGTACAGTAGCAATAGGCTTAGTTCCTTGGATCATGAGGAAGAGCCAACAGGAACTTCTCACTCTACCATTGGACTCTTTTATTCAGCTGAATAAGAAGGGCTAGAGAAGATAGAACATTTCAGGGTTTACTAGACCCAAACCTCCTTTCTTCTCCCTGCCAGTGATAGAATTGGAGTTAGAAAGGGCTCTTTGCGGATTTCCCATTCCTACATCTTCATTTCCTTTATCAAGATCCAGGCTGTGCTGATATGAAGTCATCAGACAAAGTCATTCTTATACTAAGTTGTATCCAATGGTATTTAACTTGAGAAAAAATAATCTTAAGAATTTTTGTTCTGCTCCTTTCGAAGATATTAGTGAATAGCTTAAATTTGATTTTATACTATTTCTGCCCAAGCAACTACATTAGCTGGAAGACATCAGTGGCAAAGTAATCGCTACAATAAATAAACAAACCGAAAGGGAAGAATGAGACTATGTGAAAATTGTAGTATAATATGTGGTTGAAGAGCAGGCAACACCTCTCTCTCTCTCTCTCTCTCTCTCTCTCTCTCTCTCTCTCTAGTAGTCATAGGAATATATTGCTCACAGGTACTTTTTAAAGAAGTTGCACAATGTATGCAATGCTCATTTAGCTTTATTTCAAAAAATATTTGCCAAATTTTACTTCAATGCACAAATGTTTTAAGAGTTTGATGGATAGCAATTTGATTTATATAAAGAAAGATAAAGCGATAGCAGGCAGTAATCTCAGGTCTTTGGCCATATCTTGAAGATATCCGTGGTTGTTGATAGAGATGGCATTATTTTCAAAATCCGCTATACAAATGAGAAAAAATAATAAGTTGATCAAAGTGAATTTAAAATAAATTCTTTGCTTTGCAAAGTTTTGTGAATGCAAATAATATCAGGCAGAAAATCATTATGTACTGTATCTGTAGTATCTCTATTAGAGGAGAGTTTTCCTATTTCCTACAGCACCACTTTTCCCACTGACAGTCGTACTTCGCAAGGCCCTTGCCACGAGGACACTTGTAAGCGCAGTATCCTCCTGCGTGACGACACATGCGTTGGGCATTCCCTATGAAAAGAAAAAGAGGAGACAGGTAAATGATGAGTAAATATTCCTTAATATTTAAATACATTTTCCTTCCAAGACAATATCTTCTTCTACAGAATAGCAGGACTCCTTTATCAATTTATAATTTTATTCATTTATAACATAAAAATATGAAAATAAAAAGCAAATAGTAAGGAATAACAACAGGGAAAGAGGAAAAAGGGAAAATGTGGAAATGGGGGGGGGGAGAAAGAAAAGGCCTTGATTTCTGATTCCCTCCGTTGCAGTAAAATAAGGCATTGAAATCAAATCTCAACTTTTTACATTTCTTTAGTAGTATGAACTACCCATTTCTCTATCAACAAGTCAGTCTAATCAGTAAACCCCAAAATCATAGTATCACTTTTTCCATTTCAAGCACGAAGTCCAGAAGCAGTTTCCAAGTAGAAACAAAAGTGCTTATATTCTTTTCTTTTATCAAAACAGTCAGTTTAGCCATATCTGCTAACTATATCAGCTTTTGTAACCGTTCATCCAAGGTGGGAATGGAAACATCCTTCCAAGAATTGCAGGATTCCTAGGACTACAGCAAGTTTTCTCTGACCACAGAGATCCATTTCTGCTGATCTCCTGCAGCAGCTCAAATAAATCAGCTATTAACCCAGGTTTGAAGTCTGACTCAGAGATGAATTAGCTGGTAAGCCTACATCTATCAATGTAGGAGGGAAGAAATAATCTGGTTCATAGACCTTGCTTCCTGAGTTACAGTGGCCAGTTGCATTGTGTGTTTTGGATGAAGACCTTGAGTGAGAAGGTTTAACTTCCTTTAAACTTTAGGACCTGGTTTTCCTTTGGCTTTTTCCCTCTTCTCTTAATGTTTCTATTACTGCTCTTTTCTGCTCTTGAAATGCTGTGCATTTATGATATTTTGCTGCAATTTCTTTTCTTTTTCCCACATTAAGTACAAATATATTCACTAGAATATTAATATCTTTTATTTTTTCCATTTTTATTTTTTAAAAAAAACTCAAGGTGGTAAATGTATCTAATAATCCTTCCTCCTCCTTTTCTCTCCATAACAGCAACACCATCAAGAGGTTCGGGGAGAGAGAGGGAGGGAGGGAGGGAGGGAGGGAGGGAGGGAGGGAGGGAGGGACTGGTCCAGATAGACCCAGCTGGCTTTCATCTTTCCTTCTCTTATTTTCTGCAAAACACCAAGACTGTGACAAGGTTTGAACTAAGAGGGAGGGAGGGAGAGAGAGAGAGAGTGGTCCAAATTCACCCAGTGAGCTTTCAGACCTAAGGTGAGATTAGAACTCAGTATCCAGATTTGTAGTGTTTTGCTCTAACCACTAGATCAAACTGTTTCTCCATTGTGCCTCTTTATTCAAATAGAAGATATTTGGCTGAGAATTTGGTAAACCAATACTAAAGTGAAGCAAATCAACAAAAATAAGCTACAATAACAAAAAGAAACCCAATAAAGTTCTTCGAAGAATTTTGAATCAAAAGAAAAATCAATGGCATATTTTTCAAATGTTTGGAGGTTCATGTTGTCAATAGTCTATACTGTTCAAAGCTATTTCTGTAAAGTAAAACAAAAAGATGTTGAAGATTATCCTGCTTTCTGTGATGATCACACCTGTTTAAAAAGGACTGAATTACCAATCCTTTGTACATTATCAGTAATTTTGTTCCTTACCTGGTTCAGACAGGAATGCAAGGAAAAGAAATGTGAATAGCAGATAAAGGATCTTCATGCTGAGACTGGTTCTGGACCAAATCTTACTCCTGGGACAGACATGGCTCTCTATTTATGGAGTTATGATGTTTGCATCACATCACCTCAGTGAACAATTGCAAAATAGTTCTTACGTAAGGCAATGGTGCATCTTCCTTGGATTGAAACACTCCTGTTTGTTAGCTGTTACAAAAGCGCTTAGAAGAGCAGCAGACTTCGTTGAACATCTATCCTGCTATGGTTATAAAAGATTGGAGGCTCAGGACTTGCAATGTCCTAATGGGGCAAAGAAAATTCCTTACTGAATTGCTGCCCAAACTCTACAGTCCACGATGATAAAGCTCGGCCATGTTCACTAATGGCTAGAGTTTGGGAAGAGCCAAAGTGGTAGAAATCTGGGGTTGGCACTGCTATCATGGGCGACACATTTTTATGGGTGGGTTTTGGGAAAACAGCTGCTCTGCTTCTTGGTGGGTCTTTGTGGCACTCAGACTGATTTGGCTTTCATTGAAGTATTCCTCCCTCATCCAGGTCATTTCTATTTCCCTGAAGACAGAGAATATTACTTATCTATAAATTTCAGTGGTGAGAACAATATGGCATAATAATAATAATAATAATAATAATAATAATAATAATAATAATAATAATAATAATAATAATAATAATAATAATAATTAATAATAATAATAATAATAAAGTTGGAAGAGATCTTGGAGGTCATCTAGTCCAACTCCCTGCTCTGGCAGGAAACCCTATACCATTTCACAAAAATAGCTGTCCAGTCTCTTCTTAAAAACTTCTAGTGTTGGAGCATTCACCACTTCTGGAGACAGGTTGTTCCACTGATTTATTTTTTTATCTGTCAGGAGGTTTCTCCTTAGTTCTAGGTTGATTAGTTTCCATCTGTTGCTTCTTGTCCTACTTTTTTGGCAGCTGCAGCACACTGCTGGCTCATATCTAAGTGATTGTCCACTAGGACTCTGAGATCCCTCTCACATTTGCTACTATTGAGCAAGGTACCAGCTATACTATACCTGTACATTTGGTTTTTCTCGCCTATATGTAGGCCTTTACTTTTTTCACCGTTGAATTTCATTTTGTTAGATAGCGTTCAGTGTTCCTGTTTGTTCACATCTTCCTGTATCTTAAGCCTGTCTTCTGGAGTGCTGGCTATTCCTGCCAGCTTGGTGTCATCTGCAAATTTGATGAGTTCCCCGTCTATCCCCTCATCCAAATCATTGATGAAGATGTTGAAGAGCACTGGGCCTAGAACAGAGCCTTAGGGTACCCCATTGCACACTGCCCTCCATGTCGATGCAGTTTCATTGAGGACCACATGTGATATGTGGCTCAGTAGCAGTAACTCTGGGAGCTTGGCTCCAGAGGTTTTGGGTGTTCCATCACTGGAGGTTTTTAAGAATAATTTGGAAAGCCATTTGTCTGGAAGGTATAGGGTTTCCTGCTTGAGCATGGGATTGGACTAGAAGGTCCCTTCCAATGCGATTATTCTGTAAGTTCTGTTGTTTCTGAGATGTTACATCCAGTTGCCATGGATGCTTTAGAGCCGTGGTGGCGAACCTATGGCATGTTTGCCACAGGTGGCAAGCAGAGCCCTCTCTGAGGGCACATGCGCCATCACCCTGGTCGTAGGCCTTCAGCTGGGTTTTATAAAACCTTTTCGCTTTAGGCCTCTGCAGCCGTGTGCAAAAAAAAAAGGTTCAATCATTCAATCAATTTCAAATTCTCGCAGGGAAAAAATATCTCGCAAAGTTGGAATTGATTGACTGAACTTTTTAGTCCCACCCAGTCTGCCATTACCACCAAAGCCACAACCACCCAATGGGCCACGACCACCCAATGGGCCACGACCACCCAATGGGCCACGACCACCCAGCACCCAACAATACATAAGCGGGTTTTGGGTTGCAGTTTGGGCACTCGGTGTCCAAAAGGTTCACCATCACTGCGGTAGAGATTTAGAGATGATTTCAAAGTGAAGCGCAAGCATTTTCCCATACCCTGAATAACACAGTAACTTAAAATCTGTTTTCACAAAACAAAATACTCAGACTTAGTTATATATAAAATCATCCTAGTTTCACAAACTAAATATCACTTTTCAACATTTGCCTATTTTTCAACATCTTTTTCTCTTCTATCTTTTTTTCTTCTCCCAATCTGCGATACAATTGCTCTGAGAAAGGATCCTTAGAGTGAAGGATGAGAAGAAGAATAGAAAAAAAAGCTACTGAAAGATTTAACAATTTCTGTATTAGATGAAGAACTACAGTACAGAAAATGTTAAGTGATCAAGATGCAAAGAATTGCTGCAGTGAAAAAGCATACTTGGAGGGTCCCTCAGGGAGTCAGGTATTGAGCCTAGTTGTTGGTGAGCAATGGATTGAAAGTTCCCGGCAATGAGTGGAAAAGGTGGTTATTGAGCCACATCTCCTAAGCTTTGCCTTGAGGGTTGGAGCCAATTTCTGTGGACTCCCATCAAATAGCATTGATTCAGGACCTCATAGAAGATGAACATGCAAAATTAGAAATCAATTAACCATGGGTACACTCAATATTAGGAGACCAGTGAGACTGAAAATGGTAGTATTGGCAGCCCTAAAAAGAAAGGAGATCCGTATTTAATAATGTGGTTCTTTGCCCAAGAACCACAGAAAGCAGTTAATGAGGAAATTGGGGAAGTCAGCTGCATCAATAAAAGTGCCTTGATATCTTGAAATAATGTCAAACTCCTGCTATTCCCCAAGAAACGGACAATTACTTTGTGTAATGAGAGGGTGCAGCAACAGTAATGAGGAAACCACAGATGCAAACTCACTTGGTGTTTAGTAATCAAGTTAAGGTAAAGAATAATAAAATAAGTGGAGACTATTACTTAAATTTAGGTTTAAAAATAATTGAGGAACACTGTTTGAAAAGAAGCTGCCTAAATTTCTGTGTGTAGAGTGTCAGCATACTGTTCAGCAGTTGTTAGAAAGACATTTGAATTGACCAGGGCTTTTATTTATTCATACTTATGGCATTTTGCTGTTTGGGACTAATAGTTAAGCTTGAGAGAAGGAACATGTTCGTTTCAGTTATCTCAGTGAACTTGCCACAGGGAAGGTGAAGGAAAGCTTCACTAGGACATTTCATATATCCTGCTTCCACCCGTACTCCCTCAAAGGTATTTTTAAATTGACCAAGCTAAACTCCTCTGAAATACTGAAAGGAATTTATGGGGCTTCTGTCTGAGAAGAAGGCAGGTTGATAAGTCTCATGCTTCCTCCTCCAAATCTCTCACAAAGCTGTTTGAATTTGATCCCTGATTATTCACACTGTATTGCAGAGAATGCGAGGAGAACACCATAGAGTGTTCAAATGTGGCCCATAGGAAACTGCATTTGTTTGGGTTTTTTTTAAATGGGTTTTATGAAAAACTATGTGACAGCAAGTTGATTACCCAATATACATATCAAATTTAAACTCCTGTGTCTTCTGGAGGTGAAATGATGGCATGCCAACTTCTTTAGCTTTAATCCTGGCTGCATAATCCTGACTGGCTAGAGATGCTAAGTAGAGTTGACTTTGATTAGTACTTGGATGGTGGACTGGACCTTGAGGTACACACAGTTACACTTGGCCCTTGCAAAGTATATATATGATGCATATATATGATGAAAAACTGTTTGGATGTGTTCTTCTAAAAAAAAAACTTTGGGGGATAATGCCCATATAAGAATTTTGGGAGTCAATCTTATTTTATACCTATTCCGTACCCTGAACACAGCATGGCTAATGAAATGATTATTGAAATCTACATTAACTTTACCATAAATATAAAGAATCATGTTACCCAAATCTCAAATTAACTTCTTCCAAATCCAACAATCTCAGAAAACAGAATAACCGAGTTGGAAGGGACCATGGAGGTCATCTATCCCAACCCCCGGTTTAAGCTGGAAACCCTATACCATTTCAGACAAATGGTTGTCCAATCTATCCTGTTTCTCAGCATCACTCAATCTTTCATCCATGCAAAACAGCAAGTGTAATCCTAATGCATCTTTTTTAGCATCTTGCAATAATTTATATTTCATTTTGGGGTTTGGATTTGGTTTTCTTGCTATACAAACTTGTAACAATCTTTTGCCATTGTTTAAATGGTACATCTATTGTCAGTATCAGTATTGTCCAAAATTAAATAATAACAATCCATGCAACATTGTTCTTAAATACCAAAATTCTGCACAGCAGTCACAGTTGTAATTTATCTCATCTCACTACATCTTTTTAATATTAATTCATTACCTTAGCATAATTATTCAGAAATAATATTATAAAAAGGTAAAGGTTCCCCCGCATGTGCGTGCTAGTCGTTTCCGACTCTAGGGGCCGGTGCTCATCTCCGTTTCAAAGCCGAAGGGCCAGCGCTTGTCCGAGGACGTCTCCGTGGTCATGTGGCCGGCATGACTAGACGCCAAAGGCGCACGGAACGCTGTTACCTTCCCACCGTAGCGGTCCCTATTTTTCTACTTGCATTTTTACGTGCTTTCGAACTGCTAGGTTGGCAGAAGCTGGGACGAGTAACAGGCGCTCACTCTGCTACGCGGCACTCGGGATTCGACCCGCCAAACTGCCGACCTTCCGATCGACAAGCTCAGCGTAATAGTAAAAATAATATATTAAAAAAACTCCACCACTTCAGGTTTATAAGAAAAGATTGGATGGCCAGTTGTCTGGAATGACATAGGTCAGTGATGGCAAACCTTTTAGAGACCGAGTGTCCAAAAACCGCACCGCCCCCTGGCCTGCCCCCATTCCATCCCCTGGCCCAACCGAACCCCCCGGTCTGCCCCCACTCTACCCTGCCCCGCCTGCCTGCAGGACCACCCACCACCACCACGGCCCGCCGCAGCACATCACCCAGGGGCCCAGCAGTGCCATGGCAGCCACACACTCTGCCCATGCCCCGCAGCATCAACTGCACAAGATGGGGCATGAGGGCGGAGTCTTGTCCCTGCTGCCTGGCTGCAATGAGCTTGGCTGCACTGCTCCGTGTGGGCAGTGCCCAGGGAAACTATCCTCTGGGGGGGCTGCTGGTGAAGAGGTAGCCGCGGAGGGAAGCAGGGCTGGGGGGATGGTGCACATGCCCATAGAGAGGGCTCCAAGTACCGCCTTTGGCACGTGTGCCCATAGGTTCACCACCACTGACATAGGTTCTCCTGCTTAAGCAGTGGGTTGGAGTAGAAGACCTCCAAGATCCGTTCCAAATCTGTTAAGCCTCCTCTTTATTCTGCTAAAAGCATGTGACCCACAGAAATGATGAGAACATGTCTTGTAATCTGGAGAAAGGGGGATTTAAGCCAGGGTGCAGTTAAGGCAAATAGAGGAACAGCCACACTAGCTCCAGACATTATTGAATGACATTTATAAACTGCTAATTTTTAACCCCTTGCCAGAACAAACTGCTATTTCTCAATATGTGGATGATGTCATTTCTCTGAGAAAGAAGATGTTTATAAAGGAGTCAATGTAGCCTTGAGAAAGACTGCAGAGTGAATCAGAACACTATGCTGTTTGCTGAAACTGTTACATTTATATATTTAAATTGTTACATTTGCATGGCCATAAAGCTATTTCTCTGTACAGCTGAGGTCTTTATTTTTAAAAAGGTCTATTGCAGACAATATAAAACTCAAGATTTCAATGCCTTAGACCTCTGGATTATATAAAGATTTTGGTTTCTGTAAAATGTGGACAAGTGGATATAAAGTCTGCACTTTTATGGCAGAAAAGAAAATCAACAGACTATTTTTTAAAATGGTGAATAAACTTCTACAAACGGTTTCATCATTGTAAAGGGACATATTTAGCTGTGTCTTCCATGAATATTTTGCATTGTTGTTGTTAGTTGCGAAGTCGTGTCTGACCCATCGCGACCCCATGGACAACGTTCCTCCAGGCCTTCCTGTCTTCTACCACCTTCTGGAGTCCATTTAAGCTCACGACTACTGTTTCAGTGACTCCATCCAGCCACCTCATTCTCTGTTGTCCCCTTCTTCTATTGCCCTCAATCTTTCCCAGCATTAGGTTCTTCTCCAGTGAGTCCTTCCTTCTCATTAGGTGGCCAAAGTATTTGAGTTTCAACTTCAGGATCTGACCTTCTAAAGAGCAGTCAGGGCTGATCTTCTCTAGGACTGACTGGTTTGAATGCCTTGCAGTCCAAGGGATTCGCAGGAGTCTTCTCCAGCACCATAGTTCAAAGACCTCGATTCTTTGGCGCTCAGCCTTTCTTATGGTCCAACTTTCACAGCCATACATTGCAACAGGGAAGACCATAGCCTTAACTATATGAAATTTTGTTGGCAGGGTGATGTCTCTGCTTTTTAGTATGCTGTCTAGATTTACCATAGCTTTCCTCCCAAGGAGCAAGCATCTTTTAATTTCTTGGCTGCAGTCCCCATCTGCAGTGATCTTGAGCCCAGGAAAATAAAATCTGTCACTACCTCCATTTCTTCCCCATCTATTTGCCAGGAATTGAGAGGGCCGGATGCCATGATCTTGGTTTTCTTAATGTTGAGTTTCAAGCCCACTTTTGCACTCTCCTTCTTCACCCGTATCAAGAGGCTCTTTAGTTCCTCTTCATTTTCTGCCATTAGAGTGGTATCATCTGCATATCTTAGGTTGTTAATATTTCTCCCAGCAATCTTAATTCCAACTTTTGATTCATCTAACCCTGCCTTTCTCATGATGTGCTCTGCATATAAGTTAAATACGCAGGGCAACAGTATACAGCCTTGCCGGACTCCTTTCCCAATTTTGAACCAATCAGTGATTCCGTGTCCTGTTCTCACTGTTGCTTCTTGACCTGCATATAGGTTTCTCAAGAGACAAATAAGATGGTCTGGTACTCCCATCTCTTTAAGAACTTGCATATACTGAGCATACAAGGAGTTTTACATTATGCGCTATTTGTATAAAGCATGACCAGGAGGAACAAAGTGAGTGCAGTTCTTTCCTCATGCCTGAAAATCTATGGAAGATGAAAAATACATAGAAGGCATACAGCCTTTCTGGCAACACTCTTCAAATGACAATTGCCTTCTCAGTCTGTATTTCTGTACAAGGATTCTTTAGTTTAAATTCTCTGAGAGTGGAACACAGAACTTTGTAGAATTTTGAAAAATGGCTTTGTGTTTTTCTAAGTTGCATGTTGCTTTCTGCTGCAAGGTGGTTTGTGTTTCATCTGCTTAATGCAGTAAAGAAGCGCTACTGCTACAATGAGCCACTGGGAGGTGCTGGACTCGGCCTTCTATACCGCATATTTTGGAATGCAATTTGGGAACCTTGCACAGCCCTTCTAACTGACTCCTGATGTAGCCACTGTGATAATCTCATTATTGAATCATATTTCTATTCTTTCTAATCTTGACTTTATGGTACTGCCTCTGCTCCTTCCAAAAGCAGAACTTTGTAGAAATTTGAAAAATGGCTTTGTCTTTTTCTAAGTTGCATGGTGCTTTTCTGCTTTCAAAAAGAGAAAGTTCAAGCAGAAGATCCTATTCACAGATTCCCTTACTAAAGCCCATTAACCAGCCTTCAAACCAGCCTTTCAGTGGCTACCCAAGACACACATTTACTTGAGTTGGAGATCTTGCTGCTGCTTCTGAGCAAAATCTTCTCTCTGTGCTGTCCCACTCACTCACATACACATGTAACTGTGGTTTAGTGAGTTTATTAATGTTCCCCAACAATTCTCTTCACCAAAACTCAGAACTGTCCCAATTAAGTCCAGCCATCAGCAGGCCAAGATTAGTCCACAAAGCAATGGCCCAAAGGTCCATAAAGCAATTGAAAGTTGCTGAAACAAATAACTCCATCAAACAAACCTAAACCTACCAGGCAAAACCTAAATAAACACACAAGCCGGCAAGGAAAGTTCAGAGTCTTCAAGGCACAATTCCAAACATGGTGAAGCAGGAAGTATGATGATGAAACAAACAGCTAGAAAACCAACACATTGTTCCCAGCAAGGCCTCCCTCTGTCTGCTGTGATAAATATCCAGCTTTCCAGTGCAGCCCATCAAGACGGGCTGGGCCTTTTCCTCCTGAGTAGCCTGGTTGACCCCTGTTGCTCCTACCTTTTCTCTGCCCTGAGTGTTTTCAGTTCAGGTGCAGACGGCAGTTTCTCCTCCTCTTCAATGACCATCTGCCATTGCAAGCTTTCTCCAGCTGAAGCCTCCTCCAATATATCTTTTGGCTGGCTGTTCAGAGCCATTAATCAACTCAGTTCTTGGCATTTCAGGAATGAATTCATCCTCCTTTTAGCTGATCTTTGAGGAGGAATCTGGAGAGTCATCCAAGGGAGACATCACAGTCTCCTAGGGCAAGGCTTTTCAACTGGTGGTACACATACCACCTGTGGTACTTTGCCACATGGCAGGTGGTACACAACTGTCCTAGAGAAGTGTAGCGGGGAGGGGAATGAGCCAAAGTGACCCAAGCCTTAGGAGAGGCAGCTGCAGCTGCAGGACTTTCTGGCCTTGGCAAAAGCCCCAGGAGCTGGGAGGGCTCCAGCTGATTGCTCCAGCTGATTGGCGCTTCTGGAAGCAGCACGTAGCTGGAGGTGAACTGAAGAAAAAGGGGGGGGAGGAGAGGAGAGGCTATAAAAGGAGGTGGTTTGGGTGGGAAAGGGAAAAAAAGACAACATGGAAAGGTTTAATCCCTTTAAACAAATGTAATTAGTTTTACCCCCTTTAATTGAATCTGTCTATAGTTTTTAGAAAGCTTTTTTGGAAGGCAAACAGGCTTAATTTAAAGCTAAAGTTTTTCACAATTGCTGGAGCCTTTCAGTCTCAGGTGCAACATTGTGACACGTGACATGCCTGAGGGAGCTTAAAGAGAAAAAAATGGAGTTTATGTGTTTCTTTATTTTGTGAGCCTTTCTTGCTTTGCACTTGATTCCTGTGTCTTTAACGGTACAGCGAAGGGATTGTGTGTGCGTGTGTGCATTCTTACTACACTGTGGAAAGAGCTCAGAAGGGAGAGAGGAAGAAGGGCCAACAGCTAGGTCAGGGTCTACAAACTTAACAACTTTAAACCTGAGGACTTCAACTCCCAGAATTCCTCAACCAGCCATGATGGCTGAGGAATTCTGGGAGTTGAAGTCCACATGTGTTAAAAGTGCCAAGTCTGAAGACCCCTGAGCTAGCTGGTAGTGGTGCATATTAATAAACATGGATAAATTCATCATACATTTGTCAGTGCAAAGGGAAAGTGATTCAGCAAAGGAACAGCCACTGAAGAAATTAAAACTGGTACTTTTTTACTTTTTTCCTACAGTTTGTAATATTTTATTAGATTATAAAATAAAATACAAAAATACAAAAGCAAATAGGAGGACACAGTGGGGAGAAAAAAGGGGGGGAAAGTGAGGGGAGAAGGGAAAAAGGGCTAAGCTTGTAAGCCGCCCTTAGTCTTCGGAGAAGGGCAGGATATAAATGGAATAAAAATAAAAATAAAATAAATAAAATAAAAAGAACAAACTTCCTCTGTTGCAGTAGAAGGAAGCATTAGCATTGAACCTCGACTTTTTATTTTTTCATAATATTATAAACTAGCCATTTCTATAACAACAAATGAATCTAATCAGTAAAACCCACCACCCCCCTTTTTTTTAGTCATCACATTTTTGACACTTTGCTAAGCACTGGTAGTACTCAAATACTGTCATGTCCTAAAGGTGGTACAAACTGTGAAAAGGTTGAAAAGCCCTGTCCTAGGGGACAAAGAAAAAATATCTGCTGACAACTCTGCATAGCATCAGGAAGGGCATCCAGCCAGTAAATGTTCAGTTCCACCCAGTCACCTTGACTCAACCATAATTGAGGGATTACAGAGTCATAAAAATATGAACATGCAAATTTAGAAATCAATTAACCACAGGTACACTCAATCTGTCAAAGCAAGAACATCCGATGTTAGCAGCATTGACATAGGTCAGTGAGACTAAAAATGGTAAGATTCAGGGGGCCTAAAAAGAAAGGAAATCAATGTTTAGTAATGTGGCTCTTTGCTCAAGAACCACAGAAAGCAGTTAATGAGGAAATTTGGAAGTCAGCTGCATCTCTAAAAGTGCCTTGAAACCTTGAAACAATGTCAAACTCCTGCTATTCCCCAAGAAACAGACGATTACCTTGTGTAATGAGTGGGTGCAGCTACAGTAATGAGGAAACCACAGATGCAAACTCACTTGCTGTTTAGAAATCAAGTAAGTAAGGTAAAGAATAATAAAATAAGGAGACTATTACTTACATTTAGGTATAGAAATAATTGAGGAACACTGTTTGAAAAGAAGCTGCCTAAATTTCTCTGTGAAAAAATTGATACTGTTCAGCAATTGTTTGAAAGGCATTTGAACTGACCAGGGCTTTTATTTATTCATATTTATGGCATTTTGTTGTCAACTTCTTTAGCTTTAATCATGGCTGCATAATCCTGAATGACTAGAAAGGCTAATTAGAGTTCACTTTGATTAGTATTTGGATGGTGGACTGGACCATGAGGTACACACAGTTACACTTGGCTTATGCAAAGTATATAGATGATGCATACATATAATGAAAAACCTTTTGGATGTGTTCTTCTAAAAATAACTTTGGGGGATAATACCCATATAAGAATTTTGGGAGTCAATCTTATTTTATACATATTCCATACCCTCAACACTGCATGGCTAATGAAATGATTATTGAAATCTACATTAACTTTACCATAAATATAAAGAATCATGTTACCCAAATCTCAAATTAACTTCTTCCAACTCCAACAACCTCAGAAAACAGAATAACCAAGTTGGAAGGGACCATGGAGGTCATCTATCCCAACCCCCGGTTTAAGCTGGAAACCCTATACCATTTCAGACAAATGATTGTCCAATCTATCCTGTTTCTCAGCATCACTCAATCTTTCATCCATGCCAAACAGCAGGTGTCATCCTAATGCATCTTTTTTTAGCATCTTGCAATAATTTATATTTAATTTGGGATTTTTTTGCCATATAAACTTGTAAAAATCTTTTGCCATTATTTAAATCGTACATATATTGTCAATATCAGTATTGTCCAAAATAAAATAGTAACAATCTATGCAAAACCAACCTAGCTGATAACTTTGTCATCCAAAAGGTGGAGGAGGGAACTAGATGTAAATCTATACTGGACTTAATTCTTAATTGTAATAGAGGGAGTTGAAGTTGCCAGAACTTTGGGAGAAAGTGACCAGGTCATACTGGAATTTAATATAACACAAACACTAGCAATAGAAAACAATCCAACCGATTGATCTTTATTTTTTAGTTCCAAAGTTAGTTTGTCCATTTCTGTGCAATCCCAAATTTTCCTAATAACTTCTTTCTCACCTGGGATCTCATTCTTTTTCCATTTTTGCGCAAATGACATTCTAGCTGCTGTGATAATATGGATCGTTAAATATAGCACATCTTTAGGGTATTTCTCTTTCGTAATTCCCAACAAGAAAAATTCTGGACTAAACTCAATATCTTGTTTCAATATTTCTTTCAGCCAGGTCCAAATCATTCTCCAAAATTTTTGTGTTTTACTGCAAGACCACCACGTATGGAAGTATGTGCCTATCTCTTCAGAGCACTTCCAACACTTGGGAGATGCTGTTATATACATTTTTGCTAGACGGGCTGGGGGAAGATGCCATCGATAAAACATTTTAAATAAATTTTCTTTGTACGAAGAGGCCAGTGTTATCCTTTTGTTTCTGTCCCAAATTGTTTGCCAATGACCTAGATCAATGTTATGTCCTAAATTGTTAGCCCAGATCAACATGGGATCCTTCACTTGCTCTTCAAACAGTTTATATCCCAAAAGCAATTTATATAAATTCCTTATTTGTTTAGAGTCTGGTCCCAGTAATATTTTGTCCAATGCTGTTTCTGAGGTATATATCCCCCATTCATTTTTATCCTTCCTATATCTCGATTGGATTTGTAAATAAGCCCACCAATCGAGTTTTATACCTTGTAGTTCTAGTTCATTCCTAGTTTTCAATTCCCCCTCCTCATTCAGAATATCCTTGTATGAAATTATGTTACCCAAATCAAATAGATTTGGGTAAACGATCGCTTCAAGGGTGGATAGCCAGACCGGTACTTTAGTGTAGTTATGAGATCTGATTTTTTTCCAGGTATTAAATAACGCATGCCTAATCTGATGTCTTTGAAAATGTGAGAAAAGACCTTGTTTCTCCGTCCATAGGAAAGCATGCCAGCCATATTGCAAATCGTGACCCTCTAAAGTTAGTAGTCTTCTATTTCTCAAGAGTACCCATTCTCTAATCCAACTCAGAGCCGCTGCATGGTAATATAATTCCCAGTCTGGCAATCCAAAACCCCCATTTTCCTTCGTGTCCTGTAGATATTTCAATTTAATTCTTGGTTTTTTTCCCTGCCAGACGAAATTTAATGATAATTTATTCAAATTTCGAAAAAATTTAGAATCGAGTTGTATTGGGATATTCTGAAATAGAAACAGGATTTTAGGCAGAATATTCATTTTAATGACAGCGATTCTTCCCAATAATGAGAGGTTTAGATTTCCCCATCTTTCCAGATCCCCTTTTATTTGATTCACTACGTTATCATAATTATCTTTTTTGAGTGAGGTGCATCTAGCCGTAATGTTAATCCCTAGATATTTTATTTTCTTAACTATCTCTATATCCATAATTCCAGCCAAATTTTCTTTTTGTTTATTGGTCATATTTTTAACAACCATCTTGGTCTTATTTCTATTTATTCGCAGTCCAGCGACCTCACCATATTTAGATAGTTCTTCCAATAAATTTGGTCCCGTCTGACATGGATCCTCCATAATAAAGACCAGATCGTCCGCGAAAGCTTGAAGTTTAAAGGTTTCCTTTTTAATGGTTAATCCTTTTATCTTTGGGTCATTTCTTATAGTTCTCGTTAATACTTCAAGTGATAATATAAACAGCAGTGGTGATAAGGGGCAGCCTTGCCGTGTTCCCTTTTGAATTTGAAACTTCCTGGATGCTTCCCCATTAATAATTATTTTTGCTTCCTGGTTGTCATAAATTGCCCTAATTACATTTATTAATTTTTCACCCATGTTCATGAAGCTAAGTTGTTGGTGCAAGAAAGACCATTTAACATTATCAAATGCCTTTTGGGCGTCTAAAAAAAGTAATGCCATCTGTTGACCACTATGTAATTCATAGTACTCCAACGTATCTAATATTATTCTAATATTGTGCTTAGTGTGTCTCTTAGTGAGAAAACCATTCTGGTCTGCGTATATGAAGTCGTTCAGAAATCGTTTCAATCGTTCCGCTATAATTGAAGTAAATATCTTATAGTCCGAATTCAGAAGTGATATGGGTCTATAATTTTGGATTAATGTATGGTCCGTATTATCTTTCGGGATAAGGGTTATGTTTGCCTCCGACCAAGATTTAGGCGTTCTTGCGCCTTCTAATACTGCGTTAAATACCTCCACTAGGGGTTGCGCTAAAATATTTTGTAATTCTTTATAGATTTCTGACGGGAGACCGTCAGGGCCCGATGCTTTATTGTTCTTTTGTGCATTGATAGCTTTTATCACCTCAGATAGCCGAATTTCCTCATTTAGCATATTTCTAGTATCTTCTGTGACTTTGGGTAGTTTGGCTTTTTGAAAATATTCCTCCATTTTCTCCACACTTGCCTGGCTATCTTCTTTGTATAGACGCTCATAGAATTCCTGGGCTATGATTTTTTTTTTTCTTCCTGGTGGAATATTCTCCCTTCCTCATCTCGTAATTCACGAATCCAGTTTTTCCCCTTTTGTTTTCCCAATTTATATGCGAGCCAACGGCCCGGTTTATTTGCATTTTCAAAGAAATTTTGTTTCGTGTTTCTCAGTTGTTGTGCTAATTTCTCTTTATCTAAAATGTTAAGCTTGTGTTTAATCAAATCCATAGATTGCTTAATATTCTCTTTTTGTGGGTCTTGTTGGAGTATAACTTCTAAGCTCTTATATTCCCCTTCTAATCTTTCCCGTTGTTGTCTTTTCCCCTTGTTTTTGTATACCATGTATGCCCTCGCTACCCCTCTCATCATTGCCTTGGCCGTATCCCAATTGTTTTGTACTGAGGTGTCTATGGCTTTATTTTCCTTAAAGAAAAAACTTAGTTCTCTCTCCATCTTAGATTTGAATTCGTCCTCTTTTAAGATTGCTCTTTGTAGCGTCCATCTAGGTATTTTTTTGGAACCTTTCCAGTTAAGTTTAATAGGATTGTGGTCTGCCCAAGTACCTATCGCTATATGCACCTCATCTATTTCAGAACTAATTTCTTCCGTCATCCATACCATGTCTATTCTAGACCATGAGTTATGTCGATTGGAGTAATGTGTATATTGTCTAGCCTTACAATTTCTTTCCCTCCAGACATCTTGAATATTTAGATCGTTAGCCAAGTTGAGAAAAGATCTCGGTAGAGTTCTTCTCTTCTTTTTCCTGAGCGTCTTACCCATATAATCCAAATTTATATCTAGGATAGCATTAAAGTCTCCTATTAAACAGATCTCCTCATAATCAATGCTACATATCTTATTGTGAAGTGTTTTAAAAATTGTTCTTGATTATGATTTGGGGCATATATCTCTACCATCATGACCTTCCTGTGGTTTATTACAACCTCGACTATCAGTATTCTACCCTCTTTATCGTTATAAATTTGTTTTGCTATCAATTTTGGGTTTACATATAATGCCACTCCTCTCTTTTTCTTGTGTTGGTCTAAGGAAACGAATAGATTCCCTATTTTTGGTTGTACTAACAAATATTTTTGTTGTTCCTTTATATGGACTTCTTGTATTGCCACGATATCCAATTGTTGATGAATGAGCCTATTAAAAAATTTCCGCCTTTTCACTGGCGAGTTTAGTCCATTAATATTCACAGACATAATACTACACTCCCCTCCCTTCATCTCACTTATTTCTAGTTTTTGTGGATCTTGTGATTCGGGGCTCTCTCTCTTCCTTGTCTCTGATCCCATGTTTCTCTGTTGGCTCTCCAGGTTTATTCCTTCTATCCTCTGTTGCTAAGACCTTCCCATCCATTGTCCCTCGTATCGTATCTCTTTCTCTTACCTCCCTTCCATCTTGATCTTCTAAATCCACTTCCTCTTGGTTATGGAAGTGGAGTTTGTAAAAATCTTCTGCCTTCTCTATCGTGTCCAGTCTATGCCTTCTGTCCTGCCACGTAGCTAGGATACCCTCTGGGGTTAGCCATCTAAAGTTTACATTTTCCCTGATTAATTTAGATGTTAAGAATTGATAGCCACGTCTCAGGTCCCTCATCCTTTTAGGTATCTGTTTAAGGATGGTGATTGGTTGGCCCCGAAATTCTAATGGTTCCTCTCTAGATCTATGCAGAAGCTCATCCCGAATTGATTTCTTAACTAGCCTTACATGTACTTCTTTTGGGAGGTTGTGCCTTCTCGCATAATTAGTTTGAACCCTGTATGTTTCATCAATTTCCGCCAGCATTTCCTCCTTCCCTACACCGAGTGCCTTTGCCATCAATTCTGCCATCATGACCAACAAATCTTCCCCTCTTTTTTCTTGAACATTTTGGAAGCATAGATAGTGAGCAGCCTTTTCTGCTTCCAGAAAAATAACTGTTGTTTCTAACTCCTTATTGGCCTGAAGAAGTGTTTCATTTAAATCATCTACTCTCTTTTCCTCTTTTTCCATTCTAGCTTCCATATCTTGAAGTCTTTGTTCATTTTTGACTAATTGTTGTTGAATCCCTTCGAATTTGTCATCTATCGCTTGAATTTTCCCCTTTAATTCACCAGTGTCATTTCTTATTTGGCCTATTTCTCTCTTCATCTCCTCATGGTTTTTGGCCATTACCTCGTGTAGGTTTTGCAACAGGGCATGTAGATCTTTAAAGGAATTTGAGTTAGATCTTTCCCTTTGTAGCATATCCTCTATAGACTTCTGATTGGAGGGACTTGAGGCCATCCCTTGTCCCTGTGTTGCCACCTTTTTGCCAGCGCTAGGCTTAGTTGCTCCCGAAATACTTGTCATGGTTCCCCGGTTGTAACACACGTTTTATCAATATATAGTACCCTGGGTCTTGTATAAACCTCTTAATTCTATGACAAAAGGTATGTAAAACAGTTACCACCAGATACTTATTACCAACTAAGCAATTTATATAATAGAACCTAGGAAAGATTCCATGGATGAAAATCCTAAAGGGGAAAACAACCCAAGAAGCATGGGAAACTCTGAAAAATGTGATCATAAAAGCCCAGACCAGCACAATACCACTGAAAAAGAAAAACAAGAAATCCATGGCTGCACAAAGATCTCTCTGACAAACTGAAAGACAAAAAGGACAAATACAAAAAATGGAAAGATGGGCACATAACTAAGGCCGGTAATCAGCAGACAGCCAAAACATGCAAAGACAAAGTCAGGAAAGCAAAGGCCCAGAACGAACAAAGACTTGCAACAGAAATCAAGGATAATAAAAAAAGCTTCTTCCAACATATTAACAACAAGAAAAAAGTCAAGGAAACTGTAGGCCCACTAAAGAGAGAAAACGGCAAGGAAATAGCACACAACAGGGAGAAAGCAGAGCTGCTTAACTCATTCTTTGCATCAGTCTTCACACAAAAGGGAACTATAGCCCAGCATACAAAAAAAAAACCAGTGCAAAAGACAAACTAGAAACAAAAATTAAAATAAGCAAGAAAATGGTAAGATACCACCTATCCAACTGTGACAAATATAAATCACTGGGACCTGATGGATTACATCCCAGAGTTCTGAAGGAGCTGGCAGATGTTATCTCAGAACCATTGCACCATATCTTTCAAAAATCCTGGAGCACCGGGTATACTTAGATTTCACTAAGGCACTCAAACAAGTAGACCACAACCTACTCCTCGGTAAGCTAGGAAAAAGTGGAATAGACAACATCATCAGCATCTGGATCCATAACTGGCTTACAATCCATACCCAATGAGTAGTCCTCAATGGCACTACATCCACACAGAGAGAAGTAAGCAGTGGGGTACCAAAAGGTTCCATCCTAGGCCCAGTACACTTCAATATCTACATAAATGACTTAGATGAGGGAATTGAAGGGGAACTCATCAAATTTGAGGATGAACCTAAACTGGCAGGAGTAGCCAACACTCCAGAAGACAAACTCAGGATCCAAAAAGATCTTGACAAACCTGAACAATGGGCCCTAACCAACAAAATGAATTTCAATGTGAAGAAAAGCAAAGCTTTACATTTAGGCAGGAAAAACCAAAGGTACAAGTACAGACTAGGGGAGACCTGCCTTAAAAACAGTAACTGTGAGAGGGACCTTGTAGTCCTAATGGATGATCAATTGACAATGAGCCAGCAGTGTGCAGCAGCAGCCAAAAAAAACTAATACAACCATGGATTGTATAAACAGAGGCATAGAATCAAGTACTGCTTTATAAAATCCTAGTAAGACCACACCTGGAATACTACATCCAGTTTTGCTCACCATATCACAAAACAGATGTTCAGAGAAGAACAACTAAGATGATCAATGGCCTCTAGGCTAAAACATATGAAGAACGGCTGCAGGACTTGGGTTTGGCTAGTCTAAAGAAAAGAAGGAATAGACGAGACATGATACATATTCTAGTATTTGAGGGGCTGCCACAAAGAAGAGGGGGTCACATTATTCTCCAAAGCACCAGAGGGCAGAACAAGAAATAATGGTTGGAAACTGACCCAAGAGAGAAGCAACCTGGAATTAAGGAGAAACTTCCTGACAATGAGGACAGTTAAGCAGTGGAACAGCTTGCCTGCAGAAATCATGGGCACTCCATCACTGGAGATTTTTAAGAAGAGGCTGGATAGTCACCTCCAAGATCTATTCTATTCTATTCTATTCTATTCTATTCTATTCTATTCTATTCTATTCTATTCTATTCTATTCTATTCTATTCTATTCTATTCTATTCTATTCTAAAACATTCATCTTAATTACCAAAAGTCTACCCAGCAGTCACAGTAGTAATTTACCTCATCTCAATACATTTTTTAAATATTAACCCATTACCTTATTCTGAAATAAATATTATTCTGAAATAATATTATACTAATACTACAAATAATATACTTCAAAACCTCCACTATTTCAGCTTTTTAAGAAAAGATTGGATGGTCAGTTGTCTGGAATGACATAGGTTCTCCTGCTGGAGCAACAGGTTGGACTAGAACAGGGCTTCTCAACCGATGGTACATGTACCACTGGTGGTACGTCAGCACCTGGCAGGTGGTATGGCGTATGACTGACAGGTTGAAAAGCACTGAAAAATAAAGTGTAAAGGTGGATGAGGTGAAGCGCTGGCAGTGCCACACAGGCCTGTGGGAAAGTAATCTGGAGCTGCGTGAGGTTTAGTTTAGTTTAGTTTTATTTGATTTCTATACCGCCCTTCTCCCTAGGGACTCAGGGCGGTTCACAGGGCATATATAAATAACAATACAAAAGTTAAAAGGAAATTAAACCAGTGCCCGATTAAAAACAACAATAATAAATACTAAAAATCAATTTAAAAACCCATATTCCCCCATCAGGCCAGACCAGCTAATTCAAATAAGTGGGTCTTCAACCCGCGACGGAAGGATCGGAGGTCTGATGCCATCCGGAGCTCAACCGGCAGTTGGTTCCATAATGCCGGAGCGCCCACAGAGAAGGCCCTCCCCCTGGGGGCCACCAGTCGACATTCCCTGACCGGAGGCACCCTGAGGAGGCCCTCTCTGTGGGCACGTACTGGGCGGAGGGAAGTTGACGCCGGCAGCAGGTGGTCCCCGAGGTAACCCGGACCCATGCCATGTAAGGACTTAAAGATCATGACTAGGACCTTGAACCTCACCCGGAAGACAACTGGTAACCAATGCAGCTCGCGGAGCAAAGGTGTAACATGGGAGTACCGGGAAACTCCCAGGACAACTCTCGCAGCCGCATTCTGTACCAGTTGGAGCCTCCGAGTGGTCTTCAAGGGAAGCCCCATGTAGAGAGCGTTACAGTAGTCAAGGCGAGATGACTGGGTGTTGCCTGGGTACTCCTGAAAGGCCAGGATTAGCGTGCGCAGCTCCAGCTGATTGCTGGCAGCCTTGCGGGTGGCAGGAGACCCATGCAGTCTTCAGGCATAGATTCAACTGGAGCTGCATGAGGTGTTGCCTGGGTTCTGCTGAGAGTACAGGATCAGCACACGCATCTCCAGCTGATTGGTGATGGCCTTGAGGGTGGCAGGCGGCACCACACAGTCTTCAGGTGGAGATTCAACTGGAGCTGTGTGAGGTGTTGCCTGGGTTCTGCTGCTCCAACTGATCGGTGCTTCCAGAGAACCCAGAAGAGAAAAGAAGCAGGGGAAGAGAGAAGAAAGGCTATAAAAGGAGCAGGTTTTGGTGGGAGAGGGAGAGAAAAAATAGACAAGGGAGGGGAAAGAAAGTGCAGCCTTGAGGAAAGCAGTCAGCTGGAGGTACACTGAAGAGAAAAGGGAGGGAAGAGGAGATGATATAAAAGGAGGAGGGGAGAGAAAGGATATAAAATAAGGGGGGAGAGAAGAGAGGATATAAAAGAAGGAAGAGAGAGAAGAGAAGATAGAAGGGGAGACAAGAGATTATATAAAAGGAGAGTAGAGAAAGGATATAAAAGAAGGCAGAAGAGAAGAGAGGATATAAAAGGAGGGGAGAGAAGAGAAGATATAAAAGAAGAGGGAAAGAAGGGAAGATATAAAAGAAGGGGGAAAGAAGGGAAGATATAAAAGAAGGAGGGGAGACAAATGATGTAAAAGAAGGTAGAGAGAAGAGAGGATATAAAAGATGAAGGGGAGAGAAAGGATATAAAAGAAGGGGAGAGAAGAGATGATATAAGGGTAGAGAAGAGAGGATATAAAAGAAGGAGGGTAGAGAAGAGAGGATATAAAAGAAGGAGGGGAGAGAAATGATGTAAAAGAAGGGGTGGAGAAAAGAGAGGATATAAAAGAAGGAGGGGAGAGAAGAGAGGATATAAAAGAAGGAGGGGAGAGAAGAGAATATATAAAAGAAGAAGGGGGAGAAGAGAATATATAAAAGAAGGAGGGGTGAGAAATTTGTTAAATGAGTTTGGACCCATTTTATGACTTTTCTTGCCACATTTGTTAAGTGAATCACTGCAGTTCTTAAATTAGCAACATGGTTGTTAAGTGAATCTGGCTTCCCCACTGACTTTGCATGTCAGAAGGTTGCAAAAGGGACATGACCTGGGACAATGTGACCATAAAAATTATGAATCAGTTGCCCAGCATCCGAATGTAAATCACATGACTTTGGGGATGCTGCAATGGTCATAAATGTGAAAAATGTCACAAGTCACTGTTTTCAGTGCCGTTGTATTTTCAAACAGTCACTAAGCAAACTGTTGTAAGTCGAGGACTACCTGTACTTTATCACTTTCTTGCTGTATTTTTGGTCATGAAGTTTTGGGTTTTTTGTACAACTTTTATTAATATTTTAATTTTACATGCAGGTATTTGTGAAGCAATACGGTGGTTGGGTAATCAAAAGTAAACAATAGCAAATAACAAATTATTTGTAAATAGCTCAAGTTACATCAACAAAAATTCCCTCTCCAATTCTTTTAGTTATAACATAATCAAATTAATACATTTCTATTTGTGACATAATCAATTAGAAGAATTTTCAATATATTTTCACTTATACATATCCATGCACTTTCTTCAGGTACTATTGTTTTTTGAGTTATAGATTTTATAGTTGAGGTCGCGGTTTGGGCTTCAAGGTTCTCTGTAAATTGTATTTGTTGTACTTTAGAGTCTCCTATTTTAATGTTAGTTTCCACTTCTTCTCTTTGTTTTTGTATTGTCAATTCATCATTTAAGGTCAAAGTTTGGTTTGGTAGCTTTAAGCTGTCAGATTTATCTTGCAGTTTGCCTTTGATTTGCTCACTCATTGCCAAGATTGTGTCTAGTATCCATTTGTAGTTAAGTGGTGGAATATATTCTTCCATTTCGTTGATGTTTGCAGATAGGTCTTTCATGGAGGGTGTTTTAATAAGAGTCAATGATTGTGCACCTCCAGTATTCCTAAAAATTGTTTTCAATGCCAGGTGTTCCCAATTCTAATCTTTGAAGATAATGTCAAGGAGAGCTCTGTTATTCAGTCAGCTCTCACAATAAAAAAGAATAAAATTATTTGCTATACCAAGTATCGCCACAAGATGTCATCAATAGAATAAGATGTAAAATCTTTTCCCAAATTAATATAAAGCTTTTGTTCAATTAGTCCATTTTTTCTTCCCTTAATCCATAGCTTAAGCAGAAAATAGGGTGGTAGATCCCCACAAAAATAAGAGCTTATTAATAAGTACAAATAAGGTTGCTTAATTTCTTTGCTTAGTCATTTGATTTCTTTTGAGGCTTTAAGACTTTAAAGTTTATTCCCCAAGTATGCAGTTGATGGTCTTTCCAAAGAGGGGGAAGAAATTTTCAGAAAAGTCCAACAGGAAAATAGGGGAATAAGAAAGGTAAGGTCTCACCCAGGTTCTCCAGATTTCTTCGTTGTGCTAGATGGTGCCTTGGGCTTTTGGCAGGGAACGGCTTAATGATCAGCCATCTTAATGACCAATCTCTTCTTCAGACCAAAGGAGCTGCTCCGGATTCAAGCAGACGGCTGCTGCCCTTCCGCAATCACAAGGAGGACCTCCTCGCGCCGTGCATGCAAACCAGAAGCCATCTAGTTTTTGACACCTTCCTAGGCAACTGGTGGTACTTGAATATTGCCATTACCTAAAAGTGGTACAATCTCTGAAAAGGTTGAAAAGCCCTGGACTAGAAGACCTCCAAGGTCCCTTCCAACTTTAAGCCTCCTCCTCACCCTACTAAAAGCAGGTGACAGGCAGACATGGTGAGAACAAGACTTTCAGAGTCTGGAGAAAGGGGGCTTTTAGCCAGGGTGTGGTTAAGGCAAATAGAGAAACACACAAACGCTTCAAACATTTTTGAATGACATTTATAAACCATTTGCTGGTTTTTAATCCTTTGCCAGAGAAAACTATTTTTCAATATACTGATGATGTGGTGATTATTCTGAAAAAGAAGATGTTTATAAAGGAGTCATTTTGGCCTTGAGGAAGACTGCAGAGTGAATCAGAACACTTTACAGTTTGCTCAAACTGTCACTTTTATATATTTAAACTGTTTAGAGGCCACATAATATCACATGGCCATAAAGCTATTCTTCCTGTACATCCTGTACTCAGTATTATATATAAAGGAGAAAAGAGAAAACCTTTCATTTTATAACTAAACCCCAAAGTTAGCTTATTAAGTTCGACTCTCTCCCACGAGTTTAGTCCCCATAAAATGGATCTTTTTCTTCTCATATTTTCAAACCCAGTCATTAGTATTTTACAAACTTTGGAAATTATTCAACTTTATTTTAAAAACCAGAAAACATGCCTTTACATACATACTCATGTTATACATACAAAACTAACTTAAAACTTTCTTCAGTACATATATAAAACTTTTTTAAAAATGCATCCTAATTAATTAAGACGTTAATTTTAGGTCACTCCCTCCAGCTTACCTTCACAGAGTAGTCTTTTTCTTGTTCTCAAGAGATTCTGTCAGATCTTTCATTCTTGAATAAATTTTCATCTTTATCTATATCCGTATAAAGAAAGTCCCAAAGATGTTCTATTTGACATTGAATACTAGTCTGAGGAAAATCTTCCCAGAATAAGGTTTCCTTCACTAAGATGGCTATCACATCTTTTTTTCTCAAAACATTCTCAATCTTGTTAGTATCCATAAAGCAAAAGTCCCAAACCTGACCTCTTCAGAATTGTGAATTTACTTGATTCTCTTCTTTCAGTTCCACTGGGAGGGTTGTACTCACATCATCATCCAGGGAAAAGCAGAGGTCAGATTTGTATTCTGAAGTTACAGTTAGGTTATTTGCATTGTTCAATATTTATAAGGTTGACACAGTAGGTTGATAATTTTCAATATCCTCTGTATAATTAATATTTTTTGCTTGATTTATGAAATTAAAGATCTTTTGTAATGACAATTTGGTAATAACAAGCAGCTCAGGATTAATCATACTCATAGCTCCCTCTAGTGGTCAAAGACTATTGTTTATTTATTTGTTTTTCTTTCCTGGCCAATCAGAATGCATAAAAATCAGCAAATTTCAAACACCCACCTCAAAACAATACAGAGCAACTAATTGTTCAAAAGATAGTAAATTAAAAGCACAGCTTTTACCCTCATATTTCAGGAGAAAAAATACTCCATGCCTCCTCCTTCAGCAACCCTCTTCCTTGTCATTTAACAACAAATGGTGTATAGCTTCAAAAAGGAATATTAAGCTGTAGTTAAAGAAAGCCTCTTTTAGCTCATAAAGATAAAGACTCATAAATTGATTAAGAAATGAAGGGCACAGCTTATTGTCCAATTGAAAAATAAATTCAAAAACGGCTGTTTTATCCAACACCGATGTGATTTCTACCCTGCCCCCCCCCAAGCTTCAGCTCACCCACTGTTTTGGAGCTCAGCTTCTAAAATGGCTTGCAGACTGGTGCTTTATTGGAGGATCATGAGGACTGATTCAGAGATACTCCCTAATCCAGGAGGATCAAAAAACAAAATCTAAGAGGAAGCCTGTTCTTTCTGTTATTGAGTTGAAAAAATACAGTCCAGAGAGAGGAGCTTCTCTGGGCATGCCAACTGACAGCCATGTCTTCACAGGAAGTCCCCCCAGACAATACATTTCCTAACTCTTGAGAGTGATCGACAACCAAGTCTGTGAAGGGGCAGAAACACTAGCTCAGAAGTTCAAGTAATGCTTGTCTAGATTGACTATCTGGTCTGCAGGGTATAGTTTCTTTTCCCCTAAGAATTGAATCCCCTATCACCAGAACTCATCTGTTTTTCCCTAGGGAAGTCTGGGATACTTTTCTTCCTGTCACAGGAAAGCCAGCTAAATAGTTTTTAGAAACTATTGATGATGGCTCTTTTTTAAAAAAAAAATCTATTTATAACCCGCCCTTCTCCGAAGATTCAGGGCAGCTTACAAGCTTAGCAGTAGCCTTCATTCTATGTACATGCCTGCTTATTAGGGCTTTCACACAAACCCCAAGCGGCATTATTACAAAGTCAGCTTAATTGCCCCCAACAATCTGGGTCCTCATTTTACCTACCTCTGAAGGATGGAAGGCTGAGTCAACCTTGAGCCTGGTGGGATGCGAACCTGCACTAATTACAGGCAGCTGGTGTTACTTAAGGAGGCATTAGCCCACTGCTCCACCAAGGCTAGAGTTGCCTCTAGACCTTTTACTTTTCTTCTAGTAATCCATGTAATTTACATTTGAGATATTCATGGTTTGGGTCTTCTGTGGGCACAAGCTCAAACGTATGACATATTTTGCATGTCACTATAGTGTCAGTTTCTTTTCCATGATTTTTATTAGTTCACTAAAAAATTAAAAATTCCTAACAATTAATATGTTTCCTGGTGTGAAGTGTCAGTTTACAATATTTACAAAAGTTCTTGGCCCTTTATTCTCTGCCTTGGTATTGCATCTCTATCTTCCCTATTTTGAAGTATTGGTCTTTTTTTCTGTGATTTTTTTATTTTTTCCACCGCTTACATGGTTAAGAACTTAATTTTTTTAAAGAATTAAAATAAACTTTTTTAAAAAAAAATTGTAATTGAAAAAAGGAATTAAAAACATCAAAATATTGAAAAAGTATTTTCAAAACGTGAAAAAGAATTTTTAAATTGAAAAAAGATTTAAAAATTGAAAAAAGATTTTTAAACTAAAAAAGAAATTGAAAATTTGAAGAAACAAATTGAAAAAAGACTAAAATTGACAAAAAGAAATTTTAAATTTTGAAAAAAAGATTTTTTTTAAAAAAACAGATTTAAAATTTTTAAAAATTTATGAAAGTTTTTGCCCTCTATAAAGTGATTATTTTTTTTTTGCTGGAAATCTGGCTGTTTTCTAGGAGATGCTTTGCTCTTACGTCTGTATTCCCTGACTTGAAAATTTTAACCCTTTCCTCCCTGTCCAGGAGTGTTTTGTACTTATCGTTCCTTCCCTGCCTTCTTTCCCTTCTTTGGGTTTTGGGGTATGCTGCTCTCAGCTGCTGCTGTGGGCAATCCGGTCTGCTGTCATGCTTAGATCTGCACTACCAACTACTCAACTGGCCAGCTGCACTGCTCACAGCAGCTTGTCTGCTGCCACTTAGCTCTGTTTTCACCGCTGCTCAGCTGGCCTCTGTTTGCATTGCACTGCCTCCTAAGTGAAGTAAGTGAAGATAGCAATAGCACTTAGACTTATATACCATTTCACAGTGCTTTACAGCCTTCTCTAAGTAGTTTACAGAGTCAACATATTACCTCCAACAATTGGGGTCCTCATTTTACTGACCTCGGAAGGATGGAAGGCTGACTCAACCTTGAGCTGCTGAGACTCCAACTGCCAAACTGCTGGCAGCTGGCAGTCTGCAGAAGTAGCCGGCAGTACTGTGTTCTAACCACTGTGCCACCAGGGCTCCTAAGATGAAGTAATGGCAAGTGGCAGCAAGGATCCATGGGCCAAATTCCAAAGGTCCCTGAATTAATAGGTAGTAATATTACTGCGGTGGCTCAGTGGGTTAGGATACTGAGCTTGTCGATCAGAAGGTCGGCAGTTTGGCGGGTCGAATCCCGAGTGCCGCGTAACAAAGTGAGTGCCTGTTACTCGTCCTAGCTTCTGCCAACCTAGCAGTTCGAAAGCACGTAAAAATGCAAGTAGAAAAATAGGGACCACTACAGTGGGAAGGTAACAGCGCTTTGTGCGCCTTTGGCGTCTAGTCATGCCGGCCACATGATCACAGAGACGTCCTCAGACAAGCGCTGGCTCTTTGGCTTTGAAACAGACATGAGCACTGGCCCCTAGAGTCGGAAACGACTAGCATGCATGTGCGTGGGAACCTTTACCTTTTAATTATTACTGCAACATGTAAAAAAAAGATTGAAAATGGTTTTTACATGTAAATACTTTATTAGCAAAATATAACAACTAAAATATAAAAGGGAATTAAAAAGAGTGAAAGGATGGGGAAAGGGGATTTTGGCCACTCAGTCCAGGCACCAGTTCTATGCTGGAAACTGCTATGAAGAGGGACCATGAAGGCAAGCTTTTAAAAACTATTTTGGTGAAATTTCCAAGCACCATAATTTATAAATGTTTTTTTAAAGTTCATGCTAGAGATGGGACCCATAAATTATGTCCATGGTAAAATCATCCAGAAAAACTTAAAAAATATATCAGTACAAATCAAGTGGAGAAAAAGCTCCATCGGCTTTTCTGTCTTCATTCTGTATGTATTCCAGAAATTTTACATCCATCTTTGTAGAAAGCTATTCTGCAAAACCTGTTTCATTTCCAGAAAGCTCTGTTGTCATAGTTCCAAGAGATGAAACTCTTCAAAAGAACTTTGAGGCATTGTTTATCTTAAAAAATATTTTATTCTTTTTATATTTTATTTGAGAAACAGCGTATCGGTACTACATAGTTAAAGCCAAAAAGTGAATGCCCCTCCCCTGGACACAAAGTAGCAAAGCACAATTCCCTCCTCCGATTAACAGTCATAAATCACATTCCCCAGTTTGCTTGATGTGCGGGCTTTCTGCCCAGCTCTCCAGCCCGCCAAATCTTTATCAACTCTGGGTGCAATAATCTTGGATTCCCACGGCTGAGTTATTATTGCTATGACTAACTGCACTCTCATCCACATTCCCCTTCCTAGCATCAAGTATCTCTAAAAGCAAAAGAGGAAAATGGCTGCATTTCCATCTGTTGTCAAAGCAAGAGCATCCAATGTTAGCAGTGTTGACATCTGTGTCCTCATCTCAGCCTTTGAATCTTGCAATTATTTGGGACAACCAGTTAGTTACTTTCAAGATACCCTGTGGTGAAACCACATCTGGCCTTTTAGGTGAAAACTGCACTTAGTAGCTTAATTACAATTCATATAAGAGCTTAAGCTCATTTTGCTGCTGATAGTCAACAGGTGAAGAGTCCATGAGGTCTTCAAAGGCAGTCTCAGATAGAGGTAGTCGTCAACCATAATGGAGCATGCCCATTAGAGCCATAAATAATTGCAATTATTAATGAGGCATCCACATGATTGCCTCACTCAACAACTGCTGTCACAACCCTCCCAGGTGTGGTCAGTTTGCAAATGGAATACAAGAGCTGCCTGGTGAAAGAAGTTAGACAGCTGCTCTCCCCCCTCCCCCCTCCCTCTCCCCCCCTGTCTGAACCAGCTCACTGGACTGGAGTAAGAGAGACTGGATCCCTCCACAAGGAACCATTTTACCTAGCCTCTTTGAGAACAAAATGCTGCTTGCCAGTCTCTTCATCAGGGAACTTATTTGCTTTGAATGAGGCTCAGTGAAGAAGTCCCTCTGTGAGGGATATTTTTCCTGAATCCTTTGAGAGCAAAATGCTGCTTGCCATAGAGAGCTTTGGGATCCCAATTTCCATTCTCAAGCAAAGATAGCAGGTTCCCTTCCCTGCTCTGCATTATCTAGCACTGCCTTTGGCAACTTTCTGCCTAGAAAGCCTATTTGATGCTATATTTCTGAAAAGTGGAAAGGCTTTTTTTTTTTCAGCCAGTGTCTTTGAGAGTGACAGAGGAGAGAGTCTGCTTAGGGCAGGGGTGTCAAACTGCAGGCCAGATGCATCATGGTGAAACCGCATCCATCCCATTGCCGGCAATGGGAAAAAAGTTGTGATATGTCATGACACATCACATGACGTTGTGAGATTGACACCCTTGGATTAGGGCAAAACAAATCTGGCAGGCAGCTCTTTTACTCTCAAAGAAGTTATCTGAAAAGGCTTTATCCCCCACTGGGTCCCGATGGACCTTTTACAGTTAAACCCCAGGAACCGGAGGGAATTCTGCGGCGGTTGCTTGAGACCTTCCCTCCTGGCTTCCCTGTTGCCTTTTTGAGGGAGCTGGCAGGGAAGATGAGAAGTGGCAATCACATGATCCTGGAGGGCCTAGCCTCTTGTTGTATGTGTGAACAGGTTGCCAAGAACCCAGATTGCAATCAAGTGACTTTGGGAGTGCTGCAACCCCCCGTGTTTGAGCGGGTTCAGGTGTTTGTGTGGGTTTAAGTCCCTTTGTTCAGTGTCGTTGTACTTTCATGTGGTTGTTGAACAAATAGTCATAAGTCAAGGACTATCTATGGTGATTATTTAACTTATATGCAGAGTACATATGCAAAATTCTGGGCTGGGTGAATCAAAAGCTGGAATTAACATTGCTAGGAGAAATATCAACAACTTCAGGCATGCAGATGACATCACTCTGAATTGAAATTGAATTGAATTGAATTGATATCACTGTATTGGTGGAAAACAAAGAGGAAATAAAGACACTCTTGTTGAGGGTTAAAGAGGAAAGTGCAAAAGTTGACTTGAAACTCAACATTAATAAACCAAGATCAAGGTATCTGGTCCCATCACTTCCTGGCAAATAGAAGTGGAAGAAATGGAAGTAGTGACATATTTTATTTTCTTGGGCCCCAAGATCACCGCAGGCTGTGGTTATGGCCATGGAATTAAAAGTTGCTTGCTCCTTGATAGAAAAGCTGTGGCAAACCTAGACAGCACATTAATAAACAGACATCATCTTGCTGACAAAGGTCTGTATAGTTAAAGCTATAATTTTCCAGTAGTAAAGTATGGCTGTGAGAGTTGGAAGGCTGAGTGCCAAAAAATTGATGCTTTTGAATTGTGATGTTGGAGAAGACTCTTGAGAGTCCCTTGGACTGCAAGGAGATCGAGTCAGTCAATCAAAAGGAAATCAAACCTGACAGATCTTTGGAAGGACAGATACTGAAGCTGAAGCTCAAATACTTTAGCCATGTAATGAGAAGAGAGAACATATTGGAAAAGACCCTGAAGTTAAGAAAGGAGGAAGGAAAAAGGAGAAGGGAATGACAAAGAATGAGATGATTAGTTAGTGCCATTGATGCAATGCTCATGAATTTGTGCAAACTCCAGGGGCCAATGATGTACTTTCAAAGAGAAAGACTTCTTATACATAGGGAATTTAGACAACAATGTTCCTTCCCATTCCGGTGGCGACGCCACGCCAATGGCGGCTTTCTTTTGGCTGCCTCTCCTGGGATTCCGTGAAAAGTGCGCTGAGACAGCGAAAATCAGCCATCCTGCGGCTTGAAAACCTCCCCCTTGGGAGAAGAGGAGAGTTTCCCTCGGGTAGAGGTAGAGCTCCCCTAGACCCCCTTAATTATTTGGGGGTCGGAGGGTGAGAGCTCCCTCGGAGCCCGAGGCTTTCTCTGCACCCAGGACGCCTTTGCTCCGAGCTTAGGAGCGAAGCAAGACGCCGCATCCACATCTGCTATTTAAAGTGACTTGTGAGTAATTTAAAAGCAGACAGAGATGACCAGGAGAAGTTAAAATTGCAAGTGCTGGAAACTTTAACCCGGGGAGAATTAATCTTCTCCATATTTTAATTTGATTCAAAGGGGAAAAATGGCGCCAGAATGCTGTTTCTTTGTGTGAAAGGACAGTGTCAAGAAAAAGATACATTTGGCAACAAAGTTTAAACAACATATAGGACTTTGTGTATTCAAGAGTTTTTCTTTTTTTCTTTTTTTTAAAAGAAAGAATTCTTACAGAATATTCTTTTCTTTTTTCTGGGACTTTGTTTTTACTTTTTTTTTAACTGCTGATTTTGTTGAAGGGGAAAGTTTTTTGTTTTTTTTAATCCCATTTATATCCCGCCCTTCTCCAAAGACTCAGGGCGACTTACAATCTAAGCACAAGTCAATGTCCTTAGCAATAAAAGTGAAAGTGAAATTTATAAGAAATGGATTTTTAAAATATACAAGCTTTAGATATAGATAAGTATTTACAGGAAGCACATTTCCCTAGACTTTCAAATGAACAACGGAAGGAGATGAATCGTTTAATTACCTCTGAGGAAATCATTTTAGCAATTAAGCAGTTAAAAGTGGGTAAGGCTCCTGGTACAGATGGATTATCAGCAATTTATTATAAAATATTATTTGCAGAGATGATAGAACCATTAAAGGAACTGTTTAATAATATCCAGTTTGGAGGAGAAGTGCCTCCGTATTGGAGATGGGCTTTTATATCATTGATTTCAAAGGAGGACCAAGACCTTACCCAGCCCAAGAATTATAGACCTATATCACTTTTGAATACAGATTATAAGATTTTTTCCAAAATATTGGCAAATAGATTAATGCAACTTTTGAAACAAATGATTCACAGTGATCAGTCTGGATTTATAACTGGAAGATATATGAAATATAATGTAAGACAAATTGTTAATTTAATTGAGTATTTGGAGAAGAACAACCAAGTCCCTGTGGCATTGATATTTTTGGATGCTGAAAAGGCTTTTGAAAGGGAATAAAAATAAAACAGAATGATTATAGGTTAAGAGCTTTTGCAGATGACTTGGTTGTGACATTATCTCAACTGACTCAATCGGTTATAGATTTGATGGAAATTATAACTCAATATGGAAAAGTTTCTGGTTTTAAGGTAAATAATAATAAGACTAAAATATTATCTAAAATTTCAAAATCTTAAAAGACAGTGCAGTAAAAGTGCTACACTCAATTTGCCAGCAAATTTGGAAAACTCAACAGTGGCCACAGGATTGGAAAAGATCAGTTTACATTCCAATTCCAAAGAAAGGCAGTGCCAAAGAATGTTCAAACTATCGCACCATTGCACTCATTTCTCATGCTAGTAAAGTCATGCTTAAAATCCTACAAGCTAGACTTCAGCAGTATGTGGATCGAGAACTACCAGAAGTACAGGCAGGATTTCGAAGAGGCAGAGGAACTAGAGATCAAATTGCCAACATACGCTGGATCATGGAGAAAGCTAGGGAGTTCCAGAAAAACATCTACTTCTGCTTCATTGACTATGCTAAAGCCTTTGATTGTGTGGATCATAACAAACTGTGGCAAGTTCTTAAAGAGATGGGAGTACCAGACCATCTTATTTGTCTCTTGAGAAACCTATATGCGGGTCAAGAAGCAACAGTGAGAACTGGACATGGAACCACTGATTGGTTCAAAATTGGGAAAGGAGTCCGGCAAGGCTGTATACTGTCGCCCTGCCTATTTAACTTATATGCAGAGCACATCATGAGAAAGGCAGGGCTAGATGAATCAAAAGTTGGAATTAAGATTGCCGGAAGAAATATCAACAACCTTAGATACGCAGATGATACCACTCTAATGGCAGAAAGTGAAGAAGAACTAAAGAGCCTCTTGTTGCGGGTGAAGAAGGAGAGTGCAAAAGTTGGGTTGAAACTTAACATTAAGAAAACCAAGATCATGGCATCTGGCCCTCTCAATTCCTGGCAAATAGATGGGGAAGAAATAGAGGTAGTGACAGATTTTATTTTCCTGGGCTCCAAGATCACTGCAGATGGGGACTGTAGCCAAGAAATTAAAAGACGCTTGCTCCTGGGGAGGAAAGCCATGGCAAATCTAGACAGCACACTAAAAAGCAGAGACATCACCCTGGCAACAAAAGTGCGTATAGTCAAGGCTATGGTCTTCCCAGTTGCAATGTATGGCAGTGAAAGTTGGACCATAAGAAAGGCTGAGCGCCAAAGAATTGAGGCCTTTGAACTATGGTGCTGGAGAAGACTCCTGCGAGTCCCTTGGACTGCAAGGCGATCAAACCGGTCAGTCCTAGAGGAGATCAATCCTGACTGCTCTTTAGAAGGCCAGATCCTGAAGCTAAAACTCAAATACTTTGGCCACCTAATGAGAAGGAAGGACTCACTGGAGAAGAGCCTAATGCTGGGAAAGATCGAGGGCAATAGAAGAAGGGGACGACAGAGAATGAGGTGGCTGGATGGAGTCACTGAAGCAGTAGGCGTGAGCTTAAATGGACTCCAGAAGATGGTAGAGGACAGGAAGGCCTGGAGGAATGTTGTCCATAGGGTCGCGATGGGTCGGACACGACTTCGCAGCTAACAACAACATTATCTAAAAATATGACTATGAATGAAAAGGAAATGTTAGTAAAATTGACAGGTTATGAAATAGTGAAAAAGGTTAAATATTTGGGAATATATATTACAGCCTCTAACGTGAAATTATATAAGAATAATTATGAGACATTATGGCTAAAAGTACAAAAGGATTTAAATAATTGGAAAAAACTACAATTATCTTTGCTGGGGAAAATTGCAGATGTTAAAATGAATGTTTTACCAAAGTTTCTCTTTTTGTTTCAAATGATACCTATATTGAAAAAGGATGCTAATTTGGATGAATGGCAGAAGGGTATTAATAAATTTATCTGGGCGGGGAAAAAACCTAGAGTTAAACTTAAGATTTTATTTATTTATTTATTTTATTGAAAAGTTTTACAGTACATTTTTGAATACAAAACCCCTCCCATCCCCCTCCCCTCTCCCCAAACCTCCCCAACTCTCCCCTCCCCCCCTCCCCAACTTCCCAGAGCTAAATACAGGGTATAAAAATACAAACAAACATAATCTAAAATATGCAAACAATAAAATATTAAATTCTATCGCACTTTAACTCTTAATAAAATAACTACAAGCAATTTAAATATCACATCAATACTTATTCAAATGCTAAGTGAAACTTTTTAGTCCCATATTTATTCTGGATATAATCAATCCATCTTCTCCACTCCACAATATATCTCTGTTGCGAATGGTCTTTCAAGTACGCTGAGATCTTTGCCATTTCCACCAGATTGGAGACTTTTAAAGTCCATTCTTCTATAGTCGGCAGTTCTTCCTTCTTCCAATATTGCGCTACTAAAAGTCTCGCTGCCGTAATTAAGTTCAACATCAACTTAGTGTCCACGACAGTAGTATCTGTAGTAATGCCCAGTAAAAACAATTGCGGACAAAACTTTATCCTTTTCTTGAATATTTTTTGCATGTTCCACCAAGTTTTAATCCAAAAAGCTTTAACCTTTTTACAGGTCCACCATATATGAAAATACGTTGCATCTTCACAACCACACCTCCAACATTTGGGCTGGCAGTTCGGATACATACTTGCTAATTTTTTAGGATCTAAGTGCCACCTATAAAACATTTTATAAAAGTTCTCTCTTAAGTTTTGGGCCTGTGTAAAATTTACATTTCTCACCCAGATCTTTTCCCAAGTATCCATTGTAATAACTTCTTGAAAATTCTGAGCCCACTTTATCATACAATCTTTAACAAGTTCCGTCTCTGAATCCTTTTTATATGTGCTTGACCTTGATCTCTAATTTGCTTTACCAAATTTTCATCAATCATTGAAAAACCAGTTTTCTGGTCCTCTTTCCACCTAGCCTGTAATTGCCCATACTGAAACCAGGTTTGTACAATCTTTTCTTCTTTTAAAATATTATATGACTTTAATTGCCATACATTCCTCTCAAAACTTAAGATTTCCTTGTATGTAGTCACATCGTGTTTAAATCCAACACTTATATTTTCTATTGCATGTTTAGGTATTGCCCAAATAGGTATCTTATAATTTAACTTGTGTCTGTACTTTTTCCAAACTCACAACAGAGCATACCTTAAAATATGTATCTTAAACACATTATCCACCTTCTTATCATACAATAAATATGCATGCCATCCAAATAATAAATCATGACCCTCAAGATTTAATAATCTCGCTTGTGTTAAATTAAACCAGTCACTTATCGCTGACAAAGCAGCAGCTTCATAATATAATTTGAAATTAGGCATTTTAAGACCACCTCTTTCATGCGTATCTTGCATTATCTTAAATTTAACTCGTGGCTTTTTCCCTGCCCATACAAATTTATTAATTCCTTTTTGCCATTCCTCCAAATTTAAATCCTTTTTAAGTATAGATATCATTTGAAATAAAAATTAAAATTTTAGCAAAACATTCATTTTCACTGCTGCAATTCTTCCCAATAAGGATAATTGTAATTTTTTCCAACTATCTAATTCTTTTTGTACTTTTCCCCATAACTTTTCATAATTATTTTTATATAACTTCACATTTGAGGGTGACAAATATATCCCCAAATATTTAACCCTTTTAACTATTTCAAATCCCATTAGCTCTTCTAAAACAGCCTTTTTAAACTTAAGATTTTACAAGACGCACGGGAAAGAGGAGGACTTAAGGTGCCTAATTTGAAATTATACTATGATGCGGTGGTTTTAACACTGGTTAGTGATCGGCTTAATTTAACAAATAAAAGAATACTTTATCTTGAGGGATGGGACTTATTATATGGGTGGCATGCATATTTAATTTATGATAAAAAAGTTGACAAGGCTTTTAAATCTCATATTTTAAGAAGTGCTTTATTGCGTGTCTGGAAAAAGTATTATTATAAGTTAAATTATAAAATACCAATTTGGGGGATTCCTAGACACGCGATAGAGGGTGTATCTATGGGTGTGAGTTTGGATATGATTTCTTATAAGGAATTACTTAGATTGGTAGGGAATGATTGGCAATTAAAGTCGTTAGGTGAGTTAAAACAAGAAAATATTGTACAGCCCTGGTTCCAGTATACTCAATTGCAAGCCAGGTGGAAATTAGATCAAAAGGTTGGCATTACACTAACGGATGAAAATTTGGTAAAACAGATCAAAGATCAAAACCGAGCGCATATAAAGAAAATTTACAATGCTTTAATAGAATTGGATTCGGAAATGGAATTAGTTAAAGATTGTATGGTAAAGTGGGCTCAAAATATTCAAGATATATCGGAGGTAATTTGGGTTAGAAATGTAAAATTGACCCAGGCCCAAAATTTAAGAGAAAATTTTTATAAAATGTTTTATAGATGGCATTTGGATCCTAAAAGTTGTCTTGTACGTATCCTAATTTATAGCCTAAATGTTGTAGATGTGGCAGTTTGGATGCTACTTATTTTCATATCTGGTGGACTTGTAGAAATATAAAAGCTTTTTGGATTAAAATTTGGTGGAACATTCAAAAGTTTTTTAAGATAAAGTTTACTCCACAATTATTTTTATTGGGTGTTATTACAGATTGTGATACTAAAGAAACTAACTTGATGTTGAACTTGATAACAGCTGCAAGGTTATTGGTAGGGCAATATTGGAAGAAGGATAGTTTGCCTACTATAGAAGAATGGACGTTTAAAGTGTCAAATTTAGCAGAAATGGGTAAAATTTCTGCTTATCTGAAGGATCATTCTCAAGAAAGATACATTTCAATCTGGAGAAGATGGATAGATTATATTCAGAATAAATATGGGACTAAAAAGTTCCATCTAGCCTATGAATAAATTTTAGATTGTTATTATTACTAGTAGTTTATTATAGTGGAATTTTTATTAATTTTAATTATATTATTATTATTTTTAGTATTACTATTGTTTAATAACTTGGATATTAATTTGTTTATGTTTTTATTATTATTATTATGTCTATGTTAAAGGGGAGTTAATGCGCATTATGAACTTGGTTATCTATATAGTTTGTTAATGTTAGTTAGATTATGTTTATTATATTTGTAATCCTGTACTCAGCTCTGGGAAGTGGAGGAGAGAGAGGGGGGTGGTTTTGGGTGGGTTGGTTTTGGGGATTATATTTTAACTTTTATAAAACTTTTTAATAAATAAAACAATGTTCCTTCCCTATTTCAGACACAAACTTCAATTCCCCAAATTCACCCCAAATAGTGAAGATAGATGATAGATAGATAGATAGATAGATAGATAGATAGATAGATAGATAGATAGATAGATAGATAGATAGATAGATACAGACAGAGGCAGAGGCAGAGGCAGAGGCAGAGGTAGAGGTAGAGGTAGAGGTAGAGGTAGAGGTAGAGGTAGAGGTAGAGGTAGAGGTAGAGGTAGAGGTAGAGGTAGAGGTAGAGGTAGAGATATCTGTCTGTAATCTATGGTTTGGATGTTAGGTTTTGGAGACAGACTATTTTCAAAATGGTGAACAAATCTTCTACATATGGCTTCATTATTGTAAAGGGTCACATTTAGCTGTGTCATTTCCATGAGTATTTTGCACAGTTAACCAATAGGTGCTGAGCATACAGGGAGTTTTACGTTATGCACTATTTGTATAAAGCCTGACCAGGAGGAACAAGGAGAGTGCAGTTCTTTCCTCGTGCCTGAAAATCTATGGAAGATGAAAAATACACAGAAGGCACACAGCCTTTCTGGCAACACTCTTCAAATCACAACAGACTTCTGCAGTCTCTATTTCTGTATGAGGACGCTTTAGGCTAGTTCTCTGAGAGTGTCACACAGTACTTTGTAGCAATTTGAAAAAAGGGCTTTCTGTTTTTGTAAGTTGCCTAGTGCTTTCTGTTGCAAGGTGCCTTGTGTTGTATCTGCCTAATGCAGTAAAGAGGCACTACTGCTTTAATGAACCACTGGGAGGTGCTGGACTCACCCTTCTACACCCCATGCTTTAGAATGCAATTTGGGAACATTCCACATAGCCCTTTTAATTGACTCCTGATTTAGCCACTGTGGGTAAGCTCATTTTTAAATCATATTTTTATTCTTTCTAATCATTAACTTTATGCTCCTTCCAAACGTCTTTGCTGCTTTTAAAAAGAGAAAGTTCAAGCTGAAGATCCTCTTCAGAGATTTCCTTACTAAAGCCCATTAACCAGTCTTCAAACTAGCCTTTCAGGACTGTACCCACACCCAGTGGCTGCCCAAGATATCCAGTTGCCTGATGTTGGAGATCTTGTTCCTGCTTCTCAGCAAAATCAGTCTGGAGTTCCTCAGAGATTCTCTTCTACTTGTGAGGTACATAATGTTGTGTACTGGATTTCTTGCAAGCAGGAGGCAAGACAAGAGAGTTCAAACAGGAACATTGCTTTATTGGATAACAGGAACTGAACTAGTAACCAAGGCTTCTACGCAGCTATTTATACAGCTGGCCACTAAGTGGCGGCCAATAGGTTTGAAGGAACCTATTCCCACCCTAGAGCCAACCAATGGTTGTCCTGGAGACTGCGACTATTACACAGTCTCCCTGATTAAGCAATCATAAACAGCATTCAAAGACACATGGAAAACAGTTCAAAGGCCCAATACATTACACCCTTCCCTTCTAGAATGTACAACATTATAAAAATATTTGAAAATAAAATACAGCAGTAATACAATTATTTGCAATAATACAATCATTTAAGAACAAAATCTTGCAAATAGGTTGGTGGTCTACGCGACCTTGCAGATTGCCTGGGGGATCCAGGCAACTCCTGGTCTACCAGCTTGCCTGCCGGGCTGGGTAGACCAGGACTCATGAGTTCATGAGAGTCGGATTGACTCGAGTCCCTTTGGCTGACCACTCCAGGTTGGCCCAGACCAAAGTCCAATGAAGAAGCAGAGTTAGCACAGCGGCTGTCTTGATCGGGTTGACTTTCCCCATCAGAGGACCCATCTTGCACTCCCGGACTTCTTTTTTTTGTACAAGTTTTATTATTTTTTAAATTTTACATTCAGATATTTGTGAAGCAATACGGTGGTTGGGTACAAAAGTAAACAATAGCAAATAACAATTTTTTTGTAAATAGCTCAAGTTGCTTCCGCAGCTGATCAATATGGCTGCAAATGACTTGCCTGCCATCCAGGGCCACTTAATACGAGAGGGGGCCTGAGACTTTGACAATTTTATCCAGCACCAACAAGTTCCCATGCCCACATTCTGGGCGAGAGGTGTCTGCTGCCACCCGGTCTGGATGCAATCTGTCCAGTTGCATGATGAGCCTTCTCCCCCAGCAAAGCTCTGCTTGGCTCTTGCCTGTTGCTCTGCAAGGTGTAGTGTGCTGGCAAAGTAAGAAGTCAGCCAGCCTATGGTGCCAGTCTCGAGTCACTATGCACTGGAGTGACTCCTTTGTAGTGCTCACCATCCGTTCAGCCTGCTGTTAGTCAAGGGGTGAAAGGGAACCAATGTAGCATGTCTTATGAGGTTAGTCCTCAAGAAGGCTTGAAACTCTGCCGCTGTGAACTGGGCCCTGTTATTGGATACTATGACGTCCGGCAGCCCGTGTGTTGCAAAAAGCTTTCTAAGCGCCTGGATGGTCCTAGCAGTAATCATATTTGCGATAGGAATAACTTTCAGCCATTTAGAGTGGCTGTCGACCACTATCAAAAATTGCTGTCCCTGGAAGTGCCGAGCGAAGTCGATGTAAATCCTTGACCAAGGAGTATGAGTTTCCTCCCATCTGTGGACAGAAGCATGTGGCATTTCTGGTCTGGACTGTTAACACATGTAACACCCGTGTACTTGGGCCTCGATAGCCTTATCTAACCCTGGCCACCATAGATAGCTTCATGCCAATGCCTTTATCCGGACTATGCCTGGATGTCCCTCATGCAAAAATTGAACTACCCTATCTCTTAATGAACTGGGGACAATGACCCTGCTCCCCCATAAAATACAGCCTTTGTGAGCTGAAAGCTTGTGTACGTGTGAAGTAGGTCTGGAACTTGGGTCCAGAACTATTTTCAAGCCACCCTGTGTGAATCCAGGACAGCACTCTACTTAAAATCTTATCAGCACCAGTTTCTGCCACCACATCTCCAGAATGGAGGGGAAACTCAGGCAAATTCTGAATTGACAAAATGCGAGCTGCTGGAGCTGGAGCTGGCTCGATATGTGGCAATGGCAACTGGTAAAGGCCGTCTGTGTGGCCCATATCTTTGCTGGGTTTGTGAACCAGGCTGAAGCTGTAGGCTGACAAGAAGATAGACCATCTTAACATCCTAGGGGACAGCATTTGGGCCGTCTGCCTATCTGTAGTAAATAAACCCAACAGTGGCTTATGGTCTGTGAAGATCGTGAATTCCCTGCCATACAAGTAATCATGGTATTTCTTCACCCCAGCCACAATGGCAAGACCTCTTTATCAATTTGCGTGTAATTGCGCTCAGCAGAGGACAATGTCCTTTAATAATAGGCAATTGGGACTTGAGTCCCATCACTTTCCAAATGACTTAAAACAGCTCCCACCCCATAAGGGGATGCGTCACACACAAGGCATACAGGCAATGACTCTTTAAAATGAGTTAGCACTGAATTGGAGGACAGTAGTGACTTTACTGACTTAAAGCTGTTTTCATGAACCTTGGTCTACTTCCATGGGGCGTTTTTATCCAAGAGCCGGTGTAACAGCTCTGCCACTGCGGCCTTGTTAGGAAGGAATGCATTGTAAAAATTAAGGAGACCCAGGAATCCCTGAAGCTCTCCTTTTGACCTGGGGCTAGGTGCCAGCTGAATGGCCTTCAGCTTGGACTCGGCAAGGTAGATGCCTTTAGCATCAATACGGAAACCCAGGAACTCAGTAGAAGTGACCCCAATGATACACTTATTTCTTTTAAGTTTAAGGCCTGCTTCATGGAACCATTGAAGGATGGCTTTGAGCCTTCTTGCAAGCACCTCAGTGGACTCACCGGCAATGAGCACATCATTGAAATAGGGCAAAACCCCGGAATGCCCTTGAGCGTACACTCCATAACTCCTTGAAAAATGCCAGGGGCTACACTAACCCTGAATTGGAGGCGCTTGACTTTAAAAGCCCCCCTGTGCATTTTACTGGTTTGTGCAGCTGCTGTGGCCTTGTCCACAGGTAACTGCTGATAAGCCTGTGTCAAATCTAACTTCACAAATACCGTACCCCCTTGCAGTGATGCCAATATGTGGCTAACAACTGGCACCGGGTATGCATGCTGCTAAAGTGCCCTATTTATGGTGCATTTGTAATCAGCACAAATCCTGCCCCCCCATTGGCATGACAATTGGGGTTTCCCATTCACCTCCATCTATGGGCTGTAGTACCCCCTGGTTAACTAGCTTATCCAGCTCTGCATCAATCTTATGTTTAAGTGCAAATGGCACTCTGTGGGGTTTGATCCTGATAGGCATTACAGCAGGATCAGGTCTAAAGGCTATCGGAGGGCCCTTGTACATTCCCAGGCTAGTGTCAAAAACATCCGTGAACTCCTCGCATACTCACACCAAGTTCACCACTTGTGTCCAGTGGATTCAGGTAACTTGGATGCCCAGAGCATCAAACCAATGAAGCCTGATTAAGCTCTTTTGCTGGCCCTCCACCACAATCACATCCAGGGGCCCTGAAAACCCCTTGAACCTAATGGCCAAGGTGGCCTCACCTTTGACGACAACTCGGGAGTTTTTGAAGTCAGTCAGGATGATGTCGGATGGTCTAAGCTTGGCCTACCTCTTGCTGAAGTTGCAGATGAAATGGAAGGTTTTGAGAGAAATGATGGACACGGCTGAACCAGTGTCCAGTTCTAGCCTGCAAGGAATGCCTTGCAGCTTGACTTGAGGTCGCAGCTTGGGCTTAAGGGGGTGGCGAGCTTCCATGCGGCAAATGCTCCAACAGCTGGAGCAAAACCCTACGCTAACCCTATGCTCCGGTGCCCCAGTACCTCTCCTGATTGGAATGTCCAATTGGCAGTCCTTCTGTCGACCTCTATAGACTGAAGCGATGTGGCCGGTCTTCCCACAGGCCCGACACGTGGCTGTCCGGAATCTGCAGTCTGCACATTGGTGGCAGCCACCACAACCTGGACACTGAGGAAAGGGAACTGTCTTGTAAGTAGTCTTTGGCTCCTTGTTGTTGTGCTGTTGAATCTTGTCAACTTCATGGTTGCAGTCAATGTCTTCTGGAAGTTTGGCATCCTCATGATGGACGGCCTCCTCGTGCTGAATGCCTTTGGTGGGCCACATGGCTTTCACAGCCCCGGCGGCAGCTTCATCCACCATGATTTCTTTCAAGGCTTCCTGGAGCAAGAGCGTCTCTTTTGCAAAGAGTTTCTGCTGCATCTCTCTGCTCCAAAGTCCACAGACGAGTCAGTCTCAAAGCCTTTCTTCCAAGTCCGAAAATTGGCACAGGCACGAAGCTTGTCTCAATGCCACAATGAATTCTGTTGCTGTTTCTCCAGGCTGTGAACTCTTTGTTCGAAGGCATGCCTCCAAGCTATCACCTATAACTTGGGCTGAAAATGGTCACTGAACCATTTCTTCAGGTCCACATACATAACGGACTCCAGGTGCACTGGTGCAACAAAGTTCTCCACGATATTGAAGGTTACAGGCCCACAGACCACACAGCAGCATTGCAGCATTCAGGCCATCTTTGGCAACTTGGTTGGCACGGAGGTAGTTTTTGACCCTCCAGATGTACGACGCCCATCTTTCCGGGTGGGTAACATCGAACTCCTCAAGCTTTCCAACTTTCGCCATCTTTGGGAACTCTTCATAGCTTGGGCCTCTCATTGCCTCTTCCTGCTTCTTCATAGGCCCTGGGACTGGTCCGCAGGGCTGGTGGTCACTAGCGTTGAGTGCTAGGCCAATCGAGAGGGGGGAACTGCATTCCCTGCCAGGCGTTTGCTGGCCTTACCCCCTAGTGACTTTCAGCTCTTCTGAAGAAGCAGGATCCCACCTTCATCACCAGTGTTGTGTACTGGGTTTCTTGCAAGCAGGAGGTGAGATGAGAGAGTTCAAACAGGAATATTGCTTTATTGGATAACAGGAACTGAACCAGTAACCAAGGCTTCTACATAACTATTTATACAGCTGACCACTAGCCAGTGGCCAATACTTTGAAGGAACCTATTCCTGCCCTAGAGCCAACCAATGGTGGTCCTGGAGACTGCATGTCTGGGCAGCCTGCGACCATTACACAGACTCCCTGATTAAGCAATCTCAAACAGCATTCAAAGATATGTAGAAAACAGTTCAGGTAAAAAGGCCCAATACATTACACCTAATAAATGTATGTTAATTTTTTTCATAATATACATTAGCTTATATTTTATAAAAACTATTTAGAACCAGTATTTAAGGTATAATCATATAGCCAATGTGCAGGTATATTTAATCTTGCTAAAGTGATGGCATAATCAACCCTGACTGCTCTTTAGAAGGCCAAATCCTGAAGCTGAAACTCAAATACTTTGGCCACCTAATGAGAAGGAAGTACTCACTGGAGAAGAGCCTAATGCTGGGAAAGATTGAGAGCAAGAGAAGAAGGGGACGACAGAGAATGAGGTGGCTGGGTGGAGTCACTGAAGCAGTAGGCGTGAGCCTAAATGGACTCCAGGGGGACAGGAGGAGGACAGGAAGTCCTTCAGGAATGTTGTCCATGGGGTTGCGATGTGTTGGACACAACTTCGCAACTAACAACAACAAAGTGATGGCATACAGAACATTTGGGTTGAAGCAGGCATTAGTAACCTTGTATAGATAGGCAAGGGAACAGGGTTGAAATTTTTGTATATTCCAGCTTAGAGAAAGAGGCTCCTATTGTGAGCTGAGTTGGTTGAATGTCACAAACATGAAAAAGGGAAAGATAAAGGTAAAACAAAGGAGACTTATTAATTGTACAGCAGCAGCATCTACTAGGCAGTCAGAAAGCATTTGAGCAGACTGGACCTTTCAACTGGATCTGGAAAAGAAGGATGTGGGATATTCTATGGGACATGTATAAAAGTTTAATCTGAAATAATCTGTGTGTGGCCCTTTACTTGCAGGTAGAAAGGTCCACCAGCCTTTGCAAATGCTTCAATAAAACCTCTTTTGTTTTCTAACACTCTTGGAATTGAATTTTATTCCTCACACACTATAAGAAGGAATTCTGTTCTTATTTTTATTTTTTTGCTGTGATAATGGTTCAGAATTACTCTAAAAAATGGTGTTTCTTTTAAGCTTGAATCGGTGAGTAGTGTGATGACCTAGTGTTGAAGATGCTTTCCTCCCACTCAGAAGGTTAAAAGTTCAATCCTAGGTAGCAGCAGATGTTTCACTCTGTGCTGCCCCACTCATTTACACACACGTCACTGTGTGTTGGGGGTCTCATAGGCAGGGAAAAATCAGTCATGGGCAATAAGGCCAGTAAGGAGAACAAAGCATCTGTGGAGACTAACCTTGGGATTCCCCTGGAAAGTACCTTAAAGCAAATGTTGGCAGGATGGAATTTACCAGTCTATAAACCATATACAAGGGACACAGTGGCTCAGTGGGTTAGGACGCTGTTAGGTCGGCAGTTTGGCAGGTTAAATCCCGAGTGCTACATAACAGAGTGAGCGTCTGTTACTCGTCCCAGCTTCTGCCAACCTAGCAGTTCGAAAGCATGTAAAAATGCAAGTAGAAAAATAGGGACCACTATGGTGGGAAGGTAACAGCGCTTCGTGCACCTTTGGCGTCTAGTCATGCCGGCCACATGACCACAGAGATGTCCTTGGACAAGTGCTGGCTCTTCGGCTTTGAAACGGAGATGAGCACCGGCCCCTACAGTCGGAAACGACTAGCACGCATGTGCGGGGAAACCTTTACCTTTACCTTTAAACCATATACTCGAGGTAAAGGTAAAATTATTATGATAAAGTATTGCTGTTTTACTTGGCCAGGAAGTCCAATTTGGCAAGATGCAGTATATTGTCCTAAATTTGGAAGCAGGGACTATAATACTTGCAGAAATTTAGTAGAATATGTAATTAAGGGGGGGAAAAACAATTATCAGAAATAAGAGCAGTAACGGGATAACACAAAAAACCTGTTGGGATAAATGCTAGCAGGATGGGATAGTCCCATCTGGGGAAAATACACTGGGGATAAGAGTAAAGACACCATGAATCAAAATTGTTAGTTTTAGTGGCCAAGAAATCCTATTAAAAGCACTAGTGCATTTTGGTCAAAATAAGGAAGTTTTGAAAAATGGGTATGTCAAGCATTAAACATATATGTTAATAATAGATTATACAGTCATGGCCGAAATTTTTGGCACCCCAGAAATTTTTCCAGAAAATCAAGTATTTCTCACAGAAAATTATTGCAGGAACACATGTTTTGCTATACACAGGTTTATTCCCTTTGTGTGTATTGGAACACAACAAAAAAGGGAGGAAAAAAAGCAAATTGGACATAATGTCAAACAAAACTCCAAAAATGGGCCGGACAAAATTATTGGCACCCTTAACTTAATATTTGGTTGCACACCCTTTGGAAAAAATAACTGAAATCAGTCGCTTCCTATAACCATCAATAAGCTTCTTACACCTCTCACCCGGAATTTTGGACCACTCTTCCTTTGCAAACTGCTCCAGCTCTCTCTTATTGGAAGGGCACCTTTTCCCAACAGCAATTTTAAGATCTCTCCACAGGTGTTCAATGGGATTCAGATCTGGACTCATTGCTGGCCACTTCAGAACTCTCCAGCACTTTCTTGCCATCCATTTCTGGGTGCTTTTTGACGTATGTTTGGGGTCATTGTCCTGCTGGAAGACCCAAGATCTCGGACGCAAACCCAGCTTTCTGACACTGGGCTCTACAGTGCGACCCAAAATCCTTTGGTAATCCTCAGATTTCATGATGCCTTGCACACATTCAAGGCACCCAGTGCCAGAGGCAGCAAAACAACCCCAAAACATCATTGAACCTCCACCATATTTCACTGTAGGTACTGTGTTCTTTTCTTTGTAGGCCTCATTTCGTTTTCGGTAAACAGTAGAATGATGTGCTTTACCAAAAAGCTCTATCTTGGTCTCATCTGTCCACAAGACGTTTTCCCAGAAGGATTTTGGCTTACTCAAGTACATTTTGGCAAACTGTAATCTTGCTTTTTTATGTCTCTGTGTCAGCAGTGGGGTCCTCCTGGGTCTCCTGCCATAGCGTTTCATTTCATTTAAATGTCGATGGATAGTTTGCGCCGACACTGATGCTCCCTGAGCCTGCAGGACAGCTTGCATTCCTTTGGAACTTGTTTGGGGCTGCTTATCCACCATCCGGACTATCCTGCGTTGCAACCTTTCATCAATTTTTCTCTTCTGTCCACGACCAGGGAGATTCGCTACAGTGCCATGGGTTGCAAACTTCTTGATAATGTTGCACACTGTGGACAAAGGCAAATCTAGATCTCTGGAGATGGACTTGTAACCTTGAGATTGTTGATATTTGTCCACAATTTTGGTTCTCAAGTCCTCAGACAGTTCTCTTCTCTTTCTGTTGTCCATGCTTAGCGTGGCACACACAGACACACAATGCAAAGACTAAGTGAACTTCTCTCCTTTTTATCTGCTTTCAGGTGTGATTTTTATATTGCCCACACCTTTTACTTGCCCCAGGTGAGTTTAAAGGAGCATCACGTGCTTGAAACAATCTTGTTTACCCACAATTTTGAAAGGGTGCCAATAATTTTGTCCGGCCCATTTTTGGAGTTTTGTTTGACATTATGTCCAATTTGCTTTTTTTCCTCCCTTTTTTTGTTGTGTTCCAATACAATGAAATAATAATAATAATAATAATAATAATAATAATAATAATAATAATAATAATAATAATAATAATAATAATAATAATAATAGGTTTGATAGGAGAAAGCAGGAAATGATTTTTTTATATGTGAAATTGTTTATGTTTAGAGTACAATAGAGCTGGAAGGTACCTTGAAGGTCTTCTAGTCTAGCCCCCTGCTTGAGCAGGAGAACCTATACCAGGGGTCGGCAACCTGAAACAGTGAGAGAGCCACTCGGAACTGGTTTCCTCACAAAAGAAAAAACTGGGAGCCACAAAGTGCATGCGCGCGCATGTGCAAAACAAGACGCTTGACAGAACAGTGGAGCCTAAGGGGAGACATGCAGCTGCCCTGCTCCCTCTGAAATTGGCGTTTCTCAGTCTCCCTCTCTTTGTTTCAGTTTGCTTTCTGCATTTGGGACGAAGACTCGAGATTCAGCGTTTGTCCATGCCCACTGATCAGTGCGTGCGGAGAAACGCCCACTCCCTCTGCTGAGCCATCCCAGTTACTTCCCTGAAGCACCTCCATATCTCGCAAGGGCGCACAGGGAATCTGCGTTTCTCCACGTGCACCCATTCCCTCTGCTGAGCCGTCCCAGTTGCTTGCGTTGCAGAAGGCAAGTATTTGGGATGAAGACTCGAGATTCAGCATTTTTCAGCCCGCGCTGACCTCGCCCTCCTTACAGTCTCCCTCTCTTTGTTTCAGCTTGCTTTCTGCATTTGGGATGAAGACTCGAGAGAGGGAGACTGTAAGGAGAGCAAGATCAGCACGGGCTGAGAAACGCCGAATCTCGAGTCTTCATCCCAAATACTTGCCTTCTGCAATGCAAGCAACTGGGACGGCTCAGCAGAGGGAATGGGCATTTCTCCATGTGCGCTGATTAGTGAGCGCAGAGAAACGCCGAATCTCATGTCTTCTTTCCAAATGATTGCCTTCTGCAATGCAAGCAACTGGGATGGCTCAGCAGAGGGAATGGGCATTTCTCCGTGTGCAGGAAAGGTCTGTTAGGGAGGCGGTGGGCCGGCATTGTTTACCTCCCTCCTGTGTGTGTGTGTGTCGGACCCACAGGGAACGGCTGGTAGAGGTGGCCGTCTGGCGTTTCCCCCCTCTCCTATGTGTGTGTCGGGCCCATGGGCTCGACACACAGAGAGATGCAAACACCAGGCTGCCGCCGCCTCTACCAGCTGTTCCCCATGGGTCTGACACACACACACACACACACACACGGCAGCAGAGGCTTGCAGAACGGCAGATCGAGACGCAAACACCAGACTGCCGCCGCCTCTACCAGCCATTCCCCACGGGTCTGACACACACACACACACACACACACACACACACACACACATGGCAGCAGAGGCTTGCAGAACAGCGGATTGAGCCACTGCCAGTGGCTTGCAAAATGGCGGATCCAGCCTCTGCCGGCGGCGGAGGCTTGCAGAATAGCAGATTGAGCCTCTGCCAGCGGCAGAGGCTTGCAGAACAGCAGATCGAGCCTCTGCCAGCGGCAGAGGCTTGCAGAATGGCGGATACAGCCTCTGCCGGCAGCAGAGGCTTGCAGAACGGCACTTGCAGAATGGCGGATCCAGCCTCTGTCGGCAGCAGAGGCTGGATCCGCGTTCTTCAAGCCTCCGCCGCCAGCAGAGGCTCAATCCGCCGTTCTGCAAGCGTGTCCGGGTGGCACTGCTTCTGCACCAGCAAGAGCCAGGCACCCACCTGTTTCAACACCTCCTGCACCTTCTCGTGGCCCAGCAGGTTGGGCAGCCGCCTATTGGGGTACTCGATCCCGCGGCACAGCAGCAGCAGCAAGGTGGGGATGGGCTTGCAGTTGGACTGCTTGTAGGAAAACTCAGGCTCTCCAAAGAAGAAGAGCCCACCGGCCAGGCCGAGGCAAGCCACGGAGAGGCAAAGCAGGCGCAGGAGAAGCTCACTGGGGCGCATTTTGCTGAGGGGCAGCGGAGGGGAAGCCCCCGCACATGCTCTGAGCAGGCCCCGGTCACAAACCCCTGAAGCTGGAGAGAAGGAGGGAGCGATGGGCGGCACAGAGCTTTCCCCTCCTGCTGGCCATGCGTGGCTTCCCCAAAGCGCTCCCGCTACCTCAACGGAGGCACAGCCCGCCACTTTCCTCTCTGCAAGCCTCCGCTGGCGGCAGAGGCTGGATCCGCCATTCTGCAAGCCTCCGCTGCCCCATTCTCTCAATGAGAGACAGCAGCAACATTTTCACAGGAGGGGAGCCCGAGGAAGGCACACTAGGTGGGAAAAGGGCTGCTGCCGACTCACCCAAGTCCCTCCCCACCCCACTCTTTTGCAGCAGAAAGAGGAAGGCACAGCATACAGAAAAATGGCCCACTCACCTTTCCAGCAGTCCTCCAGTGTCTTCCTTCGCTGCCACCATGTGGAGTCCAAAGAAGAAAGGAGGTTTGTGGGCAGTCCCACAAACCAAAGAAGTTCAACCAATAAATTCTAACTTTGCTAGCTTTTTTGGGGGGGAGTTTGAATTGATTGGTTGAACTTTTTTAGTCCCACTTTTTTTTGGGGGGACTGCACATGCCGGAGGACTGGGAGCCGCAGGAGATGGCTGAAAGAGCCACATGCGGCTCCGGAGCCACGGGTTGCCAACCTGTGACCTATACCATTTCAGCCAAGTGACTGTCTAGTCCAGGCATGTCACACTTGCGATGTCACGTGACGTCAATGAGATGGTTGCAGTTTCATTGTGACGCATCAGACCCTTGGGCTGGTAGTTTGACATGCCTGGTCTAGTCTATTCTTAAAAACCTCCAGTAATGGAGTGTCCACAATTTCTGAAGGTAAGCTGTTCCATTGATTACTTGTCCTCACTCTTAGGAAGTTTCTCCTTAATTCCAGGTTGCTTCTCTATTTAATCAGTTTCCAACTATTGTTTCTTACTTTGCGCTCTGGTGCTTTGGAGAATAATTTAATGCCCTATTCTTTGGGACAACCCCTCAAATACTGGAATACTGATATCATGTCACCCCTATTTCTTCTTTTCTTTAGACTAGCCAAACCCAAGTCCTACAGCTGTTCTTCATATGTTTTAGTCTCCAGGCCTTTGATCATCTTAGTTGCTCTTTGCTGAACTTTTTCCAAGGTCTCAATATCTTTTTTGTGCTATGGTGACCAAAATTGGTTACAATATTCCAGGTGTGATCTTACTAGGATTTTATAAAATGGTACTAAAACTTTGTGTGATCTTGATTCTATGCCTCTTTTATACAACCCAGGATATTGTATTAGCTTTTTTGGCAGCTGCTGCACACTGCTGCTTCATAGTCAAGCTTCAATGTCCCTCTAACAGGTCTCACCTAACCTGTACTTGTACCTTTGGTTTTTCCTGCCTAAATGTAAAACTTTGCTTTTCTGCACATTAACATTCATTTTGTTGGATAGAGCCCATTATTCAAGTTTGCCAAGATCTTTTTGGATTCTGAGCTTGTCTTCTGGGGTGTTGGGTATTCCTACCAGTTTAGTGTCTGCAAATTTGATGAGTTCCCTTTCTATACCCTCATCTAAGTCATTAATGAAGATATTGAAGAATATTGGGCCTAAGACGGAGCCTTGTGGTACCCCACTGCTTACTTCTCTCCATATGGATGTAGTACCATTGTGGAATACTCACTGACTACAGTTTGTCTAGAATCAAGAATACGCTTCACTTGGACCTCCAGGTGGCAAGGCTCCATTGATGGCAGCCGTTTCGGCCGTCAGTCCCATTGCTTTCCATTGGAACCGCTAAAACAGCGACGATCAGCTGTTTTGTGGCTCGGAAACCCTCTCCTCGGGAGAAGAGGGGAGGGTGAGTGTTCAGGTAGGGGTAGAGCTCCCCTAGACCCCCAGAGTTTAAATTCTGGGGGTTGAAGGGTGAGAGCCCCCCCAAAGCCTGAATTTGCTCCGGACCCGGGGACTCCTCTGTTCCAAGGCTTTGGAGTGGAGCAGGATGCTGCAACCATCCCTGCAATCAACAATTAACTTTGGATTACTTGGATGCAGGCAGAGCTGTGCAGGAGAATATTGAAATAGCAAGTATTTGAACTTTAACTCTGATTTACTTTGAAAGAAAAAGTTGCAAGTGGTGTGGAAAGTGAAAGTGCACAACGGAAATTAACTGGGTGTTAAGATGGCTTCTAAATCAACCAAAGCTTCTGTTCCTAGAAGTGCTGGTGCTTCACCAGTTCAGCACTCTTCATTACAGGCTTTGATGCCTCCTCCTGTGGCACCCACACCAGCATTAACATTAAAAGATTTACAAGATGCTTTAAAAATACAATCCCAGCAAATAGCTGAACTTATTGAGGAGAAGAATACTGAAATAAGAGCAGACATTTTAGCTGCATTTCAGGGGCTTGCAGTCTGTATTGAGCGCCTGGATGATCGTGTGAAAGAGCTGAATCAAAATAATTTGAGATTGGATGCTAAAATGTTGGAAGTTGAAAATAAGACGGAAAAGATTGATGATGATGTAGTTATGATACAATATAGAGATATGGAGTTTGCTTTGAGGATTAGAGGATTGAAAGAGGACCCAAAGGAAGATTTGAAAGAGTTATTGGCACAAGCCCTCGAACTGATTTTGGAGCGTCAAGCGGAAGATATTATGGGGGATATAGATAAAATATTTCGTGTTAATTCTTGGATTGCCAGACAAAGAAAACTACCTAGAGATGTGGTGGTTTATTTTACAAAGAGATTGATCAGAAATGTGATTATCCAAGCCTTTCATAATAATAGATTTAAAGTTGCTGAGCAAGAAGTTTTACTTCTGAAAGAAATTCCTCCAAGAATTTTAAGGAAAAGAAAAGAACTTGCTTTTTTGGCAGATGAATTAAAGAAACGGCAGCTTCAGTTTAGATGGGAGATACCAGGGCATTGAAAATAGGTCATGGATGGTATTCTAGCATGACAATGACTGAAAATACACAACCAAGGCAATAAAGGAGTGGCTGTAGCAAAAGCACATTAAGGTCCTGGAGTGGCTAGCCAGTCTCCAGACTTTAATCCCATAGAAAATCTGTGCAGGGAGCTGAAGGTTTGAGTTGCCAAATGTCAGCCTCAAAACCTTAATGACTTGGAAAGGATCCTAAACATGAGGGATGAGCATAAAAGTGGAAAAGGGAAATCTAGCTCATTTCTGTGTTACATGTACCCTGCCTATGTTGTAAAAAGTGCTCCACTGAAAGGTTAATAAAGAATGGATATATGTAAACTATTGGTCCTAGACTTACTCTGCAAATTGCTATTTGTATTTTAATAGTTCTTTTCAGTGAAATCTGATTCATAACTGAGATTTTAACATTTTATAGGATGAGTTATGCCACAAGTTAAATATTTAAATCCCCTTATAAATTTAGACATTGTAATAAAAGAGAAGTAGAAACTGTGTAAATGGAAGTTGAGAGGAGGGAATTAAATAGGTTCAGGTTTGTATGGATCCTGGTTGTGCAAATTATGTTTTCACCTGTGTACATTGTTAGATCACACCCCTTTATTTCATAACATCTGTTGGTCTGTCCATATAACAAAAAGAATGAGCCAGGAAAGGATCCTCTCACTCTTGTGGATTTCCAGTTCCTACATCTTCATTTCCTTTATCAAGATCCAGGCTGTGCTGATATTAAGTCATCAGACAAAGTCATTCTTATACTAAATTGTATCCAATGGTATTTAATTTGAGAAAAAAATAATCTTAAGTATTTTTGTTCTTCTCCTTTCCAAGATATTAGTGAATGGCTTAAATTTGATTTTATACTATTTCTGCCCAAGCAACTACATTAGCTGGAAGACATCAGTGGCAAAGTAATCACTACAATAAATAAACAAACCGAAAGGGAAGAATGAGACTATGTGAAATTATAGCATAATATGTGGTTGAAGAGCAGGAAACACCTCTCTCTCTCTCTCTCTCTCTCTCTCTCTCTCTCTCTCTCTCTCTCTCTCTCTCTCTCTCTCTCTCTCTCTCTCTCTCTCTCTCTCTCGTAGTCATAGGAATATACTGCTCACAGGTACTTTTTAAAGAAGTTGCACAATGTCTGCAATGCTCATTTAGCTTTATTTCAAGAAATATTTGCCAAATTTTACTTCAATGCACAAATGTTTTAGAGTTTGATGGATAGCAATTTGATTTATATAAAGAAACATAAAGCGATAGCAGGCAGTAATCTCAGGTCATTGGCCATATCTTGAAGATATCCGTGGTTTTTGATGGATATGGCATTATTTTCAAAATCCCCTATACAAATGAGAAAAAATAATAAGTTGATCCAAGTGAATTTAAAATAAATTCTTTGCTTTGCAAAGCTTTGTAAATGCAAACAATATCAGGCAGAGAATCTCATTATGTACTGTATCTGTAGTACCTCTATTAGAGGAGAGTTTTCTTACGGTATACAGCACTCAGATCGCCCCGGACAATCCCGCTTCCCAAGGCTATTGCCAGAAGGACAACTGAGAGTGCAGAATCCTCTTATTTGAAAACAAATGTCCTCGGCATTCCCTATGAAAAGAAAAAGAGGAGACAGGTAAACGATGAGTAAAGATTCCTTAATATTTAAATACAATTTTCCTTCCAAGACACTACTTTCTTCTACATAATTGCAGGATTCCTTTATCAATTTATCATTTTATTCATTTATAACATAAAAATATGAAAATAAAAAGCAAATAGTAAGGAACAACAATAGGAAAACAGGAAAAAAGGAAATGTGGAAAGGGGGGGGGACTTCCGATAATCAGCTATTAACCCAGGTTTGAAGTCTGACTCAGAGATGAATTAGCTGGTAAGCCTACATCTATCAATGTAGGAGGAAAGAAATAATCTGGTTCATATGAAGGATAGACCTTACAGTGGCCAGTTGCATTGTGTGTTTTGGATGAAGACCTTGAGTGAGAAGGTTTAACTTCCTTTAAACTTTAGGACCTGGTTTTCCTTTGACTTTTTCCCTCTTCTCTTAATGTTTCTATCACTGCTCTTTTCTGCTCTTGAAATGCTGTGCATTTATGATATTTTGCTGCAATTTCTTTTCTTTTTCCCACATTAAGTACAAATATATTCACTAGAATATTAATATCTTTTATTTTTTCCATTTTTATTTAAAAAAAATAACTCAAGGTGGTAAATGTATCTAATAATCCTTCCTCCTCCTTTTCTCTTCATAACAGCAACACCATCAAGAGGTTCGGAGAGAGAGAGAGAGGGAGGGAGGGAGGGAGGGAGAGAGAGAGAGAGAGAGAGAGAGAGAGAGAGAGAGAGAGAGAGAGAGAGAGAGAGAGAGAGAGAGAGAGAGAGAGAGAGAGAGAGAGAGAGAGTGGTCCAAATTCACCCAGTGAGCTTTCAGACCTGAGATTAGAACTCAGTATCCAGATTTGTAGTGTTTTGCTCTAACCACTAGATCAAACTGCTTCTCCATTGTGCCCCTTTATTCAAACTTAACATATTTGGCTGAGAATTTGGTCAACCAATGCTAAAGTGAAGCAAATCAACAAAAGTAAGCTACAATAACAAAAACCCCAATAAAGTTGTTTCAAGAATTTTTTTTTTATTTAAAAAGTTTTACAATACATTTTGACTTTAATCCCCCCCTCCCCCACCCCTATCCAACCCTCCCTATCCCTCTCCCCCATTCCCTCCTCCCCCCCTGACTTCCCAGAGCTAAATACAGGGTATAAAGTCGAAAAACAAACGTAAACACCCCTATGTTATCAACAATAAACTATAAATTCTAACTCCCTCTAGCTCACATAAAATGAATACAAACAATATTAATATTACAAATAAAGTACAAAAGAAAAAGAGGAAAACAGAAAAAGAACTTTACTCAGAATAAATTTTCTTAATCCCAGTCCTTATTCATATTAATTTCAAAAAAAAAGAAAAGAAAAAAAAACTTTCACCTGCTATTTGCATTCTCCCACCTTTCTCTAATTTCCAAACAAATTCTCAGTTACGCGCCAAAAGCGCCTATCTCTGTTAACCTTAATAATCTCCGACCAAACTAAACTATGATCAAAAATAGTTCTTGCATGTATCACGCCAAATATCTCGCAGTTCCAAATCATCCTTGAGTTCAAATAAAAAGAGTATAAAAAGAAGGTTTAGGCAGTCTCTAAGACAACTTGTTGTTAATTAGGAGCTTGCGTACCCATTCTTAGTTCAACACATACTTTAAGTCCATAACCCTAATATACTTTTCTAGCAAGCAAATAACATCAATCTTAAATTGTGTAAAATATTAAAAAAAACTTTCTTTCTCCTCTATAATAATTTTACTCCATTGACATTCTAATTTGAAAATTTAATCAGCAATCTTAATGCCCCAAAACTTTTGGAGCACATCTGTCATGACCCCCAAAACTTCTTTAGACCGCTCCCCTCCCCCATCTTCACTGTAAGCACACTTTGGAGATTCCATAACTTTCTGCTGGTCTTGCTCTTGCTCTCGTCTCGCTCTTCTTAGGGCGGCACGCGTCATCTTCTGGCCTCCTGCAGCAACCGATGAGACTGTGACTTGATCCCCTCCAACACCATTGTCCTCTGTCTGTCTATCTGCAACATCTTGAAGCTTTCCCACACCGTATCCTTTTGCAGCTTCCAAAAATGATAGGGGGGTTGCTTTTAACACATTACTATAAAAATCACGTGCCTGAGCCACAGTAACCAAACGATGTCTTTTACCTTCGTGCGTCGCCACCAATCCATCTGGAATCTCCCATCTAAACTTAATATCACGTTTCTTAAGTTCCTGTACTAGAAATGCAAAATCTTTCCTTCTCCTTAGGATCTTCGGAGGGATCTCTTTTAAAACCAAAACTTCTTGCTCAGCCACTATCAATTTAGTATCATAAGCAGCTTGAATGACTTCATCTCTAATTACTCTCTTTGTAAAATAGACCACCACATCTCTGGGTAACTTCCTCTGTCTTGCAATCCATGAATTTACGCGAAAAACTTTGTCCATATTTCCCTCAATTTCAGATGCTGGCTGGCCCAGTACCCCTTCCAGAGCCTCAGAAATCAGCTGCTTTAAATCTTCTTTACCATTCTCCTTTAAACCCCTGATTCTAATAGCATACTGCATCTGATGATACTGAACAAGGCTCAATTCTCCGTCCATTTTATCCCTTATATTTTCATTTTCTAATACCCTTGCTTCTAATATAGAGTTCTTTTGACTGAGATCCTCCACTTTTACATCCAGCTGTTGCACACATTCAGCTACGGATTCAACCATAGACAAGATGTCCACCCTCATTGCTCTCAACTTCTCTTCCATCTTCTTCTCCAATTTCTCCATTTTCTCCTCCATTTTCTCCTCCAGCTTTTTCAACTTTTCATCCATCATATCAGACATCAATTGTGCATGCTTTCCAAGAGCATCCTGTAAATCCTTAAGCGTCAATACCGGGGGAGATGCAGGAGGAAGCAAAGCTTGCAATGAGGTCTCTTGCACCAGGGAAGACCCCACATTCCGAAGAGCTTTAGAAGTTTTAGCCGCCATCTTCCCCCACTTTCACTTATTGCGCACTTTCACTTTAAAGCTATAAAATCCATTGAGCTAGAGAGTAAAATTAAAGAGTCCACTTCACCTTGACCTCCTGTACCGCTCTGCCTGCATCTTGATAATCAAAAGTATTTCCTTTTGGCAGGGGTGGTTGCTAACGCCTGGCTCTGCTCCAAAAATCCCGGAGCAAAGGCGCTGCGCAGCTCGGAGCAACCCAGGCTTCGGGGGGGCTCATCCTTCAGCCGCCCAAGCTCTCAGCTCAGGCGGCCCCGGACAGCTCAACCCCTACCTGGGGCCTCACCCCTTCCTCTTCTCCCGAGGAGGGGGCTTCAAATCCATCTAAACAGCTGATCGGCGCTGTTTACGATGGAAAAACACAGCTGCGGAGTGGGCAGCCCGAAAACGGCTGTCTTCGGCGTCGCGTCGCCACCGGAAGCTCAAGAATTTTGAATCAAAAGAAAAATCAATGGCATATTTTTCAAATGTTTGGAGGTTCATGTTGTCAATAGTCTATACTGTTCAAAGCTATTTCTGTAAAGTAAAACAAAAAGATGTTAAAGATTATCCTGCTTTCTGTGATGATCACACCAGTTTAAAAAGGACTGAGTTACAGCACTCATGCTGAGACTGGTTCTGGACCAAATCTTACTCCTGGGACAGACATGGCTCTCTATTTATGGAGTTATGATGTTTGCATCACATCACCTCAGTGAACAATTGCAAAATAGTTCTTACATAAGGCAATGGTGCATCTTCCTTGGATTGAAACACTCCTGTTTGTTAGCTCTTACAAAAGCGCTTAGAAGAGCAGCAGACTTCGTTGAATATCTATCCTGCTATGGTTATAAAAGATTGGAGGCTCAGGACTTGCAATGTCCTAATAGGGCAAAGAAAATTCCTTACTGAATTGCTGCCCAAACTCTACAGCCCACGATGATAATGCTTGGCCATGTTCACTAATGGCTGGAGTTTGGGAAGAGCCAAAGTGGTAGAAATCTGGGGTTGGCACTGCTATCATGGGTGACACATTTTTATAGGTGGGTTTTGGGAAAACAGCTGCTCTGCTTCTTGGTGGGTCTTTGTGGCACTCAGACTGATTTGGCTTTCATTGAAGTATTCCTCCCTCATCCAGGTCATTTCTATTTCCCTGAAGACAGAGAATATTACTTATCTATAAATTTCAGTGGTGAGAACAATATGGCTTTACACTTAGGCAAGAAAAAATGAATGCACATTGTTTCACAAAACAAAAAACTCAGACTTAGTTATATATAAAATCATCCTAGTTTCACAAACTAAATATGACTTTTCAACATTTCTCTATTTTTCAACATCTTTTTCTCTTCTATCTTTTTTTCTTCTCACAATCTGCGATATAATTGCTCTGAGAAAGGATCCTTAGAGTGAAGGATGAGAAGAAGAATTTTTTAAAAAGCTACTGAAAGATTTAACAATTTCTGTATTAGATGAAGAAATACAGTACAGAAAATGTTAAGTGATCAAGATGCAAAGAATTGCTGCAGTGAAAAAGCATACTTGGAGGGTCCCTCAGGGAGTCAAGTATTGAGCCTAGTTGTTGGTGAGCAATGGAGTGAAAATTCCCGGCAATGAGTGGAAAAGGTGGTTATTGAGCCACATCTCCTAAGCTTTGCCTTGAGGGTTGGAGCCAATTTCTGTGGACTCCTGTAGTGTATGCTGCTAAGCATACACAGGAAATACCAGCACAGCAGGGGGCTGGACAGCTCCAGGCTATAACTGCTTAGGCGGGAAAGCCTGAATAGAGTGAGTCATTGACAGCCCCAGGCATGGTCAGCTCTGGCGGGAAGCCAGGGTTTAAACCTATTGGCCACCTGCACTGGCGGGAAGCCCAGGTTCAAATCTATTGGTCACCATTCACCTGGGCAGGTATAAGAAACGCCAGGTAAACCCCTTTTGTCCAGCTTCATTCCGGATCCAAATAAAGAAGTACTACCCAGCTCGAATTCCGGTGGCTCCGCGGCGATGGAGACAGCCTTCCCGGGCTGCCCGCGGCTCAGCTGTTGTTTTTTCGCCCGAAACAGCGCCGATCAGCTGTTCGGGCGAATTTGAAGCCCCCTCCTCGGGAGAAGAGGAGGGGGTGAGGCCCCAGGTAGGGGTAGAGTTCTCCGGGGCCGCCTGAGCTTGGAGCTTGGGCGGCTGAAGGATTGAACTCCCCCGAAGCCTGGGTTGCTCCCAGCTGGCTGGCGTCTCTGCTCCGGACTTCTTGGAGCAGAGCCAGGCGTCTGCGACCACCCCTGCCTGAAGAAAGGACTATGGATTAAAGGAGCAGGCAGAGCGGTACAAGAGGAAAAGGTGAAGAGGATTATTTTATTATACTCTCGAGCTTGATGGACTTTTTAAACTTTTAGTGAAAGTGCGTCACAATTGAAAAGTAAAAGATGGCGGCTAAACCTCCCCCTAAAACTCTACGGAGTGGTGGATCTTCTCCGGTGCAACAATCATCATTACAGGCGTTGCATCCTCCTGATGTATTGACACCGAAGGACTTACGAGATGCTCTGGATAAACTTTTGGAATCAATTAATCAATCAATGGCTGATAAATTTGCACAGATGGAGGAGAAATTGGAGAAATTGGAGGAGAGAATGGAAGAGAGGATGGAACAGAAGCTCAGCGTGATGAAGGTAGACATTTTGTCTTCAGTGCATAAAGTGGCGGAATGTGTGGTAGATTTAGATGAAAAATTGGATGATTTGACTCAAAAGAATGAAATATTAGAAGTTAAAGTACGGGAGAATGAAAATTTAAGAGACAAAATGGAAAGGGAGCTAAGCCTTGCCCAATATTACCAGATGCAGTTTGCTGTTAGAATCAGAGGTTTAAAAGAGAACATTAAGGAAGATTTAAAGCAGCTGGTTTCTGAGGCTTTTGAAGTGGTATTGAATCAGCCAGCATCTGAAATAAGAGCAGCTATGGATAAAGTGTTCCGTGTAAACTCATGGATTGCCAGACAGAAAAAATTTGCCTAGAGATGTGGTGGTTTACTTCACAAAAAGAGAAATCAGAGATGAAGTTATACAAGCTGCTTATGATGCTAAAGTTGTGATTGCTGATCAAGAAGTTTTGGTTTTAAAAGAGATCCCTCCAAAGATTTTGAGGAGAAGGAAGGATTTTACATTTCTTGTGCAAGAGCTCAAGCAACGAGATATAAGGTTCAGATGGGAGATTCCAGACGGGCTGATGGTGATGTATGAAGGCAAAAGGTACCGGTTGATTACTGTGAAGCAAGCGCGTGATTTCTACAATACTGTTTTAAAAGCAACCCCATTAACACTTCTGGAAGCTGCAAAGGGATTGGGAGAAGGAGAAGGAGAACATCAAGAGGATGAAACTGAGGAAAATGGTGCTGGAGGAGATCAAGCTACAACCTCTTTGGATGATCCTAGAGAGCAAAGGGTAACGCGTGCTGCTTTAAAAAGAGCAAAGAAAATAAAAGAACAAGATCAGCAAAAGTCTTCAGAATCTTTACAACGTACTCATAGCCAAGCAGTGGGAGGAGCACGGCCTAAAGAAGATAGTCCTATCAAAGCAGTGCTTCAAGAGCTTTGGGAGGATATGCATGGCAACTAAATTTTTGACTTGGAACGTTAATGGACTAAATTCACCACAGAAGAGAAAGAAGGTTTTTCAATATTTAAAACAATTTAAGATAGATGTTATATGTTTGCAAGAAACGCATATTAGGGCTATGGACCAAAAGTTTTTATTGAATTCAAGACTGGGTACGCATTTTGTTGCCTCTGCAATGAATAAGAAAAATGGAGTGGTTGTTTATATTAAAAGTGCCATAACAGCGGATTTAATTGAAGCAGATAAGCATGGAAGATACGTACTGATAGACTTGTTGTTAGAAGGCAAAAAGACGCTTCTAGTTGGACTGTATGCCCCTAATCAACAACAACAACAGGCTGACTTTTTTAGTTTACTTTATACAAAGCTTACCCAGTTGGATTATAAATCTTTTATTTTTATGGGGGACTGGAATGGTGTTATGGATGTACAGATGGATAAGGCTGGAGCTTTTAAGCGCATTCCAAGTCATGCTAGACTGCCTAAATCTTTTTTTGAAATGAAGGATGACTTGGAATTGCGAGATATCTGGCGCGAGAGACACCTGCAGGAAAAGGATTATACTTTTTATTCCGATAGACATAAATCTTTTTCGAGGATTGATTTTATTTTGGTGACTAATGACTTTTTTTTGAGGACTAAAAAGGTGAAGATTTGTGCAAGAACTATTTCTGATCATAGTCCAGTGTGGTTAGAGATTGATAAGGAGAAAAGAGACAGGCGCTCGTGGCGCGTAAATGAGAATTTGTTTAGAAATCAGAGAAATGTGGAAGAATGCAAACAGCGGATGAAGGATTTTTTTGAAACTAATATGAACAAAGGTACTTCTATGGACATGGTGTGGGATGCTAGCAAGGCATACATGAGAGGGGTGTTGATATATATGAACAACAAACATAGACGTGCTGTGGAAGCTAGGAGGAATGAATTGGAGAATGAAATAAAGGAAAAAGAAAAGGCTTTGATTTTGAATTCAGAGGATGTGAAGACTAAGGAGGCTATTAAATTGTTAAGAGGACAATTTGATAAATTAATGGCTGACCAAGTGGCAACCAATCTGCGGTTTGCCAGGCATAACACTTTTTGTAACGCTAACAAACCAGGCAGATGGTTAGCTTATAGATTGAGGAAAAAACAAAGGGCTTCTAATATAGACAAGATTGAGCATAAAGGAAGGGTTGTGTTTCAACAGGACCTTATCAAGGACGCTTTTGTGGATTTTTATTCTAAATTATATGCTAAGGAGAAAATTAATGAAAAGGACATTGATATATATTTGGAAAATGCTAGCATCCCGGTTCTTACGCAACTACAAAAAGAAGGGATTAATCAACTGATCACAGAAGAAGAAATTTTTATAGCAATTAAGGAATTGAAGGTGGATAAAGCACCAGGTACGGATGGCTTGACTGCGGCCTATTATAAAAATTTACAATTAGAAATGATAAAACCGTTAAAGGAACTGTTCCAGACAATCCAGAGGGGGGGAAAGGTGCCACCGTCTTGGAGAACAGCTTTTATCTCTTTGATTCCGAAGGAAGACCAAGATGTTACTCAAGTTAAAAATTATAGACCGATATCGCTTTTAAACACAGATTACAAGATATTTGCTAAGGTTTTGGCTAATGGACTGATGAGGGTTCTGCAACAGGTGATTCATGGGGATCAAACAGGGTTTATTAGTGGTAGGCAAATGAAAAATAATGTGAGGCATATAGTTGATGTGTTAGAGTTTTTGGAAAGGAACAACCAGATTGCTGCGGTGCTAATTTTTTTAGATGCTGAAAAAGCTTTTGATCAATTGAATTGGAAATTTTTGTTGAAAGTTTTAGATAAAATGGATTTTGGGGAAAAATTTTTACAACCGATTAGGGCATTATATCAAAAACAAACTGCCCGAATTATAGTTAATAATAGCTTGACAGAAGCATGTAATATTGAGAAGGGCACAAGGCAAGGGTGTCCGTTATCGCCCTTGTTATTTGTGTTAACATTAGAGATATTATTGGTTAAAATTCGGAATTCGGAAAAAATTAAGGGGATTCAAATTGGAGATCAGGATTACAGATTGAGAGCATTCGCAGACGATCTGGTTGTTACAGTGACCCAGCCAGAGAACTCTGTTGTGTACCTGATGGAGATAATAACACAATATGGGAAGGTTTCTGGATTTAAGGTTAATGTACAAAAAACAAAAATTATGGCTAAAAATATGACAACATCGCAAAAGGCCCTTTTAGAAGGATTAACTGGATTTGAGATTGTTAAAAGGGTTAAATATTTGGGGGTGATTTTGTCGCCCTCTAATACAAAGCTCTATAAAAATAATTATGAAAAATTATGGGGGAAAATTCAAAAAGAATTGGAGAGTTGGAAAAAATTGCAATTGTCTTTGTTGGGACGGATTGCAGCAGTAAAAATGAATGTCCTGCCTAAATTTTTATTTTTATTTCAAATGATACCGATTCTTAAGAAAGATTCTAATCTGGAGGAATGGCAGCGAGGTATCAATAAATTTGTGTGGGCAGGGAAAAAACCACGAGTTAAACTTAAGATTATGCAGGATACTCGTGAGAGAGGTGGCCTTAAATTGCCTAATTTTAAATTATATTATGAAGCTGCTGCATTAGTAGGAATAAGTGACTGGATTAATTTGACGCAAGGGAGGTTATTAAATCTTGAGGGCCACGATTTGTTGTTTGGCTGGCATGCATATTTGTTGTATGATAAGAAGGTAGACAACGTGTTTAGGGTGCATATTTTAAGACAGGCATTGCTGAGAGTTTGGAAGAAGTACAGACATAAGTTAAGTTGCAAGATACCATTGTGGGCAATTCCAAAACACGCAATAGAAAATATACATGCTGGCTTCAAACATGATTTGACTACGTACAAGGAGATTCTCAGTTTGGAAAGAAATGTTTGGTGTTTGAAATCATATAGCCTCTTGCGAGAAGAGAAGGTTGTTCAAAATTGGTTTCAATATACTCAGTTACGGGCCAGGTGGAAAGAAGACCAGAAAAATGGATTTACAATGACTGATGAAAATTTGATAAAGCAAATTAGGAATCAGGGACCAGCACATATCAAACGGATATATCTTGCATTGATAGAGATTGACTCAGAAACAGAGCTTGTTAAGGATTGTATGATAAAATGGGCCCAAAATATCCAGGAAGTCATTACAATGGACACGTGGGAAAAGATTTGGGTGAGGAACGTAAAATTCACACAAGCTCAAAATTTAAGAGAGAATTTTTACAAAATGTTTTATAGATGGCATTTAGATCCCAAAAAGCTTGCAAGTATGTATCCGAATTATCAGCCTAAATGTTGGAGGTGCGGTGATGAAGATGCAACATATTTTCACATATGGTGGACTTGTAAAAAGGTTAAGGCTTTTTGGATAAAAGTCTGGTGGAATATGCAGAAGATTTTTAAACAGAGGTTAAAGTTTTGTCCGCAATTTTTTTTGTTGGGAATAATTACAGATGCCACAGTTGTGGACACCAAGTTGATGTTGAATTTAATTACGGCGGCAAGACTTTTGATAGGCCAATACTGGAAGAAAGAGGAACTGCCGACCATAGAGGAGTGGACTTTAAAGGTTTCCGACCTGGCAGAGATGGCGAAGATTTCGGCCTATTTGAAAGATCATTCGCAAGAACGCTATATTATGGAATGGAGAAAATGGATTGATTTTATCCAGAACAAGTATAGGGTTAAGAAGTTTTATGTAGCATTTGAATAAGTCTTCTTTCGTTGTTTTTTTCTTTATTATCTTAGTTTTTTTTTATACATATTCAATATTATTATTATTTGTTTTACCTTATATAAGCTAGAGAGTGATGGATTTTAGAGTTTATAATTGTTAGCATATGATTGTTTATGATTGCTTTTTATATATATACCTTGTATTTAGCTCTGGGAAGTCGGGGGGGGGAGGGGGGGAGGGGGGGAGGTAGGGAGGGGGGAGGAGGGAGGAGGGAGGGGGAAGGGGGGATTCTTAAAGGAAAACTGTATTTTAAAACTCTTCAATAAAAAAAAAAAAAGAAGTACTACCCAGCTCAAGTGTCCGTTTCTCTGTGCGACCACGCGACTTTGCACTGGCGATGAGGATGGGATCCTGCACCGGACAACGCTAGTCGCGGACGGAATCCAATTGGCAGCCCCGGATCAAGACGCAGGACGACCAAGACGGCGGAATGGCACAACTGGGTCAGTATCCCCTTTTCAATAGCGGCCGCCCAGAGGAGTGGGAAGCATTTGTGGGGCAGCTTGAGTGCTACCTACGAGCGAACGGGGTGAAGGAAGACCGGCAGAGAGCGGCGGTGCTACTCTGCAGCTGCGGCACGGAAACATACCAGCTGGCGGTCGGTCTCTGCGCTCCCAATGACATCCACTCCATCGGATTCAATGAGTTGCTGGCGAAGCTGACCAAACACTTCAAGCCCGAGATGTCCGAGATCGCCTGGTGGTACCGGTTCGAGAAGCAGGACCAGCGGCCAGGTGAGTCTGCCAAACAATACATGGCAGCCCTGAGGCAGGCAGCTCGCCTTGGCAACTTTGAAAACTTAGAAATTCGACTGCGGGATCGGATTGTCTGTGGGTTGAGGGACAGGAAGCTGCGCCAGAAAATTTTTGCCAAACAGAAACTGACCCTGAGGGATGTCCAAGAGGAGTTCCTAGCCTGGGACGCAGCCGAGGAGTCCGACGTGAGGGAAGGCGGATCCATCCACCAGCTGAGAGGGTGCAGCGACGCAGACGGGGCAGAGCTGGAAGTGGACGCCATCAACCGACCACAGAGACCCTTTAACCCCAACCGGGACAACGTGAGGGAGTCGAGACCAGCCACGGCGGACAAGAGAGCCCAGGAGTGCAGATGCGGAGTGAACGGCCCCTGGTCTACCCAGCTCCATGGCCACAGCGCGAATCGGCCCCGGTCTACCCAGCATTGCGCTTGCAGTCCCCGGTCTACCCAGAACAGCGGCTGCGGACAACCCCGGTCTACCCAGTGCTCCGGCTGTGGCACGAACAGCTCCCGGTCTACCCGTTGTGCGAGCTGCAGAGGACAGCATCCCCAGTCTACCTGCCGTTTCAAGTCGGCGAAGTGTCGGTTGTGCGGAAAAACAGGGCACATCGCGGCGGTCTGCAGGAGCAAGCAGCGGGACAGCCTTCACGAGGTGGAAGCCAAGTTCCAGTGCGCTACAGGTACCGGGAAGCGGTTGCCGGGACTGACTGTTAGCCACACAGCGGGACGACCGGGCGTTTCCCTAACAGGGGCTCCTGCGGCACTGACCCCAAAAATAAAACTGAGGGTGAGGCTGTAAGGGGTCCCCTGCATGATGGAGTTGGACTCAGGGTCAGCCGTGTCCAGACTGACCCTCTCCGATTTCCAAAATTCACCGATTAAAGTCCGGGGGGAGGTGTCGGTGAGGGTTCAGTACAAGGGCTTCGAGGGTAAATTAAGTGTGCTGGTCGTCGAGGGCCAGCGGACCAGCCTTGTGGGGTTAGGGTGGTTCAACGCGCTGGGCATTGGAATCACAGGGATTCACCAGACGCAGAGCCGTTTTTCCCTCGAAGCTGTCTGCAAGGAATTTGCGGACGTGTTTGATGGGCAGTTGGGAAGGTACACGGGTTCCCCAATCTCATTTAGGTTAGACCCCCAGGTGCAACCCATAAGGATGAAGGCGAGGTGAGTTCCGTTCGCGCTTAAGCAGAAGATAGAGCGGGAATTGGATAAGTTGGTAGACCAGGGGGTGTTAACACCAGTCGATGGAGCGGAATGGAAAACTCCCATCGTAACACCGCTCAAGGCAAATGGAAAAATTCGGATCTGCGCTGATTATAAGGGGACCATTAACCGAGCTTTAAGTGCCCATTCCTATCCGGTCCCTGTGGTCAGCAGCATCCTAGCGTCCCTACAAGGTGGGTCGGTGTTTGCTAAATTGGACCTTGCTCAAGCTTATCAGCAGCTGCCGGTAGAGTGCAAACGATCATCACTCACAAGGGAGCGTTCCGGGTAGACCGGTTGCAGTTCGGGGTCAGCGTAGCACCTGGGATTTTTCAGGAGGTGATGGAAAGGATGCTCAAGGGAATACCAGGGGTCTGTCCATATTTTGACGACGTCCTGATTGCAGCTAGCTCCATGGACGTACTGGCAGCCCATTTGAAGGCAGTCCTTGAAAGGTTCAGGGGGGCAGGGTGGAAGCTCAAAAGGGAGAAATGCAAGATTGGGGTAACTGAGACAGAATTCCTGGGTTTCAGGATAGATGCTCAAGGCATCCACCCATCTGCATCCAAGGTTAGGGCAATCAAAGAAGCCCCTACTCCCAAAAACAAACCTGAATTGCAAGCATTCTTGGGGCTCCTCAATTTCTACCACGCATTCCTGCCACACAAAGCCACAATTGCAGAACCCCTACACAGGCTGCTTGACAAGCAAGCATCCTGAGACTGGACTGACAAACATACCAACGCGTTCCACACACTAAAGAACATGTTAGCAAGCAATGCCACAGTCACCCATTTCAGGGAGGACCAGCCAATCTGTCTTGCGTGCGATGCATCCCCTTATGGGATTGGAGCAGTGCTCAGCCATCTAAGGGAGGATGGAACGCAGGCTCCCATTGCCTACTACTCCAGGACCATGTCAGCTGCAGAGCGGAATTATGCCCAGATAGACAAAGAGGCACTGGCAGTGGTTGCTGGAGTAAAAAAATTTCATGACTACCTTTATGGTAGGGAATTTCTAATTTACACAGACCATAAACCACTATTAGGATTATTCACAACAGAGAAGCAAACTCCACAGATCTTGTCGCCTAAGATGTTACGGTGGTCAATATTTCTCTCTGCATATTCTTGCAAACTGGTACACAGGCCAGGGAAGGAGATGGGGCACGCTGACGGCCTTAGCAGGCTTCCCCTAAGGGACAGTGAGCCAGACCCAGCACCGGCTGCTCAAATACTGGCAATTCAGGAACTGCCAGAATGCCCCCTCAACGCAAGGGACATAGCCACAGAGACCCCCAAGGACAAGGTTCTGAGCAGGGTACAATCTTGGGTGAGCAGTGGGTGGCAAGACAAATCGCCAGGGCAAGAGTTCACTGCTTACTTTTCCAGAAGGCATGAATTGTCCACACACAAAGGATGCCTCTTGTGGGGAAATAGAGTCATAATTCCCACGAGGCTCAGGGAAAAAGTTCTCCAATCATTACATGAAGGACATCCAGGGATAGTAAGAATGAAGGCCCTGGCAAGGAGCTACCTGTGGTGGCCAGGGTTGGACAAGGAGATAGAAGCACGGGTAGCGGGGTGTTACACATGCCAGAGGACACGGCCAGAACAACCACATGCACCAGTCCACAAGTGGGAGGAAACACACTCACCCTGGTCCAGGGTGCATATAGACTATGCTGGCCCCTTTCCTAGTCACACATTTCTGGTAGCTGTAGACAGTCATTCCAAATGGCTAGAGGTGGTGCCTGTAAGCAATATGACCTCAGCAGGAACCATTCAAGCATTGAGGGGGATGTTTGCCACACATGGGTTGCCTGATGTAATCGTGTCAGATAATGGAACACAATTTACTTCCTCGGATTTCCAGGTGTTCCTGAGGACCTTGAGGATTAGACACGCCACCTCGGCTCCCTTCCACCCTGCCAGTAACGGATTGGCAGAACGATTCGTGAGGACAACAAAAGATGCTCTCAAGCGCATAGTACAGGGAAATTGGAAGCAAAGACTAGCCACATTCCTCCTTCACCAACATGCAACACCTTGCACTGCCACAGGCAAAAGTCCAGCGGAACTTAGATGGGGGAGACGCCTCATAACATTAGATAAGCTCCATCCAGACAGGGTAGCTGCAGACACCGGGACCCCCAACATCAAAACACGTTTCAATTCAGGAGACCTCATCTGGGCTAGGAACTACAGCACGGGTCATCCATGGGTGCCAGGGGAAATATTAGAACAAACAGGACCCCTGTCCTACAGAGTAAGGGTGGAGGGGGGACTCCTTTGGAAGAGGCACCTGGACCAGCTGAGGAAAAGGGCTCCTGAAAGGGTGGTAGAGCACACACTGGGGGCTGAGGAGGAAGAGACAACACAAGAGTCAACACAAACACATTCACCTAGGAGGGTGGCTGGAGGGGCCCAGTGGCAACCTTTGCCCAGGCAGGAGACTGACAGAGAAATCAGGCAGTCACCAGAACTCAGCAAATCACACACAGTGACACACAACAACCTTCCACAACAGGAGCAACGAGAAGGAGAACATAGTAACATCACCACACCACCTGGAGAACTAGTACCAAGAAGGTCAAGCAGGCCACACAAGGCGCCAAGCTACCTCGCAGACTATGTGCGTTTGTAGGAGGTGGCAGAACAATCAAGTTGTATCAGTTGTAACCATGTGTATGTAAATATGTACAGTGTAAAATAAGTGTATATAGTATGGAGATGGTTTGACAGAGGAAAGTCCTCACTATGGGGGAAGGGGTGTAGTGCATGCTGCTAAGCATACACAGGAAATACCAGCACAGCAGGGGGCTGGACAGCTCCAGGCTATAACTGCTTAGGCGGGAAAGCCTGAATAGAGTGAGTCATTGACAGCCCCAGGCATGGTCAGCTCTGGCGGGAAGCCAGGGTTTAAACCTATTGGCCACCTGCACTGGCGGGAAGCCCAGGTTCAAATCCATTGGTCACCATTCACCTGGGCAGGTATAAGAAATGCCAGGTAAACCCCTTTTGTCCAGCTTCATTCCGGATCCAAATAAAGAAGTACTACCCAGCTCAAGTGTCCGTCTCTCTGTGCGACCACGCGACTTTGCAACTCCCATCAAATAGCCTTGATACAGAACCTCATAGAAGATGAACATGCAAAATTAGAAATCAATTAACCACAGGTACACTAAATAGTAGGAGACCAATGAAACTGAAAATGGTAAAATTGGCAGCCCTAAAAAGAAAGGAGATCCGTATTTAATAATGTGGTTCTTTGCCCAAGAACCACAGAAAGCAGTTAATGAGGAAATTGGGGAAGTCAGCTGCATCAATAAAAGTACCTTGAAACCTTGAAATAATGTCAAACTCCTGCTATTTCCCAAGAAATGGACAATTATTTTGTGTAATGAGAGGGTGCAGCAACAGTAATGAGGAAACCACAGATGCAAACTCACTTGGTGTTTAGTAATCAAGTTACGGTAAAGAATAATAAAATAAGTAGAGACTATTACTTAAATTTAGGTTTAAAAATAATTGAGGAACACTGTTTGAAAAGAAGCTGCCTAAATTTCTGTGTGTAGAGTCCAAGATATTAGTGAATGGCTTAAATTTGATTTTATACTATTTCTGCCCAAGCAACTACATTAGCTGGAAGACATCAGTGGCAAAGTAATCGCTACAATAAATAAACAAACCGAAAGGGAAGAATGAGACTATGTGAAATTATAGCATAATATGTGGTTGAAGAGCAGGAAACACCTCTCTCTCTCTCTCTCTCTCTCTCTCTCTCTCTCTCTCTCTCTCTCTCTCTCTCTCTCTCTCTCTCTCTCTCTCTCTCTCTCTCTCTCTCTCTCTCTCTCTCTCTCGTAGTCATAGGAATATACTGCTCACAGGTACTTTTTAAAGAAGTTGCACAATGTCTGCAATGCTCATTTAGCTTTATTTCAAGAAATATTTGCCAAATTTTACTTCAATGCACAAATGTTTTAGAGTTTGATGGATAGCAATTTGATTTATATAAAGAAAGATAAAGCGATAGCAGGCAGTAATCTCAGGTCATTGGCCATGTCTTGAAGATATCCACGGTTGTTGATGGAGATGGCATTATTTTCCAGGATGGCTATACAAATGAGAAAAAATAATAAGTTGATCAAAGTGAGTTTAAAGTAAATTCTTTGCTTTGCAAAGCTGTATCTGTATCTCTATTAGAGGAGAGTTTTCTTACCGTCTACAGCACGTAGTTCGCCTCGGACAGTCCCGCTTTCCAAGATGAGTGCCAGGAGGACACCTGGGTAAGCATTGTCCTCTTGCACCATGACACCTGCGTTGGGCATTCCCTATGAAAAGAAAAAGAGGAGACAGGTAAACGATGAATAAAGATTCCTTAATATTTAAATACATTTTTCCTTGCAAGACACTACCTTCTTCTACAGAATTGCAGGATTCCTTTGTCAATTTATAATTTTATTCATTTATAACATAAAAATATGAAAATAAAAAGCAAATAGTAAGGAACAACAATAGGGAAAGAGGACGTTGACTTCCGATTCCCTCTCTTGCAGTAAAATAAGGCATTAAAATAGAATCTCTACTTTTTACATTTCTGTAGTAGTATGAACTAGCCATTTCTCTATCAGCAAGTCAGTCTAGAATCATTGATATCTTTTATTTTTTCCATTTATATTTTTTAAAATTAACTCAAGGTAGTAAATGTATCCAATACATAGACCCAGATAGACCCAGCCGGCTTTCATCTAAAACTCTTTCCTTCTCTTATTTTCTGCAAAACACCAAGACTGTGAGAAGGTTTGGGCTGAGAGGGAGGGAGGGAGGGGGGGGAGGGAGAGAGAGAGAGAGAGAGAGAGAGAGGTCCAAATTCACCCAGTGAGCTTTCAGGCCTAAGGTGAGATTAGAACTCAGTATCCAGATTTGTAGTGTTTTGCTCTAACCACTAGATCAAACTGCTTCTCCATTGTGCCTCTTTATTCAAACTTAACATATTTGGCTGAGAATTTGGTAAACCAATACTAAAGTGAAGCAAATCAACAAAAAGAAACTACAATAACAAAAAGAAACCCAATAAAGTTCTTTGAAGAATTTTGAATCAAAAGAAAAATCAATGGCATATTTTTCAAATGTTTGGAGGTTCATGTTGTCAATAGTCTATACTGTTCAAAGCTATTTCTGTAAAGTAAAACAAAAAGATGTTGAAGATTATCCTGCTTTCTGTGATGATCACACCTGTTTAAAAAGGACTGAGTTACCAATCGTTTGTAAATTATCAGTAATTTTGTTCCTTACCTGGTTCAGACAGGAATGCAAGGAAAAGAAATGTGAACAGCAGATAAAGGATCTTCATGCTGAGACTGGTTCTGGACCAAATCTTACTCCTGGGACAGACATGGCTCTCTATTTATGGAGTTATGATGTTTGCATCACATCACCTCAGTGAACAATTGCAAAATAGTTCTTACGTAAGGCAATGGTGCATCTTCCTTGGATTGAAACACTCCTGTTTGTTAGCTGTTACAAAAGCGCTTAGAAGAGCAGCAGACTTCGTTGAATATCTATCCTGCTATGGTTATAAAAGATTGGAGGCTCAGGACTTGCAATGTCCTAATGGGGCAAAGAAAATTCCTTACTGAATTGCTGCCCAAACTCTACAGCCCACGATGATAATGCTTGGCCATGTTCACTAATGGCTGGAGTTTGGGAAGAGCCAAAGTGGTAGAAATCTGGGGTTGGCACTGCTATCATGGGCGACACATTTTTATAGGTGGGTTTTGGGAAAACAGCTGCTCTGCTTCTTGGTGGGTCTTTGTGGCACTCAGACTGATTTGGCTTTCATTGAAGTATTCCTCCCTCATCCAGGTCATCTCTATTTCCCTGAAGACAGAGAATATTACTTATCTATAAATTTCAGTGGTGAGAACAATATGGCTTTACACTTAGGCAAGAAAAATGAATGCACAGGTAAATAATAATAATAATAATAATAATAGTAATTATTATTATTATTATTATTATTATTATTATTATTATTATTATTATTATTATTATTATTATTATTATTATTTATTTAATCCCATTTATATCCCGCCCTTCTCCGAAGACTCAGGGCAGCTTACAATCTAAGAAGCACAGATTAATGAGAATAATAATAATAATAATAATAATAATAATAATAATAATAATAATAATAATAATAATAAAGTTGGAAGGGATCTTGGAGGTCATCTAGTCCAACTCCCTGCTCAGGCAGGAAATCCTATACCATTTCACAAAAATAGCTGTCCAGTCTCTTCTTAAAAACTTCCAGTTTTGGAGCATTCACCACTTCCAGAATCACATTGTTCCACTGGTTAATTGTTCTAACTGTCAGGAAGTTTCTCCTTAGTTCTAGGTTGCTTCTCTCCTTGATTACTTTCCATCTGTTGCTTCTTGTCCTACTTTTTTGGCAGCTGCAGCGCACTGCTGGCTCATATCTAAGTGATTGTCCACTAGGACTCTGAGATCCCTCTCACATTTGCTACTATTGAGCAAGGTACCAGCTATACCAGGAGTCTTCAAACTTGGCCCTTTTATGACTTGTGGACTTCAACTCCCAGAATTCCTCAGCCAGGCACACTGGCTGAGGAATTCTGGGAGTTGAAGTCCACAAGTTATAAAAGGGACAAGTTTGAAGACCCCTGAGCTATACTATACCTGTACATTTGGTTTTACTCGCCTATATGTAGATCTTTACTTTTTTCACCGTTGAATTTCATTTTGTTAGATAGCGTTCAGTGTTCCCATGTGTTCAGATCCTCCTGTTTCTTAAGCCTGTCTTCTGGAATGCTGGCTATTCCTGCCAGCTTGGTGTCATCTGCAAATTTGATGAGTTCCCCGTCTATCCCCTCATCCAAATCATTGATGAAGATGTTGAAGAGCACTGGACCTACAACAGAGTCTTGGGGTACCCCATTACACACTGCCCTCCATGTAGGTGCAGTTTCATTGAGGACCACATGTGATATGTGGCTCAGTAGCAGTAACTCTGGGAGCTTGGCTCCAGAGGTTTTGGGTGTTCCATCACTGGAGGTTTTTTAAGAATAATTTGGAAAGCCATTTGTCTGGAAGGTGTAGGGTTTCCTGCTTGAGCATGGGATTGGACTAGAAGGTCCCTTCCCTTATTCTGTAAGTTCTGTTGTTTCTGAGATGTTACATCCAGTTGCCATGGATGCTTTAGAGCCGTGGTGGCGAACCTATGGCATGTTCTCTGAGGGCACATGCACCATCAACCTAGTCGTAGGCCTTCAGCTGGGTTTTATAAAACCTTTTCGCTTTAGGCCTCTGCCGCCGTGTGCAAAAAAAAGAGGTTCAATCAATCAATCATTTTCAACTTCTCGTGGGGAAAAAAGATCTCGCAAAGTTGGAATTGATTGACTGAACCTTTTAGTCCCACCCAGTCTGCCATTACCACCAAAGCCACAACCACCCAATGGGCCACGACCACCCAGCACCCAACAATACATAAGCGGGTTTTGGGTTGCAGTTTGGGCACTCGGTGTCTAAAAGGTTCACCATCACTGCGGTAGAGATTTAGAGATGATTTCAAAGTGAAGCACAAGCATTTTCCCATACCCTGAATAACACAGTAACTTAAAATCTGTTTTCACAAAACAAAATACTCAAACTTAGTTATATATAAAATCATCCTAGTTTCACAAACTAAATATGACTTTTCAACATTTGCCTATTTTTCAACATCTTTTTCTCTTCTATCTTTTTTTCTTTTTTTTCTTCTCACAATCTGCGATACAATTGCTCTGAGAAAGGATCCTTAGAGTGAAGGATGAGAAGAAGAATAGAAAAAAAAGCTACTGAGAGATTTAACAATTTCTGTATTAGATGCAGAACTACAATACAGAAAATGATAAGTGATCAAGATGCAAAGAATTGCTGCAGTGAAAAAGCATACTTGGAGGGTCCCTCAGGGAGTCAAGTATTGAGCCTAGTTGTTGGTGAGCAATGGATTGAAAGTTCCCGGCAATGAGTGGGAAAGGTGGTTATTGAGCCACATCTCCTAAGCTTTGCCTTGAGGGTTGGAGCCAATTTCTGTGGTCTCCCATCAGATAGCCTTGATTCAGGACCTCATAGAAGATGAACATGCAAAATTAGAAATCAATTAACCACGTGTACACTAAATAGTAGGAGACCAGTGAGACTGAAATGGTAAAATTGGCAGCCCTAAAAAGAAAGGAGATCCGTATTTAATAATGTGGTTCTTTGCCCAAGAACCACAGAAAGCAGTTAATGAGGAAATTGGGGAAGTCAGCTGCATCAATAAAAGTGCCTTGAAACCTTGAAATAATGTCAAACTCCTGCTATTCCCCAAGAAACGGACAATTACTTTGTGTAATGAGAGGGTGCAGCAACAGTAATGAGGAAACCACAGATGCAAACTCACTTGGTGTTTAGTAATCAAGTTAAGGTAAAGAATAATAAAATAAGTGGAGACTATTACTTAAATTTAGGTTTAAAAATATTTGAGGAACACTGTTTGAAAAGAAGCTGCCTAAATTTCTGTGTGAAGAGGTTGATACTGTTCAGCAGTTGTTAGAAAGAGATTTGAATTGACCAGGGCTTTTATTTATTCATACTTATGGCATTTTGTTGTTTGGGACTAATAGTTAAGCTTGAGAGAAGGAACATGTTCGTTTCAGTTATCTCAGTGAACTTGCCAGATGGAAGGTGAAGGAAAGCTTCACTATGACATTTCACATATCCTGCTTCCACCCTGTACTCCCTCAAAGGCATTTTTAAATTGACCAAGCTAAACTCCTTTGAAATACTGAAAGGAATTTATGGGGCTTCTGTCAAAGAAGAAGGAAGTTTGATAAGTCTCATGCTTCCTCCTCCAAATCTCTCACATAGCAGTTGAATTTGATCCCTGATTATTCACACTGTATTGCAGAGAATGTGAGGAGAACACCATAGAGTGTTCAAATGTGGCCCATAGGAAACTGCATTTGTTTGGTTTTTTTAAAATGGGTTTTATGAAAAACTATGTGACAGCAAGTTGGTTACCCAATATACATATCAAATTTAAACTCCTGTGTCTTCTGGAGGTGAAATGATGCCATGCCAACTTCTTTTGGTTTAATCCTGGCTGCATAATCCTGACGGACTAGAGGGACTTCCGGTGGCTCCGCGGCGACGGAGACAGCCTTCCCGGGCTGCCCGCGGCTCAGCTGTTGTTTTTTCGCCCGAAACAGCGCCGATCAGCTGTTCGGGCGAATTTGAAGCCCCCTCCTCGGGAGAAGAGGAGGGGGCGAGCTCCCAGGTAGGGGTAGAGTTCTCCAGGGCTGCCTGAGCTTATGGCTTGGGCGGCTGAAGGATTGAACTCCCCCGTAGCCTGGGCTGCTCCCAGCTGGCCGGCGCCTCTGCTCCTGATTCTTGGAGCAGAGCCAGGCGTCTGCGACCACCCCTGCCTGAAGGAATGACTATGGATTAAAGGAGCAGGCAGAGCGATACAAGAGGAAAAGGTGATATTTTACTCTCCAGCTTGATGGACTTTTTTGGATTATAAATCTGAAGTGAAAGTGCGTCGCATTTGGTAAAAGATGGCGGCTAAACCACCCCCTAAAAATCTTCGGAGTGCTGGAACTTCTCCTGTGCAACAATCATTACTGCAGGCGCTGCATCCTCCTGATGTATTGACATCAAAGGACTTACAAGATGCTCTTGAAAAACACGCCCAGGTAATTTTGGAATCAATTAATGCTAGATTTGTACAGATGGAGGAGAAATTGGAGAAATTGGAGGAGAGAATGGAGGAGAGGATGGAACAGAAGTTCAGAGTGATGAAGGCAGACATTTTGTCTTCAGTGTGTAAAGTGGCTCGCTGTGTGGAAGAATTGGAGGAAAAGCTAGAAGATCTGACTCAAAAGAATGCTATATTAGAAGCAAAAGTATTGGAGAATGAAGATAAAGTGGAAAAGGAACTGAGTCTTGCTCAATATTACCAGATGCAGTTTGCCATTAGAGTTAGAGGCTTAAAGGAGAATACCAAGGAAGATCTAAAGCAGCTGGTTTCTGAGGCTTTTGAAGAAGTGTTGAAACAGCCAGCATCTGAAATAAAAGGAGGCATGGATAAAGTGTTTCGTGTGAATTCATGGATTGCTAGACAGAGAAAGTTGCCTAGAGATGTGGTGGTATACTTTGCAAAAAGGGAAACTAGAGATGAAGTTATACGAGCTGCTTATGATACTAAAGTTGTGATTGCTAATCAAGAAGTTTTGGTCTTAAAAGAAATTCCTCCAAAGATTTTAAGGAGAAGGAAGGATTTTACATTCCTTGTGCAAGAGCTCAAGCAACGAGATATAAGGTTTAGATGGGAGATCCCAGCTGGGTTGATGGTGACGCACGAAGGTAAAAGGTACCGTCTGGTTACTGTGATGCAAGCGCGTGATTTCTATAATAATGTTTTAAATGCAACGCCATTAACATCTCTGGAAGCTGAAAAGGGATCTGGAGAAGGAGTGCATCAAGAGGTCGAAGGTGGTCAGATAGAAGACAACGGTGTTGGAAGAGATCAAGATATAACTTCGTCGGATGATTCAATAGAACAGAGGGTGACGCGTGCTGCTGCAAAACGATCTAAGAAGAGAAAATAGCAGGATTTGCAGAAGTCTATGGAATTTCTACGACGTATTCATAGTCAAGTATGGGAGGTGGGAAAAGATTTGGGTGTAGACGCAATATATTTTTTACATGTGGTGGTTTTGTGGAAAGGGTGAGGTTTTTTTGGATTAAAGTTTGGTGGAATATATAGAAGATTTCCAAATGGAGGTTAAAGTTTTGTTCGCAATTTTTTTATTGTTTGGAATAATTATAGATGTGCTGGAAGAGGAACGGCCGATTACAGAAGAGTGGACTTTAAAGTTTTCTGATTTGGTTGAGGTGGTGAAGATCTTGGTTAATTTGAAAGATTATTTGTAAGAACGTTATATCATGTAATGGACAAAAAGGGATGGAGTCTATTTAGGACAAGTATAGGTTGAGAAGTATTATATAGTATTTGAATAATTCTTTTTTCCTTTTTTTTCTGTTCTTTTTTTCTCTTTCTATTTTGGGGTTCTTTTTCCTGTTTTTAATGTATATTTAATATTATTAAGGTTTGTCTTATTCTATATAAGCTAGAAAGTGTTTTTTTTATTTTAGTTTTTTATATATATTTAATATTGCCAAGGTTTGGTTTATCCTATATAAGCTAGAGAGTGATGGATTTTAGAATTTATAGTTGTTAGTACATGGTTGCTTATGTTTGCCTTTTTTTTTTCTTTCTCTTTTTATATATATACCTTGTATTCAGCTCTGGGAAGTCGGGGGGGGGGGGAGGGGGGGAGGGGGGGAGGCAGGGGGGGAGGAGGGAGGGAGGGAGGGAGGGGGGGAGGTAGGGGGGGAGGAGGGAGGGGGAAGGGGGGTTTTTTAAAGGAAAATTGTATTTTAAAACTTTTCAATAAAAAAAAAATCCTGACGGACTAGAGATGCTAAGTAGAGTTGACTTTGATTAGTACTTGGATGGTGGACTAGACCTTGAGGTACACACAGTTACACTTGGCCCTTGCAAAGTATATATATGATGCAAATATATGATGAAAAACTGTTTGGATGTGTAACCACAGGTACACTCAATCTGTCAAAGCAAGAACATCCGATGTTAGCAGCATTGAGCTCAGAAGGGAGAGAGGAAGAAGGGCCAACAGCTAGGTCAGGGTCTACAAACTTAACAACTTTAAACCTGAGGACTTCAACTCCCAGAATTCCTCAACCAGCCATGATGGCTGAGGAATTCTGGGAGTTGAAGTCCACATGTGTTAAAAGTGCCAAGTCTGAAGACCCCTGAGCTAGCTGGTAGTGGTGCATATTAATAAACATGGATAAATTCATCATACATTTGTCAGTGCAAAGGGAAAGTGATTCAGCAAAGGAACAGCCACTGAAGAAATTAAAACTGGTACTTTTTTACTTTTTTCCTACAGTTTGTAATATTTTATTAGATTATAAAATGAAATACAAAAATACAAAAGCAAATAGGAGGACACAGTGGGGAGGAAAAAGGGGGGAAAGTGAGGGGAGAAGGGAAAAAGAACAAACTTCCTCTGTTGCAGTAGAAGGAAGCATTAACATTGAACCTCGACTTTTTACTTTCCCATAATATTATAAACTAGCCATTTCTATAACAACAAATGAATCTAATCAGTAAAACCCACCCCCCCTTTTTTTTAGTCATCACATTTTTGACACTTTGCTAAGCACTGGTAGTACTCAAATACTGTCATGTCCTAAAGGTGGTACAAACTGTGAAAAGGTTGAAAAGCCCTGTCCTAGGGGACAAAGAAAAAATATCTGCTGACAACTCTGCATAGCATCAGGAAGGGCATCCAGCCAGTAAATGTTCAGTTCCACCCAGTCACCTTGACTCAACCATAATTGAGGGATTACAGAGTCATAAAAATATGAACATGCAAATTTAGAAATCAATTAACCACAGGTACACTCAATCTGTCAAAGCAAGAACATCCGATGTTAGCAGCATTGACATAGGTCAGTGACAATAAAAATGGTAAGATTGAGGGGCCTAAAAAGAAAGGAAATCAATGTTTAATAATGTGGCTCTTTGCTCAAGAACCACAGAAAGCAGTTAATGAGGAAATTTGGAAGTCAGCTGCATCTCTAAAAGTGCCTTGAAACCTTGAAACAATGTCAAACTCCTGCTATTCCCCAAGAAACAGACGATTACCTTGTGTAATGAGTCGGTGCAGCTACAGTAATGAGGAAACCACAGATGCAAACTCACTTGCTGTTTAGAAATCAAGTAAGTAAGGTAAAGAATAATAAAATAAGGAGACTATTACTTACATTTAGGTATAGAAATAATTGAGGAACACTGTTTGAAAAGAAGCTGCCTAAATTTCTCTGTGAAAAACATTGATACTGTTCAGCAATTGTTTGAAAGGCATTTGAACTGACCAGGGCTTTTATTTATTCATATTTATGGCATTTTGTTGTCAACTTCTTTAGCTTTAATCCTGGCTGCATAATCCTGAATGACTAGAAAGGCTAATTAGAGTTCACTTTGATTAGTATTTGGATGGTGGACTGGACCTTGAGGTACACACAGTTACACTTGGCTTATGCAAAGTATATAGATGATGCATACATATAATGAAAAACCTTTTGGATGTGTTCTTCTAAAAATAACTTTGGGGGATAATACCCATATAAGAATTTTGGGAGTCAATCTTATTTTATACATATTCCATACCCTCAACACTGCATGGCTAATGAAATGATTATTGAAATCTACATTAACTTTACCATAAATATAAAGAATCATGTTACCCAAATCTCAAATTAACTTCTTCCAACTCCAACAACCTCAGAAAACAGAATAACCAAGTTGGAAGGAACCATGGAGGTCATCTATCCCAACCCCCGGTTTAAGCTGGAAACCCTATACCATTTCAGACAAATGGTTGTCCAATCTATCCTGTTTCTCAGCATCACTCAGTCTTTCATCCATGCCAAACAGCAGGTGTCATCCTAATACATCTTTTTTAGCATCTTGCAATAATTTATATTTAATTTGGGATTTTTTTGCCATATAAACTTGTAAAAATCTTTTGCCATTATTTAAATCGTATATATATTGTCAATATCAGTATTGTCCAAAATAAAATAGTAACAATCTATGCAAAACCAACCTAGCTGATAACTTTGTCATCCAAAAGGTGGAGGAGGGAACTAGATGTAAATCTATACTGGACTTAATTCTTAATTCTAATAGAGGGAGTTGAAGTTGCCAGAACTTTGGAAGAAAGTGACCAGGTCATACTGGAATTTAATATAACACAAACACTAGCAATAGAAAACAATCCAACCAGAAATCCATGGCTGCACAAAGATCTCTCTGACAAACTGAAAGACAAAAAGGACAAATACAAAAAATGGAAAGATGGGCACATAACTAAGGCTGGTAATCAGCAGACAGCCAAAACATGCAAAGACAAAGTCAGGAAAGCAAAGGCCCAGAACGAACAAAGGCTTGCAACAGAAATCAAGGATAATAAAAAAAAAGCTTCTTCCAACATATTAACAACAAGAAAAAAGTCAAGGAAACTGTAGGCCCACTAAAGAGAGAAAACGGCAAGGAAATAGCACACAACAGGGAGAAAGCAGAGCTGCTTAACTCATTCTTTGCATCAGTCTTCACACAAAAGGGAACTATAGCCCAGCATACAAAAAAAAACAGTGCAAAAGACAAACTAGAAACAAAAATTAAAATAAGCAAGAAAATGGTAAGATACCACCTATCCAACTGTGACAAATATAAATCACTGGGACCTGATGGATTACATCCCAGAGTTCTGAAGGAGCTGGCAGATGTTATCTCAGAACCATTGCACCATATCTTTCAAAAATCCTGGAGCACCGGGGAAGTACCTGAGGATTGGAAAAGGGATGATGTGGTTCCCACCTTCAAGAAAGGGAAAAAACATGGACACAGGAAACTATAGACCAATCAGTTTAACATCAATACCAGGGAAGATCCTAGAAAAGATAATCAAAAAACAACTAGAAGCAAACAAAGTTATAACTAGCAGCCAGCATAGGTTTTTTAAAAAACAGATCATGCCAAACCAATCTTAATTCATTCTTTGATAAAGTGGACTAAACTACTGTAGTAGACCAGCAAAGTGTTGTCTATACTTAGATTTCACTAAAGCACTCAAACAAGTAGACCACAACCTACTCCTCGGTAAGCTAGAAAAAAGTGGAATAGACAACATCATCAGCATCTGGATCCATAACTGGCTTACAATCCATACCCAATGAGTAGTCCTCAATGGCACTACATCCATACAGAGAGAAGTAAGCAGTGGGGTACCACAAGGTTCCATCCTAGGCCCAGTACACTTCAATATCTACATAAATGACTTAGATGAGGGAATTGAAGGGGAACTAATCAAATTTGAGGATGAACCTAAACTGGCAGGAGTAGCCAACACTCCAGAAGACAAACTCAGGATCCAAAAAGATGACAAACCTGAACAATGGGCCTTATCCAACAAAATGAATTTCAATGTGAAGAAAAGAAAAGCTTTACATTTAGGCAGGAAAAACCAAAGGTACAAGTACAGACTAGGGGAGACCTGGCTTAAAAACAGTAACTGTGAGAGGGACCTTGTAGTCCTAATGGATGATCAATTGGCAATGAGCCAGCAGTGTGCAGCAGCAGCCAAAAAAAACTAATACAACCATGGATTGTATAAACAGAGGCATAGAATCAAGTACTGCTTTATAAAATCCTAGTAAGACCACACCTGGAATACTACATCCAGTTTTGCTCACCATATCACAAAACAGATGTTCAGAGAAGAACAACTAAGATGATCAATGGCCTGTAGGCTAAAACATATGAAGAACGGCTGCAGGACTTGGGTTTGGCTAGTCTAAAGAAAAGAAGGAATAGACGAGACATGATACATATTCTAGTATTTGAGGGGCTGCCACAAAGAAGAGGGGGTCACATTATTCTCCAAAGCACCAGAGGGCAGAACAAGAAATAATGGTTGGAAACTGACCCAAGAGAGAAGTAACCTGGAATTAAGGAGAAACTTCCTGACAATAAGGACAGTTAAGCAGTGGAACAGCTTGCCTGCAGAAATCTTGGGCACTCCATCACTGGAGATTTTTAAGAAGAGGCTGGATAGTCACCTCCAAGATCTATTCTATTCTATTCTATTCTATTCTATTCTATTCTATTCTATTCTATTCTATTCTATTCTATTCTATTCTATTCTATTCTATTCTATTCTATAACATTCATCTTAATTACCAAAAGTCTACCCAGCAGTCACAGTAGTAATTTACCTCATCTCAATATATATTTTTAAATATTAACCCATTACCTTATTCTGAAATAAATATTATTCTGAAATAATATTATACTAATACTACAAATAATATACTTCAAAACCTCCACTACTTCAGCTTTTTAAGAAAAGATTGGATGGTCAGTTGTCTGGAATGACATAGGTTCTCCTGCTGGAGCAACAGGTTGGACTAGAACAGGGCTTCTCAACCGATGGTACATGTACCACTGGTGGTACATCAGCACCTGGCAGGTGGTATGGCGTATGACTGACAGGTTGAAAAGCACTGAAAAATAAAGTGTAAAGGTGGATGAGGTGAAGCGCTGGCAGTGCCACACAGGCCTGTGGGAAAGTAATCTGGAGCTGTGTGAGGTGTTGCCTGGGTACTCCTGAAAGGCCAGGATTAGCGTGCGCAGCTCCAGCTGATTGCTGGCAGCCTTGGGGGTGGCAGTAGACCCATGCAGTCTTCAGGCATAGATTCAACTGGAGCTGCGTGAGGTGTTGCCTGGGTTCTGCTGAGAGTACAGGATCAGCACACACATCTCCAGCTGATTGGTGGTGGCCTTGAGGGTGGCAGGCAGCACCACACAGTCTTCAGGTGGAGATTCAACTGGAGCTGCATGAGGTGTTGCCTGGGTTCTGCTGCTCCAACTGATCAGTGCTTCCAGAGAACCCAGAAGAGAAAAGAAGCAGGGGAAGAGAGAAGAAAGGCTATAAAAGGAGCAGGTTTTGATGGGAGAGGGAGAGGGAGAGAAAAAATAGACAAGGGAGGGGGAAGAAAGTGCTGCCTTGAGGAAAGCAGTCAGCTGGAGGTGCACTGAAGAGAAAAGGGAGGGAAGAGGAGATGATATAAAAGGATGAGGGGAGAGAAAGAATGTACTGTAAAATAAGGGGGAGAGAAGAGAGTATATAAAAGAATGAGGGGAGAGAAAGGATATAAAAGAAAGATGGGAGAGAAAGGATATAAAATAAGGGGGGAGAGAAGAGAGGATATAAAAGAAGGAAGAGAGAGAAGAGAAGATAGAAGGGGAGACAAGAGATGATATAAAAGGAGAGTAGAGAAAGGATATAAAAGAAGGCAGAAGAGAAGAGAGGATATAAAAGGAGGGGAGAGAAGAGAAGATATAAAAGAAGGGGGAAAGAAGGGAAGATATAAAAGAAGGAGGGGAGAGAAATGATGTAAAAGAAGGTAGAGAGAAGAAAGGATATAAAAGATGAAGGGGAGAGAAAGGATATAAAAGAAGGGGAGAGAAGAGATGATAGAAGGGTAGAGAAGAGAGGATATAAAAGAAGGAGGGGAGAGAAATGATGTAAAAGAAGGGGTGGAGAAAAAAGAGGATATAAAAGAAGGGGAGAGAAAGGATATAAAAGAAGGGGTGGAGAGAAAGGATATAAAAGGAGGAGGGAAGAGAAGATACAAAAGAAGGAGAGGAGAGAAATGATGTAAAAGGAGGGGTGGAGAAAAGAGAGGATATACAGTTTCAAGAAAAAGTATGTGAACCCTTTGAGATTACGTGGAGTTTTGCATGAATTGGCCATAAAATGCACTCTAAACGTCATGTAAGTCACAACAATAGAAAAACACAGTCTGCTTAAAATAATACTACACAAACATTAGCTGTTGTCATGTTTTAATTGAAGATAAGATGGAAACATTTACAGTGCAGGGTGGAAAAAATATGTGAACCCCTAGCCTAATGACTTCTCCGAGAGCTAATTGGAGCCAGGAGTGAGCCAACCTTGACTCCAATCAGTGTGATGATATTGGATGTGTTGCTGACAGCTGTCCTGCCTTTTAAAAACACACACCTGTTTTGGGTTTACTGGTCTCAAGAAGCACTGTCTGATGTGAACCATGCCTTGCAGAAAAGAGCTCTCAGAAGACCTACGATCAAGAATTGTTGACTTGCATGAAGCTGGAAAGGGTTACAAAAGTATCTCCAAAGGCCTTGATGTTCATGTGTCCATGGTAAGACAGACTGTCTACAAATGGAGAAAGTTTAGCACTGTTGCTACTCTCCCTAGGCGTGGTCGTCCTGTAAAAATGACTGCAAGAGCACAGTGCATAATGCTTAATGAGGTAAAGAAGAATCCTAGAGTGTTAGCCAAAGACCTACAGAAATCTCTGGCACATGCTAACATTTTTGTTGACACATCTACAATAAGGAAAACATTATACAAGAATGGAGTACATGGGAGGACACCATGGAGGAAGCCATTGCTGTCCAAAAAAAATATTGCAGCACGTTTGAAGTTTGCAAAAGAGCACCTGGATGTTCCACAGCACTACTGGCAAAATATACTGTGGACAGATGAAACCAAAATTGAGTTGTTTGGGAAAAACACACAACACTATGTGTGGAGAGAAAAAAGGCACAGCACACCAACATCAAAACCTCATCCCCACTGTAAAACACGGCGGAGGGAGCATCATGGTTTGGGGCTGCTTTGCTGCCTGAGGGCCTGGATGGATTGTTGTCACTGATGGGAAAATGAATTCCAGAGTTTATCAGGACATTTTGCAGGAAAACCTATGACCATCTGTCTGCCAACTGAAGCTCCGCAGAGGATGGGTGATGCAACAGGACAATGACCCAAAGCATACAAGTAATTCAACAAAACAATGGCTTCAACAGAACAGAATATGCCTTCTGGAGTGGCCCAGTCAGAGTCCTGACCTCAACCCAATTGAAATGCTGTGGCATGACCTTAAGAGAGCGATTCACACCAGACATCCCAAGAATATTGCTACATTGAAACAGTTTTGTGAAGAGGAGTGATCCAAAATTACTCCAGATCGTTGTGCAGGTCTGATCTGCAACTACAGGAAACATTTGCTTGAGGTTATTGCTGCCAAAGGAGGGTCAACCAGTTATTAAGTCCAAAAGTTCACATACTTTTTCCACCCTGCACTGTGAATGTTTCCATCTTTTGTTCAATTAAAACATGACAACAGCTAATGTTTGTTGTGACTTACATGACATTTAGAGCACATTTTATGGCCAATTCATGCAAAATTCCACGTAATCCCAAAGGGTTCACATACTTTTTCTTGCAATTGTAAAAGAAGGGGGGAGAGAAGAGGAGATACAAGGGGAGAGAAGAGAGGATATAAAAGAAGGAGGGGAGAGAAGAGAATATATAAAAGAAGAAGGGGGGAGAAGAGAATATATAAAAGAAGGAGGGGTGAGAAATTTGTTAAATGAGTTTGGACCCATTTTATGACTTTTCTTGCCACATTTGTTAAGTGAATCACTGCAGTTCTTAAATTAGCAACATGGTTGTTAAGTGAATCTGGCTTCCCCACTGACTTTGCATGTCAGAAGGTTGCAAAAGGGACATGACCTGGGACAATGTGACCATAAAAAATATGAATCAGTTGCCCAGCATCCGAATGTAAATCACATGACTTTGGGGATGCTGCAATGGTCATAAATGCGAAAAATGTCACAAGTCACTGTTTTCAGTGCCATTGTATTTTCAAACAGTCACTAAGCAAACTGTTGTAAGTCAAGGACTACCTGTACTTTATCACTTTCTTGCTGTATTTTTGGTCATGAAGTTTTGGGTTTTTTGTACAAGTTTTATTATTTTTTTAATTTTACATGCAGGTATTTGTGAACCAATACGGTGGTTGGGTAATCAAAAGTAAACAATAGCAAATAACAAATTATTTGTAAATAGCTCAAGTTACATCAACAAAGATTCCCTCTCCAATTCCCTTAGTTATAATATAATCAAATTAATACATTTCTAATTGTGACATAATCAACTAGAAGAATTTTCAATATATTTTCACTTCTACATATCCATGCCCTTTCTTCAGGTACTATTGTTTTTTGAGTTGTAGATTTTATAGTTGAGGTTGCGGTTTGGGCTTCAAGGTTCTCTGTAAATTGTATTTGTTGTACTTTAGAGTCTCCTATTTTAATGTTAGTTTCCACTTCTTCTCTTTGTTTTTGTATTGTCAATTCATCATTTAAGGTCAAAGTTTGGTTTGGTAGCTTTAAGCTGTCAGATTTATCTTGCAGTTTGCCTTTGATTTGCTCACTCATTGCCAAGATTGTGTCTAGTATCCATTTGTAGTTAAGTGGTGGAATATATTCTTCCATTTCGTTGATGTTTGCAGATAGGTCTTTCATGGAGGCTGTTTTAATAAGAGTCAATGATTGTGCACCTCCAGTATTCCTAAAAATTGTTTTCAATGCCAGGTGTTCCCAATTCTTATCTTTGAAGATAATGTCAAGGAGAGCTCTGTTATTCAGTCAGCTCTCACAATAAAAAAAGAATAAAATTATTTGCTATACCAAGTATCGCCACAAGATGTCATCAATAGAATAAGATATAAAATCTTTTCCCAAATTAATATAATGCTTTTGTTCAATTAGTCCATTTTTTCTTCCCTTAATCCATAGCTTAAGCAGAAAATAGGGTGGTAGATCCCCACAAAAATAAGAGCTTATTAATAAGTACAAATAAGGTTGCTTAATTTCTTTCCTTAGTCATTTGATTTCTTTTGAGGCTTTAAGACTTTTAAAGTTTGTTCCCCAAGTATGCAGTTGATGGTCTTTCCAAATAGGGGGAAAATTTTCAGAAAAGTCCCACATGAAAATAGTTAGGGGAATAAGAAAGGTAAGGTCTCACCCAGGTTCTCCAGATTTCTTCGTTGTGCTAGATGGTGCTTTGGGCTTTCGGCAGGGAACGGCTTAATGATCGGCCATCTTAATGACCGATCTCTTCTTCGGACCAAAGGAGCTGCTCCGGATTCAAGCAGACGGCTGCTGCCCTTCCGCAATCACAAGGAGGACCTCCTTGCGCTGCACACGCAAACCAGAAGCCATCTAGTTTTTGACACCTTCCTAGGCGACTGGTGGTACTTGAATATTGCCATATCCTAAAAGTGGTACAATCTCTGAAAAGGTTGAAAAGCCCTGGACTAGAAGACCTCCAAGGTCCCTTCCAACTTAAGCCTCCTCCTTACCCTACTAAAAGCAGGTGACAGGCAGACATGGTGAGAACAAGACTTTCAGAGTCTGGAGAAAGGGGGCTTTTAGCCAGGGTGTGGTTAAGGCAAATAGAGAAACACTCAAACTCTTCAAACATTTTTGAATGACATTTATAAACCATTTGCTGGTTTTTAACCCTTTGCCAGAGCAACTATTTTTCAATATACTGATGATGTGGTGATTATTCTGAGAAAGAAGATGTTTATAAAGGAGTCGTTTTGGCCTTGAGGAAGACTGCAGAGTGAATCAGAACACTTTACAGTTTGCTCAAACTGTCACTTTTATATACTTAAACTGTTTAGAGGCCACATAATATCACATGGCCATAAAGCTACCGGTATTCTTCCTGTACATCTGAGGTCTTTATTTTTAAAAAATGGGCTATTGTGGACAATACATTTCCTCACATGATAGAAATTTTATTAATTTTTATCAAAGTATAAAATACAAGGAAAAAATGTGGAAAACTAAAAGAAGAGGGAGGGGAAGGGGGCTAGTGTAGAGGAGGAAAAAGAAAAAAGAAAAAGGCAGTGATGTCTCTCTTTAGCACAGTAGAAGGTAACAACATTACAACCACAACTTTTTGCTTTTGCACAATAGATGTACAAGCCATTTCTATAACAATAAGCCCATCTAGAATCAAAATTTCATATATTTTTTTCTCATTGCAAGGACAAAATCCGGAAGCAATTTCAAAATAGAGACAAGATTAAGTATATTCTCTTCTTTGGGTAAAGGAATCAATTTAACTATCTCTGCTTCTTTTTCCTGTGGGGAATACTATATCTTTTTTCTTTTAACCTTAAAGGAAGGAGACACTTTTTTTTAGTTTTAGTAATTTACTAAATCTAGGGAGTATTCAGTATTATATATAAAGGAGAAAAGAGAAAACCTTTCATTTTATAACTAAACCCCAAAGTTAGCTTATTAAGTTCAACTCTCTCCCACGAGTTTAGTCCCCATAAAATGGATCTTTTTCTTCTCATATTTTCAAACCCAGTCATTAGTATTTTACAAACTTTGGAAATTATTCAACTTTATTTTAAAAACCAGAAAACATGCCTTTACATACATACTCATGTTATACATACAAAACTAACTTAAAACTTTCTTCAGTACATAACTTTTTAAAAAATGCATCCTAATTAATTAAGACGTTAATTTTAGGTCACTCCCTCCAGCTTACCTTCACAGAGTAGTCTTTTCCTTGTTCTCAAGAGATTCTGTCAGATCCTTCATTCTTGAATAAATTCTCGGCTTTATGTATATCCATATAAAGAAAGTCCCAAAGATGTTCTATTTGACATTAAATACTCGTCTGGGGCAAATCTTCCCAGAATAAGGTTTCCTTCACTAAAATGGCTATCACATCTTTTTTTCTCAAAGCATTCTCAATCTTGTTAGTATCCATAAAGCAAAAGTCCCAAACCTGACCTCTTCAGAATTGTGAATTTACTTGATTCTCTTCTTTCAGTTCCACTGGGAGGCTTAGACTCACATCATCATCCAGGGAAAAGCAGAGGTCAGATTTGTATTCTGAAGTTACAGTTAGGTTATTTGCATTGTTCAATATTTATAAGTTTGACACAGTAGGTTGATAATTTTCAATATCCTCTGTATAATTAATATATTTTGCTTGCTTTATGAAATTAAAGATCTTTTGTAATGACAATTTGGTAATAACAAGCAGCTCAGGATTAATCATACTCATAGCTCCTTCTAGTGGTTAAAGACTATTGTTTATTTATTTGTTTTTCTTTCTAATCAGAATGCATAAAAATCAGCAAATTTCAAACACCCACCTCAAAACAATACAGAGCAACTAATTGTTCAAAAGCACTTACCCTCATATTTCAGGAGAAAAAATACTCCATGCCTCCTCCTTCAGCAACCCTCTTCCTTGTCATTTAACAACAAATGGTGTATAGCTTCAAAAAGGAATATTAAGCTGTAGTTAAAGAAAGCCTCTTTTAGCTCATAAAGATAAAGACTCATAAATTGATTAAGACATGAAGGGCACAGCTTATTGTCCAACTGAAAAATAAATTCAAAAACGGCTGTTTTATCCAACACCGATGTGATTTCTACCCTGCCCCCCCCAAGCTTCAGCTCACCCACTGTTTTGGAGCTCAGCTTCTAAAATGGCTTGCAGACTGGTGCTTTATTGAAGGATCATGAGGACTGATTCAGAGATACTCCCTAATCCAGGAGGATAAAAAAAAAAAAAGAAACAAGAGGAAGCCTGTTCTTTCTGTTGTTGAGTTGAAAAAAAGACAGTCCAGAGAGAGGAGCTTCAACTGCCAGCCATGTCTTCACAGGAAGTCCCCCCAGACAATACATTTCCTAACTCTTGAGAGTGATCGACAACCAAGTCTGTGAAGGGGCAGAAACACTAGCTCAGAGGTTCAAGTAATGCTTGTCTAGATTGACTATCTGGTCTGCAGGCTATAGTTTCTGTTCCCCTAAGAATTGAATCCCCTATCACCAGAACTCATCTGTTTTTCCCTAGGGAAGTCTGGGATACTTTTCTTCCTGTCACAGGAAAGCCAGCTAAATAGTTTTTAGAAACTATTGATGACGGCTCTTTTATAGGTGTCTGCATATTTTCTTCCAGAGGGAGGCTATGGAAATAATTGTTCATTTCCAGAGGGGCTTCTTTGGAGTGGGCTAGGGTAGATAGAAGGGGTTTTCCTCTTGGTTGTTGTTTTCTTCTAAAAGTGACATATTTCTATCGGTCTTCCTCTTTAGGTTCATATATGGGGTCATTTTTACAGAAGCTGTTCTCTGTTGTGTTCAGTTTGGGTCTATCCGTATTGTTCTTTAGCTTCATATATAGTGTCATTTTTTTAGAACCTGTTTTTTTCTAATTGTGTCTAATTATGGTGTGGTCTTCTTGCTTAGTTTGGGGTTTCCCACTTTGTTCACTGAGTTGCCTCTAGACCTTTTACTTTTCTTCTAGTAATCCATGTAATTTACATTTGAGATATCATAGTTTGGGTCTTCTGTGGGCACAAGCTCAAACGTATGACACATTTTGCATGTCACTATAATGTCAGTTTCTTTTCCATGATTTTTATTAGTTCACTAAAATATTAAAAAATTCTAACAATTAATATGTTTCTTGGTGTGAAGTGTCAGTTTAAAATATTTACAAAAGTTCTTGGCCCTTTATTCTCTGCCTCGGTATTGCATCTCTATCTTCCCTATTTTGAAGTATTGGGTTTCTTTCTGTGTTTTTTTTTATTTTTCCCCCCACTTACATGGTTAAGAACTTAAAAATTTCTAAAGAATTAAAATAAACTTTTTTAAAAAAATGTAATTGAAAAAGTAATTAAAAATATTAAAATATTGAAAAAAGTATTTTCAAAAAGTGAAAAAGAATTTTTATATTGAAAAAAGATTTAAAAATTGAAAAAAGATTTTTGAATTAAAAAAGAAATTGAAAATTTGAGGAAACAAACTGAAAAAAAGACTTTAAAAATTGACAAAAAGAAATTTAAAAATTTGAACAAAGATTTTTAAAAAACATAAATTTTTTAAAAATTTATTAATGTTTTTGACCCTCAATGAAGTGATATGCATATTTTTTTTGCTGGAAATTTCTGGCTGTTTTCTAAGAGATGCTTTGCTCTTAAGTCTGTACTCCCTGCCTTGAAAGTTTAACCCTTTCCTCCCTGTCCAGGAGTGTTTTGTACTTATCGTTACAGCCCTGCCTTCTTGCCCTTCGTTGGGTTTTTAGGTATGCTGCTCTCAGATGCTGCTGTGGGCAATCCAGTCTGCTGTCATGCTTAGCTCTGTAGTACCAATGCTACAAAGAGAGTGAAAGGATGGAAAAAGGGGATTTTGGCCGCTCAGTTCAGGCACCAGTTCTATGCAGGAAATTGGTATGAAGAGAGACCATGAAGGCAAGCTTTTAAAAACTATTTTGGTCAAATTTGCAAGCACCACAATTTATAAATGCTTTTAAAGTTCACATTAGAGGTGGGATCCATAAATTATGTCCATGGTAAAATAATCCAGAAAAACATTTTTAAAAAGTATCAATACAAAACAAGTAAAGAAAAGCTCCAAAAGTATAACTATCAGTTTTTCTGTCTTCATTCTGTATGTATTCCAGAAATTTTATATCCATCTTTGTAGAAAGCTATTCTGCAAAACTTGTTTCATTTCCAGAAAGCTCTGTTGTCATAGTTCCAACAGATGACACTCTTCAAAAGAACTTCGAGGCATTGTTTACCTTAAAGAATCTTTTATTTCAGAAACAAAGTATCAGCATTACATAGTTAAAGCCAAAAACTGAATGCCCCTCCCCTGGACACAAAGTAGCAAAGCACAATTCCCTCCTCCAGTTAACAGTCATAAATCAGATCCCCCAATTTGCTTGAAGCTCGGGCTTTCTCCCCAGCTCTTCAGACCACCAAATCTTTATCGACTCTGGGTGCAATAACCTTGGATTCCCACGGCTGAGTTATTATTGTTATGATTAACATTCCCCCTCCTAGCATCAACTCTCTCTAAAAGCAAAAGAGGAAAATGGCTGCTTTTTCATCTGTTGTCAAAGCAAGAGCATCTGATGTTAGCAGTGTTGACATCTGTGTCCTCATCTCAGCCTTTGAATCTTGCAATCATTCAAGACAACCAGGTTGTTACTTTCAAGATACCCTGTGGTGAAACACATCTGACCTTTTAGGTGAAAACTGCACTTAGTAGCTTAATTGCAATTCATATAAGAGCTTAAGCTCATTTTGCTGATGATAGTCAACAGGTGAAGAGTCCATGAGGTCTTCAAAGGCAGTCTCAGATAGAGGTAGTCCTCAACCATAATGGAGCATGCCCATTAGAGCCATAAATAATTGCAATTATTAATGAGGCATCCACATGATTGCCTCACTCAACAACTGCTGTCACAACCCTCCCAGGTGTGGTCAGTTTGCAAATGGAATACAAGAGCTGCCTGGTGAAAGAAGTTAGACAGCTGCTCTCCCCCCCTCCCCCCTCCCTCCCCCCCCCTCTGAACCAGCTCACTGGACTGGAGAAAGAGAGACTGGATCCCTCCACAAGGAACCATTTTTACCTAGCCTCTTTGAGAACAAAATGCTGCTTGCCAGTCTCTCCATTGGGGAACTCATTTGCTCTCAATGAGGCTCAGCGAAGAAGTCCCTCTGTGAGGGATATTTTTCCTGCATCCTCTTTAAGAGCAAAACACTGCTTGCCAGAGAGAGCTTTGGGATCCCAGTTTCCATTCTCAAGCACAGATAGCAGGTTCCCTTCCCTGCCCTGCATTATTTATTACTGCCTTTGGCAACTTTCTGCCTAGAAAGCCTATTTGATGCTATATTTCTGAAAAGTGGAAAGGCTTTTTTTTCAGCCAATGTGTCTTTGAGAGTGACAGAGGAGAGAGTCTGCTTAGGGCAGGGTATCAAACTGCAGGCCACATGCATCATGGCAAAACCACATGCACCCCATTGCCAGCAATGGGAGAAAAAGTTGCGATACGTCACGACACATCACATGACGTTGTGAGATTGACACCCTTGGATTAGGGCAAAACCAATCTGGCACGCAGCTCTTTTACTCTCAAAGACATTAGCTGAAAAAGGTTTATCCCCCAATGGGTCCCGATGGACCTTTTATGGTTAAACCCCAGGAATCGGAGGGAATTCTGCAGCGGTTGCTTGAGACCTTCCCTCCTGGCTTCCCTGTTGCCTTTTTGAGGGAGCTGGCAGGGAAGATGAGAAGTGGCAATCACATGATCCTGGAGGGCCTGGCCTCTTGTTGTATGTGTGAACAGGTTGCCAAGAACCCAGATTGCAATCAGGTGACTTTGAGAGTGCTGCAAACCCCCCCCCCCATGTTTGTGCAGGTACAGGTGTTTGTGTGGCTTTAAGTCCCTTAGTTCAGTGCCATTCAACAACTGTGGTTGTTTTGTTAAAGATAAAATGTATTGAAAAACTTTTCAATAAAAAAAACAACAACTGTGGTTGTTGAACAAATAGTCATAAGTCAAGGACTATCTATGGTGTTTATTTAACTTATATGCAGACTACTTATATGCTGGGCTGGATGAATCAAAAACTAGAATTAAGATTGCCAGGAGAAATATCAACAACTTCAGGCATGCAGATGATATCACTCTAAATTAAAATTGAATTGAATTGAATTGATATCACTCTATTGGTGGAAACCAAAGAGGAAATAAAGAGACTCTTGATGTGGGTTAAAGAGTTAATTTCTTCACTGCAAATGATTGTCAAGGACTGAGGCAGCATGTCTAAGCTCGGACACATCCGTGAATTCGATGTTCGTTACCCAGAGGAATGGGAAGCACACCTGGGCCAGGTAGAAGGCTATTTGCTGGTAAATTGCATCACTGAAGACCGCATGAAAGCTGCAGTGTTGTTGTGCATCAGTGGTCCAGATGTATACAAGATCGCCGTTGGATTGTGCACACCAACTCAGGTTGCGTCCGTTTCTTACAACGACCTTAAAGGCAAACTGAACTGACATTTTTTGCCCAAGCGCTCTAAGCTGTATTGGCGGGTACAGTTTTACCAACGAAAACAGTTACCGGGAGAGTCGTCGACTGAATACATTGCTGTGGTACATCAAGCCTCCCATTTGTGTAAATTTTCCAATCTAGAAGACTGTGTGCGGGACCAGATCGTCGTTGGTCTGCAGGATGAACGACTGCAGGAAAAGATAATAGCAAAACCTTCCATGAGTCTACAAGATGTAATAGATGATATAATGGCTCATGAGGTTACCAGCAGGAAGAATGCTTCCAGACCCAGCAGCACCTTTAGTGGGTCTGTTCACCACGAGAGCGCTGTGGACAGCAGAAGTGAAGACACTGGGGAGGATGGAGAGATTGATGCGATTCTTCAAAAACTGGAAAAGTCACAGTTGCGGTGAGGGAACAGTAGCGGAAGACAGAGTGGAACTCAGGGAACCAGCAAACAGCAGCACTACAGTCAAAGCTCCAGAGAGACAGAGTCCAAATGTGCCAGCTGCGGAGGTAAACATCAGAGAACGGCATGCAGGTTCAGAAACACGAAGTGTCATTTTTGCGGAAAAACTGGACACATTGTATCCGTCTGCTGAAACCGGAGAAAGGAAAGTCTGAACAAGTTAGCAGGTACAAAAGATCTACCACCTCCAGGCACAGAGCCCCCTAGGGTTCCACCCAAAGGTGGGAGGGGTGATGGGGTGGTGATGTCACACATGGCAATCCACCAACTGCTCAGGCCAAAAATCAAAATTAATGTCCACCTGCAAGGAGTACCTTGTAAGATGGAAATTGATTCGGGTTCGTCAGTCTCAATAATCTCTTTTGAGACATTCAAATCAATTTGTGGCAAGAGCAGGCGGCAGATTCTTTTAAAGCCCACAACCATATGTTTAACAGATTTTCAACAGGCTCCAATTAAAATGAAGAGGAAGGCTACCTTATTAGTGGAGTACAAACACTTCATGGGGCCATTAGATGTACTGGTTACTGAAGGCAGGAGAACTAGTTTAGTGGGGCTGGATTGGTTTGATGCTCTGGGAGTTTGGTTGGGAGGAGTTAACAACACAGAGATCACAAGCCTCGAAGCCATTTGCAAGAAGTTTGCAGACGTCTTTGATGACAAGCTAGGCAAGTATACGGGACCCCCTATTAAGTTTAAGTTTAAGCCAGATTTACTGCCAGTGCAGATTAAGGCTAGAAGAGTTCTGTTTGCTCTCAAGCATAAGATTGAGAGTGAATTGGAAAAATTAGTGGAACAGGGAGTTCTGGAACCAGTGAAAAGGCAAGAGTGGGAAACCCCCATTGTAACTCCGCTTAAGGCGAATGGTGAGGTTAGAATATGTGCAGATTATAAATCTACTGTCAATCGCGCATTAAACCCACATGCATACCCAGTTCCATCAGTGAAGCACGTCCTCTCCGCTGGCGCAGTTTTTGCTAAATTGGATTTAGCCCAAGCTTATCAACAGCTGCCGGTTACACGGGAAACGGCAGACGTTCAAACGATAGTCACTCACAAGGGGGCTTTCAGAGTAAATTGCCTTCAATTTGGCATTTCTGTAGCCCCAGGGATTTTCCAGGAGGTGATGGAATGGACGCTTAAGGGTATTCTGGGGGTATGCCCTTATTTTGATGACGTCCTAATTGCAGGGGAGTCAGAAAAGGAGTTAGCTGACAGGCTGCAGGAGGTGTTAAGTAGATTCCGTTCTGCTGGGCTTAAGTTGAAGAGAGAAAAGTGCAGTATTGGAGTGGCTTCCACGGAGTTCTTAGGTTTTAGGATTGATGCACATGGTATTCACCCCACAGAATCTAAGGTCAAAGCCATTAAAATGGCTCCTACACCTAAGAACAAGGCAGAGCTGCAAGCCTTTTTGGGGTTGCTGAATTTTTATCATGCATTCTTGCCTCACAAGGCAGCAATTGCTGAGCCTTTACATAGGTTGTTAGATAATAAAACTCCATGACATTGGTCCACAGTCCATGATAAGAGTTTTAAAAACCTCAAGCAATTACTGTCCAGCAGTTCAACAATCACACATTTCATTGAGAACAAGCCCCTATGCATAGCCTGTGATGCATCTCCTTATGGGCGCTGTGCTAAGCCATTTGGAAAAAAATGGAGAGCAGAGGCCAATTGCGTATTACTCTAGAACGTTGTCAAGAGCAGAAAGGAATTATGCTCAAATTGACAAAGAGGCATTGGCAATAGTCTCTGGGGTGAAGAAGTTCCATGACTACCTGTATGGTAGGGAATTCACCATTTTTACTGACCATAAGCCTCTGCTTGGGCTTTTCACAACTGATAAACACCACAAATATTGTCACCCAGAATGCTAAGGTGGTCCATATTTCTTTCTGTATATATGTGCAAATTGGTATACCAACCAGGGAAAGATATGGGCCATGCTGATGGGTTAAGTAGATTACCCCTCGCGGTAGCTGAACCAGATCCGGCACCAGCAGCCCAAATCTTATCCATACAAGAACTCCCTGAATGCCCTCTACAAGCCAGAGACGTGGCTGCGGGCACATCTGCAGACAAAATATTGAGCAGATTATTGGCATGGGTACTTTCCGGTTGGCAAGATAGGAGCCCGGGCACAGAGTTCCAGGCATATTCAACAAGGAGACACGAGTTGTCTTCACACAAAGGGTGTCTGTTTTGGGGTAGCCGGGTTGTGATCCCTGAGAAGTTTAGTAATAATATCTTGCAGGCTCTGCACAAAGGACACCCAGGGGTTGTGAGGATGAAGGCTTTAGCCTGGGGTTATGTGTGGTGGCCTGGTCTGGATAAAGCAATAGAAGAAAAAGTAGCAGGTTGCTACCAATGCCAAAGGTCTAGGCCCGAACAACCACACGCTCCAATACACAAGTGGGAGGTGACACATACCCCGTGGTTGAGAATTCATGTGGATTATGCGGGACCATTTCAGGGGCAACTTTTCCTAGTGGTGGTAGACAGTTATTCGAAAATGTTAGAGGTAGTCCCTGTTACAAGCATGACCACAGCAAAAACTGTGCAGGTGCTGAGGGGGCTTTTCGCCACACATGGTCTACCTGATGTCATAGTCTCTGATAATGGCCCACAATTCACATCTGCTGATTTTCAGGCTTTCACCAAGGCCAACTTGATTAGGCACATCACGTCTGCTCCTTTCCACCTGGCTACCAATGGCCTTGCAGAACGAAACATAAGGGCCAGGTGCCTTCTTAGGGGGAAGCCATAAGGTAGAACCCCAAAAATGTTTCAGTAGGCTACAATGGAACATAGGGTGGACTTTTCCTAAGAGTATGGGAAGCTTTAACTCCACCGTAACTCAGTTAATGATTCTTATGATGGGGAAGGGACCTAGATACTTCAGTCCCAACTTCTTACTAGGTAACTTAAGTCATAATTATTTTGTGGATAAATAAACTTTTTTCCCAACCTGGAATAACCTTTGGGAGCCCTCTTTTTATCTGCTTGTTTTTTATATGTCTCAGAAGCCTTTTTCAGAGCAATTTTCATTTTGTCCCAAACCTCTTCCCACCCCTTCATCCACTGGTCAAGTGTTTGGGAAGCAGAGGGTCCCTGAGGATATTCGAGTATTGAGTTGAATTCTTTTCCTGTGGCAACTTTAAAAGGCATAAAAAGAGTGCTGCTGTGAACAGAGTTATTGTAAGCCACCTCTGCGAAAGGGAGGAGGCCAGTCCAGTTTATTTGCTGATAATCCACATAGCATCTGAGGTAATGCTTCACCACTGAGTTCGCTTTTTCAGCCACCCCATTCATAAATGGATGAAGAGCCAACAACAGTCCTTGTGATGAGCCAATTAACTTAAGGAAACCCCTCCAGAACGTGGCTGTAAATTATACCCCTCTGTCTGTGATTATCCATTTTGGCGTGCCATGCAGCCTGTAAATGTGCTTAAGAAACATCTTGGTTAGTTTCTGGGCTGATGGGCGTCCTTTGCAGGTGATGAAATGAGCCTGCTTTGAAAAAGGATCTATCACAATCCAAGTCACTGTATTCCCCCTACTTTCAAGTATCTCAAATATAAAATCCATAGCAATTTCTTCCCATGGCTGGGAAGGGTCCACAACCGGTTGCAATAGCCCAGGAGACTTTCCTGGAATTCTTTTTATGGTGGCACATACAGCAGAGTTCTTGATGTAGTTCTCTTGATGTAGTTCTCAGCCAACAAAATTGTCAATGAACCAAATGCAGTGTTTTAAATAGCCAGTGTTCAACTTGCTTCACATTATGACCGTGCTGGAGAGCATTAAGGCGGAGTGTTTCGGGCAAATATAACTTCCCCTCTTTATAAGCCAATTCATCCCTGCAGTCGGTGAACTTTTTTGAAATGTAGGCACAGGGCTCCAGGACCCCCTCGTGTTTCCTTTACAATAGTACAGCTCCGATGACCCCTGTTGCTGGCATCAGCTTGAATCACAAAGGGCTTCCCTGGGCAGGGGTGCTTTAGGACCGGCTCAACCGCAAATAGTCTTTTCAGATTCTCGAAAGCAGTTTGACAGTTCATAGTCCACATCAGCGGCTTTCCCCCATCTTTGCTGGTTTTTAGCAAGTCCGTGAGGAGTATGGCAATTTCAGCAAATGAGGGGATGAATTGTCGGTAAAAGTTGGTGAACCCCAGAAAGCTTTGAAGGTGTTTGCGAGTCTTTGGGGGTTGCCATTCAATTACGGCTCTAACTTTACCAGCATCCATTTCAATACCCTCACTGGAAATTCTGTAGCCTAGATAATCCAGTCAGGTCTGATGAAACTCACACTTTGACAATTTAACATATAGTTTGGCATTCAACAATTTCTTTAACACTTCTCACACTAGCTTCACGTGGTCAGCCATATTCGTGCTGTATATCAGGATATCATTAAGATACATCAAAAAACCCTTGTACAAATGATTGTGTAGCACCTTGTTGATCAGCTGCATGAAGACAGCTAGAGCCCCCTATAGTCCAAATGGCATAACTTTGAACTGATTGCTACCCATGGCACAATTAAAAGAGGTCTTCCATTCATCTTCTTTTCTTATTCACACTCAGTAATATGCCTCCCTTAGACCCAATTTAGTGAAGATGCTCCCTTTTGCTAGATGGGTTAGTAGGTCCTTCAGGAGGGGGAGGAGTTACTTGTTTTCTGTGCTCAAAGCATTTAACCCCTTATAGTCTCTGCAGAGATGAAGTGACCCATCTTTTTTCTCTTTAAATAACACCAGAGCCCCCACCTGAGATTTGGCTGGCTCAATGAATCATCTCGCTAGGTTCTTGTTCATGTATTGCTGCAGTTCATACATTTAGAGAGGGGATCATGGCGTACATCCTTGGCCATGGGAGTTTAGCTCCCGGTAATAATTCATTGGTGCAGTCCTTGGTCCAATGGGGTGGCAGGATGTCGCATTCTTTCTCACTAACCACCTCCGCTAGATCCAGATATTTGCTGGGGATGAGTGCCTTGCCTGGTTGTGGCAGGTTAGTTATTTGCTACTTTGGTAGATGACCTAGACTCTCCAGTAACTTTGGCCGAATTAAGAGGTGGTTAGGTAATCTCACAGTCCTCATCCCCTTTTCTCACCAAATAAAAGGTTTCCATTTGTCTAACCAGGCTAGACCTAGAATCATAGCCTCAGTCATCTTCAGAGCCACCATGAAGTGAATGAACTCCCAATGTTCACCTATTTCTTAGTGCAGACATGTCAAACACAAGGCCCGGGGGCCGGATCCGGCCCGCAAAGTGGTTTCATGCGGCCCGCGAAGCCATCCTGGAAACAGTGAGGGAACGGCCCCCTCTGCCTTGGCCCTGGCCCAGAGACCCTCCTCCTGCCAGAGACCTTCAGATCTGTCCCCCTCCTGCCAAGGCCCCCATAGGCACCCTTGATGCGAACGATGTAGAGCTGGCCACGCCCACCCAGTAGGCCATACGCACTCTAGCCACGCCCGCCTAGTAGGCCATACGCACTCTAGCCACGCCCACCCAGTAGGCCATACGCACTCTAGCCACGGCCACCCAGTAGGCCATACGCACTCTAGCCACGCCCGCCCAGTAGGCCATACGCACTCTAGCCACGCCCACCCAGTAGGCCATACGCACTCTAGCCACGCCCACCCAGTAGACCACGCCCACCCTGGCCACACCCACCTGGCCCCCTGAGGGCAACCGCAATGCTGATGCGGCCCTCAGTGAAATTGAGTTTGACACCCCTGTCTTAGTGTATCAGCTCTGTCAATTGTGTGACTAAAGTTCCTCCCATTAAAGAGCCATCGGCTTCTCAAATCTCATAGGCTTGGAGAGCAACCATGCCCATATACCCATCTTAAGGGCAAGTGGCAAACTGACAATGCACCGGGAGCAACCCGAGTCCACTAGCACTCTCAAATGTGACAAATGAAGTTAGCTTCACTTTCTTTTTTTTTGTATAGATTTTATTAGTTTTTATAGGGTTAGGAATAAGGTAGTGTCAGGATTGGGGTTGGGATTTGGGTTAGGGTTAGGATTAGGGTTGGGGTTGGGGTTTTTCCAAATAACATTTTCAATATTTAGCAAACAACATAATGTCTGGATTCATGTATTTAACAAACAATAATAGATAATACTTAATTATCATAAACAATATGTTAATTAATCTCTCAATAACCTTCTTCTTGCTAATATATATTCAAAATTACATATCACATTTCTTTCTCTTTAACTCGTTTTTCTAGCCATTGATAGAAATTATCCCATATTCTAAAATAAACTGAGTCTTCTTTCTCTTTTATCTTTAAAGTCAATCTATCCATTTCTGCACACTCTAAAATTTTCTTAATTAGCACTTCTTCAGCTAGTAAATTTTCATTTTTCCAATGTTGGGCAAATACAATTCTTGCTGCCGTTAATATGTGTAGTATTAAATATCTGCAATCTTTCTCATAATTTGCTCCTATTATTTCTAACAAAAATAATTCTGGTTTAAAGTCTATTTGCTTTTAGTCATTTTCTCCAACCATAAATGTCCTTTAACCCAAAATCTTTTTGCTTTAGGGCATGTCCACCAAATATGATAATAAGTACCTGGTCTTTGTTTGAAGTATTTTTAAATATTTTTGCTAATCTCACTGGTCTCATATGCCATCTGTAAAACACTTTATGTAAATTTTCTTTATTTGCCACTGCTTTATTTAATTTTTGTTCTAATTTTATATTATATCCAAAGTCCTTTGCCCATGTTATCATTGTTTCTTTTACTTGTTCTTACTCCATCTTTAAGTTTAAGAGAAATCTATAGAGTTTCTTAATCAATTTTTCATCTCTTTTTTGCAGTTAAAATGTCATAATCATAAATAATAAATAAAAGCTCTGGTCTTTTCAAATGCCTTTCTAACAAATGCTAAATAATATCAACTTCACAGAGGAATTGAGGCAGCTTCTGTTCAAACAGTGCTCCTCGATTATTTTTAAACACAGTTAAACTCAATTATGTCAGCACTAGTATCCACATTATTTTTTTATTATTATTTATTTTATTTTTTATTTTATTTTATTATTATTCTATAGCTTAGTTCACTTGATTACTAAACACCAAGTCAGTTTGTACTTGAGCTTCCCTCATTACGCTTGCACACCTAACAAAAGGTAGTTGACTATTTCTTGAGCAATAGCAGGAGTTCAACATGCTTCAAGGCAGGGTGCTTTTCTAAGCAGGGTGCATGTAATACACAAATTGTTGAGTCTTTGAGTATGTTTATTTTCAAGTCTTCTCTTCCCTCACTCCTAGGATCCTTTCTCAGAGCAACTGTATCACAGATAGGGAAGAGAGAAAAAGGTGGGCTATTTTAATACCGCCTGAATGAACGAGTCTGAATAAAAGGATCAGTGGAAAGAGTATGTAACTCTTATACCTAATGGTATAAGTCTGTTGCATTACCTGGCGAATACATTTCATATATATTTTTATTTTCATGTATTTATTAAATTTGTTTGCTGAACTACTTGCTACAATCTTCCTCTAGATGGCAGTCCACATACATGTGTCAGGCAAAAGTTGAACAACTATATTTAGTTTATGTCTAAGACTAGGATAATTGCATAACTGAATCTGAATGTTTTATTTTGTGAAAACAGATTTTAAGTTACTAGGTCATCAGGGGTATGGAAAAATGGATTGTGTTTCACTTTGAAATTATCTCTACAAGTCTATAGCAGCCATTGCAATTGGATGTGACACTTCAAAACCTACTGAACTTACAGAATAACCGAATTGGAAGAGACCTTGGAAGTCTTCTAGTCCAACCCCCTGCTCAAGCAGGAGACCGTATAGCACACTGGACAAATGGCTGCCCAATCTCTTCTTAAAAACCTCCAATGATAGAGCACCCAAAATTTCTGGAGCCAAGCCATTCCACTGGTTAATTGTTCTCACTCAGGAAATTTCTCCTTCATTTTAGGTTGGATATCTCTTTGATATCCAGTGGCTCAGTGGGTTAGGATGCTGAGCTTGTCGATCAGAAGGTTCGCAGTTTGGCGGGTCGAATCCCGAGTGCCACGTAACAGAGTGAGCACCTGTTACTCATCCCAGCTTCTGCCAACCTAGCAGTTCTAAAGCACGTAAAAATGCAAGTAGAAAAATAGGAACCACTACGGTGGGAAGGTAACAAACAGCGTTCCGTGCGCCTTTGGCGTCTAGTCATGCTGGCCACATAACCACGGAGACATCCTTGGACAAGCGCTGGCTCTTCGGCTTTGAAACGGAGATGACCACCAGCCCCTAGAGTTGGAAACGACTAGCACGCACATGCGGGGGAACCTTTACCTTTACCTATCTCTTTGAGAAGGTTATACCCATTACTTCTTTTTTTTATTGAAAAGTTTTACAATACATTTTTTAAAAAGACAAAACCCCTCCCAACCCCCTCCCCTCTCCCCAAACCTCCCCAACACCTCCCTCCCCTCCCCCTCCCCCTTTCCCGACTTTCCAGAGCTCAATACAGGGTATAAAAATACAAACAATCATAGTCTACCTTATGCAAACAATAAAATATTAAATCTATTGCACTTTATCTCTTATAAAATAACTACAAGCAATATACCCATTACTTCTTGTCTTGTCCATAAATGCTTTGGAAATATAGGCTGACTCTCTTTTCTATGACAGCCCCTAAAATTTTGGAAGACTACTATCATGTCATTCCTAATTGTTCTCTTCGTTAGATCAGACAAACCCAATTCCTGCGAGAGTTCGTCATATGGTTCAGCCCCCAGCCCCTCAAATCAACTTTGTTGCTCTTCTCTGCACCCTTTATAATGTTTCAACATCTTTTTTCTATTGTGTAAACCAAAATTGGATGCAATTTTCCAAGTGTTTTCTTAGCAAAGCAACATAAAGCTATACTAACACTTCACATGACCTTGATATGATTCCTCTGTTTAGGCATCCTAGAATTGCATGTGTACGATTTATTCCATACCTATACATTTGGTTTTAATTGCCTAAGTGTAAAACCTATTTTTCTCACCACTGAACTGCATTTTGTTGGATAGGGCACAATGTTAAAGTCTGTCAAGATCCTTCTGGAACTCAAGCCTATATATAAAAGTTTTGCCTGTTCCCTCCAGCTTGGTGTTGTCTGCAAATGTGATGAGTTCCCCTTCTATCCCCTCACCAAAAGTGTAGATCAGGGGTCTTCAAACTTGGCCTTTTTATGGCTTTTGGACTTCAACACCCAGAGCTGGCTAAGAAATTCTGGGATTTGAAGTCCACGAATCATAAAAGGGCCAAGTTTAAAGACCCCTGGTGTAGATGAAGATTTTTAAGAGTATTTAATTTAAGACAGAATCTTAAGTTACCCCATTGCGTGATTTCCTCAATTTAGATGTAGATCCATTGAGTACTACATGTTGAATGGGGTTGACCAGCCAGTTACAAAACCACCTGGTGGTGATGATTTCTATCCCACATTTTTCTACCTTACCAAGATGTAGGTTACAATCTACTTTCTCAAAGTCCAAGTATACTATGTCTACACCATTTGGCTGCTCCACTAATTTAGTCACTTGCTCAAAGAATACAATAAGTTTGGTGTGGCATGATCTCTTTTTGACAAACCCATGTTGGCTTCCAGTTGGCTTGATTGTTTATAGGTGTTCTAATATCTTTTGCTTGATTATCTTTTCTAGGATCTTCCCAGGTATTAATCTCAGACTGATTGGTTTGTAGTTTCCTAGATCCATTTTTTTTACTTTTTTGAAGATAGGTACCACATCAGTTCTTTTCCAATCCCCTGACAGTTCCTTAGTGCTCAAGATACAGTTCAGTTGTTCTGAAAGAATGTCTGCAAGGTCCTTCAGCACTCTGGGATGTAATATATCTGGTCCTGAGCATTTGAACTCATCTGCTCTCTCTTCTTCTCTTCCCCTCTAATCATTTGCACCCATTTGCTGCCTGCAGACACCAGTTGCACCTGACTCACAGATCTAATCACCCTCTTGACCTCTACCTTGACCTCTGTCTTCACCTTGACCCAAATATTTAATGCTATGAAAAGACCAAAGCCTCATTCCAGGGACTTTGGGGGACTCATTGCTTTACCAAGGAGCAAAGAAGTTGGGGACACTCAGGGGAGCTAAGCCTTTCGTTCTTCAAGACTTTCTTGGGACCTTCCTATGGCCTCACTGGTGGTTTGGAAGAAGGACATGTATCCCATTGCTCTGCCACCCAATTTGTTTTTCTTTTACCAAGGGCATCAGAGCAGAGGGCACTGCTCCTCCACTTGCACTACTAGTTTAGAAAATTAGAGAAATTGTTTTCCTTCCTTCTCCATCTCTTACTCTTCAATAATGGGAATTAGTGTGCCTTTCCATCCTTGTATATATAACATTCTTGCTACTGTCGAAATATATAATAACAAAGTTCCAAATATCCTTTCAAATTGGTTATCCATGAAACCTAAAAAGAAAACTACTGCTTTCAGTTATATACATATTGTAAAACATCTTCTGAATTAAAAATCTGATCTTAGTATTTCTTTTCTTTATCACAAGTCCACCAGAGTGTAAGTCAAGGACTATTTGTATGGCTGAGCTTTATCTTCCTTGACTGGTAGAGTTTGGGCAGTAATTCAGTAAGGAATTTTCTTTATCCCATTGGGACATGGCAAGTACTGAGGCTCCAATCATTTACAACTATAGCAGGTTAGTTGTTCAACATACTAAGACATCTTTTGTCTACATTTCAGTGTGGAAGGCATTCCCTGCTCTTCAACAACACATTATGCCATAAGGTCACACCGTTTCTTTCTCACTCATCTGTTTGCTTACTGAGATCTTCAAGCTGATGTGGTTGCTTGGGCAGAAGTAGCACAAAACCAAGTATAAAACTATTACCTAATCCCTGCAAGTGAGCATAAAATAATTTAAGTTTTTTTCCAAGCAAAATACTGTGGAATATTCCTTAGAATATTTTTCTGATGACTCAATATTGTTGTTGTTAGATGCGAAGTTCTATCCGACATATCGCGACCTCATGGACAATGTTCCTCCAGGCCTTCCTGTCCTCTGCCACCTTCTGGAGTCCATTTAAGCTCATGCCTACTGCTTCAGTGACTCCATCCAGCCAACTCATTCTCTGTTGTCCCCTTCTTCTATTCCCCTCAATCTTTCCCAGCATTAGGTTCTTCTCCAGTGAGTCCTTCCTTCTCATTAGTTGGCCAAAGTATTTGAGTTTCAACTTCAGGATATGGCCTTCTAAAGAACAGTCAGGGTTGATCTCCTCTAGGACTGACCAGTTTGAATGCCTTGCAGTCCAAAGGACTTCGCAGGAGTCTTCTCCAGCACCTTAGTTTAAAGGTCTCAATTCTTTGGCACTCAGCCTTTCTTATGATCCAACTTTCACAGCCATACATTGCAACTGGGAAGACCATAGCCTTGACTATACGCACTTTTGTTGGCAGGGTGATGTCTCTGCTTTTTAGTATGCTGTCTAGATTTGCCATAACTTTCCTCCCCAGGAGCAAGCCTCTTTTAATTCCTTGGCTGCAGTCCCCATCTGTGGTGATCTTGGTGCCCAGGAAAATAAAATCTGACATTACCTCCATTTCTTCCCAATCTATTTGCTAAGAATTGAGAGGGCTGGATGCCATGATCTTGTTTTTCTTAATGTTGAGTTTCAAGCCCACTTTTGCACTCTCCTTTATCTGCATCAAGAGGTGCTTTAGTTCCTCTTCACTTTCTGCCATTAGAGTGGTATCATCTGCATATCTTAGGTTGTTGATATTTCTCCCGGCAATCTTAATTCCAACTTTTGATTCATCTAGCCCTGCCTTTCTCATGGTGTGCTCTGCATATAAGTTAAATAGGCAAGGTGACAGTATACAGTCTTGCCGGACTCCTTTCCGGTAAAAGTCTGCCGGTGGAGGGAGGGCCTTCTCAGTGGATGCGCCTGCCCTTTGGAACCAGCTGCCCGTAGAGCTTAGGACTGCCCCCGACCTTCGGTCATTCCGCCGGGACCTGAAGACCTGGCTCTTTGAGCTTTCCGGCCCAGGCTGAGAGTTTTTAAATGGGGTTTTATACTTTTTCAGGGGTTAAATTTAATTATTTTAACTGTTTTTAACTTTTGTATTGTATTAACATTTTAAATACTTTGTAAATCGCCCTGAGTCCTACGGGAAAAGGGTGGTATATAAATTCAATAAACTTAAACTTAAACTTTCCCAAGTGTCCAGTTCTCACTGTTGCTTCTTGACCCACTTATAGGTTTCTCAGGAGACAAATAAGATGGTCTGATACTCCCATCTTTTTAAGAACTTGCCAGTTTGTTGTGATCCACATAATCAAAGGCTTTAGCATAGTCAATGAAGCAGAAGTAGATGTTTTTCTGGAACTCCCTAGCTTTCTCCATGATACAGCGTATGTTGGCAATTTGATCTCTAGTTCCTCTGCCTCTTCGAAATCCTGCCTGTACTTCTGGTAGTTCTAGATCCAAATAGTGCTGGAGTCTAGCTTGTAGGATTTTAAGCGTAATTTTACTAGCATGTGAAATGACTGCAATGGTGCGATAGTTTGAACATTCTTTGGCACTGCCTTGGAATGTAAACTGATCTTTTCCAATCCTGTGGCCACTGTTGAGTTTTCCAAATTTGCTGGCAAATTGAGTGTAGCACTTTTACTGCATCGTTTTTCAAGATTTTGAGTAGCTCAGCTGGAATACTGTCACCTCCACTAGCTTTCTGGTTGTTGCTCAGCTTTCCTAAGGCCCATTTCACTTCACATTCTAGGATGTCTGGCTAGGGGTCAGTGACCACCCAATCGTGGTTATCTGGGATGTTAAGCTCGTTCTTGTATAGTTCTTCTGTGTAGTTTTGCCACCTCTTCTTAATCTCTTCTGCCTCTGTTAGGTCCCTGCCATTTTGGTCCTTTTTCATGCCCATTTTTGCATGAAACATTCCTTTCATATTTCCAATTTTCTTGAAGAGATCTCTGGTTTTCCCTATTCTATTGTTTTCTTCTATTTCTTTGCACTGTTCATTTAAGAAGGCATTCTTATCTCTTCTAGATATTCTCTGGAATTCTGCATTCAATTGGGTGTATCTTTCTCTTTCTCAGTTCGCTGATTCCTAAGATGTTGATGTTCAGTCTTGTCATCACTTGTTTGACCAAGTCCAGCTTACCTTGATTCATGGATCTTACATTCCAGGTTCCTATGGAGAATAAATCTTTACAGCATCAGACTTTCCTTTCACCACCAGATGCATCCATAGCTGAGCGTCCTTTCAGATTTGGCCCAGTCACTTCATTCTTTCTTGCACTACTAGTACTAGCCCTCTGCTCTTCCCCAGTAGCATATTGGACACCTTCCAACCTGAGGGGCTCATCTTCCAGTGTCATATCTTTTTGCCTTTTGGTACTGTCCATGGGGTTTTTATGGCAAAGATATTGGAGTGGGTTGCTATTTCCTTCTCCAGTGGATCACATTTTGTCAGAACTCTCTGCTATGACCTGTCCATCTTGGGTGGCCCTGCACTTCATACGTAGCTCATAGCTTCATTGAGTTATGCAAGCCTCTTCGCTGCAACAAGGCAGTAATCCATAAAGGGGATTCAATATTAGGATAGGATAATAAAAGAATGGAAGATGTATCAAGAAGAAATCTGCATGAGAGAGAGAATCTCTTCCTGGACCATTGTTTTTGTTAAATAATAATAATAATAATAATAATAATAATAATAATAATAATAATAATAATAATAATAATAATAATAATAATAATAATAATAATAATTTAATTTCTATACCGCCCTTCTCCCGAAGGACTCAGGGCAATAAATGCAATAAAAATACAATGTACAAAAGTTAAAAAAAGAATTAAACATTGTAGTCCAATTACAGTAAAAATAATAAAATTAATATTAAAATACCCCAAACCCATCAGACCAGGCCGGCTTGTTCAAATAAGTAAGTTTTTAGGTCACGGCAGAAGGAGCGAAGGTCAGGAGCCATCCGGAGCTCAACCAGTTGTGATCTACTTTATCAAATGCCTTACTGAGGTCCAAGTAAATTATATCTACAGTATTCCTCTGGTCCACTAATTTTGTCACTTGGTCAAAGAATATAATAAGATTTGTCTGGCATGATCTGTTTTTGACAAACCCATGTTGACTTTTAGTGATGACTTTGTTTGCATCAAGGTGTTCACTGATTTTTTAGAATACTTGCATTCAGTGATATATTTATTAACTTGCTATAAAAAGATAAAAATAACAACTTCTGATATAGTAGTTAAGACACCAGGAGATTGTGAGTTCTAGTCCCCACCTTAGGCACAAAGCAAGCTGGGTGATCTTGGGCCAGTCATTCACTCTCAGCCTGAGGAAGGAAGCAATGACAAATCATTTCTCAAAACCTTTTCACAAAAACTGCAGAAACTATTCCAGGCAGTTGACAGGAGTCAATATTGACTCAAAAACACAAAATTAATCAATCAACCAGAGTGGAGCAAAACAATTGAGGGCTAGAGTAAATGATGAAGCAGCAAATTTGGACTCTGGTTGGAATAAGCAATACAAATGGAAAAAATAGGGGTATTCCTAAAACAATAATCTGTAATTCATAATGAGATTTCATATGTAGATTAATAGATATATCCTGGGAATATCAAGTTAAAAGGTACCATCTTCTGAGGGGTCCTTGATGCTCTCTGAGGTTGGTTGTTTTCCTGGAGATATTTCATTACCCAAACTACATAACAACATCAGTGCTAATTTAGCACCAATGATGTTACCTAGTTTGGGTAATGAAACATCTGCAAGAAAACAACCAAGCTCAGAGAGCACCAAGGACACCTCATTTCAACCCTGAGCTACAAATATTCTCCTTTATTGGTACTATCTTCTAAAACAGGTCTTCTATATTTAGTAAATGTTTTGTGTTTTACTTAGAATCTACACATGCATCAAGTACAAATAAAACCTGCCCACACAGTCATATTAATTAACTGGCTGATGCTTCAAAAGAGTATGTTGTAACACTGGAAGGATGTGAAAAGTTACAATAAGAAATGAAATTTGTGAAAGTTACGCAACCTATCAGAAGTAATTATTTCAGTGATTCTTCCCGACCTGAAAATCTGGGTGGCTAAAATAAAAGAACAGAGAAGTAAGATAAATTGGAACACCAACCTTTCAACATTAATCACAACAACTGACTCTCCAATGTTTTCAGTCAGTTCCCTTCTACAACTTAAATTAAAACACAAGTTATATAAAAAGGTTTTAAATGCTGATATACAGTATTGTAGTGCAATTGGCTATTCTATATATAAATATTAAATAAAACATAATAACATATAATGTAATGTAATGTAATATAATAGTTTGGTGGCTTAGACTTTAAAAAGAAGGAAACAGGTAATAAATAGTATATCAAAAGGAAAAAAATATCTCAAGCAAAAAAGGGGATTACAACCACAATAATAATAATAATAATAATAATAATAATAATAATAATAATAATAATAATAATAATAATAATAATAATAATAATAATAATAATAATAATAATAATAATAAATAATAATAATAATAATAATAATAATAAGAAGAAGAAGAAGAAGAAGAAGAAGAGGAGGAGGAGGAGGAGGAGGAGGAGGAGGAGGAGGAGGAGGAGGAGGAGGAGGAGGAGGAGGTTGGAAGGAACCTTGGAGGTTATCTAGTCCAACCCCCTGCTCAGGCAGGAAACCCTATACCATTTCAGACAAATGGCTGGCCAGTCTCAGTCAAATTTTCAAGAACTTTTGGAACTTCAGGTATAGCTGAAGTTGGAACTTTTGGAGTTCAGGTATAGCTAAAAATATAATTTCGTATGTTTGGAAAAAATTTACCATTCTGGATATAAAATCCTGGTATGTATTTCCTCTCAGCATTTCAATCAGCTCTTTTCTGCTAAAATAGAAAGATTGCTCAAAATGATGATTTCCGGTTGGAATGATTTTTTAAAAGTAATTTTTATATCTTTATTGTAATGCAATTTTCTTACTTTATATTGTTCTTTTAGTAACAGTTCAAAATTAATGATTTTTTTCTGGCAAAGTCAACCGAAGGATGGCTAGTTTGGCAGTGGTACTTTTTTCAGGCAAATAAAAAAATATTTTTATTTAATTTGGGGGCTCTGCTGCAATTTAAGGTTGCTGCAGGTGCTATTTATTTTCCCCACCATAACTCTTCTGAGCATATTAAATATGCACTGCATATTTTTATACAAAAGCTGCATTAAAGACTAACAGACAAGTATTTACATAAGCAATCTTCATATTCCAAAGGAAATTTTAGCACTTGAATCAGAAATGCTGCACAGCCCAGATGTTCTTCCGTGTAGGCACTGACAAAATCTAGAACTGTTTAATTTTAAAAAGTTGTTGAATTTTCATATCATGCTCTTAGGTTTAGTTTGCTAACAAATCAAGGTATTTCTAGTATCAAGAAAGGATTAAAGGAAACCAAGGTATGATAACAGCATATACTCTAATTTGCCAAAAAAGACATCTTGTGTGTGCAGAAGATACTTGTAGGAACACAAACAGATATACAAATATGCATATTGTCAAAGCAAAGCAAAGTGAAGAGAGAAACACTGGAAACAGGAGGATAAAACAGCAGCTGTGAAGTAGGTAATAAGTGCATAAAAAATGAAAGAGAGTTATTCTGATACTTTAAGTACTCTTTGAATTGGCAGATATGAATAGCACCATGAATGGGTCTAAAAGCCGTATTGTTTTATACTCTCAACAACAGGAATCAGATATTTTCTGTTCCTGTATTTGATAAAGCAATCTTACCTCATTTGATATATTCCAGATGTGTTAGATTACAACACCAATCACTTCAGTGAACATAGACAATGGCTTTCTTGGTTCAGTATGAGGAAAATCAGAATTCAAAATATAAGGAGGGCATTAGGTTGTGAAGGCTGCAATTGAACCTAGCTTGCCTGCCTACTGCCATTCCCAAATTTAATTGTAAAATAGCAATAGCACTTAGACTTCTATACCACTTCACAGTAGAGGTGACAATAGGTTTAAGGAATTAGATCTGATAGACAGAGTGCCTCAAGAACTATGGACAGAGGTTCGCAACATTGTACAACAGGTAGCAACCAAAACCATCCCAAAGAAAAAGAAATGCAAGAAAGCAAAATGGCTGTCTGAAGAAGCTTTGGAAAGGAGGGAAGCGAAAGGCAAGGGATGAACAGATCAACAAATGTATGTTATTAATTTCAGTAACCAGCATAAAACAGAAACACTACACAATAAAATCATATTATCAGAAAGTCAGTCATATAGGACCTGATACTGTACACAGCTGAAAATGAGGGATACTCTTGTGGACACTATTATACCTAGGCCAATAAAGGGGTGTAATTGAACAATATACACAGATGAAAATATAGTTTACATAACTAATATCCATATAAGCCTGAACTTATTTAATTCCCCCCCCCCCAGTATCAAACACACAGTTCTTGCTTCTCCTTTATTACAGTGTCTACATTTATAGGGGTATGTAAATAGTTAATGTGACACAAATCATCCTATAAAATGTTAAAATCTCAGCTACGAATCAAGCTGCCAGTCCACACTGGTCCCTCGCTCAGGCACTTCCAGTTGCTTGGGTCAGCTGGACTCTGCTGTCTTTGGTTCCAGATGGTCTCTTGCGCAGTCTTCTCTCAGCTGTGGGGTGGGGTGGCCAATTGGCCAACTGGCGGTCAGATAGCCAGTTGGCCAATTGGCACTTCTTCTTCTCTACCCGTCTTCTCTGCTGCTTGCTGGTCTCTTCTTCTACTGCCTTTGCTCCTTCATTAATTCCCCAGCCTGCATTCCTTTCTCTCCCCTTCCTCGACCTCCTTTCTCTGTCTTTCCTCTCAGACTTGTTTCTCTACCTTTTGCTCAGGCTTGTTTTTCTATCTTTTCCTCAGGCCTCTTTCTCTACTTCTCTCCCAGGCCCCTTTCTCAACTTCTCCTTCCAGTATGCTCCACACAACCCTTGCTTCACCCTCTCGCCCTCTTGCTCTCTCTCTCACTGTCTCCCCCTGCCCCGCTACACTTATAAATATTTAAACTTTCTGATGATTCAAGTAACCAAGCTTGTTGATACAACAGGTAAATACATACTTCTTTCAGCCGGAAGCCCACAATTATGTTTCATGTAATGAACTGCATGTATAGTTTGGATCTAGGTTGACTGCACAACTGTCATCATATTGTGAATATTATTTTATTCATTACCTTATTTAATTTTATTCTCATTTGAGGGAAAAGCACAGACTCAAATTATTCTACTTGCATACATTACATGAAGCACCATCGTTCTGGAGAAGGCAGGAGAAGAAGAGGACAACCAGATGCAAAATAGATGGAATCAGCTACAGTGCTGATGATGCACCATTGGTAGAGCTAAAGGGCCAGGTTAAATATTGACATTGACTTGGTGACACATAGTTAATCAATCAAGGTGACCAGTATATATCAGATGGCACTGCCTTCAGCCAAGAAATGTAGGAAAAAATCACCCTAGAAGGAAAAAACAGCAAAGTATGAAGAAGTTTCACATGCTTATTTCAACTGTGTTCTTTCCAGAAATAGTTATTCAACTTTACTCAAGGGCTACCAACGGTTTCTTCTTAATGCAAATGTAAGTGTAGAAATATATATTGCAATCTGTATCCTTGGGATACTGCAACTTTGGCTACTATGGAGTTTTACAGAATTGCAGAGTGGTGACATATCATTGTTACCACAGCAAGTGAGGCAACCGCCTACCCACCCACCCAAGTTGAAATTGAAACACTTGGTCTGCTTACTGCTTCCACTGCAGGAAACATTTAAATCAGCATAAAAATAAACTTGAGAGTGATCTAGGAGTCCTAATGGACAACTATTTAAAAAGCCAAGTTGCATCTGCAGAGGGATAGAATTCATATTTCATCCAGTTTGGGTCACCACTATATAAAAAAAGGTATTGCGACTCTAGAAAGAGTGCAGAGAAGAGCAGCAAAGATGATTAGTGTGCTGGAGGCTAAAATATATGAAGATTGACTTGCAGGAATTGGTTATGTCTAGTCTAATGAAAAGAAGGACTAGGGATAACAAGATAGCTGTCTTCTATTATTGGAGGGGCTGCCACAAAGAAGGGTCAACCTATTCTACAAAGCACCTGAAGGTAGGACAGGAAGCAATGGATGTAAACTATTTAAGGAGAGAACCAATCTAGAACTAAGGAGATTTTGCTGCTGTTTCTGAGCACATTCTGTGATTTGGATGGTAATAGATCTTTTTTTTCCAAGCAAGCACATTTCATCACATGTGCTGGACTCCCCTCAGCCAAGAAGCTAACGAGGTTGTTCCTGCAGCATTTATATCAGTTACACGGAATGCCTAAGTGCATCATCTTGGACTGAGGGATCCAGTTTACTGCTAGGTTCTGGAGGGAATTTGTGAAGGTGATTGTGTCATCCCAGGGGCTCAGTTCTGGTTTCCATCTGAATACAAATGGATCTTCAGAACAACCTAACGCAGTAGTGTAACATTATCTGCTGTGTCAATTACCAGCAAACGACCTGGGCAGGACTTCTGCCATTTGCAGAGAAAGTGTATAACAACACAGTACACAGCAGCACCAGTTTCACTCCATTTAAGCTAGCCACGGGGTAGACTTTGTGCCAATGCCAGAGTGCCCACAGGAACCTCCATCCTCAAGCACCTTAAATGAGTGGGTAGATTTGTTCCAACACACTTGGAGCAATGCAAAGAAAGCTTTAACTAAAGCTGCTGAAAGTCACAAGAGAGAGGCAGATAAGAAGTGATCTCCCTAGGAGACATTCCATGTGGGAGACAAAATGTATCTATCCACTAAATACCTTAAGTTTAAACAAACATGCAAGAAGTTAGGACCGAAGTGCATAGGCCCCTTTCCCATTGTAAAATTCAACCCGGTAACCGTAGAACTAAGGCATTCCAAAGATAATGCCAAAGATACCCCCAGTATTCCATTGCAGTCTACTGAAACCGTTTTGGGGCTCCACGATAAGACCAGTGGGAAAGGCAGCCCCAACCCCAATAACAGCAGTGGTAGGGAGAGACACTAAAAAGTCACTAGAGTCCACAAAGGAGGCTTGCACTACTTAATCCAATAGAAGGGCTATCCAATGTCAGAAGCTAGATGGGTAAAAGCTCACAATATAAAAGCAGTTTGATTGGTTTAACAATTCCACACTAAGTACCCTCAGAAGCTGGGGCCATCACAAGACAAGAAATAATGTGTATTCATTTTGTTTTTCAGGTTCCCCCAACTCTGTATGGAGCCGGCCTGTCAAGCTACAAAGATTCTTTCCATTATGAAAATCATGCTGCTTCCAGCTTGCCAACAGTTGTAGCAGGAGGAGAGGAAGGTTTGGTATCCACAGGCGTTTTCTATCAGTGTGAGAGCCAAGGTCACTAGAGAGATGCTTTGGCGAATAGAGACTTTCTCCTCATAGCAAATGCTGGAAGACTAATTGGAAAATGTGACCCAAACTGTCAGAGAGGGGAGGGAAAGTTCACTCTTTTAAGTATATTTTTCCTGCCACATTGCCAGAGCTGGCATTTGTTCAACCCTACCAGTATGCTATGCCTAATAAAGTTTACATTAGAGATGGCTATGTCTCTGGTGTGTTTACTTTGTTGGGCTTTTCAGCTGGAGCTTGACACCTACATTATCGACAGGAATAAGGTCTGAGTTTCAATAAAATGCTAGTCACTGAATGAATAATAAAGTTTTTAAATACAGAGCAAGAGAAGGTATTAATGTCACTGAGATGGGATTATGAATAATCCTTGGATCAGTGGTGGGATTCAAATATGTGAACAACTGGGTCTCTGTTTGGATGCCACTTCTGGAAGTCCATTCTGGGCCTGGGCAACAAAAAAATAGCTACTGGTTCTTCTGAACTGGTGCAAACTGGCTGAATCCCATCACTGCCTTGGATTGAAAATAGTTTATTTTTATGCCATTACAAGCTTTTTTTCCAGGGTAAGTAGCAAGTAGACCAAGTGTTTCAGTTTCCACCTTCATTTTGGGTGAGTGGGTAAGTGGTTGCCTCACTTGCTGTAGCAACAATGTTATGTCACCATAGAGCAAATCTGTAAACCTCTGTACCTGTAAGAGTTGCAGTATCTCAAGGATACAAATTGCAATCGCAATTTCTACATTTTAATCTTGCACGAAGAAGAAACCATTGATAGTCTTTGAATAACCTTGAGTAACTTTTTTTGTAAAGAATACAGTTGGCATATGAATTTGAAACTTCTTCATAGATAAAGGGGCTATCCATTCAGTCTCTTCTGGCATATTTGCACCTCATTTCTTGGCTGCAGGCAGTGCAACTATACATTGATCATCCTGATTAATCAATGATGTGTGATCAAGTTGATGTTGAATCTTAGGAGCTTCACAGATAATTTTTCTCCATGATAATTTGTGCCTAACTTGGTTCTTGAGCTCTTCCAATAGTGCATTATCACTAATGTAACTGATTCCATTATTTTGCAATTGGTTCTTCTCTTCATCTCATTCCTTCTACCTTTCTGAGCATTAGAGCTTTCTCCAGAGAGCTGGGCTTCATATAATGTATCCAAGCAGGATAATTTGAGTCTATGCATTTTTTTCTCAAATGAGAAATTCTTCAATAATCCTATGGTTTCTTCTCATGGCTGCCCTTGGTATGCTCAAGTTGAAACAAAAGTTGAAAGCTGTCAATACTCTTCCTGTCTTGCTTTATTCATGTCTGATTTGCTGCAGATGAATGAAGATGGTGAAGAGTTACCAATGGTTCCTGCAATAAAGAAAACTGTTAAGTCAGCAGAGATCAGGCCCTTTACAAAACTATTAATTGATTAGCTTGGAAAGACAGGAAGAGAAAAAACAGAATTTCAATGCCTTGAAACCCTGAATTATATACAGGTTTTGGTTTCTAAGAAATGTAACAAGTCTCTTTGATATCTGCAATTTTATGGCCGAAAAGAAGACCAACAGACTATTTTTCAACTGTCGTTGAGCATAAACAAAATACATCATAGTGAACAACTCTTCTCCCTTTGCAATCATTTTTTTCTGCAGTAAAGGTATTCATTTAGCCATGTCAACTCCATGAGTATTTTGCATAGTTAGCCAATAGGTGCCAAGTATACGGGAGCTTACATTATTCTCTCTGTGTTGACCAGGCTAATCAGGAGAAATAGAAAAAGTGCAGTTCTTTCCTTATTCCTGAAATACTAAGGATATGCAAAATACATAGGTGTCACCCAACCTTTCTGGCAACACCAACCTCTTTGAATTGCAATAGAGTCCTGCAGTTTCTATGGGGATCCTTTGGTTTAGTCCGTGAGTTGATGCACCCTAGGATTGCATTGCACTGAGACTTGCAGACCTAAGTCTTTTCTTTGGAACACAGTTGAAAGCATTGCCCTGCCCTGCTGATCAACCTCTGATGTAACCACTTTAATAAGCTCATTGTTTAATTGCATTTAATTTCTTTCTATTCAACAAATTGATGGGTCTCTCGCTGCACCCTCCAAACCTGACATTTATTTCCAAATGACAAAAAAAGTTTGGCAGAGTAGAAATATTGGGACCAATTAGAGGGTGGTGGTGCTAGACTACAAACTAACAGCTGGGGTCCCACAAAAAATTATTTATTTAAAATATTTATATACGTACTCATTTCTAAGACAACTCTGGGCAGCTCCTAACAAAAAATTTTTAAAAAACTGTAGCACATACTCAATTGAAACTTAAAGCAATATCTGCATTTCCTTCAAAAGTTTCCATTCATGTTTCTTGTCTTCTTTTTTTAAAAAAATATAAACCCAGGGGACATCCTCAAACCGGGATTGCAGAGCCTCCGACAACAGACTGGCATTGTCCAGTTCCCTGGCATGGTCACTGTAGAGATCCGCCCCCCATTCTGCTGCTTCACCCTGCAATCCCGCCATTACTGCCACCACCATTGCTCACTGAGATGGATAGAAGCAAGCATACCAGTCTAAATGGCTTATAACCTGGCTGAGGAACATCGCTAACTGGTCCAGGTTCCCATTGAATGTTGCTGGTATTAGTGGTGGATCCCAAGCCACCCCTGGACCCCATGTACCCAAAGGCCAACCTGTTCCCCATAGAGTGTCAGCCATAGATGGAGACCGCTGGTCCCTGGGCCCTACTGTCTGCCAGATCCAGTTGGCTTAGTGGGCTGCCTGGTGAGGGCTCTGCCTGGGTCCAACAACTTGCCTTCCCACACAGACCATGATTGTTCTGCCGGTATGCCCTTGAAAGCCCCACCACAGGGGTCTCTGTCTTTCCTGGACTGCCACACGGTCACAGTTGGTTGGTTCCATGCTTTGCAGCAAAGCATTGGAACCTTCTGCAACACAGGTAGGCCCCTCCACCCCTCTCGGGCACCTTGCTTGCCAGCTGATCAGCGACCTTGCCACGCAGCTTCTCCGTCCATCACCAGCATTGCTGAGACCAAGCCACAAAGCTGCCCGGCCATTCAGTGGCATCCTCATTGGTGTTGCTGCGAAGCCTGGTGTTGTGATTCAGCATCAGCCTGTGGTTTTGGCAGCTGAGTCGGACAATTCTGAAGAGGAGGAGGAGGAGGAGGAGGAGGAGGAGTTTGGAGAGCCTTTGGTGTCAGAGGAAGCTTATGATGCACCACAGAACTCTCAGCCAGGCCCCTCCCATCTTGTTCCTCCTCAGACCCAGCTGTGTGAGCATGAAGGATTGGAAGAAGACGATCCACAGCTAGCTCTGTTCAGGGACGCTAGGAGCAGGAGGCAATCTAGCAGCACTGAGCAGAGGAAAGCAATGAGGCAACTCAGGAGCAGGCAATGAGAAGCCACGCCTTGAGACTGCTGTTTAAGAGGGGAATGTGTAGGAGGTGCTGGTTGCTGAAGGCAACTGTTTGAAGAGCTTCTGATAGAGTCCTGGTCTGTTATTGTTTAACTCTTGTTTAACCTTTCTGTTTAAGTCTTGTTTGAACTTTTCGTTTAGCTTTTGTAAATAAGCTAAAGTTATTTCCAGCCTGTTGATTATAAAAGGGGGTTGTCCCTGACATTCAAACAGGGCCGGTCGTAGGCTGGAACAGAACACCTGGCTCTTCGGTGTCTTTGGCATATTGGAGCTGCGGGGTGTGCTTTCTCTGTTGCTGGTGCCTTTCCCCCCTCCCGTGAATGTTGAGCCCTTGGGGCTTGATATCTAGAACCTGGTTGTATCCATCAAAGCCAGAATGTGCTTAGCCTAAGATCCATGGGAACCAGCAAGGAGCTGCCCTGCTGCCTCCGTCCTGCCTGCAAGGTGGGCGCACAGGAGACGGCCAGTACTGGTGTCCTGGGTGAAGTCAGCCTGTGGGACAAGACAGCCAGCAGGGATGCTGTACTCTGCTTGCAAGCACAAACAGGGGGCGGGGTGGCCCCGTGGATTTAAGGCTGGATGTCAACGCTGCTAACATCGAATGTTATTGCTTGACATGAGATGAAGAAGTAGCTATTTCATATGTTAAACTTGTGTATTGCTTTAAGACTTGTGTATTGTTTTAGTTTAAAATTGGTGGGAGGGAAGAGTAGGAATGCACTTTGAAGGCCATTTGTCTCTCTAAAGAAGATAAGACTTTGGTGGTTCTTCTAACGGAAGGGAAGCTGATTCTTTAAATTAATTGGAGAATATGATTAATGACAAAATTAGAAAGGTGGAGAATTTTGTTTAATTATATTGTGCAAGGGGCGGAGATTTCAGATTCCAGCTTCCTTCGAGCAAGCATTTGCTGGTATATTAGGCTAATAAAGGACTTTTAAGATAAACAATGCCTCAGAGTCACTTGAAAAGCCCATATGTCGGAAACGTGACATCAAGCTGGAATCCACACTACTTTTTAAACTAATTAGGGAGTCCCGACCTCCTGTCGCTGTCTCCAAGCTTTGGAGGCAGTCTGGCAAAGAGTTGGGGAAGATCCCATAATGGAAGGAATAAAATTGCCTGAAGCCAGCTCCCCGGCACCAGCAGCCACCCCAGTGGAGGAAGGGCCAGCTAAGAAGCCGTCAAGGAAAGAGTTTCAGCAATCCTCCCAACTGGGAGCTTGGCCCAAACAACCAGGAGAGTGGATTAAGCCCAGCAGAGACTCCAGGAGCCTCGGAGCAGCCAGGCCAGCTGAGATTGAATACTTGGGTGAGTGGAAAATCCTGTCTGCAGATCAGACTGCTTGCCAGATAGAGGAGTCCCCTGCCAAGCCCTCCAGATCCATAGAGACAGAGGACACCAGCCTGGGGCCTCTGCAGCAATGGGAGTTTGGGGAGCCCCCACAAGTGGAAGGCCAACAACCTCTGAGCTTGCCCCAGCTAACAGAATCCTTGCAACAGCTGGGGGTGGTGAAGAAGCCTAGAGATCAGGAGCTGGTGGAAGGACAACAGCAAGGGTGGCAGCAGCAGGACCCAGATGTGCAACCCCTGAGCATACAGCAGGGACAGAGGGGCCAGCAGCAGGGGGGGCCCTGGCAGCCATTAAATCAGCAACCAAAGTGAGGCCAGCAGCCACTGGAGACACAACAACAGCAGTGGGGGCCCTGGTGGCCAGTGAATCAACAACCAGGAGGGGGCCAGCAGCAGTGGGACCCCCAGCAACAGTTGATCCAACAACCAAGGGGGGGACAGCACCAATGGGGGGCCCAGTAGCCGTTGAACCAACAACTAGGGTGGGGCCAGCAGCAATGGGGGCCCCAGCAAGCAATGATGAGCCCACCCTTCAGAACAACCTTCGATGGGGACCCAGCGAAACTGACTTTTTTCCTCAACCAAGTATGCTCTCACTTGAATCGCTGGGGTCACTCTTACCCGGACCCGGGTGTGATGGTCGATGTGATTGCATCCAACCTAGAGGGAAAAGCATCTGAATGGTTGAACAATTTATATAACGAGCAGGCCCCTGAATTGGAGGACCCCCACCTTTTCCTCCTGGGGCTGAGGGAAAGGTTTGAGGATCCATCCATTGCCCTCAAAGCAGAAAAACAAATCCATAAGATAAAGCAAGCTGGCCAGCCTGCCCTAGAGTATGTGCGGGAGTTTCGAAAGATGGCAGGAAGGATAGATGGATGGCCTGAGCAATCAATGATTCATCTTTTTAGAGAAGGGTTAGATGACCACCTCTCTCAGGCATGTATCTATTGAGCTGTACCCGACCACCTGCATGAATGGTACCAGGCAGTGGTGAAATTAGATGTCCAGCTCACCCACTATAAAAAGCCTCCCCCACCTGAAACTGCACCAAAACCAGGATCCAGATGGCTACCACCACCCTGAAAATCCCCAACGTCTGCTAATGCCAAAAGACCTAGACCACCTAGAGGTCCGCCAATCAAGTGCTTTCAATGTGGACAGCAGGGACATCGAGCAGCGAACTGCCCAGTTCCTTACCCACAACAGCAGAGTAGACCAGATCCAACAACGAGGAAGAAACCCGCACAGCAGCCATTGAGAGAAAAGTCCAACTGGGTGTTCTGTACCAGCCTGCTACCGGCCCTGCAGAAAAGGCAGGGACAACCCCTTTACAAATGGCAAGAGGCTGGAATTACGCCTGCCAAATTTATAGCTACAAAAACAAACAAGACACGAACCAAGAAACAGGAGCTTTAAGAAACACGAACTATCCAAGCAGTTGCCTTCAGCAAACCAGCCCTCCCCACACATTCCCCTTATATAGAGTTCAGGGCGTGGCTTCTCTCTGCCTCCTTCCGAGAAGCCCCATTGCCTTCCTCTGTTTACTCCTAATTGACTGCCTCCTGCGTCAGGCGTCCTTGAACAGGGCCAGCTGTGGGTCATCTTCATCCACGCTGTCAGGCTCACACAGCTGGGTCTCCATGGTGACCAAGTGGGAGGGGCCTGGCTGAGGGCTCTCATCAGCAAGATCTTCAACCCCCTCAGCAAGATCTTCAACCCCCTCAGCAAGATCTTCAACACCCCCCTCCTCCTCCTCTGAGTCATCCGACCCAACTGCCGAACCCACAGGCTGACCCTGAAACACAACACTGGGCCACCCAGGGGAGCCCTTCGTAATTCAGGCAGATGCCAGCAACGTGGCAGTTGGAGCGGTGTTATTGCAAAAGAATAAAAGCGGGGTCCTACAACCTTGTGCTTACACCTCTAAGAAATTTACTGAAAGCAAGAGGAGATGGACAGTCTGGGAGGAGGAGGCCTTTGCAATTAGGTGGGGGCTATTAAACTGGCGGCACTACTTAGAAGGGAGCAAGGTGCCTTTTGAAGTACGGACAGATCACAAAAATTTAGAGGCACTAAAAACTCCCTGAAAATTGTCCCCAAAACAAGTATGATGGGCACAGTACTTCAACTTTTCAACTTTACTCTAAAGTACATACCAGGAAGAAAAAACTTCCTAGCTGATGCACTCTCCCGATTGCCACAATACAAAAGTGAACGCGAAGAAGTTCATGAGGCAATTATCCCCAGTACACAAACTGTGGCCCAACTCACACCTCGCAGGACCCCTAATCCTGATGACCCTGGGGTAAAGAAAATAAAGCGAGAACTGCTCACTGATCAATGGTTTAAAGACAATCAGACATCCCTAACATGCAGGGATGGTCTGGCTTACAAGGGGGGAAAATTGTACTTGCCTGAAGCTCTTCTCCTTAAGGCCCTCAACCACAGCCATGATGTCAAACAGGCTGGACATTTCAGATATCTAAAAACTCTACATCTCATTCACTGGCAATTTTGGTGGTGGGGACTAAAACCAGACATAGAAAACAATGTCAAGAGCTGTACTGTATGTGCCACCATGAAAAGAATCCCAGGAAAGACACCTGGGTTATTGCAACCGGTGGCCAAACCTTCTCAACCATGGGAAGAAATAGCTATGGACTTTATAGTAGACCTACCCGATAGTAGAGGAAATACTGTCATTTGGACTATGATAGGTTAAAACAGAAGAGTGTGTCACGATGGTTTGCTTCCCCACTTCCTTCTAGCAATTTAAATATGTAAAGACCACAAAAGAAAAAACTTGGCTTTCTTTCATTTTATTTCAGAGGGGTGGAGTGGGAGGATTGGGGAGGGTTGTTTGTTTGTTTCAAAGGAAGGGAAAAAGAGGCTTCGGGTCTGTTGTGGGCGCATCAGGTGAACAGTGAGGGTGTGAAGCTTCTGACGTTGGGGGGAGCACAGTCTTTTTAAAAGAGCAAAATGAGGCAAAAAAATAAAAATCCCCCACTCCACCCCCATTAGCTGGGGGTGATCTTTTTTTTTCTTGTTCAGAAGAGACACTCTTCTGTTTTAACCTTTTTCCTTGGTAGTTTTTCAGAGTTTTCATCCTGCTTTTGTGAGAGGGTAGCTTTTGGGTGGGGTAAAGCTTTTCTCTTTACACCCCCCCAGGCCACCAGCCGAGCAAGACACCCGCCTGCCTGCACTCTTCCCCCTGTTGGAGGTTTTTGTTGTGAGCATTTCTGTTGAGGATTGGCAGTAGGAGGGGGCTGTTTGGTTTTTATCCCCCCCCCCGTCTGCTGGGTGGGTGCAGCAGGCTTTGGTCACTTCTGTCGTTCTGCATGTTTGTTTTTTGGGGGAATCCCAACTCCAGTTCCTAAGATTGCTTAAACCTTCTTCCTCTACCTCCTTCTCCTCCTCACCGGAGCCCCCCTTTGTCTTCAACGGTGGGGCAGGAAGACCCCTGCCAGGCTGGGGAAGATGAGGATCTGCACTCCCTCATTCTTGGGAGTTAGCACTGCCGGCATCTCTTTCTCCTGAGCACCTCATGCTGGGTAACTGTTGCCACCCAAGAGCTGTTTTAAGGTTAGGGAATCTTTGGGGGATAGCCAACTAGCACCCCAACACACCCCATAACCCCACAGCAGGAGCCGCACTCCCCCAAAGCCCCTGAAATCACCTATCAGCTTCTTTGAGTCAACCAGAAGGAAAGAAGGGGATAGAGTAGCGCAAAGATTAATGTCAGGGAAACAGGCACAAGTTTCCCATTAAAAGTGTGGTGAGTGGGTGTGCAGATAGTCATCAATGTACAACCACAATTGAGCCCAAAATTTATGTTGCTGAGAAATTTGTTAAATGAGTTTTGAACAATTTTATGACTTTTCTTGCCACATTTGTTAAGTGAACCACTGCAGTTGTTAAATTAGTAACTCAGTTCTTAAGTGAATCTGGTTTCCCCATTGACATTGCTTGTCAAAAGGATGCAAAAGAGGATCACACGACCCTGGGACCATCATAAATATGAATCAATTGCCAAGTATCTGAATGTAAATCACAAAACCCTGGGTTTTCATAAGTGTAAAAATGGTCATAAGTCACTTTTTTCAGTGCCGTTGTAAATTCAAACAGTCACTAAACAAACTGTTGTAAGTCAAGAACTACCTGTATTTTATTATTTATTTATTATTTATTTATTAATTTAATTTGTATACCGCCCTTCTCCCGAAGGACTCAGGGCGGTGAACAGGGCAATACATAATAAAAACAGGATATAAAAATTAAAAAGTAATTAAACAGCAATGCCCGCAAATAAATTAGTACACATTAAAAAGTTAAAACCGATTTATAAAACCCAACCCCATCCCATCAGGCCAGGCCAGCTTGTTCAAAAAGGAAGGTTTTGAGTGACACAGAAATACAGCAGCAAGATTATGGTGGCTAAAATACACTTGGCACAATGCCCAGACACAGATAAATACCTAGCCTCTTTGATCTCCAATCAAGCTTTTAATTACAGAGAACAGCTAGATAGAGAAAAATATTCTGGACAATTTACTACTTGGTGGAAAATAGAACTGTTTTGAAAATTGCTATTTTGGATTATAAATATTGATTGACTTTTAACTTTTGACCTCTTGGTTATTTTCTACCGGGGCGAGACTAAGAGATTGACTGCATAGTGCACAGGTCTGCAACCCACGGCTCCAGAGCCGCATGCGGCTCTTTCAGCCCTCTCCTGCGGCTCCCAGTCCTCTGCCATGTGCAGTTCAAAAAAAAAGTGGGAGTAAAAAAGTTCAACCAATCAAGTCAAATATGCAGGGTAGGTGCATATCTCGCCTTGGCTCCACTCTTCAGTCAAACCCTGTTTTGTGCATGCATGCATGTACACACATGTGCACACATTTTGTGCGGCTCCCAGTTTTTCCTTTTGTGAGGGAACTGGTTCCGAGTGGCTCTTTCACTGTTTCAGGTTGCTGACCCCTGGCATAGTGGTTGGGCATTGGGCATTATAAACACTGCTTGATTGGAATTTTTGGAGTCCTGAATAGATGAATAAGGATAAAATGCCCTTGTTAATAGTGGACCTATATGTTTGAACTTACTGGATTACAAAAGCTATACATAAAGACTACAAAAATTATATGAGATGATGTTAAACTTAAATCTATATTTAAGTTGCATACCATTGTACTGATTATAAGACTGGTCCTGTTAAAAAAGATTAATACTTGGGAAATATAAATAGAGAGAAGGGACAAAAATGAGTCCTCTGTACTTAGCCAAGAGAGGTAAAAAAACAACAACCCAAGTATCTGTTATGGAAGCCCCCAATTTGGTACACCAGAGACAAAGAAAGAACAACTTTCAGAAAGAAATGCAATTTATATTGCAATCAATTCAAGAGGCAATAGTGTCACACAGAAAAGATTCAAGAAGGTAAGCTAAACCCACCTCTGAGTCTTTTATCCTGTAACATTTTTAAATTAATCCTTGCCTTTTTCCACTACCAAATATATTTCAAAATTATTTTATTTAGCCCCTCAAAATTTTTAGTAATAATAATAATAAGGTGGAAGGGACCTTGGAGCTCATCTAGTCCAACCCCCTGCTAAGGCAGGAAACCCTATACCATTTTAGACAAATGGCTGTCCAGTCTCTTCTTAAAAACTTCCAGTGTTGGAGCATTCACCACTTCTGGAGGCAGGTTGTTCCACTGGTTAGTTGTTCTAACTGTCAGGAAGTGTCTCCTTAGTTCTAGGTTGCTTCTCTCCTTGACTAGTTTCCATCCATTGCTTCTTGTCCTGCTCTCAGGTGCTCTGGAGAACAGCCTGGCTCCCTCTTCTTTGTGGCAGCCCCGAGATCCCTCTCACAGATACTAGTATTGAGCAAGGTACCACCTATACTATACCTGTGCATTTGATTTTTCATGCCTAAATGCAGAACCTTACTTTTTTCACAATTGAATTTCATTTTGTTAGATAGTGCCCAGCCTGACCTCAATACCTGGGAAGATTCTGGAAAAGATAATAAAACAACAAATCAGCGAATACCTTGATGCGAACAAAGTTATCACTAAAAGCCAACATGGGTTTGTCAAAAACAGATCGTGCCAGACAAACCTTATTGCATTCTTTGACCAAGTGACAAAACTAGTGGACCAGAGGAATGCTGTAGATTTAATTTACTTGGACTTCAGTAAGGCATTTGATAAAGTAGATCACAACCTACTACTTGATAAGATAGAAAAATGTGGGTTAGATAGCATCACCACCAGATGGATTTGTAGCTGGCTGACAGGCCGTACTCAGCGTGTGGTCGTCAATGGAACTGCATCTACATGGAAGGAAGTGTGTAGTGAGGTGCCCCAGGGCTCTGTTCTGGGCCCAGTGCTCTTCAATATCTTCATTAACGATTTGGATGAGGGGATAGATGGGGAACTCATCAAATTTTCAGATGACACCAAGCTGGCAGGAATAGCCAATACTCCAGAAGATAGGATTAAGATACAGAAGGATCTGGACAGACTCGGCACTATCTAACTGGGCACTATCTAACAAAATGAAATTCAATGGTGAAAAAAGTAAGGTTCTACATTTAGGCAGGAAAAATCAAATGCATAGGTATAGTATAGGTGGTACCTTGCTCAATAGTAGTAACTATGAGAGGGATCTCGGAGTCTTAGTAGACAATCACTTCAATATGAGCCAGCAGTGTGCTGCAGCTGCCAAAAAAGCCAACACAGTGCTAGGCTGCATTAACAGAGGGATAGAATCAAGATCAAGTGAAGTACTAATACCACTTTACAATGCTTTGGTAAGGCCACACCTGGAATACTGCATCCAGTTTTGGTCACCACAATGTAAAAAAGATGTCGAGACTCTAGAAAGGGTACAGAGAAGAGCAACAAAGATGATTAGGGGGCTGGAGGCTAAAACATATAGGGAACGGTTGCTGGAATTGGGTATGTGTAGTTTAATGAAGAGAAGGTTGAGGGGTGACATGATAGCAGTGTTCCAATATCTCAGGGGCTACCACAAAGAAGAGGGAGTCAAGCTATTCTCCAAAGCACCTGAAAGCAGGACAAGAAGCAATGGGTGGAAACTAGTCAAGGAGAGAAGCAACCTAGAACTAAGGAGATACTTCCTGACAGTTAGAACAATTAACCAGTGGAACAACCTGCCTCCAGAGGTTGTGAATGCTCCAACACTGGAGGTTTTTAAGAAGAGACTGGACAGCCATTTGCCTGAAATGGTATAAGGTTTCCTGCCTGAGCAGGGGGTTGGACTAGATGACCTCCAAGGTCCCTTCTAACTTTTATTATTATTGTTGTTGTTGTTGTTATTATTATTATTATTATTATTAATATTAATATTAATATTAATATTAATATTAATAATAATAATGTATCAAGGTATGAAGATCCCTTGCTTTAGAGCTGTCATGATGCTTCTAGCTTGCCTAGTCTGCGGGGAGGAGGAGAAGGTTTAGTATGTATGGGTGGTTGCTATCAGTGTGAGAGCCAAGGTCATTGAAGAGATGTTTTGGCAAATTGAGGTTTTCTTCTCAAACAATGTGACCTGAACTGTCAGAGAGGGGAGGGAAGGTTTTACCCTTTTAATTAACTTTTTCCTGCCATATTGCCAGAGTTAGTATTCTTTCTACTGTGCTGGTATGCTATGCCTAATAAAGCTTTGCATTAGAGATCACAATGTCTCTTGTGGATTTAATTTGTTGGGCTTTTTAACTGGAACCTTGACATAAAATGAAATAAGATAAAGAATACAATAATATTTACCATATTATGACCATATTATGATGTCATTATGAACCTAGTGTTAGATCCATATTAAATATTTCAACATTTACCTGAAACGTAATTGTGGGCTTCCAGCCGAGGGAAGTATGTATTTACCTGTTGTAGCAACAGACTGTTCTGTACCAGCCTACTACCAGCCCTGCAGAAAAGGCAGGGACAACCCCTTTAAAAAAAGGCAAGAGGCTTGAACTAAGCCTGCCAAATTTATTGACACAAAACAGAGCAAACAGAGCAAAACAAAAACATGAACCATGAAACAGGAGCTATTCAAACGGTTGCCTTCAGCAAACCAGCCCTCCCACACATTCCCCTTTTAAGCAGTAAAAGGCGTGGCTTCTCTCTGCCTCCTTCCAAGGTGCCCCATTGCCTTCCTCTGTTTACTCCTGATTGACTGCCTGTGTCGGGCGTCCTTGAACAGGGCCAGCTGTGGGTCATCTTCATCCATGCTGTCAGGCTCACACAGCTGGGTCTGCATCGTAACCAGATGGGGGGGGCCTGGCTGAGGGCTCTGCGAAGCCTCAGGGCTGTCCTCTGCAACACCCCCCTCCTCCTTCTCTGAATCGTCTGACCCAACTGCCAAACCCACAGACTGACCCTGAATCACAACACAGACTTGGTTACCTGAATCATCAGAAATATTGAGTAGTTATAGGAATTCCACACAGACTCTTTTATTTAAATGAATGAAAACCGCTAAAGGAGATTGGAAAACATGTTGAGGTCTATTAGGCTATCCCACCTCCTTTGAACTCCATGCTGTGATAGAATTGATTTGAGAAAGGATCCTAAGCATGAGGGATGAGCATAAAAGTGGAAAAGGGAAATCTAGCTCATTTCTGTGTTACATGTACCCTGCCTATGTTGTAAAAAATGCTCCATTGAAAGGTTAATAAAGAATGGATATATGTAAACTATTGGTCCTAGACTTACTCTGGAAATTGCTATTTGTATTTTAATAGTTCTTTTCAGTGAAGTCTGATTCATTGCTGAGATTTTAACATTTTATAGGATGAGTTATGCCACAAGTTAAATATTTACATCCCCTTATCAATTTAGACATTGTAATAAAAGAGAAGTAGAAAGAGTGTGAATGAAAGTTGAGAGGGGGGGATTAAATAGGTTCAGGTTTGTATGGATTCTGGTTGTGCAAATTATGTTTTCACCAGTGCATATTGTTAGATTACGCCCCTTTATTAGCATAGATATAATAGTGTCCACAATAGTATCCCTCACATTTTGGCTGTGTGTGTTTGTCTGTATCAGGTCCTATGTGACTCACCCTCTGATAAAGTGGTTTTATTGTGTAGTCTATCTATTAGTTTAGATGGTATCTAAAATCAATTTCATAACATCTGTTGGTCTGTCTATTTAACAAAAAGAATGGGCCAGGAAAGGATCCTCTCTCTTGCGGATTTCCTATTGCTACATCTTCATTTCCTTTATCAAGATCCAGGCTGTGCTGATATGAAGTCATCAGACAAAGTCATTCTTATTCTAAGTTGTATCCAATGGTATTTAACTTGAGAAAAAATAATCTTAAGAATTTTTGTTCTTCTCCTTTCCAAGATATCAGCGAATGGCTTAAATTTGATTTTATACTATTTCTGCCCAAGCAACTACATTAGCTGGAAGACATCAGTGGCAAAGTAATCGCTACAATAAATAAACAAACCGAAAGGGAAGAATGAGACTATGTGAAATTATAGCATAATATGTGGTTGAAGAGCAGGCAACACCTCTCTCTCTCTCTCTCTCTCTCTCTCTCTCTCTCTCTCTCTCTCTCTCTCTCTCTCTCTCTCTCTCTCTCTCTCTCCAGTAGTCATAGGAATATATTGCTCCCAGGTACTTTTTAAAGAAGTTGCACAATGTCTGCAATGCTCATTTAGCTTTATTTCAAGAAATATTTGCCAAATTTTACTTCAATGCACAAATGATTTAGAGTTTGATGGATAGCAATTTGATTTATATAAAGAAAGATAAAGCGATAGCAGGCAGTAATCTCAGGTCATTGGCCATGTCTTGAAGATATCCACGGTTGTTGATGGAGATGGCATTATTTTCCAGGATGGCTATACAAATGAGAAAAAATAATAAGTTGATCAAAGTGAGTTTAAAGTAAATTCTTTGCTTTGCAAAGCTGTATCTGTATCTCTATTAGAGGAGAGTTTTCTTACCGTCTACAGCATATAGTTCGCCTTGGACAGTCCCACCTCCCAAAGTTTTCTTACCGTCTACAGCATATAGTTCGCCTTGGACAGTCCCACCTCCCAATTTGAGTGCCAGGACGACACCTGCGTAAGCATTGTCCTCCTGCACCACGACACCTGTGGTGGGCATTCCCTATGAAAAGAGAAAGAGGAGACAGGTAAACGATGAATAAAGATTCCTTAATATTTAAATACATTTTTCCTTGCAAGACACTACCTTCTTCTACAGAATTGCAGGATTCCTTTGTCAATTTATAATTTTATTCATTTGTAACAAAAATATGAAAATAAAAAGCAAATAGTAAGGAACAACAATAGGGAAAGAGGAAAAAGGCAAATGTGGAAAGGGGGGGGGAGAAACAAAAGGCGTTGACTTCCGATTCCCTCTCTTGCAGTAAAATAAGGCATTAAAATCAAATCTTTACTTTTTACATTTCTGTAGTAGTATGAACTAGCCATTTCTCTATCAGCAAGTCAGTCTAGAATCATTGATATCTTTTATTTTTTTCATTTTTATTTTTTTAAATTAACTCAAGGTGGTAGATGTATCTAATACATAGACCCAGAAAGACCCAGCCGGCATTCATCTAAAACTCTTTCCTTCTCTTATTTTCTGCAAAACACCAAGACTGTGAGAAGGTTTGGGCTGAGAGAGAGAGAGAGAGAGAGGGAGGGAGGGAGGGAGGGAGGGAGGGAGGGAGAGAGAGAGAGAGAGAGAGAGAGAGAGAGAGAGAGAGAGAGAGAGAGAGAGAGAGTGGTCCAAATTCACCCAGTGAGCTTTCAGACCTAAGGTGAGATTAGAACTCAGTATCCAGATTTGTAGTGTTTTGCTCTAACCACTAGATCAAACTGTTTCTCCATTGTGCCTCTTTATTCAAATAGAAGATATTTAGCTGAGAATTTGGTAAACCAATACTAAAGTGAAGCAAATCAACAAAAATAAGCTACAATAACAAAAAGAAACCCAATAAAGTTCTTTGAAGAATTTTGAATCAAAAGAAAAATCAATGGCATATTTTTCAAATGTTTGGAGGTTCATGTTGTCAATAGTCTATACTGTTCAAAGCTATTTCTGTAAAGTAAAACAAAAAGATGTTGAAGATTATCCTGCTTTCACTGATGATCACACCTGTTTGAAAAGGAGTGAGTTATCAATCCTTTGTAAATTATCAGTAATTTTGTTTCTTACCTGGTTCAGACAGGAATGCAAGGAAAAGAAATGCGAAAAGCAGATAAAGGATCTTCATGGTGAGACTGGTTCTGGCCCAAATTTTACTCCTGGGACAGAAATGGCTCTCTATTTATGGAGTTATGATGATTGCATCATATCACCTCAGTGAACTATTGCAAAATAGTTCTTACATAAGGCAACGGTGCATCTTCCTTGGATTGAAACACTCCTGTTTGTTAGCTGTTACAAAAGTGCATAGAAGAGCAGCAGACTTCATTTAACATCTATCCTGCTATGGTTATAAAAGATTGGAGGCTCAGGACTTGCAGTGTCCTAATGGGGCAAAGAAAATTCCTTACTGAATTGCTGCCCAAACTCTACAGCACACAATGATAATGCTTGGCCATGTTCACTAATGGCTAGAGTTTGGGCAGAGCCCTTAGAACCAAGTGGTAGAAATCTGGGGTTGGCACTGCTATCATGGGCGACACATTTTTATGGGTGGGTTTTGGGGAAACAGCTACTCTGCTTCTGGGTAGATCTTTGTGGCACTCAGATTAAGCACAGACAGATTTGGCTTTCACTGAAGTATTCCTCCCTCATCCAGGTGATTTCTATTTCCCTGAAGACAGAGAATATATGCAGAGTTGGAAATATTCCTGCAGCCTTAATTGAGGGTTATTAGAAGTCCTGTGGGACACAGAAGGTTAACTGAAATGGAGAAGGAGAGCTGGGTTACAAAAGCTGTGAGTGTTGGTTACATTGAATATTTCCTGCTGCTTCAGCTACAAAGGATCTCATGAGGGCCATATTTTTTATTACTTATCCCTAAATTTCAGTGGTGAGAACAATATGGCTTTACACTTAGGCAAGAAAAAGTGAATGCACAGGTATAGAATAGGTGATACGTGGCTCAATAGCAGTAACTGTGAGAGTTTGGCTCCAGAGGTTTTGGGTGCTCCATCACTGGAGGTTTTAAGAATAATTTAGAAAGCCATTTGTCTGGAATGGTATATGGTTTCCTACTTGAGCATGGGACTGGACTAGAAGGTCCCTTCCAAATCGGTTATTCTGTAAGCTCTGTTGGTTCTGAGGTGTCAGATCCAGTTGCCATGGATGCTGTAGAGATTTAGAGATGATTTCAAAGTGAACCAAAAGCATTTCCCCATACCCTGAATAACACAGTAACTTAAAATCTGTTTTCACAAAACAAAATACTCAGACTTAGTTATATATAAAATCATCCTAGTTACACAAACTAAATATGACTTTTCAACATTTGCCTATTTTTCAACATCTTTTTCTCTTCGATCATTTTTTTCTTCTCCCAATCTGCGATACAATTGCTCTGAGAAAGGATCCTTAGAGTGAAGGATGAGAAGAAGAATAGAAAAAAAAGCTACTGAAAGATTTAACAATTTCTGTATTAGATGCAGAAATACAGTACAGAAAATGTTAAGTGATCAAGATGCAAAGAATTGCTGCAGTGAAAAAGCATACTTGGAGGGTCCCTCAGGGAGTCAAGTACTGAGCTTGGTTGTTGGTGAGCAATGGATTGAAAGTTCCCAGCAATGAGTGGAAAAGTTGTTTATTGAGCCACATCTCCTAAGCTTTGCCTTGAGGGTTGGAGCCAATTTCTGTGGACTCCCATCAAATAGCCTTGATACAGGACCTCATAGAAGAAGATGAACATGCAAAATTAGAAATCAATTAACCACAGGTACACTCAATAGTAGGAGACCAGTGAGACTGAAAATGGTAAAATTGGCAGGCCTAAAAAGAAAGGAGATCCGTATTTAATAATGTGGTTCTTTACCCAAGAACCACAGAAAGCAGTTAATGAAGAAATTGGGGAAGTCAGCTGCATCAATAAAAGTGCCTTGAAACCTTGAAATAATGTCAAACTCCTGCTATTTCCCAAGAAATGGACAATTACTTTGTGTAATGAGTGGGTGCAGCAACAGTAATGAGGAAACCACAGATGCAAACTCACTTGGTGTTTAGTAATCAAGTTAAGGTAAAGAATAATAAAATAAGTAGAGACTATTACTTAAATTTGGGTTTAAAAATAATTGAGGAACACTGTTTGAAAAGAAGCTGCCTAAATTTCTGTGTGAAGAGGTTGATAGTGTTCAGCAGTTGTTAGAAAGAGATTTGAATTGACCAGGGCTTTTATTTATTCATACTTATGGCATTTTGCTGTTTGGGACTAATAGTTGAGCTTGAGAGAAGGAACATGTTCGTTTCAGTTATCTCAGTGAACTTGCCAGATGGAAAGTGAAGGAAAGCTTCACTAGGACATTTCATATATCCTGCTTCCACCCTGTACTCCCTCAAAGGTATTTTTAAATTGACCATGCTAACCTCCTCTGAAATACTGAAAGGAATTTGTGTTGCTTCTGTCAAAGAAGAAAGAAGTTTGATAAGTCTCATGCTTCTCCTCCAAATCTCTCACAAAGCTCTTTGAATTTGATCCCTGATTATTCACACTGTAGTGCAGAGAATGAGAGAACACCATAAAGTGTTCAAGCCTGGCCAATACGAAACTGCATTTGTTTGGTGTTTTAAAATGGGTTTTATGAAAAACTATGTGACAGCAAGTTGATTACCCAAAATATCAAAAAAAGTTAATACAATGAAATCTAATCCCAGCCCAGCCCAGCCCAACCTGCAAACCTTAGCATTATTTCAAATGAAAAATCCTGTGTCTTCTGAAGGTGAAATGATGGCATGTCAACTTTTTTAGCTTTAATCCTGGCTGCCTAATCCTGACTGACTAGAGATGCTAAGTAGAGTTGACTTTGATTAGTACTTGCATGGTGCACTGGACCTTGAGGTACACACAGGTACATTTGGCCCCTGCAAAGTATTGCTGTATATATGATGAAAACTGTTTGCATGTGCTCTTCTAGGAAAAGCTTTGGGGGATAATACCCATATAACAATTCTGGGAGTCAATCTTGTTTTATATTCATTCCATACCCTCAGCATAGCATGACTAATGAAATGATTATTGAAATCTACATTAACTTTAGCATAAAGACTCATGTCACCCAAATTTCAAATTAACTTCTTCCAGCTCCAACAACCTCAGAATAACTGAGTTGGAAGAGACCATGGAGGTCGTCTATTCCACCACCCCCCCAGTTTAAGCTGGAAACCCTATACCATTTCAGACAAATGGTTGTCTGAAGGATCTGGACAGACTCGAACACTGGGCACTATCTAACAAAATGAAATTCAATGGTGAAAAAAGTAAGGTTCTACATTTAGGCAGGAAAAATCAAATGCACAGGTATAGTATAGGTGGTACCTTGCTCAATAGTAGTAACTGTGAGAGGGATCTCGGAGTCCTAGTAGACAATCACTTCAATATGAGCCAGCAGTGTGCTGCAGCTGCCAAAAAAGCCAACACAGTGCTAGGCTGCATTAATAGAGGGATAGAACCAAGATCAAGTGAAGTACTAATACCACTTTACAATGCTTTGGTAAGGCCACACCTGGAATACTGCATCCAGTTTTGATCACCACAATGTAAAAAAGATGTTGAGACTCTGGAAAGAGTACAGAGAAGAGCAACAAAGATGATTAGAGGTCTGGAGGCTAAAACATATAAGGAACAGCTGCTGGAATTGGGTATGTCTAGTTTAACGAAGAGAAGGACGAGGGGTGACATGATTGATTTATTTATTTATTTATTTTATGATAGCAGTGTTCCAATATCTCAGGGGCTGCCACAAAGAAGAGGGAGGCAAGCTATTCTCCAAAGCACCCGAAGGCAAGAAAAAGAGGCAATGGATGGAAACTAGTCAAGGAGAGAAGCTACCTAGAACTAAGGAAGAACTTCCTGACAATTAGAACAATTAATCAGTGGAACAACCTGCCTCCAGAAGCTGTGAATGCTCTAACACTGGAAGTTTTTAAGAAGAGACTGGACAGCCATTTGTCTGAAATGGTATAGGGTTTCCTGCCTGAGCAGGGGGTTGGACTAGATGACCTACAAGGTCCCTTCCAACTTCACTATTATGATTATGATTATATGGTTTCATCATTGTAAAGGGACACATTTAGCTGAGTCTTCCATGAATATTTTGCATAATTAACCAATAGGTGCTGAGCATACAAGGAGTTTTACATTATGCGCTATTTGTACAAAGTCTGACCAGGAGGAACAAAGAGAGCGCAGTTCTTTCCTCATGCCTGAAAATCTACAGATGAAAAATACATAGAAGGCACACAGCCTTTCTGGCAACACTCTTCAAATGAGAATTGACTTCTGCAGTCTGTATTTCTGTATGTAGATGCTTTAGGTTAATTCCTCTGAGAGTGTAATACAGTACTTTGTAGAAATTTGAAAAATGGCTTTGTGTTTTTCTAAGTTACATGGTGCTTCCTGCTGCAAGGTGGCTTGTGTTGCATCTGCTTAATGCAGTAAAGAAGTGCTACTGCTACAATGAGCCACTGGGAGGTACTGGACTCGCCCTTCTACACCCCATATTTTGGAATGCAATTTGGGAACCTTGCACAGCCCCTCTAACTGACTCCTGATGTAGCCACTATGATAATCTCATTGTTGAATCGTATTTTTATTCTTTCTAATCATTGACTTTATGGTACTGCCTCTGCTCCTTCCAAACTTCTTTTCTGCTCTTAAAAAGAGAAAGTTCAAGCAGAAGATCCTATTCACAGATTTCCTTACTAAAGCCCATTAACCAGCTTTCAAAACAGCCTCTCAGTGGCTATCCAAGATACCCAGTTACCTGAGTTGGAGATATTGCTGCTGCTTCTGAGCAAAATCTTTCTCTCTGTGCTGCCCCACTCACTCACACACACATGTAACTGTGGTTTAGTGAGTTTATTAATATTCCCCAACAATTCTCTTCACCAAAACTCAGAACTGTCCCAATTAAGTCCAGCCATCAGCAGGCCAAGATTAGTCCACAAAGCAATGGCCCAATAGTCCATAAAGCAATTGAAAGTTGCTCAAACAAATAACTCCATCAAACAACCTTATATCTAACAGGCAAAACCTAAATAAACACACAAGCCGGCAAGGAAAGTTCAGATTCTTCAAGGTACAATTCGAAACATGGTGAAGCAGAAAGCATGATGATCTAACAGCTAGAAACCCAACACATTGTTCCCAGCAAGGCCTCTCTCTGTCTGCTGTGATAAATATCCAGCTTCCTGGTGCAGCCCATCAAGACGGGCTGGGCATTTTTCTCCTGAGTAGCCTGGTTGACCTCTGTTGTTTCTGCTTTTTCTCTGCCCTGAGTGTTTTCAGTTCAGGTGCAGATGGCAGTTCCTCCTCCTCTTCAATGACCATCTGCCACTGCAAGCTTTCTCCAGCTGAAGCCTCCTCCAATGAGCTTTTGGCTATCTGTTCAGAGCCATTAATCAACTCATTTCCTGGGATGGCAGGAATGGGCTCATCCTCCATTAGCTCACCTCTGAGGAGGAATCTGGAGAGTCTCCAAGAGAGATATCACACTCTTCTAGGGGACAAAGAAAAAAATATCTGCTGACAAGTCTGCATAGCACCAGGAAGGGTGTCCAGCCAGTAAATGCTCAACTCCACCCAGTCACCTTGACTCAACCCATAATTAAGGGACTACAGAGTCATAAAAATATAAACATGCAAAATTAGAAATCAATTTACCACAGGTACACTCAATAGTAGGAGGCCAGTGAGACTGAGAATGGTAAAATTGGCAGGCCTAAAAAGAGAGGAAATCAATATTTAATAATGTGGTTCTTTGTTCAAGAACCACAAAAGGCAGTTAATGAGGAAATTGGGGAAGTCAGCTGTATCTCTAAAAGTGCCTTGAAACCTTGAAATAATGTCAAACTCCTGCTATTCCCCAAGAAACGGACAATTACTTTGTGTAATGAGCGGGTTCAGCAACAGTAATGAGGAAACCACAGATGCAAACTCACTTGCTGTTTAGTAATCAAGTTTTTTTTTAAATTCCATTTATATCCCGCCCTTCTCCGAAGACTCAGGGCGGCTTACAAGCTTAGCAGTAGCCTTCATTCTATGTATATGCCTGCTTATTAGGGCTTTCACACACACCCCAAGTGGCATTATTACAAAGTCAGCTTAATTGCCCCCAACAATCTGGGTCCTCATTTTACCTACCTCGGAAGGATGGAAGGCTGAGTCAACCTTGAGCCTGGTGGGATGCGAACCTGCATTAATTGCAGGCAGCTGGTGTTACTTAAGGAGGCATTAGCCCACTGCTCCACCAAGGCTCTGTTAAGTAAGGTAAAGAATAATAAAATAAGTGGAGATTATTACTTACATTTGGGTTTAGAAGTAATTGAGGAACACTGTTTGAAAAGAAGCTGCCTAAATTTCTGTGTGAAAAAGTTGATAGAAATTGTTAGAAAGGCATTTGAAATGACCAGGGCTTTTATTTATTAATATTTATGGCATTTTGTTGTCAACTTCTTTAGCTTTAATCCTGGCTGCATAATCCTGAATGACTAAAAAGGCTAATTAGAGTTAATTTTGATTAGTACTTGGATGGTGGACTGGACCTTGAGGTACACACAGTTACACTTGGCCCTTGCAAAGTATATATATGATGCATATATATAATGAAAAACTGTTTGGATGTGTTCTTTTAAAAAAACTTTGGGGGATAATACCCATATAAGAATTTTGGGAATCAATCTTATTTTATACCTATTCCATACCCTGAACACAGCATGGCTAATGAAATGATTATTGAAATCTACATTAACATAAACAATCATGTCACTCAAATCTCAAATTAACTTCTTCCAACTCCAACAACCTCAGAAAACAGAATAACTGAGTTGGAAGGGACCATGGAGGTCATCTATTCCACCCCCCTCTGCCCCGGTTTAAGCTGGAAACTCTATACCATTTCAGACAAATGGTTGTCCAATCTCTCCTGCTTCTCAGCATCTCTCAATCTTCATCCATGCCAAACAGCAGGTGTACTCCTAACACATCTTTTTTTTAGCATCTTGCAATAATTTATATTTAATTTTGGTTTTTTGGTATAGTTTTTTGCCATACAAACGTGCAAAAATATTTTACCATTGTTTAAATAGTACATCTATTATCAATATCAGTATTGTCTGAAATAAAATAACAACAATCCATGCAAAACCAACTTAGATGATAACTTTGTCATCCAAAAGGTGGAGGAGGGAACTAGATGTAAAGCTATACTGGACTTAATTCTTACTAATAGAGAAGAAGTGATAGAGGGAGTTGAAGTTGCCAGAACTTTGGGAGAAAGTGACCATGTCATGCTGGAATTTAATATAACACAAACACTAACAATAGAAAACAATCCAACCAGTGTCTTAAACATCAAAAGAGCTGATTTCAACAAACTCAGAGAGAACCTAGGAAAGATTCAATGGATGAAAATCCTAAAGGGGAAAACAACCCAAGAAGCATGGGAAACTCTGAAAAATGTGATCATAAAAGCCCAGACCAGCACAATACCACTGGGGGGAAAAAACAAGCAATTCAAGAAGAAACCAGCATGGGTGCACAAAGATATCTCTGACAAACTGAAAGACAAAAAGGACAAATACAAAAAATGGAAAGAGGGGCACATAACTAAGGCCTATTACCAGCAGACAATCAAAACATGCAAAGTCAGGAAAGGCCCAGAATGAACAAAGACTTGCAACAGAAATCAAGGATAATTAAAAAAAAAGCTTCTTCCAACATATTAACAAGAAAAAAGTCAAGGAAACTGTAGGCCCACTAAAGAGAGAAGATAGCAAGGAAATAACATGCAACAGAGCTGCTTAACTCATTCTTTGCATCAGTCTTCACACAAAAAAGAAATTATAGCCAAGCATACCAAAACAACCACTGCAAAAGACAAACTAGACACAAAAAATAAAATAAGCAACAAAATGGTAAGATACCACCTATCCAACCATGACAGATATAAATCACTGGGACCTGATGGATTACATCCCAGAGTTCTGAAGGAGCTGGCAGATGTTATCTCAGAACCATTGCACCATCAGGCCTGTGACCATCGTGAGAGGATGGTGGCCGACCTGTTCGGAGGTCGCCCGGCTCGAGTGGCAGTGGAGCTGGTTTGGCGGACTGGATATCTACCTACCTTCTGACTTTAGATCCTCCTTATCAATCATGGGTCTGCCTTTGCTGGACCTGCATGGACAATTATGGCTCGCCTATATTACACTAGCACGGACTTATTCGCTCTCAGGGGTGCCCCCCCTTCCTGGGTGCGACCCGCCTGCTTCTTTACTTCTCCTCTTGATGAAGGGCCCAATTGTTGGGACCCTGAGAGATGGTTGGGCAGGGATAGGAGCCTCCGGTATAAATCTAAGAAGAGGCTCCTGGTTTGTTTTTTATCGAAATATTTTATAGGGTTAGGGAGGGGGGAGGGTTTGCGGTTTTGGTCAGATTTTGGGGGGTGTCCACCAACCGCTGTTCAGGCCAGGCTTGGGATAGATCACGGCGGGACGGGGCTTGGGCTGGTTGCCCCCGGGGCCCCGGAGCAGGGTGTGGGATTATCTATTCCCACGATGTTAGGGAATGGCAGCAGGCGTTCAAACAGAGGGCCGTATCAACACCCGGGAGTGCGTCCCCGCTGTCTTCAAGTGGTGATGTGCTCCGAACCTCTGGTTTCATCCCGTGGTTCCGGGAACGAGGATGAGCAGCCACCTGAGCTCAGGCTTGTGTATTTTAATGCCAGGTCCGTAGTCAGTAAGGCTACTCTCATCCGTGATTTGGTTGAGGAGGATGATGCAGACCTGGCTTGCATTACGGAGACCTGGTTGGGCCCAGAGGGAGGTGTCCCTCTGGTCGATATTTGCCAACCAGGTTTCCAGGTGCTTCACCAGCCTCGGGCTCAGGGTAGGGGCGGGGGTGTGGCGGTAGTTGTGAGGGAGACCTTATGTCCACGGGAGGCCACCGTTGTCCAAATAGCTGGGTGTGAGTCTCTCCTCCTGAGATGTGGCCTTAGGGCTCAGTTGGGCTTGCTGCTCGTGTACCTTTCACCTAGTCGCGTAGCAGCAGCCCTGCCTGAGCTTCTCGGGGTTGGTGATTGAGTTCCCCAAATTTACGATTTTGGGTGACTTCAATCTGCCATCCCTGGGGGGATCATCTGAGTTAGCTCGGGAGTTCATGGCTTCCATGATGGCCATGGACCTGATGCAAGTAATTCAGAGCCCAACTCATGGGGGGGTCACACGCTCAATTTGATTTTTCTATCTGGACGGTGGTTAGATGATCTGGGTGGGGGTTCCCCATTTGTTATGCCCCTGTCATGGACCGATCATCATCTCCTGCGGCTGGTCTTCCGTTTTGCCACTCCCTGTCGTGGGGTTGTTGAACCAACAAGATGGTTCCACCCTAGGCGCTTAATGGACCCTGAGCGGTTCCAGGCCGCGCTTGGGTCCCCACCTGCCGCCTTCGCTCACAGCTCAGCCGATGCCCTAGTGGAAGCCTGGGAAAAGGCAGCCACGGAGGCACTCGACCGAGTTGTACCCATGCAGCCCCTGACCCGGTGCAGATCCCAGTGGGCTCCATGGTTCTCCGCGGAGCTCTGGGAGATGAAGCGTCGGAGACGGGGCCTAGAGAGCTGTTGGAGGTCCAGCCGGTCTGAATCCGACCGATTGCGACTAAGGTCCTCTACGAGGTCTTATCTCGCGGCGATGAGGATGGCAAGGTCTAATTACTTTGCCGCCCTCATTGCATCCGCAGATAACCGCCCGGCCGCCCTGTTTAGGGTGACCCGCTCCCTCCTTAATCAGGAGGTGAGGGAGGAGCCCTTGCAGGGTCGTGCCGAGGAGTTTAGCCAACATCTGTCGGACAAAATCGCTCGGATCCGGACCGGTTTGGACTCCGACTGGGCAGAGTCTGACGGTGAGGACATGGGTGGTCTTGGCGAAGTCATCTGGGAGGAGTTCGATCCTGTGACTCTGGAAGATGTGGACAGGATTATGGGGAAGCTGAGCTCCACCACGTGTTTATTGGACCCGTGCCCCTCCTGGCTGGTTTATGCAGCTTGGGAGGGGACATGAGGCTGGCTCCAGGCAGTGATAACTGCTTCTTTGAGAGAGGGCAGCTTTCCCGCCACCTTAAAGGAAGCGGTGGTGAGACCCCTCCTCAAGAAGCCTGCCCTGGACCCAGCTGTTTTAAACAACTATCGTCCGGTCTCCAACCTTCGCTTTCTTGCGAAGGTTGTTGAGAGCGTGGTGGCACATCATCTCCCTTTGTTCCTGGAGGAAGCTGATTATCTGGACCCGTACCAATTGGGCTTCAGGCCCGGGTACAGCACGGAGATGGCATTGGTTGCGCTGGTGAATGATCTCTGGCAGGCTTGGGACAGGGGTTGCTCCTCTGTCCTAGTCCTACTACACCTCTCAGCGGCTTTTGATACCATCGAGCATGGTATCTTACTGCGGCGTCTCAGGGGGTTGGGAGTGGGAGGCACTGTCTTGCAGTGGTTCTCCTCCAACCTCCTGGGACGTTCGCAGTCAGTGTTGGCAGGAGGGCAGAGGTCGGCCTCGAGGCCTCTCATTTGTGGAGTTCCTCAGGGGTCGGTCCTCTCGCCTCTCCTGTTCAACATCTATATGAAGCCACTGGGCGAGATCATTCGTGGTTTGGGGGTTGGGTATCATCAATATGCTGATGATACCCAGCTTTTCATCTCCACCCCAAACCACCCCAGTGATGCCCTCGACGTGATGTCCCGTTGCCTGGAGGCGGTTCGGGTCTGGATGGGGAGGAACAGGCTTCGGCTCAACCCTGACAAGACTGAGTGGCTGTGCATGCCGGCATCTTGGGAAATTCAGATTATTCCACCTCTTACTATGGGGGGTGAGTTATTACCCCTCGTAGATAGGGCTCGCAACTTGGGGGTCCTCCTAGATTCACAGCTTTCCTTAGAAGATCATAGAGTAACTGTGACTAGGGGGGCCTTCGCCCAGGTTCGCCTGGTGTGCCAGTTGCGGCCCTATCTGGACCGGGATGCCTTGCGTACAGTCACTCATGCGCTTGTGACCTCTCGATTAGACTACTGCAATGCCCTTTACATGGGGCTGCTCTTGAGGACCACTCGGAGGCTTCAACTGGTGCAGAATGCAGCTGCGCGAGTTGTGTTGGGGGTCTCCCGATACTCCCATGTTACACCTCTGCTCCGTGAGCTGCATTGGCTTCCGGTTGCCCTCCGGGTGAGATTCAAGGTGCTGGTGATGACCTATAAAGCCCTACATGGCATGGGTCTGGATTACCTACAGGAGCACCTGCGGCTGGCGTCAACTTCCCTTCATCCAGTGCGCTCCCACAGAGAGGGCCTCCTCAGGGTGCCACCGGTCAGAGAATGTCAACTGGTGACCCCCAGGGGGAGGGCGTTTTCTGTGGGCGCGCCAGACCTGTGAAACCGTTTACCGGTTGAGCTCCAGATGGCTCCTGACCTCCGCTCCTTCCAACGTGATCTAAAAACTTATTTATTCGAACAAGCCGGCCTGGTCTGATGGGTTTGGGGTTTTAATTATAGATTGTAACTAATTTATTGTATCAGGCACAATTGTTTAATTTGTTTTTAATTTTTGTATCTTGTATTTTTGGTATTTATTGCCCTGTACACCGCCCTGAGTCCTTCGGGAGAAGGGCGGTATATAAATCAAATAAATATAAATATAAATATTGTACAAGAGGTAGCAACTAAAACCATCCCAAAGAAAAAGAAATGCAAGAAAGCAAAATGGTTGTCTGAGGAAGTTTTGCAAATAGCTGCGACAAGGAGAGAAGTGAAAGGCAAGGGAGAAAAAGAAAGATACACCCAATTGAATGCAGTATTCCAGAGAATAGCTAGAAGAGATAAGAATGCCTTCTTAAATGAACAGTGCAAAGAAATAGAAGAAAACAATAGGACTAGAGATCTCTTCAAGAAAATTGGAGAGATGAAGGGAACGTTCCATGCAAAGATCGACATGATAAAGGACCAAAATGGCAGGGACTTAACAGAGGCAGAAGAGATTAATAGGTGGCAAAATTACACAGAACAACTATACAAGAATGAGCTTAACGTCCCTGATAATCACAATGAGGTGGTCACTGACCTCGAGCCAGACATCCTAGAATGTGAAGTGAAGTGGGCCTTATAAAAGCTGAACAACAACAAAGCTATTGGAGGTGACAGTATTCCAGCTGAGCTATTCAAAATCTTAAAAGACAATGTAGTAAAAGTGCTACACTCAATTTGCCAGCAAATTTGGGAAACTCAACAATGGCTACAGGATTGGAAAAGATCAGTTTAGATTCCAATTCCAAAGAAAGGCAGTGCCAAAGAATGTTCAAACTATCTTACCATTGAACTCATTGCACATGCTAGTAAAGTTATGCATAAAATCCTATAAGCTAGACTCCAGCAATATGTGGATCAAGAACTACCCGAAGTACAAGCAGGATTTCGAAGAGGCAGAGGAACTAGAGATCAAATTGCCAACATACACTGGATCATGGAGAAAGCTAGGGAGTTCCAGAAAAACATCTACTTCTGCTTCATTCACTATGCTAAAGCCTTTGATTGTGTGGATCACAACAAACTGTGGCAAGTTCTTAAAGAGATGGGCGTACCAGACCATCTTATTTGTCTCTTGAGAAACCTATATGTGGGCCAAGAATCAACAGTGAGAACTGGACATGGAACCACTGATTGGTTCAAAATTGGGAAAGGAGTCCGGCAAGGCTATATACTGTCACCCTGCCTATTTAACTTATATGCAGATCACATCATGAGAAAGGCAGGGCTAGATGAATCAAAAGTTGGAATTAAGATTGCCGGAAGAAATATCAACAACCTAAGATCCTCTTGTTACGAGTGAAGAAGGAGAGTGCAAAAGTTGGGTTGAAACTAAACATTAAGAAAACTAAGATCATGGCATCCAGCCCTCTCAGTTCCTGGCAAATAGATGGGGAAGAAATGGAAGTAGTGACAGATTTTATTTTCCTGGGCTCCAAGATCACTGCAGATGGAGACTGCAGAGAAGAAATTAAAAGACGCTTGCTCCTGGGGAGGAAAGCCATGACAAATCTAGACAGCACACTAAAAAGCAGAGATATCACCCTGTCAACAAAAGTGTGTATAGTCAAAGCTATGGTTTTCCCAGTTGCAATGTATGGCAATGAAAGTTTGACCATAAGAAAGGCCGAGCGCCAAAGAATTGAGGCCTTTGAGCTATGGTGTTGGAGAAGACTCCTGCGAGTCCCTTGGACTGCAAGGCGATCAAACCGGTCAGTCCTAGAGGAGATCAACCCTGACTGCTCTTTAGAAGGCCAGATCCTGAAGTTGAAACTCAAATACTTTGGCCACCTAATGAGAAGGAAGGACTCACTGGAGAAGATCCTAATGCTGGGAAAGATTGAGGGCAAGAGAAGAAGGGGACGACAGAGAATGAGGTGGCTGGATGGAGTCACTGAAGCAGTAGGTGTGAGCTTAAATGGACTCCAGAAGATGGTAGAGGACAGGAAATCCTGGAGGAACATTGTCCATAGGGTCGTGATGGGTCGGACATGACTTCGCAGCTAACAACAACAACAAGTCTAATGAAAAGAAGAACTAGGGATGACATGATAGCTGTCTTCCAATATTGGAGGGGCTGCCAGAAAAGTGGGTCAACCTATTCTCCAAAACACCTGAAGGAAGGACAGGAAGCAATGGATGGAAACTGTTTAAGGAGAGAACCAATGTAGAACTAAGGAGAAATTTCTCCACAGTGCAAACAATTAATCAGTGGCATAGCCTACCTTTAGAGGTTGTGGGTGCTCCATCACTGGAGGTTTTTAGGAAGATATTGGAGAGACATTTGTCTGAAATGATATAGAGTCTACTGCTTGAGTAGGGGTTGGGCTAGAAGATCCCTTCAGACTCTGCTATTTTGTCATTCTGTATTCCAATGTAGTAACAGTAGCAATTCCGACTCAGTGACAGTAATAAAACTACCTTTTCTTCCTCTGTATTTATGAAGACAAGAATGTAGAGGAATATAGACTTAAGTCTGGGGTAAGAGCCAGATTGATATAGTGATTACAAATATACTACAAATTGGGGAACTGTATGTTCTTGTCCTGCCTTAGGCAGGAAGCCAGCTGGATGATTTTGGGTCAGTCATTCTCTTTTAGCCCAACTCACTGGAAAATATTGAGGAAAACACTTGGAGGATGTCTCCAAGAATTATTGATAAAAATTATTAAGATAGAATTTTAAAAAATCTAAATCTGAAAAAAGAGATTGATTATGATTGAGTGTTCACAAACCCTTTACAATATTGAGTTGGTCATAAACAATATGAAATATTTTTCTACTATCTTGATATGAGACTAATTCAACAAAATATTATTTTTCATATTTACTGCAGATTTCAGTGGCTTTTTAGAAAAATTGGAAATCAGTTGCAAATGTTACTTCTCAAAGGGGCTTTGACATGCTCGGTATAATTGAAGTTTCCTCTATTCTTCCTCTTTGGGATTAAGGTCCTAATTATTGGGATAATAAGTTATATAAACATATTATAATGTAATGAGTTCATATTGTTATATAAAATTTTGGGAAAAGAAACAAAGTTTAGAGATGTTTAATAAAATGTATGGTCTCATCAAATCCTTTATGGCTGAAGGAACAGGAAACATCTGTACCAAGCACTAACTGAATATGCACCTTGTAGAATCCAGCTTTCCTTTTCAGTTTTATTTGTCCTTCTAACTCTAGAACACAAATAAATCTGTAGTTATATTTCCAACACTACAGATGTCCTCCATCTTCAGGTAAACAGGAATCACTAGGCTGAGGAAGATCCTGCAATGAAAGCAAAATTGGCCTACATTTCATCTGAATATCATAGTTACTCATCAAACAGAGCCAGCTGCTTTCCCAAAGTCCACTTATCAATTTCTGGATTTGACAAGCATTGAGAATGGAATCATATGTAACCATGGAAGGTGAACCATTCAACTCTCTTACACTTCCAAGGACTTTTGCAACAGTGAAACCACGGGTATGTTTCAGTACAGGGAAAATGCAGCAATGCCTTATGAAAGAACAACTCCTAAAAATAGTTGCGATATTTAACTGAGGCAGTTTTATAACTCTGTTTATGGTGAACTGTGTCTGTCCCAGGAGTAAGATTTGGCCCAGAACCAATACAAGCATGAAGATCCTTTATCTACTTGTTGGAGGAAAAGTCTTCATCAAGGTCTAGTCCAAGCTGGGAATAAACAATACAGCGACTGCTTTAGAAAGAGGGTTGCAGTTTATTGAAGAGGAGAGCCAGACAGAAAGATGGTTCTGGAAGAAAAGAGTGAACACATGTAGAAGGGATTGGGTTTTATACCCTGATGGGCTTTTGTTTGGAGTTCTTCCTGTGGCATTGACCTGAATCTGAGTGTGCCTTTCTGGTATTCTGAGGGTGGTGGGTTAAATCATATTATGTCCCAAAGGTCATATCCTGCTTTCCTGGGACTGTGGCAGATGACTGTTGGATTTTTGGTGTGAGGGATTGTTGATTCTAGGGATCTTTCTTTCTAATCCCAGTTTCCTGACTCCAATTTTTCTGATAAGATTGTCACATCTGCATTTTTACAGACCTGGTTCCTGTTTGGGGCAGACAGACTTGTATGGGGAGGGGGGTTGGTTTCTGCCTTTAAAATCCTTTGGGAAAATATATTTTGCCTGTTTAATATTCCCAAAAATATTTCTTTCTCTGGATTGTTCCCACATACTGTTTGCCTTCCTTTTTTTTAATCCCATTTATATCCCGCCCTTCTCCGAAGACTCAGGGCGGCTTACAATCTAAAGCACAAATCAATGTGCTTAGCAATAGCCTTCATTTTATGCATATGCCTGCTTATTAGGGCTTTCGCCCCTCCCCCCAAGTGGCATTATTACAAAGTCAGCTTATTGCCCCCAACAATCTGGGTCCTCATTTTACCTACCTTGGAAGGATGGAAGGCTGAGTCAACCTTGAGCCTAGTGGGACTCAAACCTGCACTAATTGCAGGCAGCTTTTCCTTACATTCCTGTCTGAACCAGTTAAGAAACTAAATTATTGATAAATTTTGAAAGGATAAATCACTACTTTCTAAATAAATATAATCACCACTGAAAGCAGGATAATCTCCAATGTGTTCTTTTAGTTTTACTTTAAAGATGATCAGCATTATTTTAAACTCAGCATTATTTCCTAGCTGGCAAGGATCCATGGTAATATTGGAGAGAAATATATCACTGCAAGGTCTTCTCTTGGTATAAAAGAGATTTTTCCTCCCTCCTAACTTAGTAGATATAGTCACATCAGGCTGTTCAGCTTTGGATCAGGCTTCAAAATCTGTTACATTGACATATGATTTATTTGGGCTGCTATAGGGAGATCAGCAAAAATATGGATTTTTCTGGACAGGGAGAACTTCCTGAACTCATAGCAATCCTGCAATTCTGTGGAAAAAGATGGTGTCTTAGAAAAAAAATTGTCTCTAAATATCAAGGTATCTTTACCCAACATTCACCTTTCTTGTCTTTTTCTTTTCATAGAGGATGCCTTCTGCGTCTGTCGTAATCGAGGAGGACACTGTGTTTCCATTCAGTGTTCAACTCACCAAGACCTTGGGAAGCTGGACTGTCCAAAGAGATGAAGGTGCTATAGATGGTTAGAAAAATCTCTTCTAATAAAGATGTCACAGATATATATTGAGATACTCTGCATGATATAGTTTCCATTCACAGAGCATTGATGCAAACAGGAAGAAGGTTTCAAAGAAAATCCTATGTAAAAAAAAGGGTAGGAGAAAATAATTTTGTGATTCATGTGGCAGATCAATTCCTTAACCCATTTTTCTCAACCTATTATTTTATTTCATTTCCATAGGCTCCCTGGAAAATAATGCTATCTCCACCTACCACCGTGGACATCTTCAAGATCTGGCCAATGACCTGACATTACTTCCTGCTATTGCTTTATCTTTCTTTATATAAATTAAATTCTAATACATTTATGCATTAGAGACTAACAGACTCTAACATTTTTATGCATTAAATTGAAATTTTGCAAATTTCCCTTGAAATACAGGTAATGAAGATCACAGTTGTTGTATGACTTCTTTAAGAGGAACTTGGGGCATTGTATTCATGTGGCTACAAGAATGTATGTGTGTGCGTGCGTGCGTGTATCCATATCTCTTTCAGTACATTTCATTTTGGAAGACATTTCCTGCTTTTCAACCACACATTGTACCATAAAGAAACACAGAATGTTTCTTCTTTCTCTATTTGTTAATTTACTGAAGTACTTACTATGCAAATGAGGTCCATTGGGGAATCCAACCATTCAGTCAGAAATGAAAAAGCTTCATGGATGAGAAGCAAAACATTTTCACGGAAAAAACCAAGAAAGTCCAGTTGCCTTTTGGGTTTTTTAAAATAAATAATTTCTTTTTAATTGCCAAAGAAAATAAAAAAAATAAAATAATGAAAATGAAAAGGAGTAACCCAAAGACAAAAACAAAAAGAAAGAAACAAATAGAACAAAAAAAGGTATTCCAGTTTATGTGGTTGCTTGGGCAGAAGTAGTGCGAACAAATCTTAAAATAATAGCTAAGACCTCTCAATGGAACATAAAAGATAAATACATAAAAGAACGTTTTAAGGTAAACCCCCTGGAAAAGGGACTGCAGAAATCAGGTTTGGGATTGAAATCACATATTCTTTGTGTCTGTTTCTGACTCTATCTCTGTCCTTGCCTCTCTCTGTTTCCTATAAAATAGGTATATTTGATAGAGCTTTTTTTACCTGATGGAAGAAAGTCAAAATAAAATTCCTCAGACTGACTTGAAGCTTAAGAGAACATAAGAAAAATAAACTCTCTTCAAGTATTTTTTACAAAATAGGCAATGTAACAGCACATGAAGGATGAAATCAGCACATGAAGGATGAAATCACCTTGAAGGGATCTTTAGTCCCTTCAAATAATGTTATACAACTTGATTTCTTTTCCTTCTGGAGAGCCACATTGGTCCAGAAGTTAAGACATCAGGCTAGAAAGTAGAAAACTTTGAGCTCTAGTCCCATTGTAACTAGGAAAGCCAGCTGGTTGACCTATGGCCAGTTACTCTCTCTCAGACCAACCAATCTCACAGGCTCGTTGTTGCGGAAAATAGGAGGAAAATGTGTCAGGTATTATATATTTGCTGCTATGAATTATTTATAAAAAATAATGAAGGTGTAAAGTAAATAAATAAATTATAATTCAAGTTGTATTGCCCTGCAATAGTCTGGTCTACTTTCAAGGACTCATAACTCTTAATGAAAGACACTCTTAAATGCAAGATTGATTTAGGGCCTCTCCAGCAGAAGGAAAGGTACCCAGGAAAAGGGGAGAAGGGTGTTGAGAAGAGATCATTTTATGTTTGCCTTCTGGGGTTTTCAGTGTGAGTTCTTTTCACATTGTTTTGGTAGTCAGTTTTCTATGAGACCTTTTTTAGAAACCACTAAAGGAATGCACACTCCTATAGGTTAATTGGATGAAGCAAGTTGCAGCACTGGTAGGTTTATAGTCTCCTCTTCATGTTCTCTACATTGCAGATGAATAATCAGAGATCAAAACCAAACATCTTATGAGAAATTTGGAAGGGGAAGGATGAACAATGTAAAACTGTCCCTTTTTTGGACAGAGAAGCACCACAACTTCTTCTCATTATCACAGAGTGAAAAGAAAATGATAACTTGGTGGATTGAAATGTGAGGGAATGCAGGTGGGAATAGGATGTGTGAAAGTGTCCTCATGAAACTTTGTACTAAGTTCCATCTTTTTAATAATAATAATAATAATAATAATAATAATAATAATAATAATAATAATAATAACAACAATAACAATAACAATAACAATAACAATAACAATAACAATAACAATAACAATAACAATAACAATAACAATAACAATAACAATAACAATAACAATAACAAAATAATACTCATAATCATAATTGGAAGGGACCTTGGATGTCATCCAGTCCAACCCGTAAACTTTTGAATATGCACCATGCTCTACATCCATGCAGTGACATCGACAGGTTGTACCTGCCAAGAAGAATAGGGGGCAGAGGGCTACTGCAAATCCACCAAACTGTAGAAGAAGAAAAACAAAGTTTGAATGACTATGTAAATCAAAGTACAGAAAAATTGCTGCAGGCTGTGAAAACAGAGACCATTATAAAAATAACAGAAACAAAGGCAGAATATAAGGAAAAACGGCTGGATGACAGATTAAATAGATGGAAAACCAAAGCTTTGCATGGACAGCATTTAAAAAACATTGAAGGAAAATGTGATAACAACTTGACATGGGCATGGCTTAAGATGGCAACCATCAAGAAAGAAACAGAAGGCTTAATACTGGCTGCTCAAGAACAAGCACTACAAACTAATGCCATGAAAGTGAAGATACAAAATTCTACTGACAATCCAAATTGCCAACTTTGCAACGACCAAGTTGAAACCATTTCACATTTAATATGTGAGTGCAGCAAAATCGCGCAAACTGATTACAAAGCTAGACATGACCGAGTTGCTAAACTAATCCACTGGGCATTGTGTAAAAAATACGACTTGCCTGTGTCCAAAAAGTCGTGGGAACATAGGGTGGAAAACGTTGTCGACAATGAGAGGGTGAAGATCTTGGAGTTCTGAATACAGATAGATCACCATTTGGAACACAATATGCCAGATATTGCAGTCATAGAGAACCGAAGCATACAGTTGATTGATATCACTGTACCAGGAGATACCAGAGTCAAAGAAAAAGAACTGGAAAAAAATTATGAAATACCATGACCTGGCCATCAAAACTGTGTGATTATGGATGAAGCATGTAACAGTGATACCCATTGTCATTGGGGCACTGGGAACTATGTCCAAAAATTTTTCAAAATACATCAAGAAATTTCAGCTTCCTGCAATAACTCCAGCAAAGCTACAAAAAACTGTGCTATTCGGAACATCTTACATTTTAAGGAGATACCTGGTTGATACCTAGGATGCTGGCAGCAACCCATGTCAACCATTAGTGCCATTCAATTTGAGTGTTCCATTGACTGAGTTTCATGTTTTATGAATAAAAGTTTTTCATAGTTGGAAGGGACCTTGGAAGTCATCTAGTCCAACCCCCTGCTCAGGCAGGAAACCCTATACCATTTCGGACAAATAGCTGTCCATTCTCTTCTTAAAAACTTCCAGTGTTGGAGCATTCACAGTTTCTGGAGGCAGGTTGTTCCACTGGTTAATTGTTATAACTGTCAGAAAGTTTCTCCTTAGTTCTAGGGTGCTTCTCTCCTTGATTAGTTTCCATCCACTGCTTCTTGTCCTGCCTTGGGGCGTTTTGGAGAATAGCTTGAGTCCCTCCTCTTTGTGGCAGCCCCTGACATATTGGAACACTGCTACCATGTCCCCCCCCGTCCTTCTCTTCATTAACTAGACATACCCAATTCCAGCAGCCGTTCCTTATATGTTTTAGTCTCCAGTCTCCTAATCATCTTTGTTGCTCTTCTCTGTACTCTTTCTAGAGTCTCAACATCTTTTTTACATTGTGGTGACCAAAACTGGATGCAGTATTCCAGGTGTGAGCTTACCAAAGCATTGTAAAGTGGTATTAGTACTTCATGCAATCTTGATTCTATCCCTCTGTTAATGCAGCCTAGCACCGTGTTGGCTTTTTTGGCAGCTGCAGCACACTGCTGGCTCATATTGAAGTGATTGTCTACTAGGACTCCGAGATCCCTCTCACAGTTACTACTATTGAGCAAAGTACCCCCTATACTATATCTGTACATTTGGTTTTTCTTGCCTAAATGTTGAACCTTACTTTTTTCACCATTGAATTTCATTTTGTTAGATGGCACCCAGTGTTCAAGTCTTTCCAGATCCTCCTGTATCTTAAGCCTGTCTTCTGGAGTGTTGGCTATTCCTGCCAGCTTGGTGTTGTCTGCAAATTTGATGAGTTCCCCATTTATCCCTTCGACCAAATCATTGATGAATATGTTGAAGAGCACTGGGCCCAGAACAGAGCCCTGAGGCACCCCACTACATACTTCCCTCCATGTAGATGCAGTTCCATTGAGGACCACACACTGAGTATGGCCGGTCAGCCAGCTACGAATCCATTTGGTGGTGATTCTGTCTAACCCACATTTTTCTGTCTTATCAAGCAGAAGGTTGTGGTCTACTTTATCAAATGCCTTACTGAAGTCAAGTAAAGTATATCCACAGCACTCCTCTGATCCACTAATTTTGTCACTTGGTCAAAGAATGTAATAAGATTTGTCTGGCATGATCTGTTTTTGACAAACCCATGTTGGCTTTTAGTTGCTGCACCCTTTCATCATACAAGGTAATTGATCATTTCTTGGGTAAGAGTCACATACATGTGGTTAACTGACTTCTGATTTTGCATGTTCATCTTTCATGAGGATCTATAGCAAGGCTATTCAGAGGGGGGGGAGTCATCTGTAGTCCACAGAAAAAGGCTCCACCCTCAAGGCAAAGCTTATGATATGTGGTTGAATAATCACCTTTTCCACTCACTGCTGTGAATATATCTTCAACTCACTTCATACCCATTGCCCACCATGCCCCAGGCTCAATACTTGACTGCATGAAGGACCTTCTCAGTATGCCTTTTCACTGCAGGTTTTATGTTTTTGTTTTTGCCTCTTGATGGCTCATCGCAGATTAGTATTTCTCTTGAAATTGAACAAAAGTGTAACACCTAATAGTGCAAGTCTACTACTGTTTTATTTATTTTTATTTATTTATTTTTGTTGTCCTTACACACTCTTCTCAGTGACTCTTTTATTCAGCTGCAAAATAAATCCTATAGAAAAAGGGTAACTTCAATCTTCCTTTACTTGGCAGCCCACAACTATTGGTGCCCCAGGCAAATGCTGAACAGTCCTATTTAGTTTGAATCTAAGACTAGAATGACTAAGTCTGAATATTTTATTTTGGAAAAAATAGATTTTAAGTTACTAGGTCATGCTGAAATAATCTTTAAAGTTTTACAGCATTTGTGGCAACTGGATACAACACATCAGAACCTACATAACGTATAGAATACAGAGGTAGAAGGAACCTTGGAGGTCTTCTAGTCCAACTCTGTGCTGAACCAGAAGACCCTATAACATTCCAGACAAATGATTGTACAATCTCTTCTTAAAAACCTCCAATAATGGAATACTCAAAGCTTCATTCTTGGGATACTTCTCCTTCATTCTCCTTCATTCTAGGTTGGATCTCTTTATTATAAGTTTCTACCCATTATTTCTTGACCTATTCTCAGGTGCCTTGGAAATTAGGTTGAACCCCTCTTCTCTGTGATACTCCCACAGATATTGGAAGACTAATATCATTACATCCCTAATCCTTCTCTTCATTAGACTGGACATACCCAATTCCTTCATATGTTTTAGCCTCCATTCCCCCTAATCATCTTTGTTGCTCTTCTCTGCATCATTTCTAAAGTCTCAACATCTTTTCACTATTGTGATAACCAAAGATGGATGGAGTGTTCCAGGTGTTTTCATAGCAAAGCAGTACAAGGTCACAGGACCTTGAAAAGTTCCCTCAGTTAATATAATCTAGGACTGTATTGGCTTTTTTTGGCAGATGCAGCGCAAAGCTGGTCCATATCTAAGTGGCTGTTCTAAATCCCTCATTTGGCTTTCTATTTTTCTTAGTAATGAACTGCATTTTTTGGATAGGGTCCAGTATTCAAATCTGTCAAGATCCTTGTAGTGTATGCCCTTAAAAGCATACACGGAAATGTCAGCACAGCAGGGGGCTGGACAGCTCCAGGCTATAACCGCTTTGGCGGGAAAGTCTAAATAGAGCAAGTCGTTGACAGCCCCAGGGCATGGTCAGCTCTGGCGGGAAGCCAGAGTTTAAATCCATTGGCCACCTGCACTGGCGGGAAGCCCAGGTTTAAACCTATTGGTCGTGATTCACCTGGGCAGGTATAAAGAGACGCCAAGTAACCCCTTTGCCCCAGCTTCACTCTGAGTCAATAAAGAAATACTACCCAGCTCAAGTGTCTGCCTCTCCGTACAACCACGCAACATTGCACTGGCGACGAAGGTGGGATCCTGCACCAGACAACGCTAGCTGTGGACGGAATCCAATCGGCAGCCCCAGACCTAGATGCAGGACGACCGAGATGGCGGAATGGCACAACTGGGTCAGTATCCCCTTTTCAATAGCAACCACCCAGAGGAGTGGGAAGCATTCATGGGGCAGCTCGAGTGCTACCTGTGGGCAAATGGGATGAAAGATGACCGGCGGAGAGCAGCGGTGCTACTCTGCAGCTGCGGCACGGAAACGTACCAGCTGGCGGTCGGTCTCTGCGCACCCAACGACATCCACTCCATCGGGTACAACGTTGCTGGTGAAGCTGACCGAGCACTTCAAGCCCGAGACGTCCGAGATCGCCTGGCGGTATCGCTTTGAGAAATGGGACCAGCGGCCGGGTGAGTCTGCCAAGCAATACATGGCCGCCCTGAGGCAGGCAGCTCGCCTCTGTAATTTTGAAAATTTAGAGATCTGGCTGCGGGATCGGATCATCTGTGGGTTGAGGGACAGGAAGCTGCGACAAAAAATCTTCGCAAAGCAGAAGCTGACCCTGAGGGATGTCCAAGAGGAATTCCTAGCCTGGGATGCGGCCAAGGAGTCCGACGCGAGGGAAGGCGGATCCATCCACCAGTTGAGCGGTTGCAGTGACGTGGATGGGGCAGAGTTGGAAGTGGACGCCATCCACCGACAACAGCGACCCGTCACCTCCAACCGAGACAACGTGAGGGAGCCAAGACCAGCCACGGCGGACGCAAGATGCCAGGAGTGCAGGTGCAGAGCAAACGGCCCCCGGTCTACCCAACTCCACGGCTACAGTGCGAATCGGCCCCGGTCTACCCAGCATTGTGGGTGCAGCCCCCGGTCTACCCAGCACAGCGGCTGCGGACAACCCCAGTCTACCCAGTGTTCCGCCTATGGCATGAACAGCTCCCGGTCTACCCGTTGCGCCAGCTGCGGAGGACAGCATCCCCGGTCTACCTGCCATTTCAAGTCAGCCAAGTGTCGGGCATGCGGAAAAACCGGGCACATCACGGCGGTCTGCAGGAGCAAGCAGCGGGATAGCCTGCACGAGGTGGAGGCAGAGTTCCAGTTCGCCACAGGTACCAGGGAGCGGTTGCTGGGACTGACAGTCAGCCACACAGCGGGACGGCCAGACGTTTGTCTAACAGGGGCCCCAGTGGCGCTAACCCCAAAAATAAAATTGAGGGTGAGGCTGCAAGGGATCCCCTGCACGATGGAGCTGGACTCAGGGTCAGCCATGTCCATCATCTCTGCCAGAACATTTAAGGAGATTTGCAAGCGGAGCGACCAACGGGTTCTCTTGAGGCCACCCAGACTGACCCTCTCTGACTTTCAAAATTCACCCATTAACGTCCAGGGGGAGGTGTTGGTGAGGGTTCAGTACAAAGGGTTCGAGGGCAAATTAAGTGTACTGGTCGTCGAAGGCCAGCAGACCAGCCTCGTGGGGTTAGGGTGGTTCAACGCGCTGGGCATCGGAATCACGGGGATTCACCAGACGCGGAGCTGCCGTTCCCTTGAAGCTGTCTGCAAGGATTTTGCGGACATGTTCGACGGGCAGCTGGGAAGGTACACAGGTCCCCCAATCTCATTTAAGTTAGACCCCCAGGTGCAACCCATAAGAATGAAGGCTAGGAGGGTTCCGTTTGCGCTAAAGCATAAGATTGAGCGGGAATTGGATAAGCTGGTAGACCAGGGGGTGCTAACGCCAGTCGATGGAGCAGAATGGGAAACCCCCATCGTAACACCGCTCAAGGCAAACGGTGAAATTAGAATTTGCGCCGACTATAAGGGGACAATCAACCGGGCTCTGAGCGCTCATTCGTACCCAGTTCCCGCGGTAAACAGAATTCTGGCATCCCTGCAAGGCGGGTCAGTGTTCGCTAAACTGGATGTTGCCCAAGCTTATCAGCAGCTGCCGGTAGACCCAGAGGCTGCTAGAGCACAGACAATAATCACACACAAAGGGGCGTTCCGGGTAGACCTGTTGCAGTTCGGGGTCAGTGTGGCTCCTGGAATATTCCAGGAGGTGATGGAAAGGACCCTCAAGGGAATACTAGGGGTTTGCCCTTATTTCGATGACGTCCTGATCGCAGCCAGCTCCGAGGTCGTTCTGGCAGCCCAATTGAAGGCAGTACTTGAGAGGTTCAGGGGTGCAGGGTTGAAGCTCAAAAGGGAGAAATGCAAGATTGGGGTAATGGAGACAGAGTTCCTGGGGTTCAGGATTGATGCTCAAGGCATCCACCCAGCTGCCTCCAAAGTCAGGGCAATCAAAGAGGCCCCTACTCCCAAAAACAAGTCTGAGTTGCAGGCATTCCTGGGCCTCCTCCATTTTTATCACACATTCCTGCCACACAAGGCTACCATTGCTGAACCCCTACACAGGTTGCTTGACAAGCAAGCATCCTGGGACTGGACTGACAAACATGCTAACGCATTCAAAACACTGAAGAACCTGTTAGCAGGCAATGCCACAGTCACCCACTTCAGGGAGGACCAGCCAATCTGCCTTGCTTGCGATGCATCCCCTTATGGGATTGGAGCAGTTCTCAGCCATTTAAGGGAGGATGGAACTCAGGCCCCCATCGCCTACTACTCCAGGACCCTGTCAGCTGCAGAGCGGAACTATGCCCAGATAGACAAGGAGGCACTGGCAGTGGTTGCTGGGGTAAAGAAATTTCATGACTACCTTTATGGTAGGGAATTTCTAATTTATACAGACCATAAGCCATTATTAGGGTTATTTACAACAGAGAAGCAGACACCACAGATCCTGTCACCCCGGATGTTACGTTGGTCCATATTCCTCTCTGCATACTCATGCAAACTGGTACACAGGCCGGGCAAAAAGATGGGGCACGCCGATGGCCTCAGCAGACTTCCCCTAAGGGATACTGAGCCAGACCCAGCACCGGCGGTCCAAATACTGGCGATACAGGAACTGCCAGAATGCCCCCTCAACGCAAGGGACATAGCCACAGAGACCCCCAAGGACAAGGTTCTGAGCAGGGTACAATCATGGGTGAGCAGTGGGTGGCAGGACAAATCACCAGGGCAAGAGTTCATTGCTTACTTCTCCAGAAGGCATGAACTGTCCACACACAAGGGATGTCTATTGTGGGGAAATAGAGTCATCATCCCCACAAGGCTCAGGGAAAGAGTCCTCCAGTCATTACACGAGGCCACCCAGGAGTAGTAAGAATGAAGGCGCTGGCAAGGAGCTACCTGTGGTGGCCAGGGTTGGACAAGGAGATAGAGGAACTAGTAGCAGGGTGTTACACATGCCAGAGGACACAGCCAGAACAACCACATGCACCAGTTCACAAGTGGGAGGAAACACACTCACCATGGTCCAGGGTGCACATAGACTATGCAGGCCCATTCCAAGGACACACATTTCTGGTAGCAGTAGACAGCCATTCTAAATGTCTGGAGGTGGTGCCTGTGGGCAACATGACCTCAGCAGGAACCATTCAAGCATTGAGGGGGATGTTTGCTACACATGGTCTGCCTGATGTGATCGTGTCAGATAATGGAACACAATTTACCTCCTCGAATTTCCAGGTGTTCCTGAGGACCTTGGGGATTAGGCACGTCACCTCGGCTCCCTTCCACCCTGCCAGTAATGGATTGGCAGAATGATTCGTGCGGACAACAAAGGATGCCCTCAAGCGCATAGTGCAGGGGAATTGGAAGCAAAGACTGGCCACATTCCTCCTACACCAACACGCAACACCTTGCACCGCCACAGGCAAAAGCCCAGTGGAACTCAGATGGGGCAGACGCCTCATAACAACACTGGACAGGCTTCACCCAGACAGGGTAGCAGCAGACCCCGGGACCCCCAACATCAAAACAAGCTTCAACACAGGAGACCCCATCTGGGCTAGGAACTATAGCACAGGTCACCCATGGGTGCCAGGGGAGATATTAGAGCAAACAGGACCCCTTTCCTACAGAGTAAGGGTGGAGGGGGGACTCCTTTGGAAAAGACACCTGGATCAGCTGAGGAAAAGGGCTCCTGAAAGAGTTATAGAGGACACACTGGGGGCTGAGGAGGAAGAGCCAACACAAACACAGTAAGAATTAGGTCCAGTATAGCTTTACTTCTAGTTCCCTCCTCCACCTTTTGGATGACAAAGTTGTAAGGGTCTGTCTCAATTAGGTCTCCCAAAAAAGCAGAATTCTTGAAACAGGCAATGTCTCAAAAGGAACTTTTATTGGAGTTAGTGATAGCAAAGAAGTAAAGCGAAGTCCGCCCAAGCAGTATATCAAAAGCAGCATTCGTTACTCCTCCCCCCAGAGTCAGTTTGAATTTCAGCCAATCCACAGGTGGTATATTGTTTTGCTAACTGGCTCCTTAGGCGTGCTCTTCAAGGTCTCTCTCAGTTTCATTTCCCTCCGGCTCCAGGCGCAATCATCTTCCAGATAAGGGTGATGGTATCCAGGCGTGTTCCTTCCCCTGGGGAAGGACAGTATGGCATAGGCAAAGCAAAGCATATTGTATCCCCACATCAGAATCCCCCCTCCCAACAGAATGCCAAGCCCCAAATAATGGTTATAGAAGCATGTAGCAGGAATAGTAATATATTTCTTTGGGGATCTGACAAACTGTGCAGCAAGTAGGAGATCAAACAGATTCCTAAGTTTGGCAGGTTAGGAATCTGTTTGATCTCCCACTTGCTGCACAGTTTGTCTCCCAGTTGATATCTGGATAGTTGAAGTCTCCCATTACTACTGTGGTATGCTTCCTACACACATTTGTTAACTGGTTGGCAAAGAGTTCATCTATTTCTTCTGATTGGTTGGGTGGCCTGTAATGTACATCTATGGCAAAGTCGGTTTTTTTCCCTTTTATATTGACCCATATACATTCTGGAGGGGTTCTATCTTTGATCATGTGCATTTCTGTAGATATATAGTGTCCTCTTACATGTAGTGCAAATCCCCCTCCTCTTTTTGTAGATCTGTTTCTTTTAAACAATTTGTATCCATTCATCAGTACATTCCAGTCATGGGTTTCATCCCACCAGGTTTCTGTAATGGCAACTATGTCATACCTCGTGTACTATGCTTCCAGTTCTAGTTATGAGCTTCTATTCCTTCCAACACTATAGGTAAACCTCTATTTATGACCACAATGGAGCCCATAATTTCTGTTGCTAAGAAAGACAGTTGTTAAGTGAGTTGTGCCCCATTTTATGACCTTTTTTGCCATAATTCTTAAGCGAATCACTGCAGTTGTTAAATGAATCATGTGGTTGTTAATTGACTCTGTCTTCCCATTGACTTTGCTTGTCAGAAGTCAGATGGTGATTACATGTCCCCAGAACAGTTCTACTATCATAAATATTCGCCAGTTGTCAAGCATCCAAATGATCAGGTGCCTATTGGAACACTGCAAAGGTCAAATGTGTGAAAACTGGTCATAAGTTACTTTTTTCAGTGTAACTTCAAATGGCCACTAAGTGAATGGTTGTAAGTTGAGGATTACCTGTACTGCACTGTTTCACCTGACTCCATAACTATTCATTGGTGGTCCTTAAGACACCCCTAAGGCAAGTTCAGATTCCAGTGTCTGCATGTATGTAGCTTTCTGGGCAACATCATGGAAGTGATTTGTCCTTGTCTTTTTTCAGGATTTTTTTTCCACTTGCCAGTTCAACCAACCAGTATGGAATTCCCATCCAAACACTACTCTGTTCTGATCATGCTCATCCTTTCAAATCTGTGAAAATCAATTAATTGCTGCCATCTGCTGCCAGTATTGACAACAATATTATAGTTTACTAAATATTTTATATGTTAAAAGCTTAAGGTGTTTGAGTCCATTTTATTAATTGGTTCAAGAATGATAGTACTTTAACTATTTCCTATTGGTTATTCTCTGGAGTGTTACCATTCAGAGATAGTAAAAATAAATAGAGCTTCAAGGAGACATTTTGGCACAAAGTACCTCTTCCATCAGTACATCTTTGGTTATGGCTATGGAGATTCTCAACCAGGTAATGGTTGCCCCAAAGGTGCCTTTCAAAAGGCAACTGGACTTTGTTTTTTGTTTGAAAATGTTTCACTTCTCATTCAAGAAACTTCTTCTGAATTGAAAATGTATGTATTTTATGAAAATGCTATGTATTCAAGATGGACAGTGATTAATATTTATATGTATTTATATGTAAGGTTGCAGGTATATACATATGTTGTATATAGCATGTTTATATGTGTGTTATGTATATGTACAATTTGAGAGCAGGCAACAGAATTGCATTTTTAATGTGTGCCAGTGTGCCTACAGTAAAAATGACAATAAAGGTTATATTGTCTTCTCTTCTCTTCTCTTGTCTTATCATCTTATCTTGCCTTATTATCTTGTCTTGTCTTATCTTATCATCTTCTAATTGTTGAAAGAAAAATCTTCAACAGGGTCCAGTCCAAGCTGGGAATAAACAAAATGGAGACTGCTTTAGAGAGAAGGTTATAGTTTATTTGAAGAGCAGAACCACAAGACATGAGGCTCTGGAGCAGCTGACCTCATTTTACTGGGAGTGGTGGGTTTTTATACCTTCTTGGGCTTTTGTGTTTGGAGTTCTTGTTCCTGTTGCATGAACTTTGATCTGAGGTTCTTCTGAGTGTGTCATTTTTGGTATTAGTGGGTTAATCCTATTATATCGTAAAGGTCATGTCTTTTAGAGTTTGGGCAGGGTATGTAGATTTTAGGGGTCTTCCTAATCTCATCAGCTTCTAGCTTCCTCGCCCCATCCTTTCTGAAAGGATTATCATATCTGCATTTCTACAGACCTAGTTTCTGCTTGGGGCAGAGAAAGAGAGGGGGTTGGTTTCTGGGGGCTGGTTTTGTCTTAGATTTTTTTTTCTCCCATTATCCCTTTGGAGAAATATATTCTGCCTTTTTAATATTTCCCAAAATATTTCTTTCTCTTGTGGGGGGTGGGGGGAGGGCTGACTTCCCACATTATCTTATCATCAAAAAAAAAACTAAGTCCAGTTGCCTTTTGAAAAGCACCTTTGGGACATCTTTGGTTATGCCGCCATCTAGTGGCCACCAGGAAGATGCTATTTATCTGCAGAAACAGTTCTCAGTACAGTTCATTCCTTTGCAAAACTACAAGGTAGGCAGCTGCTTTTTAAAGAGTTTAATTAGGGTTACCATACATCGGCAACTTCTCAGGCAAATTGTTCGGTTTTTAAAAGTCTGAATTGCCAGCATGAAATTAAAAAGAGTTAAAATATCAAGAACTGTTTCTAAATAAACTGGAAAACCTACTCATTCTACTTCATCCCTTAATGCCCCAATCATTTATTTTTACCTTGATTCTATGTTTCTTCCCTTGCATTCCTTGTGTACTTTTTTTTCCTTTTAAGGCCTGATTTCTCCAAATTAAATCAACCCAATTAATCTGGCAAAGCCTAGTTACCTACCTACGGCAACACCTGCGGCCGGTGTCAACTTCCCTCCGTCCAGTGCGCTCCCACAGAGAGGGCCTCCTCAGGGTGCCACCGATCAAAGAATGCCGATTGGTGACCCCCAGGGGGAGAGCGTTCTCTGTGGGCGCGCCAGACCTTTGGAACAGCTTACCGGTTGAGCTCCGGATGGCCCCCGACCTTCGCTCCTTCCGGCGCGATCTCAAAACTTTCTTTTTCGAACAAGCTGGCTTGGTCTGATGGGATGGGGTTGGGTTTTTATAAATAGTTTTAATTGTAATATGTATTAATTTTAAGGGCATAATGTTTAATGACTTTTTAATTTTTGTATAATATTTTTATTGTGTATTGCCCTGTTCACCGCCCTGAGTCCTTCGGGAGAAGGGCGGTATAGAAATCAAATTATTAAATTAAATTATTAAATTATTAATTGCTTGTACAAGATTTCAGGAGATGTTCAGAAATTGTAAAGAGATTATGAGAAAAGATTGTAAAGAGATTACTTGAGTGTCTGCATGGATGTTCTTAAGTTCTCCTTGCTTCTTTTTTCTATTTTGAGCAGGTTTGGGGATATTGTCTGCTATTATGTCCAATTAAGTGAAGTGCTCCTTTTCTGATGTCATAGATCTAGCTACCATATGGAAACATTATCTTCTAACTCATAGGTGTCAAACTGCCAGCCCACGAGCCGGTTTCATCATACCAAAGCTGCGCCCACCTCATTGCTGGCAATGCAAAAAGAGTCACGATACATCATGCCACGTCACATGACGTGGCAAGTTTGACACCCATGTCCTAACTGAATTTGCCTTCTTAATTATCTCAAAGGCCTATGATCTTCATTTTTCACACAATTCCTTAACTTCCAGGTGTCACATTAAGTTTTTTATTTCTGTGAAATATTGGTGTGCATGTCTTTTTACTATTTATATGAAAACTGTGGGGGCTAATCTAGGGTCTTCCAAATGTGAGGACAGATATGCTGCTAGGAACCTGAAATCCTTTACAGATGTTCTTTTCTATAATCAGAATCTGTTTTATGTTTTTAGAAAATTGACATTGCCTCTAATTATACAGTAAACACTACACACAGGTTTTTACATTTTAATAAAAGGTTCATACATGAAGAGGCTGAAACAATGTTTTCTGAACTCTTTTCAGAGTTTCTAGACATATTAATGGGAAACTCTGAAATTCACTCTTGCTGTCAAAATAATCAGTTCACACATAACAAAGTGATGCCTAAATATTGCAGCTTTTGCTTTTTCAGTTTTCAAAAGGACTGCTTTTCCATTTCTCTCCTTTTCTGTTATGGTCTATTGGTGCCATCTAGTGGATATAATGTAAGAAACACAGAACTGCATTGAAGTCAAAAAAATTCAAGAAAATTTTCTGATTCTCCCATGATATAGTAATTGCATTCATCTAAGGGAATAGTGATAATGAAGAACCAAATATGGGAGAATCCTATGCCATATCCTGAAGTAATACGATCAAAGGGATGTTATTCAGTGAGTTGGCTGATTATTTGGAATTAGATAAGAGAGTATAGGAAAAAAATGATGAGGCCATTCAGAGACCCAAAAATGAAGGAAGAAAATTGAGACTGTTTATAGGGGCATTTGCAGGAGTGGTCAAAAAAGTCAAGGTGCAATCACACTTTTGAAGCCTCCACCTTTGTTACATGCCTGAAAGCCACATTAGCAAGGAGTGAGGTTTCAACCACACTGTTGATGTACTTAATTGCCCTGCCCACAAGAGATTTCTGTGCTTGTTTGATAGGTATCTACTTAGGGCAGGGGTGTCAAACTCACAACATCACGTAACTCACAACATCACAACTTTTTTGCCATTGCCAGCGATGGGGTGGGCGTGGTTTCACTATGATGCATCCGGCCCATGAGCCGGCAGTTTGACATTCCTGGCTTAGGGGAAAAATGTGTGTGTGGGGGGGGTAAATAAGTTGTCATAGCAACTCGATTCATGCTTATATGTTGATTAATTGATTGAATGATTGATTGATTGATTGATTGATTGATTGATTGATTGATTGATTGACATGTTAGTGTTAAATCTACATAGAAAAAGACAATTTTTCTCCATGACAGTCTGGCACATAATAATGGAATAAATTTAGATGTCTTACATGATTGATTCTTAAAAGACAATGTAGTAAAAGTGCCACACTCAATTTGCTAGCAAATTTGGAAAACTCAACATTGGCCACAGGATTGGAAAAGATCAGTTTATATTCCAATTCCAAAGAAAGGTAGTGCAAAGAATGTTCAAACTATTGCACCATTGCACTCATTTCACATGCTAGTAAAGTTATGCTTAAAATCCTACAAGCTAGACTCCAGCAGTATGTGGATCGAGAACTACCAGAAGTACAGGCAGGATTTCGAAGAGGCAGAGGAACTAGAGATCAAATTGCCAACATATGCTGGATCATGGAGAAAACTAGGGAGTTCCAGAAAAACATCTACTTCTGCTTCATTGACTATGCTAAAGCCTTTGATCGTGTGGATCACCAACAAACTGTGGCAAGTTCTTAAAGAGATGGGAGTACCAGACCATCTTATTTGTCTCTTGAGAAACCTATATGCGGGTCAAGAAGCAACAGTGAGAACTGGACACGGAACCACTGATTGGTTCAAAATTGGGAAAGGAGTCCGGCAAAGCTGTATACTGTCGCCCTGCCTATTTAACTTATATGCAGAGCACATCATGAGAAAGGTATGCAGAGGAACCAAAGAGCCTCCTGTTGAGGGTGAAGAAGGAGAGTGCAAAAGTGGGCTTGACACTTAACATTAAGAAAACCAAGATCATGGCATCCAGCCCTCTCAATTCCTGGCAAATAGATGGGGAAGAAATGGAAGTAGTGACAGGTTTTATTTTCCTGGGCTCCAAGATCACCACAGATGGGGAATGCAGCCAAGAAATTAAAAGACGCTTGCTCCTGGGGAGGAAAGCCATGGCAAATCTAGACAGCACACTAAAAAGCAGACACATCACCCTGTCAACAAAAGTGGGTATAGTCAAGGCTATGGTCTTCCCAGTTGCAATGTATGGCTGTGAAAGTTGGACCATAAGAAAGGCTGAGCACCAAAGAATTGAGGCCTTTCAACTATAGTGCTGGAAAAGACTCCTGCGAGTCCCTTGGACTGCAAGGCGATCAAACAGATCAATCGTAGAGGAGATCAACCCTGACTGCTCTTTAGAAGGCCAGATCCTGAAGTTGAAACTCAAATACTTTGGCCACCTAATGAGAAGGAAGGACTCACTGAAGAAGAGCCTAATGCTGGGAAAGATTGAGGGCAATAGAAGAATAGGACAACAGAGAATGAGGAGGCTGGATGGATTCACTGAAGCAGTAGGCGTGAGCTTAAATGGACTCCAGAAGGTGGTGGAGGACAGGAAGGCCTGGAGGAACATTGTCCATGAGGTCGTGATGGGTCGGACACGACTTCGCAACTAACAACAACAACAACATAATTGATTCTTCATGTTGAAAAATGAGACAATTACAGAGGAGTACAAGGTGAAAGAGGTTGTGAATGTAGGTCTGACCATTATTTGGTAACATGAAGAGGGGATCTTGGGAAAAATGGACATGAGAGAAAAAGAAAGATGTGAAAGAAACAATAACTAAGGTAGACTGAGTTCAGGAGGAGAAAGTACAAGAAAATACAAGTCCTGAACAAAGAAATATTATCAGAGAAATCAATGATCTTAGAAAATAAATGTAAAGTGGGTGTTGTCATGGCCCCCTCAGAGGCTGGTTTGAAGGAGGAGAAGGAAGAGTTGGAGCTCGGACCATCCAACAGGGAAGGCGTTCCAGGGCTGAGGATGACACTGTCCAGGCCCCTCAGGCATTGGGGGAGATAGTCTACCAGATGGAAAGTGTTCTGAACCAGCCAACTACCGGCTTTGTAATAAAGCAAACCCCTATTCAAACAGTAGAGACTGGAGAGCGTCCAAGGCTGAAAAGCGTCTGCCAAGATTTATTAGTCAATTAACAGAACAAGAAACAAAAACTCTGGAACTTGAATCCTCAAGCGGAAGGGTTGCTTTCAGCAACCAGCCCTTCCCCAAACACTCCTTTTATTTAGAGTTCAGGGCGTGGCCTCCCTCTGCCTCCTCCCGAGGAGTCCCACAGCCTTTCTTTGTTTGTTCCTGCTCGACTGCCTCCTGCGTCGGGCGTCCTTGAACAGGGCCAGCTGTGGGTCATCATCCTCCGCACTATCGGGCTCACGCAGCTGAGAAGAGGGCCCCGGCTGGGAGCTCTGCCAAGCCTGCAAGCCATCATCAGCCGGTTCGTCACCCACACACACCTCCTCCCCCTCATCTGAGTCATCCGATACATCTGAGCCGGGTGCCGAACCCACAGGCTGACCCTGAGTCACAACACTATCCCGCACCGCAGGGCCCTTCCCCCGGGGCTGCCGATCCGGATGAGGTCGGGATGGGAACTGTTCATGAAAAGCAGTCACCAATGCAGGGGCATGAACGGCGGTCGCGTCTTCCCATGTGAAGTCCTCCGGCCCGTACCCTTTCCACTTGATCAGGTACTGAAAGCGACCTTTCAGCCAGCGGGAATCCCGGATGCTGGCGACCTCGTACTCGGGGGTGCTGCCTCCTTCGCGAGGTCCTGATGGGGGAGGTTCCGCTTGGCGAAGTGGACAAGCCGGTTGTTCGGGGACCAACAAGGACCGATGGAAGACGGGGTGCACGCGCAGGGAACGTGGCAGAGTTAAACGATAGGCGACCGGGTTGATGACGGCCTCGACTGGGAACGGTCCAAGGTAACGGTGGTCCAGCTTCCTCGCCGGCCGAGTGGATGGTAGGTTCCTGGTAGACAGCCAGACCCGATCCCCCACCGATAGTGGAGGCGTATCCCTTCTCGACCGATCGGCGAACCTCTTGTAGTCGGCCTTGGCCTTCTCCAGCTGCCGTCGCACCAACCGATGGATCGCCTGTAACTCCGCCATGAATTCGTTCGCTGCCGGCTCCGGTGAGTCCACGGGAGAAAGGGGGAAAAACCGAGGGTGATAACCCACGTTGGCCAAGAACGGTGTCATCTGCGTGGAGGTGTGCTGCGAGTTGTTAAAGGCAAACTCGGCTATGGCCAAATAGTCCACCCAATTGTCCTGCTGCAGGTTAACGTAGCAGCGCAGATACTGCTCTAAGATGCCGATGACCTTCTCGGTACCCCCGTCGGTCTGAGGATGATGCGTGGACGAGAGGCAAACCTTAATGTCCAACGCCCGCATCAACTCCTGCCAGAAGCGGGCTGTAAACTGGGCCCCCCTATCGGAGACGACTCTATCGGGAAGGCCGTGCAGCCGGAACACCTGTTGGATGAACATGCGACTAGTGGCGCGAGCTGACGGTAAGCCGCGACAGGGGATGAAGTGCGCCATCTTGGTCAACATGTCCACCACCACAAACACTGTCGTGAAGCCGGAGGATGGGGGTAGATCCGTCAGAAAGTCCATGGACACAGCCCCCCAGGGTCTCTTGGGTGTTGGCAAAGGCTGCAGTAAACCAGGCGGGGCCCCTGTCGCTGACTTGGCCTGCCTGCATGGGATGCAGGAGGTGACATAAGACTGGACGTCGTGTCGGACTCGGGGCCACCAGAAGGTACGGGAGACCAGGTTCAGAGTCTTGAACAGGCCAAAATGCCCCGCAGCCGGGTTATCATGACACTGGCTGAGGACGAGTCCCCTGAGTGGCCCTCCTGGAACATAGAGCCGGTCACGATAATACAGGAGACCATCCGTGACCGACCAAGGCGAATCTGGCCCCACCTCTTCCTTCCGCTGAGCCACCCACGCCTCCTGCTGCTGCGCCTCCCGGATCCGAGCCCGTATATCCACCGGCTCCCGCACCGCAGCAAAAGACTCGACGGGGATCACGGTCCTGGGCGGAAGCTTGTCTTCCGCTCGGGTGTACTCGGGCTTCCTGGACAGAGCATCCGCTCTCTGGTTGTGCCCGCTTGGTATGTACCGCACCCGGAAGTCAAACCTCGCAAAGAAGAGGGACCACCGGATCTGGCGTTGGTTCAAATTCCGAGCGGTCTGCAGGCTTTCCAGATTCTTGTGGTCCGTCCGGACCTCGATTTGATGCCGCGCCCCCTCCAGATGATGCCTCCAAGCCTCGAACGCCGCCTTGATGGCCAGCAGCTCCTTCTCCCAGATGGTATAGTTGCGCTCCGAGGGGTTCAATTTCCGAGAGTGATACGCGCAAGGGAAAAGGGTACCGTTGGGCGTCGCTGCCTGGAGTAACACGGCCCCAATGGCAATGTCGGAGGCGTCCGCCTCCACGACAAACGGCCGTTGCGGGTCAGGATGCTTCAAGATGGGCTCCTTCATGAAGGCGTCCTTCAAAGCCTGGAACGCCTGTTGTTCGGGGGCGTTCCACTGGAACCGAGTCTTCTTCTGCAGGAGCCGGGTGAGGGGGGCTGTCAAGGCAGCAAAGCCAGGGATGAATGTTCGATAGTAGTTGGCAAATCCAAGAAGTCGCTGAACATCCTTCACGCGACGCGGGGGTTGCCAACTCTGCAACGACTCAACTTTACTCGGTTCCATGGCGATGCCCTCAGGAGAAATGCAGTGACCCAGGAAATCGATGGTCACCTGGTAGAACTGGCACTTCTCCAACTTGGCAAACAGCCGATGTTTCCGGAGGCGCTGCAGGACCTGACGGAGATGCTGATGGTGCGCCTCACGCGACGGGGAGTAAATCAGGATGTCGTCCAGGTAAATCACGACAAACTGGTCCAACAGATCCCGAAAGATGTCGTTCATAAAATGCTGAAACACAGCGGGGGCGTTGGTCAGGCCAAACGGCATCACCGTGTACTCGAAATGTCCATAGCGAGTACCAAACGCCGTCTTCCACTCATCACCCGGCCGAACCCTGACGAGGTTGTAAGCTCCACGCAGGTCCAGTTTCGTGAAGATCTTAGCCTCCCGGAGTCGGTCCAAGAGCTCGGGGATGAGGGGCAGCGGGTAGCGGTTACGCACCGTGATGGCGTTGAGTTTCCGGTAGTCACAGCAAAGCCGTAGCTCGCCCGACTTCTTTTTGACGAAGAGCACGGGCGCAGACACTGGCGAGGACGAGGGCCGGATGAAACCACGAGCCAAATTCTTAGTCAGGAAGTCCCGCAATGCAGCCAACTCGGGCTCCGACATGGAGTACAAACGCCCCACTGGGAGAGGCGCATCAGGGACTAGATCAATGGAGCAGTCGTAGGGCCTGTGCGGGGGTAATTGGTCCGCCTCTGACTCGCTGAACACGTCAGCAAAGTCGGACAGTTCGGGAGGCAAGGAAACCCCTGAGGAACCCTCCACCTGGCCGGCACAGATATGGCGGGTGTGGTCCACGCACTGCAAACTTGGGAAGGTGACCAAGTTCTGTGACCAATAGATCTGTGGATCATGCGCCCGGAGCCACGCCAGTCCCAAGACCACGGGGAAGTGCAGATCCGAAGTGATGTAGAACTGGATGGCCTCCACATGGGAACTGATGGCCATACACACGGGTTGCGTGGCGGCCGTAATAGGCCCGGACAGGAGCACTCGACCATCGATGGTCTCCACTAGCATGGGCGGATCCACCGGACACTGGGGAACAGCCCATTTGGCCACAAAGGCCGAGTCCATAAAGTTAGTGGTAGCCCCAGAGTCAATTAAGGCATGGACCGGAATCCCCTCTGGCTTGCCAGGAAGGATCAGACGTGCCTCCAAAATCAAATGCCGTGGAGGTTCACAGGCACCGTCGGAACGGCGTCGCTCGGCGTGGTCATTGTGAGTCGCCCGATCTATCACACCGTCTAGATCGGGCTCGGGCCGTTTCCCGACAGCAAAGTAGGGGACTTTCTCGGGGCAGGCTTGGTCACTGACGCCCGCTGACGCTTCTTCGGGCAAGAAGCAGCCAAATGCCCAGGGTCCCCACAGTAAAAACACAACCCCCCCGATCGTCGTCTGTCCATTTCCGTCACCGAGAGACGGGACCTGGCGGCACCCAGCTCCATTGGCTCCTCCCTCTGGACTGGGGGCTCACGCACAACAGGGGCGGCAGGGGTCTGTGGGGTGGCACGGCGACTCTTTCGCTGCTGCAGCCGGGCATCGATCCGCAGGCAAAGATGGATCAGCCCATTCAGGTCTGAGGGAATGTCCACGCGGGCCAGCTCATCCAACATCTCCTCCGACAAGCCATCCTGGAAGGCATCCACGAGCGCATCCTCATTCCAGGCGGAATCCTGGCTAAGCAGCCGGAAATCGCTGATATAGGCCTGCAGGGGGCGCTGACCCTGTCTCAAAGCTTTCAGGCGTCGGGTGGCGGTCTGCGCCTTAATTGGGTCCTCGTACATGAGGCGCATATGGTCACAAAACCCCCCAAAGTTATCCAACAAAGGGCTAGGCTGTGCCAGCAGAGGCGTGCCCCAACGAGCTGCATCCCCCGACAGAAGGCTCAACACGAATCCCACCTTATCTCGGTCAGTGGGGAAATCAGCTGCTCTCACGCTGATAAAAAGCTAGCATTGTCCCAGGAAGGCAGGAAACAGTTCTGGATTGCCAGCAAATTTATCCGGCATAGCTATCTGACATTTCCTCCTGGGTGGGGGTGCAGCATGTACCTGAGCTTGCAGTTGAGCCACCTGAGCTGCCAACAAAGTGAGTTGCTGGGTGAGCTGAGCATTCTCGGCACGAAGCTGCTCCATCGTAGTAGTAAGGGGTGGGAGGCTGAAAGCAAACTGTTCTGAACCAGCCAACTACCGGCTTTGTAATAAAGCAAACCCCTATTCAAACAGTAGAGACTGGAGAGCGTCCAAGGCTGAAAAGCGTCTGCCAAGATTTATTAGTCAATTAACAGAACAAGAAACAAAAACTCTGGAACTTGAATCCTCAAGCGGAAGGGTTGCTTTCAGCAACCAGCCCTTCCCCAAACACTCCTTTTATTTAGAGTTCAGGGCGTGGCCTCCCTCTGCCTCCTCCCAAGGAGTCCCACAGCCTTTCTTTGTTTGTTCCTGCTCGACTGCCTCCTGCGTCGGGCGTCCTTGAACAGGGCCAGCTGTGGGTCATCATCCTCCGCACTATCGGGCTCACGCAGCTGAGAAGAGGGCCCCGGCTGGGAGCTCTGCCAAGCCTGCAAGCCATCAGCCGGTTCGTCACCCACACACACCTCCTCCCCCTCATCTGAGTCATCCGATACATCTGAGCCGGGTGCCGAACCCACAGGCTGACCCTGAGTCACAACAGAAAGCTGCCTGCCTACAGAGACATAGGGGAGGATCGGCTGTTGACCGGCAATGGTGCTGATAGGCAGCCAATCTCCTCTGATTAATCCAAGGGCAAAGAGAGTGAAGCATAGGCAAGCCCAGAGTAGGGCTGCAAGGCAATTTGGGAAGATATCATCCCACTCCTCTTCACAAGGAACACCTGAAGGGGAGTAACTTAAGAAGTGGTGGGAAGTCTTTGCCAGGAACAATTGTTTGCTTTCGCTTACAGTCCCCTAGCTTTTACTCATACCTGTTGCTGTTTGCCTTGCCTCGTTTGGAAGATTGCTGTTTGCATTTTACTTCGGACCTCACCCTTCTCTTGTGGCCTACGTTTGGCCTTTGCTTCACTGGGGTTTGGGACTGCATCTTTTCTGGGATCTGTTTCTTGACCTGAGGACTGCCCTAGTTGTGTCCCTGAACCCTGCCTGGTGGATTCCACTTGAAATCCTGGACCTTGCCCTGTGAGCATGTTCCTACTCTGTGGGCTTTCTTTGTATTACTGGGGCTGTGTTTTGGAGTCTGAGAGTAATTAAGTAGGTGCCTTCAGAGTAGCTTGAGGGTGGAGTCTTACCAGTTGTTGGAGGACCGTTGGCTGGAACATTTGTTAAGAGAAATAAAGAATTCTCTAGAGGTCTGCCTTGCCTTGACCACCTTGACCACCTGGGTCATAACAAGACTTTTCTCCAAGGCCAGTCTGAATTAGTGTTAATAGAGAGTAAGAAATTCAGCCTATGGCCACTCCTTTGTAGCATGCCACAGGGCTCAGTATTCTCTCCACTCCTTTTTAACATCTACATGAAGCTGCTGGATGAGATCATATGTCTCCATGGGTTGAGGTATCATCAGTATGCTGATGATATTCAACTTTATATCTCCACCCCTGGTGATCCAAGTGATGTTGTCACTGTCCTCTTGCAGTGTTAGGAGGCTATAGGGGCCTAGATGGGAGAAAACAGCCTTCAGCTGAACCCTGACAAGACCAAATGACCTTGAGAACATGGAGCTTTAAGACTTTAGCATGCTAGAGCTTTAAGACTTTAGCAACTTTAGTTCTGAATGGGATTGCACTACCCCAGTCAGATCCAGTTCACAACTTGGGAGTTCTTCTGGACTCATGCTTGAAGAGTAGGTGGCAGTTATAGCCCCATATAGAGCTCATTGCACTAATCCAAACATGAGGTGACCAGGGCTTAAGTAACTGATGGCAGGGACTCCTGATGCAGGAAAGGCTGCAACTGGTGCACAATACAAAGACTTTGGACAATTTTGTGTTGTGGACCAGTTGCGGCCTTTCCTGGCTCAGGAGTCCCTACCATCAGTCACTCAAGCCCTGGTCATCTCATGGTTGGACTTGGTGGAGCAGTGGGCTAATGCCTCCTTAAGTAACACCAGCTGCCTGCAATTAGTGCAGGTTCGCATCCCACCAGGCTCAAGGTTGACTCAGCCTTCCATCCTTCCGAGGTAGGTAAAATGAGGACCCAGATTGTTGGGGGCAATTAAGCTGACTTTGTAATAATGCCGCTTGGGGGGGGGGGTGAAAGCCCTAATAAGCAGGCATATATATAGAATGAAGGCTACTGCTAAGTTTGTAAGCCGCCCTGAGTCTTCGGGGAAGGGCGGGATATAAATGGAATTAAAATAAAAAAATAAAAAAAATACTGCAATGAGCTCTATGTGGGGCTACCCTTGAAGAACATTTTGAAACTATAACTGGTCCAGAGGCAGTGGCCCAGGCAATTATACCCCTAGAGTGGCCTGTTTTACACCACTGCTCTGTGAGCTGCACTGGTTTGCTTCTGAGTGCAATTCAAGGTGTCAGTTATCACTTTTAAAGCCCTGTGTAGCATGGATCCAGGTTACTTGAGGAACTGTCTTGCCCTAATGGGACTGGCCAACCTCACCTGCACCTGCAGAAGGGATATGCTGTGGGCCTTGTCAGTCAGGGAATTTTGGTTGGTAGAGTTCAGGAGAAGAGCCTTCACTGCCATGCTTCCCACCCTTTGGAACATCTTACCTCTGAGGTGAGATTGCCTCCTGCCCTTCTGACCTTCTGTAAAGGCCTGAAGAACTGGCTCTGACAGCTGGCTTGGGGTCCCAACAGGAGAGTATCACACTGGAGGTGGTTGATGAATTAAGATACAATCCCACCTCCTCCCCCACACCTCTCCTTCCTCCCTCCCTCCCTCCTTCCCCATCGTTTAACCATAACTTTACTTTGGATTGTAATTCTATTTTTATTATTTTTAGAAATATTTATTTTTTGTGGTTTTATTACTTTTAACGCTATCCAGAATCACCTCAGGGTGAGACCAGCAGCAAACAAATTGAATAGAATAAACAAATAATAAATAAGGAAAGGTAAATATTAGGTTTACCAGGGTATTTCTCCTGGTAGGATGCTGAAGTGTGGATTTGAGTTAGATTTCCTTCAGTTTTGTGCTTCAGTTGATGTAAGTATTAGTTTGGCATGAATTGTAATGGTTAGTGGTACTTTTAGATTGATATTATACGGGAGCCATTTCGGTAACTAGATAATCATGTGTGTAACTTTTCAATAAGGAAAAATGGACCTCAAGAAACACTACCTTCACCCTTCTGCTCACAAGAAAATTTCCACCATAAAACAATACCCTCAAGACATCGTTTTAAGACTGCCACTAACCATAACAACTCAGCTTGAAGCAAACCCTAGCACCAAATTGAACCATAGAGCTCATCAAAGCTGACCCCAAACTCTCCAGTCACTATAATGCCGGAGTGGGGGTGGTTAATTCCAGAAGTTACTCCTGGCATGAAATTCATAGGGTACCCGGAATTTAAGTTTACTATCAATGATAAAATCTTGCCCTAGAACAGACATGTCAAACACAAGGCCCGGGGGCCATATCCGGCCCACGAAGTGGTTTCATGCGGCCCGCGAAGCCATCCTGGAAACAGTGAGGGAACGGCCCCCACTGCCTTGGGCCTGGCCCAGAGACCCTCCTTCTGCCAGAGACCCTCAGATCTGTCCCACTCCTGCCCAGGCCCCCATAGGCACCCTTGATGCGAACAATGTAGAGCTGGCCATGCCCACCCAGTAGGCCATACGCACTCTAGCCACGCCCACCCAGTAGGCCACGCTCACCCTGTCCCCCTGGAGGGCAACCGCAATGCTGATGCGGCCCTCAATGAAATTGAGTTTGACACCCCTGCCCTAGAACAATCTTTTGGATTAAATTGATTCCCCCTAGCTTGAAGAGCAATAGCAACAGTTCCAGTAACCAAGTATATATACAAGTATTCAGTACATAATGTAGCACATTGCACATGTCAGGACAGTTTATGAGTTTGCAAACTCAAGGGCTAATTCTGTGTGTGTATGTGTGCGCATGCATACAGACATGTGGTTTCCAAGATGATAGTGATATCTGTGATTTACATTTAATGAGTGACAGAGAGAGCACTACTGCTGAAAAATATGTATATTTAACACAGATTTATATCACTTCCTTCCTTCCTTTCCTCCTTCCAATACATTTTTGTCTTGGTAAGGAAAAACTGTCACCCTGATTGTCCAGCCGTGAACTCTGAATTTTGCACATTCTGTCCTGGAGTGTACCTATCAGAGCTAGGGTTGTAATATGAACTTTATTTCCCAAACCACCTTTTTTTCATACATGGATTTTCTAGCATGGTTTGTGTGGGGATAAGGTCTTCAAACAGGTGTGACAAAACAGGACTTGTAAGGGGTTATGGGAGTTATAGACATAGCATGCAGACTATATGTTGTCTCTATGTTTTACATTGCAAATATAAACAACATTATCAACAGTTCTAAGTGTTTCATCAGTTGATACCACGGGACATTTCTGGTACAAGAAACCCTAGTAAGTCTTGATTGTAATGATTTTTATTCTTCTGATTAATTATCTCTCATGATCAGATACTGTCAAATTTCCCTGCTTTTTTTCTTGTTTGGCTGGGATCACATAATACACTAGAACGGCCTAATATGAATTGGATAGCTCATAAGTCATCATTTTCCTAGCATACTATCAGTAATAGGCCATAACATTAGGTTACAGTATAGTTTATCTATCTGGGCATTTCATGCCTTATGGGCATAATAATTGAGTTTTATGGTTTGGAGATTTTGTATTATGTAGATTTCTATCTCTGGTTTTTTATCACTACTTGTCTATGGAGATTCTCAGTCATCCAGGTCAGAATCTTCATAGACATTTAGCTATGCACTTTGGGATGAATACCCTTTGAATGGTGAGGGAGCATGAACGGATTTCCAGAAAACATTGCAGACTACAGGAACCATTTGCCCTTTAGCTTGAGATGCAGAAAACACAGACTCATTCCCAACAGCCTGCGCCTGTCTTCAACAGCGAAAGGACACAGGGCAGAAAACATCCTGCAGCCAAGAAGGTTCCACACACATTTGCATCTTTCAGGTGACCCTGAGGACACAGGTAAACCTCCAAATGGCTTCAACGACCCTCTAAAAGAATGCAAATGACCAGCTGTCTGCAAGGAATATATATCCTTCCATTCCCCACCATATAGTCAGAGTGAAGAAGCTTCTTGGATGAGAAGTGAAATGTCTTCAAAGAAAAAGAAAAACAAGAAAGTCCAGTTGCCTCCTGAAAAAGCACCTTTGGGATACTTGTCTTTTAATGGTGTACTTGTTTCTGACCCCTATAATAACTGTTTTGGAACTCTGTGTTCCCCTTTTTTGATCACATACTTGCATTTTAATCACTGCAGCTAATAGTCAGTCCCTTTAAGACTATACAGCTGATATTATAGAGCCTAACCTGGCTGAGACTTTACAACAGACAAATAGATAGAGCTACATGTTAAGATAGAACACCTGGGTTAGATTCACCCTGATTTTCAATACCACATAGTAACATTTCTCTTGTGACATAACGGTACTTCTTCCCAAACAGTAATGAAATAATGCAAAATGAGCCACATGTGCAATATGTAATGGCATTGGATAATAATGTATATCAATACAAGTACACTTTACTGTAAATTAGATATGAATATAGGGATCACATCCTTTCAGATAGTTCTGTCTTAATTTTCTAATTATGTGCATTTCAGAGGCATTGCATTACAAAAATAAGACATGTAGATATGCTCAGAAAAAAAGTACAGGTAGTCCTTGTTTACAGACCACAGCTGGGATGATTGTGTCACTAAGCAGGAAATCACGTGACCATGGTAGACTTATAATATCACTTACCATTTAGTCATTAAACAAATCACCAGTGGTTAAGTGAAATATTACTTCACCATGACTCGCAATTTTATGCCATGATCACATTAAATCTATTTGTCAGAAGTCCATTGTGAAGCACACAAATGGCAATCATGTGACCACAGGACATTGTAATATAGTCATAAATTTAAGGATTGGTCACAAAGCTGAGTTTTTTTACATCATCGTATGTTCAAGACAGTCAATAAGTGGGAACTACCTGTAAATGTAGTTTAGATCCTCAGGAAGAGAGGTCATGTCATTGGACCTCTTACTGAAGTTTTGCTTTGATTCCTAGCCCATAAAGAATCTACATTTTCTGAAGCTTGGAAGAACCCCCACACACTTCATGAGGTTAACTATAATGTAAAAATTAGTAAGGCTGTAGAAGTGGAAGACATAAATCATCAAGATTTTATGTGTTGCTAGAACTAGATGAAATAGGAAGGAATGAAGTTCCTATTTTTAAAATCACTTTTCTTATCCTAAACTTTTGAAAAGTTGGAAAATCCATAGCAAAAAGATTAATCCACATATAGATTAACCTGCATAGGCTTTCAATAGAGTGAAATGCAGCTTCAACCATTCTCTCTTTGGATGCTTCCTCATGGCTTCATTAATGTGCCTTCTACTTGTCTTGATATATCAGTATAAACTTGTGCTGCCTTATAAATTTAATTAACATTCTATGGGATGTACAGTATATGTGACCTTTATATGACCTTTCAGACTAAAAACCTACCGCTGTTATTATACCTGTGGGTTCATGACTCTACCACTATTTCAGTACAGTATTTATTCCTGTGTTTACACATTACTTTACTAACAGAAGGCAAAATATAACCGGTTTCAACCTTATTGGGACTCATACATAGCGCTTATATTTAGTATCAAATTTATGTGATTCAAACCAGTGGTGAGATTCAAATAATTTAACAACCAGTTGTGATTGCAAATGATGACTATGTTGATGTAATGTGCTTAATTAAGTTAATTAAATACCTACACATATTAAGCTATGTGTAGGGCTAACAGACTGCAAAAATAACCGCTTTGCTCTCTGGACATGTAAATGTGTAGATTAATCTGCTGCTGGAAATTCTATTTGCTCAGTTTATGGTTCAATATATAGTGTGAATTGAGAACATTAATATGGCAGAAAAAAGGACTCCAAGTGCATGCAGTTAATAAAGTTTATTCTGATGCAAAGGTTAGATTCAAAGGCTGATTAGAAAAGCAGATAAAAGTGAACACATGACACTCTAAATCAACACTATATGTAAAAGAAAATGATAATCCTTCAGTAGAGTTCAATGGGCAACATAATAATAGATTTAGATGAATACGAAAGCCAATCCCTACCAAAAGAGTTTAATCAGTACAGAGGAAAATAACATAAGGGCCTAATATAAAATAAGATAAAGATGAGATAAGTCATGTTTTATAGATAGCAACAGATATGTCTTATGCACATCTGGTCAACATAAGGCCTAGAAAGTAGCAGATAAGATATTAGATACTGAAATGTAGGAACTTACATATTCTGCCAGAATAAGAGGGAGAAAAAACCCGCCAATTCTCAACAGAAATGCTCACGACAACAAAAACCTCAAATAGGGGAAAGAACGCAGGTAGACAGGTGTCTTGCTTAGCTGGTGGCTTGGGGGGATGGGGCAGCTTCACCCACCCACCCCAAAACACTGCCCTCTCGTGAAAGCAGGATGAAAACTCCAAAAAACGACCAGGAAAAAAGGTTAAAACAGAAGAGTGTCTCTTTTGAACAAGAAAAAAAAGATCACATCCGCATTCAGCTCTTGGGGGTGGAGTGGGCAATTTTTATTTTTTACCTCATTTTGCTCTTTTAAAAACACTGCCCCCCACATGCTGCACCCCCCACAGATCCAAAGCCCCTCTTTCCCTTCCTGAAACAAACAACACCCCCCTTGAATCGTCCCGTTCTTCCCTTCTGAATTACAATGAAAGAAAGCCAAGCTTTTTAAAATTTAAATTGCTAGAAGGAAATGGGGAAGCAAACCATCACGAGACACTCTTCTGTCTTAACCTTTTTCCCTTGTCATTTTTGGGAGTTTTCATCCTGCTTTTGTGAGAGGGCAGCATTTGGGGGGATGGGGTGAAGCTGCCCCCTTTCCCCCCAAGCCACAACCGAGCAAGACACCTGCCTGCCCACCCAACCGTGCTCTTCATCCTGTCCAAGGTTTTCATTGTTGTGAACTTTTCTGTTGAGGATTGGCAGCGGAGGGGGGGTGATTCTTATCCCCCCCCGTCTTCTGAGTGGATGCAGAAGGTTTTGGTCACTTCTGTCATGCTCAGAGGTTACCCACGAAGCACGTTTGTTTCGGGGAGGGATCCCAACTCCGGTTGCTAAGCTTTCTTAAATTCTCCTCCTCTACCTCCTCCTCACCGGAGCCCCCTTTTGTCTGCAATGGAGCAGCAGGAAGACCCCTGCTCGGCGGGGGGTGATGGGGGTCTGCCCTCTGCAGAGTAGGAGCAGGGCTCTAGATGATCAGTGCGTCTTCTGAGCTAAGCAGACACACCAGGATCAGTGCCAAGCTGCTGAACCATGACAGCCCTGAAGAAGCACTGATCAGCTGGAAAGCAGCACTGATCCTGATGCTTCTGCTGAGCCCCAAAGAAGCACCAATCAGCTGGAAAGCGGCACTGATCCTGGCTCTTCCACTGAGCCCCGAAAAAGCGCCAATCACCTGGAAAGCAGCACTGATCCTGGCGCTTCCGCTAAGCCTTGACAGCCCTGCAGCTCCAGCCGTCTCTCCCTCAGGTTTGTGCGGTGCTGCCGCCAGTTCAGCTCATTCCCCTCCCCTGCTACCCCTTCTCTAGGATGGTTGCGTACCACCTGCCAGGTGCCAATGTAGCACAGGTGGTACCCGTACCACTGGTTGAAAAGCCCTGGTCTAGGATGTAGCCTATATACCAGCTGCATCCAGCCATTAGGACAGTTTGGTTAGATTTGGCCTTCCTAAATGGTTTAATCCTGACCTCATATTGATTGTATTATTTTAGATTTTTATTGCAATTAATGCATTTTATTGATTTTTATTTTATAAACCATTACAAAATGACACAGGAAATCATTTCGATTTCAGCATGATACATCTATAGTAAATTAAATAAACCCCATTGCCTTTTCAGTTTTCTGGCCTCCACTTGAATGTTTTGTCTTGATTGCTTCTATGAAACAAAGACCCTGATTAGCCATTATGTTTTTAACCTGAGGAACCCTACCAAACAAATAATGTAATTTCTTGCAAAACAATGCATTCCAGCATGTACAGATCAGTCCCCATTGTAAAAGGAAGGAATCCATTAGACAAAATTACAAGAGGAATTTTGAATTTCTGAGTTAATGGGATTCAATCAAAAATTTATTTGGGGCTGTGTCACACAAAATTTGGCCAAAAGGAGAAACTACATGGGAGAAGTCCCATTTATCAAGGATGCCTTCCATGTACCAATACTTAGCTAGCATTTAAACAACATCTACATTAGAATGCATTAACCAACTTCAAAAACCTATGCCATGTAACATAAGTACCATCTACTAGCCTGATGCTCAAAAAGTAGCATTACACTCTCATAGTATCTATAGCCATTTCAGGGCTATTCAGTTAAAAGCATTCACTATGCTTCAAGTAGCTTAAGAAGGTTTGCTTCTTAAGCCATCACAGAGGTCACCCAAAGAGCAATGAAATCTGATATGAGATTCCATTGCTTAAATTTGCTGAGCAAAGTATTTAGTTAAGTTATATGTTTCATACTAGCAGCTTCAAATTTCATGCTGAAATCTTAGTGTCATATAATACCTACATGGCACAGCTCTATAATCCAAGTGTAAAACTCCATTCCTCACAAGTAACACACATTACCTTAGAAGTGAATGACAACTGGACTAACAATTCAGTTATTTCTCTATCCGTTTATCAGGAATAGGGATTTTTAAGTTAGTCTTGGTCACAAGATTTTCTATGTTTTTTGGAAATTTCTGTAAAACTAAGCAAAATATTTAATGTATTTAATTGCAAAGAAAAAAAAGTCAAACTGTCTTATTTGGATCTAATGATGGCAGAGCAAAACTATGTTTTTTACTACTCTAAAAGTTCAAAAATTTAGACATTTGATTTGGTTCAAAAGTTTGGACTTGTATTTTATTTAAAATCTCAAAAATAATATAGAAAAGCATACAGTAATTAAATAACAATCTATGAAAAGCAAAACAGTAAACCAGAAACATAGAAAATATTTCATGGAATATGCTTTCTACCAAAAAAAAAGAAAAAGAAAAAAAAGATCTAGACAGTTATTCTATTAGCTAATTTAACTTTTTTATGTCTAGGTAACCACCTTATATAGTAGTTCTGATTTGCTTCTGTATCTACAAAGAAATAGTTCCTGACAGCTTTTGGATAGTTCTCCTATGCACTTCTTCAAATAGCTACTCTCATAAGTTCCTAACCACAGGATGAGCCTGCCCATGTCCACATGATATTGTCTTCATCTCATCTCATCCACAGCCCACAGAGGAAAATCTTCAGCTGTTCCAGTTTAAAAGTTGCACTTTCCCTCTTTTCCCAACACCATTTTAGCTGTGGGTATGAAGTAGCATGTTTTTCTGAGGATGTGATTGATGTCTTTGTTGGGGGGGGGCACGGGAGGGAGCAACTGTCCAGTTCTTACAGAACTGGGACAATGACTCTATAGTAATATAGAGATAGAGATAGATAGAGATAGAGATAGAGATAGAGATAGAGATAGAGATAGAGATAGAGATAGAGATAGAGATAGAGATAGAGATAGAGATAGAGATAGAGATAGAGATAGAGATAGAGATAGAGATAGAGAGTATTGGAAAAATGTAAAGGGCTGGTCTGAAAAATATGAAAGAGGTTATAAGGATTTTGAAAAGCAACTGTTTATGTTTATAACCTTGCTTTACAAAGGAAAATTCAAGAGCAAAACCAAGACAAAAAAAGGACAAAAATGAATAGATTAATAATAATACCTAAAATCAAACAGTGTATGTAATTTTATTTTAAAAAGATGGTTCCATTTCCATATTTTCACATGGATGTGTACCATTTGTACTGTTAAACAGCCAAAAGTAAGTTTTTGAAAAGTAAATAAATAGATCCTGAAATAAAGGACTGTTCTTTATACTAATGTGTGTATAGTCACTGTATCCAAAGGCCCTTAAATTGCTGTCATTTCCAATTCCTGCCCGCTATGGCTATTTGGGCTAGGGTTGCAGGACAGACTGGATATTTGTAGTCCTGAGATATCTGGCAATTTAACATCTGACTGGTGTTTTCCTAAATGCCTCCTAGGTTTTATATGATTTTTTCCAACAAAGTGCAAGACCTGGGTTTTAAACATAGTCAATTTAAACTAGGAAAGAGAGTTAGGTTCTTCCACTTAACTGTTGCTGGTTCTTTCATCATTGATAGCTTATAGGATTTCTACCAAAAAAAGGTTTAATATAATTGGTTGGTTTTTTAACTTTAGTGGAGGAGACCCATTTTGTCTACTCTATTTCAATTTCATGGCTATCCATAAGCTAAGTCTAGGGGCTTCAAAACACCGATTCACTATCATCGTTGTCATTTGCTTGCAATGGTTGAGAATCCTCAAAAGGAAAATAACTCAAAAAGCTTGGGAATTTTTTTAAAAAAAAAGTCTAGCACAATACCAACAAAGAAGAAAAATAACAGCTCTTAAAAGATACCAGCATGGCTACAGAAAGAACTTTCTGATAAATTGAAAGATAAAAAAGACAAGCATAAAAAGTGGACAGGGGCACATAACTAAGCAGAATATCAGCAAATAGTCCAAGCCTGCAAAGATGAAGTGAGGAAAGCTAAGGCTCAAAATGAACTAAGGCTTGTGACCAAAGTCAAAAATAACAAAAAAAACTTCTTTCAACATATAAAAAACAAGAAAAATTAAAGAAATGATTGTGGCAAGAAGCTGACAAGCAACAGGGAGAGAGCAGAACTATTTAACTTTTTTTTTTGCATCTGTCTTTACACAAAGGGAAGGGGGGGAAACAGTCCAACCTATCAAAAATAGTACCATAAAAAAATAGATTAGAAACACAAGTTAAGATAGGCAAGAAAATGGTAAATGAGCACCTATCACCTCAAGATTTTCAAGGAAATGGCAAATGTGATCTCAGAGCCATTGAACTATATTTTTCAAAGAACCTGGAGCACTGGGGAACTACCAGAGGACTGGAAAAGAGCTGATGTAGTTCCCATTTTTAAAAAAAGGAAGAAAGAGAAAAAGAAAAAAAATAGATCCAGGAAACTACAGATATATCAGCCTGACCTCAATACCTGGAAAGATTCTGGAAAAGATAATCAAACAACAGATCAACGAACACCTAGAGGCAAACAAAGTCATTACTAAAAGCCAACATGGGTTTGTCAAAAACAGATCTTGCCAGACAAATCTTATTGCATTCTTTGACCAAATGACAAAATTAGTGGACCAGAGGAATGCTGTGGATACAATTTACTTGGACTTCAGTAAGGCATTTGATAAAGTTGGTATAGGGTTTCCTGCCTGAGCAGGGGGTTGGACTAGATGACCTCCAAGGTCCCTTCCAACTTTATTATTATTATTATTAAATGCAAGAGTGAAACTTTTCCAGAAGATGAACTTAAAACATTTCTTCCTGTTAACTTTGGGCTGTTCTTAAGAGTACAGAGAGAAAGGAAAAAGAAAAACAAACAAACACATTTTTCTTCACTCTGTTTGCTGGCCAGACAAACAGAATGAGGGTATTTTCCATTTATGGCTTATTTTAAGCAGAATTTCTAGCAGAATTTTAAAATTCTATTCTCTTTGGATTAGAAACAATTAACAGTCACATTTACCTCACACACAAAGACGTTGACACACATATACACACAAAGACAAGGAAAAGAGAACAGAAAAGGAAACAGAAGTCTTAGTTTCACACATCCTAGTCATTCCCACCATAAATCTCAGTTAAATCAAATTAGGAAAGGCACAAATCTTTAAAAAAAACAGTAAGTACGAGCACCTCCTTTCCTGCCACCGGTTTTCAGATCCCTTGCAGCTCTGGAAGGACCTGCTGCCCCCTACGCAGTGAGTACGTGGCACCTTCTGAACTAGGCTTTGCTTACAGGGCCCTACCAGCTGGTTGCCTAAATCCAATTCTCTCATTCACTCATTCCATTCCATTTTCACACTTTTCCCTAACAAAAGATCCTGCGCTCTGGCCAAACCCCCATGCTTTCCAGGGTCTGCCACTCAAACAGATCCTTTCTGCAGCTAGGAAAGGCCAGAGGGAGCAAAATTCAACTGTGATTGGGAAAAGGGTCTTCTTACTCATACACATAGAGACATACACACATTTCTTTCACTCTCCTGGGCTTTAAAGTTAAAATTTAGAGGTACTCACCTTCAGCTTCTTTCGAAAGCAGCCCTTAAACTCAAACCCCAAACTCCCTTTACTACCCTGACTCTACATGGGCAGGGCCTGGGAAACCCATCCACAGACACAAAGGGTTTGCTGCCGGCAAGATGGGGCTTACCAGTCTTAGTCCATTGGAGAGGTTAGCTTGGAGTCCCATTCTGGTGTGCCAAATTGTTGGAAGAAAAGTCTTCACTATGGTTCATCCAAGTTGGGAATAAATATGGCAACTGCTTTGGGAAGAAGTTTATTGAAGAGAGAATCAGACGGAAGATGGCTGGCAGAAAAGAAGGACTGACCACATATAGGGAGTAGGTTTTTATACTGTTAAATAGCAGGTTCTTTGGTGCAGCAATGAAGACGCGAAGATGAGTACAAGGTAACTCATAGTTTATTTCGTGCAGAACCTGTACTGGGGAAAAGGCTGCAACTAGCCGCAATATATAGTCTAGCCCCTAGGTGGCAGCCAGTAGGTTTGAATCAACCATTGCCACCTGGAGATAGCCAATTGCAGCACAGGAGACTTGTAGTCTGGGTTGCTGGAGAGCCGTTAGCTGCTCCAGCAACCCACGTGGTATTCTTTAAGAGCGCAGTAGATAATGCCCCTCCCCTCTTAGACCAGACCATAATAACACCAATTAGTCTCAACAATTGTCAAGACTCATTATCCAAAACACAGTAAAATCAAAGTGATAATAATAATAAAAGTAAAAAAATGTAGGTTACAATATTATTAAACAACGTCTCAATGAATAGGCTTCAAAAATGGCACTATTAGACAGTTACATCATAGCACTAGTTTCTGTAGTGTAGTGGCAACAGGAATTACAACAATATATAGCTCTTTATTTTACAACGTAATCTGCAAGATATGAAGGAGGCTTGTGTGCCCTAGAGGAATGTCTTGGAGTTCCCATCACTTTGTGGTCTACCAGCTTACTCAGTGGGCTGGGTAGACTTGTGTCCCTTTGTGCTCCTGAGTTAAGGGGATTTGATGCACTCTGGCTAGCCTCTCCAGGTTGGCCCACCCCAGAGTCAGACTGTTCAGCAGAGTAGGCACAGCGGTTGCTGAAGTTTGGTTGGCTTGCTCCTTCAGGGGACCCATGTTGCACTCCAGGGCTCCCCAGTTCTCCCTCTGGTTCTGCCTCAGTTAAGAAGGAAAAGTCCTGATAGTCCATGTGAGGACTGGCTTGGCCACAAGTTTGAGGACCTTGGGAGGGACTTATGATGCAGTCCTCACTTAGTGGCCATTATGGAAACCGTTTCCTGAGCTGATCAATGTCTGACACGTCTGACAACTCGCTGATCGTTTCCTGAGCTGATCAATGTCTGACACGTCTGACAACTCGCCCTCCCTCCAACCCCACTTCATAAGATAGGGGTCCGGATGTTTGGTAATTTGACCAGGAACCCACAGATTCCCATGACCATAGTTCCTGGCCCAAACCCAATCGCCCATATGCAGCCCCCTCGGGGGTTTTGGTCAAGAGGCTTCTGCTGCCACTCTATCTGGATGCAACTTGTCCAGTTTAGTAATCAAATGCCTCCCCCAATGTAGTTCTGCAGGACTTTTGCCTGTAGCAGTGCAGGGCATAGAATGCTGGCAGAGTAAAAAATCTGCCAATCTGTGATGCCAGTCACCTGTGACAATGCGCTTGAGTGCTTCCTTCGTTGTCCTCACCATGCGTTCAGCTTGACCATTAGAAGATGGATGAAAAGGCGCAGACGTTGCATGTCTGATGAGATTAACTCTAAGGAAGGCCTGAAATTCAGCTGCAGTAAATTGGGCTCCATTGTCTGAAACTAAGACATCTGGCAACCCATGTGTGGCAAAGAGTTTTCTCAGCACCTGGATGGTCCTAGCAGTAGTCATATTAGGAACTGGAATTACTTCTAGCCATTTTGAGCGGCTATCCACTACTATAAGGAAGAGCTGTCCCTAAAAGGGCCCAGCATAGTCTATGTGGACCCTAGACCAGGGAGTGTGCATTTCCTCCCACCTGTGAACTGAAGCCTGTGGCATTTCATGCCTAGATTGCTGGCATGTATAACAACCATGGACTTGAGCCTCAATGGCCTTATCAAGGCCAGGCCACCAGAGGTAACTTCTAGCCAAAGCTTTCATTCTGACAGTGCCTAGATGGCCTTCATGTAATGATTGTAAAACCCTATCTCTTAGGGAAGTGGGAATTATGACTCAGTTTCCCCATAATATGCACCCTTTATGGGCAGATAACTCATGCCTCCTGACAAAATAGCTCTGAAATTCTGAGCCTGGACTTTTATCCAACCAACCCATGTATACCCATGACAGCACTCTACTAAATATTTTATCTTTGGCAGTTTCAGCAGCTATGTCCCCTGCATGGAGGGGAAATTCAGGTATGTCCTGTATGGACAATATTCTAGCAGCTGGAGCCGGATCAGGATCCATTAGTGGCAGTGGTAGTCTGCAGAGGCCATCAGCACAGCCCATTTCCTTGCCATGTCATGTCCAACCCATCGTGACCCCATGGACAACGTTCCTCCAGGCCTTCCTGTTCTCTACCATCTTCTGGAGTCCATTTAAGCTCACGCCTACTGCTTCAGTGACTCCAACCAGCCACCTCATTCTCTGTCGTCCCATTCTTCTCTTGCCCTCAACCTTTCCCAGCATTAGGCTCTTCTCCAGTGAGTCCTTCCTTCTCATTAGGTGGCCAAAGTATTTGAGTTTCATCTTCAGAATCTGGGCTTCTAAAGAGCAGTCAGAGCTGATCTCCTCTACGACTGACCGGTTTGATCGCCTTGCAGTCCAAGGGACTCACAGGAGTCTTCTCCAGCACCATAGTTGAAAGGTCTCAATTCTTTGGTGCTCAGCCTTTCTTATGGTCCAACTTTCACAGACATACATTGCAACTGGGAAGACCATAGCCTTGACTATACGCACTTTTGTTGACAGGGTGATGTCTCTGCTTTTTAGTGTGCTGTCTAGATTTGCCATGGCTTTCCTCCCCAGGAGCAAGCATCTTTTAATTTCTTGGCTGCAGTCCCCATCTGCGGTGATCTTGGAGCCCAGGAAAATAAAATCTGTCACTACCTCCATTTCTTCCCCATCTATTTGCCAGCAATTGAGAGGGCCGGATGCCATGATCTTGGTTTTCTTAATGTTAAGTTTTAAGCCAACTTTTGCACTCTCCTTCTTCACCCACAACAAGAAGCTTTTTAGTTCCTCTTCACTTTCTGCCATTAGAGTGGTATCATCTGCATATCTTAGGTTGTTGATATTTCTTCCGGCAATCTTAATTCCAACTTTTGATTCATCTAGCCCTACCTTTCTCATGATGTGCTCTGCATATAAGTTAAATAGGCAGGGCGATAGTATACAGCCTTGCCGGACTCCTTTCTCAATTTTGAACCAATCGGTGGTTCCGTGTCCAGTTCTCACTGTTGCTTCTTGACCCGCATATAGGTTTCTCAAGAGACAAATAAGATGGTCTGTTACTCCCATCTCTGTAAGAACTTGCCACAGTTTGTTGTGATCCACACAATCAAAGAGGCTTTAGCATAGTCAATGAAGCAGAAGTAGATGTTTTTCTGGAATTCCCTAGCTTTCTCCATGATCCAGTGTATATTGGCAATTTGATCTCTAGTTCCTCTGCCTCTTCGAAATTCTGCCTGTACTTCTGGTAGTTCTCAATCCACATACTGCTGGAGTCTAGCTTGTAGGATTTTAAGGATAACTTTACAAGCATGTGAAATGAGTGCAATGGTGCAGTAGTTTGAACATTCTTTGGCACTGCCTTTCTTTGGAATTGGAATGTAAACTGATCTTTTCCAATCCTGTGGCCACTGTTGAGTTTTCCAAATTTGCTAGCAAATTGAGTGTAGCACTTTTACTGCATCGTCTTTTAAGATTTTAAATAGCTCAGCTGGAATACTGTCACCTCCACTAGCTTTGTTGTTGTTCAGCTTTCCTAAGGCCCACTTCACTTCACACTCTAGGATGTCTAGCTTGAGGTCAGTGACCACCTCATCATGGTTATCAGGGATGTTAAGCTCGTTTTGTATAGGTCTTCTGTGTAATTTTGCCACCTCTTCTTAATCTCTTCTGCCTCTGTTAGGTCTCTGCCATTTTGGTCCTTTATCATGTCCATCTTTGCATGAAACATTCCCTTCATCTCTCCAATTTTCTTGAAGAGATCTCTGGTCCTCCCTATTCTATTGTTTTCTTCTATTTCTTTGCACTTTTCAAGAAGGCATTCTTATCTCTTCTAGCTATTCTCTGGAATACTGCATTCAGTTGGGTATATCTTTCTTTTTCTCCCTTGCCTTTCCCTTCTTTCCTTGTCTCAGCTATTTGCAAAACTTCCTCAACCATTTTGCTTTCTTGCATTTCTTTTTCTTTGGGATGGTTTTAGTTGCTACCTCTTGTACAATGTTGCGAACCTCTGTCCATAGTTCTTCAGGCACTCTATCAGATCTAATTCCTTAAATCTATTTGTCACCTCTACTGTATATTCATCAGGGATATGATTAAGTTCATACCTGAGTGGCCTAGTGCTTTTCCCTACTTTCTTCAGTTTAAGCCTAAATTTTGCAACGAGAAGCTCATGGTCTGAGCCACAGTCAGCTCCTGGTCTTCTTTTTATTGACTGTATAGAACTTCTCAATCTTTGGCTGCAGAGCACATAGTCAATCTGATTTCTGTGATGACCATCTGATGATGTCCATGTGTAGAGCCGTCTCTTGGGTTGTTGGAAAAGAGTGCTTGCTATGACCATTGTATTCTCTTGACAAAATTCTGTCAGCCTGTGCCCTGCTTCATTTTGTACTCTTGCATTTCTTTTTCTTTGGGATGGTTTTAGTTACTACCTCTTGTACAATGTTGCAAACCTCCATCCATAGTTCTTCAGGCACTCTGTCTATCAGATCTAATTCCTTAAATCTATTTGTCACCTCTACTGTATATTCATCAGGGATATGATTTAGTTCATACCTGAGTGGCCTAGTGCTTTTCTTCAGTTTAAGCCTAAATTTTGCAATGAGAAGCTCATGGTCTGAGCCGCAGTCAGCTCCTGGTCTTGTTTTTACTGACTGTATAGAGCTTCTCCATCTTTGGCTGCAGAGCACATAGTCAATCTGATTTCTGTGTTGACCATCTGGTGATGTCCATGTGTAGAGCCATCTCTTGGGTTGTTGGAAAAGAGTGTTTGCTATGACCATAGTATTCTCTTGACAAAATTCTGTCAGCCTGTGCCCTGCTTCATTTTGTACTCCAAAGCCAAACTTGCCTGTTATTCCAGTTATCTTTTGGCTTCCTACTTTAGCATTCCAATCCCCCATGATGATAAGGACATCATTTCTGGGTCTTAGTTCCATAAGGTGCTGTAGGGCTTCATAGAACTGGTCAATTTCATCCTCTTCAGCACCGGTGGTTGGGGCATAGACTTGGACTACTGTGATATTGAATGGTTTGCCTTGGATTCGAACTGAAATCATTCTGTCATTTTGGGGATTGTATCCCAGTACTGCTTTTCCTACTCTTTTATTGACTGTGAAGGCTACTCCATTTCTTCTGAGGGATTCTTGCCCGCAGTAGTATACCTGATGGGCATCTGAATTAAATTCATCAATTCCTGTCCATTTTAGTTCGCTGATTCCTAAGATGTCAATGTTCAGTCTTGTCATCTCTTGTTCGACCATGTCCAGCTTTCCTTGATACATGGATCTTACATTCCAGGTTCCTAGGGAGAAAAAATCTTTACAGCATCGGACTTTCCTTTCACCATCAGATACATCCATAGCTGAGCGTCCTTTCAGCTTTGGCCCAGTTGCTTCATTCTTTCTGGCGCTACTAGTACTATCCCTCTGCTCTTCCCCAGTAGCATATTGGACGCTTTCCGACCTGAGGGGCTCATCTTCCAGCATCATATCTTTTTGCCTTTTGGTACTGTCCATGGGTTTTCATGGCAAAGATACTGGAGTGGATTGCCCTTTCCTTCTCCAGTGGATCACAGTTTGTCAGAACTCTCTGCTATGACCTGTCCATCTTGGGTGGCCCTGCACGGCATAGCTCATAGCTTTATTGAATTACACAAGCCCCTTTGCCACGACAAGGCAGTAAGCCATGAAGGGGTACAGGAATGTAGAAACAATTAAATGTACAGGTACATTTGACATCCCAGCCAAAGTCTTTTTCTGGAAATCATGCCCTACTCTAACTTGGAAGCCTTTTGAACCATGCCAAAGAAATCCTTCTGAGTGCTTGCACAATCATTTGATCATCAAAAATATTTTTTTAATTTCTAAAAATAAATGTATGAAGGCTATGACACCCCTCTAGAACTGCTGAGTGTCAAGTACTATATAAATTTCAATAATAATACACCAAACTGGCCTACAAGAAAGATCAAATGATGAATAGGAAAGAGACATAACAAGGCAAAATATGACACAAACACTTTTTGTGGCAAAGCATATAACTACAAGAGCTGGCAATGGTTAAAAGCAGGAAAGTTGAAGAAAGAGACAGAGGAGTTAATTCTGGCTGCACAACACTGAGCCTTAAGAATAAATATACACCAAATCAGAATTGAGGAGACAACAACAGACACCAAGTGGTGCCTCTGAAAAGAAGCTAAAGAAACAGTAGATTGCATAGTTAGCTGTTGCAAGATCACACAATTTAACTACAAACAATGGTATTAAAAAGTAGCAACAATGATGCATTGGAAGATCTGCAAAACATACCATTTGCCTGCAAACAAGAACTGGTGGGACCATAAGATAGACCACAGGTCGGCAACCCACAGCTCCGGAGCCACATGCGGCTCTTTAAGGCTTCTCCTGCGCCTCCCAGTCGCCCAGTGCATGCGCACCTCTCTGAAAGGGCAGTGGTACACGCGCACCTCTCTGAATGGGACAGCTGCGTATGCACCTCTCTAAACAGGCGGAGGTGCGCACGCACCTCTCCGAATGGGCACTCGCGCCGCCGCCCATTCGGGTGGAGCTGCACGTGCACCTCTCCAAAGGTTTGGAGAGCTGCGTGCACACCTCTCGAAACGGACGGTGGCGCCGCCCGTTTGGAAAGCTGCTGCGGCCCGTTTACAGAGCTGCCCCCTTTCTCTGAGGGAGGCAGGTATGCAAACTGGCTGCGGCAGCTTTCCAAACCGGCGGCGGTAGGTTTACAAATGGGTGGCATCGCCACCCGTTCGGGTTCAGGCGGAGGTGCGCGCGCACCTCTCCAAAGGTTTGCAGAGCTGCGCTCGCACCTCTCCAAAGGTTTGCAGAGCTGCGCGCGTACCTCTCTGTTTGCTCCTGCGGCCCATTTGCAGAGCTGCCGCCATCCTCTGACTGCGGCAGCTTTCCAAACCGGCAGCGGCAGGCTTACAAACGGGGGGCGCCGCTGCCCGTTTGGGCGGTGCGCATGCACCTCTCTAAAGGTTTGGAGAGCTGCGCACGCACCTCTCTGAACGGGCGCGCACCTCTCTGAGTTTGCATACCTACCGCTGCCCAAACAGGCGATGGCAGGTCTGCAAACAGTGGTGCTGCTGCCCGTTCGGAGAGTGGGAAGGTTTAGAGAGCTGCGTGTGCACCTCTTCGAACGGGCAGCAGTTTGGAGGTCCCGGGGATGGCTCCAGCGGCACCCGGGCTGAAGGAGGTGCCGCAACCCAGTGCCCATCACGAGGGAGACCCATCGCACGCACATTTTGCGGCTCCCACTTGTGTGTGTGTGTGTGATGGAACCGGTTCGGATTGGCTCTTTTGCTCTTTCCAGTTGCCGACCCCTGAGATAGACAAAATAATAGAAAATGAAAAAGCTCAAATGCTCTGGAACATTAGAATTCAAACAGACAAGCGCTTGCCACATAAAACCCCAGACTTAAAAATTGCTGATAAAAAAAACAAAAAAGTCTGAATAGTGGATGTTGTAGTACCTGGAGACAGCAGAATAGATGAGAAAGGTTACAAAGTACAAAGATTTGCATGTAGAAGTAGAATGACTGTGGCAAAAAAAAAAACAAAGAAAGGGAAAAAAATGAAATGGAACCTGAAAAATGGCCCTATCTATTAACATCCAAACAGGAGGTCCATGTGATCTTTCTCTAACCATTTTCTCTCTAATGAACATGCACTGAAACTCAAAATCTCCAAGATGAACTAAGTAACTAGTTTTCCTTTGCTGAATATATTTATTTAATTGAAATTCTCTATGTGATTGTTACCCACCATTATTTTTGCTGTATTTTCTTTGTCCCATTTTTTATAGAGAGTTTTTGCTATGTTGAATTCTTTGAATTTTTTCATTAACATGCAGGACTCTACACTACACCTTCTGTTTCTGAACTAGCACAAGGTTTATATTCTTTATTTTATGCAGGACTTTTCAAAACACCTTCTTTTCCTAGAGCTGAACTGAAGAGAGAGGTTCTTGATAGAAGGACTAATAATCAACTTTATTAAATTTTAAAAAGATAAAAATACAAAATAAAATGAGGAAAAGAGAAAAAAAGGAAAAAAGTTAAAAAATGACAAGAAATAAAAAAGAGAAATTGACTTCCAGCTTTCTTAAGTACAGGAACAATTATATAGTAAAGTAATCTTTGACTTAGAGCTAAAACGAAAAATGGAAAAATGTCATATAATCAATCAAGTTAACATTAAAATCACATTAAAGAAAACCTCTAAGTTTAAACACAAGGAATAAAAATACAGTATACATGTTTAATAAGAATACATAATATTTATTCTAAAATCAAAACTTCATTTTCTGCTTTCTCAAACAAGAAGTCCAAAAGTGGTCTCCACATAGAAAGCAAATTAGACAAGCTTTTGCCTCTCATCAAAGCAGACATTTTCCCATCTCTGTCAATTCCATTAATTTCGAAACCCAGTTGTGGGATTCTGTGTATCTTTCCACCTCTGTGCAATTAAAGGTCTTGCTGCTATTGTCATATATAGAATCAAAGTTCCTTTTTTTTCAATCTGCTTCTCCATGACATCAAAATGAAAAGCTTCTAGTTACAATTTATATCCATTTTTAATATTTTATGAATAAAACAACATGTTTGATTCCAATAATTCTTGGCAGTTTTACATATCCACTAAAAGTGATAAAAGGTACCTTCACATTGATTATATTTCCAACACTTATTCACTGTTCCTTTATACATCTTTGACAAGTGGGTACACGTCTTGATAAATATGCATTTAGAGTTTTCCTATGATCAAAAAAGCAGATAAGTGCCCAAAATAATCTCCAAAATCATGTTTGGTAGCATGTTTAAAAAGAAGTCAGAAAGGGAATAGAAATACAAAATTGTAATGACTGACCGTGGCAAGCAGTTGTTAAAAAATAAATCAATAACACATAATACTCTAAACATAAAATTCAACCCTACAACACGTAGTTAACATTATTATGTCGGAAGACTCTACTGACCAAAATTGTCTCAAACTATGAAATATAAATTTTAATCAATAAATTAAATAAAAGTCATGTGTTTGATTTTTTATTTTGGAATCCAAGTGCATTTGACCAGAAACAATGTGGCATCTGCCAGTAGAGAAAATTTTTCTTCTTTGTGCATCTCTTAAAATTTACTCTGCATGGGAGGGTGTAAGAGGAAACATAGTTCAGAAATCTCAGTTCTTATATTACCTAGTAGCAGTATACAATATTTTTCAAACCCCAAAATGATTAATCAAATACCATACATTTAGTCAGGCAGGTTAGAAAGTTCAATATCTTCAAACTCGTAACTACTTCCTATCAGCCTCACCAGCATAACAGATTACATCTCATTCATGGTCTTGAAGGCTGCTTGAAGCTCCCTGTGGGTACAAGCCCCCCATATCCAGTCACTGGTTTCTGCCCTCTATAGCTATTTTGGATTGAGCTGCAAGAAAATGCAGACAACTAGTTTCCACAGAGGCATCTGTCCATGTCATTTATTGATAGTTTGATTGATTGATTCATTCATTCATTCATCAGAATCTGTCCATTACTACACTTCAATTGTTCCATAATAAAGTTGTAAGAACAGGACCATTCACAAGCCTTATTACTTAGGCAGATTATAGCTCATCTGACAAGCCATACCAAATTATAGCATTGTATTTTCCTTTTCAATTCAGGTTCTGAAATAACGCACATTAATGTGGCCTTGAGGAAGAGCCATATGGCTGCTCATGGCCAAGATCAGATTTTTTTCACTATAAACTTTCCTAGGGTATTTGTTTAAATTAATGTAATAAAATATAGAACCAGTTTGACATGGTGATTAAGCCACCAAGCTAGGGTCTTTCACCTTAGACACAAAGTCAGCTACGGCTTTAGGCCAATTACTCTCTCTCAGCCCTAGGAAGGAGGCAGTGGCAAACCATTTCTAAAAATCTTGCCACAAAAGCTACAGGAGCTAGTCCAGGCTGTAGCTTGCAATCAACACTAACTCAGAGGCACACACACAAAAGAATATACTTAATATTCTTTAGAAATCCTCTAATATGGAACAACTATTGAAAATGCCAAAATTGTGTGGGTTCGAACTTGACTTCACAGTGACCAAACTGTCCTCTACAGATAGAACAAGAGGACAGCCAGACTTTTTTGATAACCTATAAATATTGATTAATTGTCCTTTCTGGGCTAGTGGTCCAGAAAGATAGCATTTTGCCTTTAAAAAAAAACTAAAGATTTGCAGTAATCACCAACTATCATCCCATAAATAAATGTATTTGTTTGTATTATTTCTCACATTTATGTGGCCACCCATCTCACAAAAGGTGACTCTGGGCAGCATAAATTTTATTCTAAAATATTTTTCCAATGATACAAACTCTTGCCTATGAAATTTTTTGGTCCAAGAAATATATCAGGCACTACAGTGGTAAAAAAAATAATACTTTGTTACTTTGATATAGGATTACTGGTTAAGGACTAGAAAAATCCAGCTGATCACTCAATGGCAACAAGGGGATACAGATAACACATTCTGTTTTCATTGGTGATAGTATGGATTTTGGCAGCTTAGATATGGTAACCTTTTTTTTTACAACAAAAATCTCATATTACTTCTTTGATAAAAGATAACACGTTGAAAGGGATCTTGGAGGTCTTCTAGTCCAACCCCCTGCTCAGGCAGGAAGCCCTATACCATTTCAGACAAATGGTTGTCAAGTCTCTTTTTAAAAAATTCCAGTGTTCGAGCGTTCACAACTTCTGTTGTTCCACTGATTAATTGTAGATGAACATGTCATATTTATTTGTAACAGCAGTTCGAAAGCATGCAAATGCAGGTAGATAAATAGGTATCACTTCAGTGGGAAGGTAGCAGCATTCTGTGCCTGCTCAGTCTACATTCCATATGACCATGGAAGCATCTTCAGACAACGCTGGCTCCCTCAGCTAGGAAACGGAGATGAGCACACGCACACATACCAGAATCGGACACGACTGGACAAGGGTACCTTTATCTTTTTAAATCGTCCTGTAATCTATCATGTAGTAGTTCAGGAAGTAAGTTAAAGTTCTACACTTACAAGGCTACCGTTTCCAGAATTTCATGGGGAAAAAATACAGATTAAACTGTTTAAGCCAGTAGTGCAAGTAATATCCTTACCTAATCATGTATTTGATTTGATTGAGGATGTAGGTTTTGAATAATCCAGTAGATGGCGTACAGATTTTCTTTTAGAAATGAAATACATTAGCAGAGCTAAGATCAAGACAATAATATTGTTACACATCCCTTTTATCCTAATTAGAATAAACATTCAAATACTATACAATACTTTATGGGTCATTATTTTCCTTCTGCATTTGAACAGTACTTTCCAGAATCACTCGACTCACAATCTAATAATATATGCATTCAAAATCTTCTATCTACAGTTTCCAAGAACTGAGAGTAGGGAATATGGTTGAAACTTCATCTGCATATGCCACAGAAAATAATCTCTCCATTTTTAATAGTATTTATTTCCAGAAAGAAAATTATTGTAAATTTTCTCTAACAGTGCATATAGCAGAGTTTGGACAAATAATAACTTTCCCTAGTTATAGTTGTCTTTATTGCTGCATAAAAGGTGCTAGAGGTTTACTTGCTGTACAAAGGTCAAAATACAGGGTTCCATCTTAAGCCTAAGATTCTGATTTTGTGTAGGGTCATCATAAGCAGATTCCTTTCCTTTAAATCCCGTTTGAATACAGTCCACTTATTTCTGAATTCAAGAAGAAAGTGCTTTATACTAGAAGATCATAACACTATGTAAATTTCAATACTTTTAATTAATATTTCCCCACTGATCTATTTCTGTATTATAACCAAAATTTTTAGCCCACTTTATCATGCATTCTTTAACTTGTTCTTCTGCTGTTTCAATTCTCAGCAAAAGTGTGTGCATTCTCTGAAAACGTATGATCTTCTAATGTAAGGTCCCTTATTTTTCAGCATCCATTATTTCATTCTGACCAAATACCAAATAGCAAAACATAATTTTAAAAACCCAATCCTCTTCCTTTCTTTGCGTCTTATATTTAACCTGTGGGGGGTTTTCCCTTGCCACATAAATTCGGGTTCATCTTTCTGCCATTCTTTGAATACTATACAAGTAGTCCTTAATTTACAAGCACAATTGAGCACCAAATTTCCATTGTTAAGCAAGGCAGTTTTTAAGTGAATTGTACTCCTTT